>NC_136433.1:27005000-27709375 GCF_052849685.1 Lactuca virosa
ATAACAATTAACACACACACACACGTGGCTCAGGCAACAAAAATCATCCACAGGTAATAGCTGCTCGCCATAGGTTTGACCGGAGCACTAATTTTAAGCTTGCTGGGTAAGATCCTTGTGCGTATACACAACCCCTTTATCATTGTCCACCACTTGTCCACTTCCTCGCGCAATCCTAAATAAATCCATTAATCAAATTATATATATTATATAATGTGTGCTTATTTCTAAAAAAAATTAAATTATAAATCATACCATCGCGTTGTTAGCAATCCTTCAACTCCTACGGGCCCACGAGCATGAATCCTGCTAGTACTTATACCAACCTGTCATGTCATGTTGTATATACAACCAAACAAATGAAAGACAAAACATTGATAGCCCATAAATGCCCTCCTCATCCTCATCATCAAAAATATCCAAAAACAAGAAATGAAATACATATGATACCTCTGCACCAAGACCAAAACGAAATCCATCACTAAATCTTGTGCTTGCATTATGAAACACAGCAGCACTGCAAAATAAATAAAGATTAGCATGATGTGAAGAATAAACCTCTAATTAAAAAAAAAAAAAAAAAATGAAACAAGACATTAATTAAAAGTATATATAACCTGTCAACTAAACGCAGAAATATGTTTGCAGCTTCCATGTCTTCTGTTACAATGCAATCAGTATGCGCACTACAATACAAAACAAGTAAGTATAATACACTTTCAATAAACCATGTAATTATGTAATAAAATAAAATATACCCAAATTCAAATAGATTCATAACTTAAGTTTGACTACAATACAAATACATACCTTCCATGCTTGTGTATATGATCAATGGCAGCATGCACATCATCAACAATTTCAATAGTGCACGACATTGAACTGTACTCATGATGAAATGATGGTGCTTGTGGAAGATTAAGCAAAGAACATGCCTTTGGACCACCATTTATACTCACACCTACAACAAATACATCAATGTTTTTTAATCTTTCCATAACATCAGCCTACCCTTTTTCTTTTTTACAAATATAGGCAGTCTACTTTACTTTTTAATATTCATAATACCAATGTACTATGTTGCTGTGATTTGTAAAAACTTAAAAAGAGCATAAATCATGCCTTTGGTTTGAAGTTCAATGAGAAGCTCGTTAACACCACCATTCTGCAGCAACTCTTCATGAACAAGAAGAGTTTCCTGGTAATAAAAAAAACATATTAAATAAATAAATAAAGCAACAAAAATATGTTTTTTTTGCACAACATAACATATGTTGAGAAAGATAGATAAATACCATAGCGTTACAGGCTGCTGGGTAATCTGTTTTTGCATCCAAAACTATGTTTTTTGCTTTTTCCATGTCGGCAGATTTGTCAACATAGACATGACAAATTCCATCTAGAAAGTTAAAAAAGCAAAATTACTGAATCATCCTCAAACATTTTTTTAATTTACATAGAGCATAAATGTTACCAGCATGACCAAGAACAGGTATTAATGTTGCAGACTTTATTTGAGAAACTAGTTCATTGCTGCCTCTTGGAATCACAAGATCGATGACATCATCAAGCTGCATCAGAATTTTAAATTCTCATTTTTTTTGTTATTTAAAATAAAAAAATAAATTTTTTGAACATTGAGATTAATAAAACAAAGAACCTTGAGTAATTCAGGAATTTCTTCTCTAGAAGTCACGAGACCGATTAACCCTTTACCAACTGTGTCTGGGATGCATTGAGTAATAATCTATTTTTTTGGAAAATGGATAAAAAATAAAATCAATAAAGTGAAAAGCTATGAGAAATGCATTTATATGAATCGATTAATTTTTTTTTTTTAAAAAAAAGTTGACCTTGTGCAAGATTGCATTAGACCGTTTTGCTTCCTTTCCTCCTTTTAATAAGAGCCCATTCCCAGTTCTGATGGCCAATGATGCTATCTGTTCACATCAAGGGAATATTTATGATGCGCATGATAAAAAAAATAGAATATTACTTTTTGGTCCCTGAGTATAGATGCTTTGTGCAGTTTTGGTCCCAAAAAAGTTTTCTCTAGCAATTTTGGTCCTAATTTGTGGTTTTTGTAACGTTTTTGATCCTTGTTCCATGTAAAATGACTATATTTAGCAACCATAAATAGTCATTTTACTTGGAACAGGGACCAAAACGTTACAAGAACCTCAAATAAGGACCAAAATTGCAACAATCATCTATACTCAGGGACCAAAAATGTAATATACTCTATTTTTTTTTGTTCAATGTGTATACCTGAACTAGTGCTTCAGGTCGTGACTCAAAGATAACAAGTAGGACACCCAATGGAGATGACATTTTTTCTAAGATGAATCCATCTGACAGCTGGATGCAACAATTGTTATTAAAGAAAACAATAATACATGTCATTTAATAAAAAATAAAGCAAACAACAATTGTTTCATTTCTTACCTCTGTTCTCTTTAATACTTGACCAATTGGTTCTTCCATTTTTGCAATCACACGAATTGCTTTTGCAAGACTAGAGACCTATAACATATGACAAAAACAAAATTCAAAGAATAAAAAAAACAAATCTAAACCAATAAAAACCACAAAATTAAAAATATGACTTGCCTTCCCAGGCTTGAGAGCCAAACGAGATACTAATGATGATTCATATCCATCATCTTGTGCAGTTGCCACATCAGCTTCATTTTCATGTAAAATCATTTTCTCATTTGCTTCCAGTGCATCAGCTATAGCTAGTAAGATTTTACACCTCTCTTCTGCAGGCATGGCCTGCATTAACATTTTTACTAATGAGTAACATTTTTTGTAGATCAATTTATTATAATCATGGAATCAGAAAATCTAATCATATTCATACCTGAAGGAGTCTAGAACTTTCTCTTGCAGCAACTGCCATTTCACGTGCATTTAACTCCCCACTTGGGATCCATGTATGAGCATCTCTGTGGAATAGTGTACCAATGCGTTGTCCTCTAAGAACTTTTACAATATTGTCCCCAGCAAAGCCACTTCAAGTTTAATAAAAGACATCATATGTTAAATTAATTATGGTATTAAAGAATTTAAAGCAATGTCAAATCTGAGAGAATACCTGGTGATGACAACAGGGATGCCAGCTTGTGAAGCATAAACTGCAGCTTTTACTTTAGCAGTCATACCACCTCTTCCTAGCCTAGACTTATCACCAAAAGTAATTGTATTCTCCAGTTTTTCCTTGATGTATGTATAAATCAGCTTTGATTGAGGATCACTAGGAGGCCCACTATACAGCCCATCTACATCACTTAACAGCACAAGAAGATCAGCTTTCAACTCCAAAGCCAGTAAGGCTGCCAGGCTGTCATTATCCCAGAATATACCAGAAGAATCCTGTAAAAATTTGCAGGCGATAAATAACAGATACACATGTATAACGTGTTGTGTATATACACATACAAAAATCAAGCAAGATGTACCTCATATGGAGCTCTGCGGGTGCTAATGGAATCATTCTCATTGAATACAGGAATAACTTTTAAAGATAACAAAGAATCCACGGTTTCAGTAAGTTGTTTCCTAAATTCTGAACTCCTAAAGTCATTATCAGTCACGAGAAGCTGAGCTGATGTCACATCCAGTTGGCTAAACAGTGTATCATAAAGTGCCATAAGACCATTTTGTCCAACAGCTGCACATGCCTTTCCATCAAGCTCAGCTTGTGGTTTCTGCAGATCCGCAAAGCTTCAAAATAAGAAAAATCATCAGTCATCAAAAATCTATTTAAATTAACAAAAACTATGAGTTAGTTACAGTTTACCTGCTGTTGATTAGTTTCCTGTATCTAAGCCTTTGTCTACCAGCTCCAACAGCACCAGATGACACCAAGATAACCTCAAATCCTTGAGAATTTAGTGCTTGGATCTGTAATTAAGAGATAACTATCATTATGAGCATTCAAGGCATGTCAATTTTGTTTGCGATTTTGTGTTTTGTGATAATAATTTACCTGCTCGCAAAGTGCTCCTAATCTTCCCAGAGCAAGTCTTCCATCATCTCGAGTGACAACAGCTGTCCCAACCTAATAAATCCAAAAGTTATTGTTGGAAAAATCTAAGAACACACATGAACAGGGCTCAGATGGCAAAATTAGCTACGGATTACCACTGATCTCACTACAGTTTCCATCTTAATTTACTATCCAACACTACAAAATCCTACTACCAGTGATAGAATTAAACCCTTGAAGAAACAAAACAGAAAATTACGAAGAACACACCGTTCAATTTCCAATCTAACAGAATCAAAACTATGCATGATCAAACACGCACAAAATCAACCAAACAAATAAAACAAAATTTCAAAATTCGTGAATGCCACATGCAATACCGGAATTCAGATTATTTGGGGATCAAAGTAACAAAAAAGCTGGAACTAGTAATCAATACGATTAAACTGAGTGTAATCAACAATTCACCTTGATAACGATACGCTTAACATCTTTAAGAAATCCGCGAGTTGGATCGATTGCGTCCATTGTTGAAAGCTTAAAGTGTGTGTGTATCTCTGTGTGTGTGATTTGGCGCCTGTCTTCTTCGACGAATGAGATAACGACGAGGAAACTCGTTTACGACTCTCTAATCGTAGGGTTCCACTTCCATCTGATTCTGCAGTAATGATTTATCCGCGTATATATATACACATGCAAATCGACATTTCGATCAGTCTGGTTTTTGCTTTCTAACAGTTTTGGTCACTCTATTTCCATTTCTCACATTTCAATCCATCGGTTTATCTTTTATTTTTTTACAAACCTGTAGTCGTCAATCAGCAGGTTTGCATTTTCCCAAAAATGTGGATAAATTAAATAAGTAAGGAATTATTTGTTTTTATATAAAATCACCATTAGAATGTAGCCGAATGAAACTTTGTGTCATAAAATAATATTATTTTAATATTTTCTTCTAACTTTACAAGGTCATAATTTGTTTATTCTTTTATTAAGGTTATAAGGAGTGATCGACAAATAAGGAGTTGGAGCTGAGTTAGAGCTCGGTGGTCTTGGCATACACAACCCCCTTACCTCGGCACTACAAGTTTCCTTCTCTCCTTAACTTGTGGTTACCAAACGACAAGAAAAAGAAGAAGAAAAAGACAACAATGACTGAGGTGAAGTTCAGTGGTCTCGACACCACTACCCCAGCCTAATTAAGATAGATTATTTTAACATTGTTTAGTTTTATATATCTTATTTCTATTCCAACCTTTCATGTTCCTTAACATTTGCATTTTGTTAGTCTACTAAATATCCAAAATCACTATTTTCTATCGTGTGAAATTATAATTTCACAATTTCTTCCATATTTACCTTTTGACTTTCATCTAATAATACTATAATTACACAAGTCCAAATAATTTTTTTTTAATGGTCATACTTAACTTTAATTTCCTTGTTGATCCTGTAAAATGACTAAATAGTCATTTTGACCATTTTACCCTTATTACAACTTCTTATATTTTACAAGTCCTTTTCTAAATCATTTTCTACTTCTTTTTTTATTCTATAAACATCCATAATTTATAGATGTTATAAATATATACCCCTTAAAATGATTCAGTTTTCGGAGTCACTTAAAATGAAATGGGATTAAGTTATGCTCACATCGTTAGTTTGACCAAAATTTTGAACTGAAATCTTAGTAACACTTTACTTCAATCATTTTCCTTGTTGATCAATCAATATGTTGATTATCTTTTGATCAAATAAAGTATTGATTCATTATTTCATATTTCTTTTAATCCATACACATTTTAGATTTCTCCTTCTTTGGAACGTTTCTATGAATTAAATTTAGTATGATTAAATAATTAATTTGAATTCCCATTTATAATTATCATGTCTTTTAATTCTTGATCATTTGATCTCAGTAAACATTATCATTATCCTTTTAGGTCCTCGAGTTCTTATAGACATTTACCATTCTTTAACCATCAAACATCAATGTCTACATTTGGCAACACTTCTTCTATCGTCCATGTTTTCACTTGGCCTTGTACCATTCCATAGCATGATCAATCATATTTAAACCTTTATATCCAAATGCTTTTCAAGTTTCTAAATACTTTATTTCATCAAGTATTAATGTTATATTTCTAGATCAAGATGTTCTCATTTTATTTTTTATTGATCCAATTTATACACTATTAACCTTTAAGGTTTTCTTGGTATTTTTATTACTTGTACATCTTTTCCATTGTATATTCTTATGTTGATTTTTTACAAAATTATTATTCACACTCACTATCTATTTTATTCTCTTATTTGCCATATCTAAGGTTCCACTATTACATGGTTACCTTAGGTTCATTCTTTGAATCTATGTTTGGTTCTGACCATTGCTCAACAAGAGAGATTACTCCAGTTTATTCCATCTAAACATTCCAATTAGTGTTTCATTTGGACATTCATTTTCTTGAACTCCAATTCAAAGTTTCATATCCCTTAATGTCCCTTTCTTTTAAATAAGTCATTCAAATTTGTATTTTTTGGTTACTTTGTATTCCATAAATATGTATCTTACAACTTCTAAAACACACACACACACACATATATATATATATATATATATATATATATATATATATATATATATATATATATATATATATATATATTATTGAATTCCATTTCTATGAGCATTTCTTCCTTATAAAAAAATAGTAATTACAATTTAATTACTTATTATGATTAAGTTTTGTCATGCCATTTTATTTACCCCTTAAAAGTATCTGAGGGACATTTTTTTCTAAGGCTCTATTTATTACATGTTTTCACAAGACAATAGTACTTTTCTTTTATTTCTTTATGAAATTCTCCAATCTCTCTTTTTTATTCATAACTCATTTGCTATTTACTAATCACACATTGAATGATAATTTTCTTTCATTTAGTAGTCATTTATCTTGAAATAATATGTTTTCCATATGTATGATTGTAACGTCCCAAAAACATGACCCAAAATTTTCATATATAATTTAATAAAAATAGTATTCCAAAGACATCATCAATACAACCTAAATAAAATAAGTGTATCAAACATCATCTCAAATCAGAGTAATCACAAAAGCGGAACTATGTGGTGTGTGCAATGCAGTCATCCCAAACTCTTCCCCTTGGAACCAGAAGTACCTAAAACATAAACTGAAAACCGTAAGCACAAAGCTTAGTGATTTTCCCAAACTACCCAATATCATACATAATAAACCTCATACTGGGCCCCCGCCCTCCATCGGGCCCCGCCCGGTATCGAGTCCCACTCAGCTTTGGGCCTCGCTCGGTATACAGATCTGTTATTCTTAGGCCTCGCCTGACATCGGGCCCCGCCCACTATGCACATAGACATATAACACATAATCATACTACCACATGCAATGATCATAAACAATATCATACGATACAGTCATCGGGCCTCGCCCGACATCGAGCCCCGCCCGGTATACATAGCAACACATATCACATGCAATGGTCACGCAGACTCCTGGCATCCTAACATAAATAACAAGGGAAGATTTGTGGCTGCTGGTCCGACGAATCCCTGCTGAATCTCACTGAAAATTCGTGGCTGCTGGTCCGACGAATCCCCGTGCTATCAATACAAAATAACACCCAATTTAACATTCGGGTTCCAATCCATATCCAACAATCCATCCTTGGAGTAAAAAGACCATTTTACCCATCACCTAGTTTGGTCCAAGACTAAGGCCCAAACTCACAATCTAAAAGGCCCAAAACCAATTAATCATCCAAGGCCCACTTATGACCCAATTTTCCAAATTGGGCCCAAACCCTTACATGGGCCTAACCCTAAAGTCCACCAATTCTCTTAGTCTAAACACTTATCTTCAGATGGCCCAACAAGACCCTATGCATCAAAGCTCAAAAGAATGGCCCAAAGAATGTGAAGCCCAACAGACTGAGTACGCAGGGCATACTCAGCACGTACACGCAGCGTACTCGCTTGAGGGCTTGTATGCTAAGCGTACCTGCTTGTAGGCCCAACACACTCACCCGTCCAGCCCAAACTCGAGTTAAGCACTTAATGCTTAAGACCAAAAGTCCAAACCACAAATCTAAGTCCTAATAAGCGTCTAGAACCATAAAGTCACTGACTTGGTGACTTTGCATGCCCCAAAAGGATCCAACTTCAAGATATAGCACTCTACTTTCACTAAATGAACACAATCTCATGCATGGGTGATTCTAAACCCTAAAGGTGCCAACTTTATGGACTTTGAACCTCAGAAACACCAAGAGTGGCAACTCAAAGCTCTTGGAGTGGTGTCAAACCACTATATCTCATTCATGGGCCAAAAAGGGGTCCAAAACTCATATATGCTAGATCTAAACCAGTAATGAACAAGATCAAAGCTTTTTACCTCAAGCAAGCTGGAAATGGAGTAGAGAATCAAGATCCACAAGCTCTTCCTTGATCAACAATCTTGCACCAAGCTTCTACTTCTTGATTATGGACCAAAACACACCAAAATGGACACAATGAGCTCAAAACACAAAGGAAAGGTTTAGGGTTTCGTGCATGAGGCTATAAGGTCGGTGGAGGCTGAGAAATTAGGGTTTCATGAGTCATAAATGTGTTTATATTATGTCCAACCCCGAAATTAGGATTTTCATTAAATCACACATACGCCCCGCGTACGTGTCCGGAATCCTGTCATGGCCTCGCATGAGTACGCTAAGCGTACCATGTGGTATGCCCCGCGTACTCGCTTCAATGCTTGTACGCCAAGAGTACCATATGGTACGACCCACGTACTACACAAGGACCAAAATGCAACTTATAAATACACAAGGGGCAATAATGAAACATACCAGGATTCAAGTGTTACAATTCTCTCCCACTTGAATCAGACTTCATCCTCGAAGTCCGCTGCCCCGAACAACTCCGGATAGTGCTCGCCATCTCATATTCGGGCTCCCAATTGCACCTTCACCAGATCGACAACCTTGTTCCTCAACATTTTCATCTTCCGATCCAGAATCGACACCAGTCTCTCAATATAATTCTGGCAGGCATCCACCTAAATATCCTCCAACGGTACCACTGCAGAATCATCCACTAAGCGCTTCTGCAGCTGAGAGACGTGGAACGTGCTATGAATCTGACTGAGCTCATCGTGAAGATCCAAGCGATAAGCAACACGGTCCACCCGAGCCAAATCCCTGAAATGACCAATACACGTGGGGCCCAGCTTGACCCGCTTTCTGAACCGGATGACACCTTTCCAAGGTGATACCTTCAAGAGAACCATATCTCCCACCTGGAACTTTAAGTCTGACCGGCGCCTGTCGGCATAAATCTTCTTCCGACTCTGAGTTGTATAGAGCCTGCTTCGAACCTGCTGAATCAGCTCAGTGGTCTTGAGTACCACTTCGGTACTCCCCATAACCCGCTAACCGACCTCGCCCCTGCAAATCGGGGTCCTGCATTTTATCCTATAGAGAATCTCAAAAGGAGGTCGATCAATGTTGGCGTGATAGTTGTTGTTATACGAAAATTCCGCTAACGGAAGATACGTATCCCAACTCCCACTGAAATCCAAAACACACGCCTGCAACATATCCTCTAGGGTATGAATCGTCTGCTCACTCTAACCATCAGTCTGCAGATGGAATGTTGTGCTGAAATAGATACGAGTGCCCAAATCGTCATGAAATTTCTTCCAAAACCTGGAAGTAAATCGAACATCTCTATCAGAAACCACTGATACAGGCACTCATGATGTGCCACAACCTCCCTGATATAAACCTCGGTCAACTTCTCTGCATAAATACTCTCCTGAACCGGAATGAAATACGCGCTCTTAGTCAAACGATCGACGATGACCCATATCGAATCCACTCCGTGCGCAGTCCTGTGAATCTTTGTGATAAAATCCATGGTGATGTCCTCCCATTTGCATACGGGAATCTCCAACGGCTGCATCTTGTCGTGAGGTTGCTGAGGTTCAGCCTTGAACTTCCTGCAGGTCAAGCACCGCTCCACATACCATGCCACATCCCGCTTCATGCAGGGCCACCAATAATCAGGACGAAGATCTCTATACATCTTCGTCCCCCCGTGATGAATGGAGAACCTCGACTTGTGAGCCTCATATATCAGAATCTGGCGCACGCCGCCCCAATACGGAACCCAAACTCATCGATGAAGAGTCAACAATCCATGACTATCATTAGCGAAGAAGCCACCTGACCCACAATACGCTCGCTCTTTCGATGATTTTCCTTCATAGCCTCGACCGGTGCCTCACAAATCTGCTCCAACAATGAAGTAACCACGGTCATCCTCAAACATATATCTCTTATCGGAGCAACGTCTGCCTTGCGGCTGAGAGCATCGACCACGACAATGGCCTTCTCCGGGTGATAAAGGATATTGCAATAATAATCTTTCACCACATCCAACCATCGACGCTGCCTCATATTCAGATTCGGTTGATCCATCAAGTACCTCAGGCTCTTGTGATCTGTGTAAATAGTACAACGGACCCCATAGAGGTAATGCCGCCAAATATTGAGGGCGAAAACCACGGCCCCCAACTCCAAATCATGCGTCGGATAATTCGCCTCATGAGGCTTCAGCTGCCTCGAAGCGTAAGTGATAACGTGCCCCTCTGCATCAACATTGCCCCCAAACCTGTGATCGAAGCATCAAAATAAACCACGAAATCATCAACACCCTCCGGCAGGGTCAGAATCGGCGCCTCACATAACCGCTGTCTCAAAGTCTCAAAACTTGTCTGCTGCTCAGGCCTCCAACGAAAAGTAACCGTCTTCTTTGTCAGTTGGGTCAAAGGAACTGCAATCTTGGAGAAATCTTGGATGAATCTCCGATAATAACCCGCCAGCCCAAGAAAACTCTGAATCTCAGATGGAGACCTTGGAACCTCCCACTGCATCACGGCCTCAACCTTGGCCGGATCGACCATAATACCATTCCGGTTGACAAGGTGTCCCAGAAACTGCACTTCGCGCAACCAGAACTCACACTTGGAGAACTTTGCAAAAAGTCTCTCCCTCTTCAACGTCTCTAGTACTTCCCTCGGTGCTCCTCATGTTGCTCCTGATTCTTGGAATAAACCAAGATATCATCAATGAATACTATCATAGACCGATCCATCATCGATCTGCACACACGGTTCATGAGATCCGTGAACGCGGTTGGAGCATTGGTGAGCCCAAAAGGCATCACCACAAACTCGTAATGACCATAACGAGTCCCACAAAGCGGTCTTCTGCACATCCTCATCCCTGACCCGCATCTGATGATAGCCCCCATCGTAAATCAATCTTGGAGAACCAAGATGCACCCTGAAGTTGGTCAATAAGATCATCAATCCTCGGGAGTGGATAACGGTTCTTCACCGTTACCTTATTCTGCTCCCAGTAGTCGATACACATACGATGAGACCCATCCTTCTTATTTACAAATAGAATTGGTGCTCCCCAAGGCGAACAACTCGGTCGAATAAATCCCTTGTCTAACAGCTCCTGCAGCTGTGTAGACAACTCCTGCATCTCGGGAGGAGCCAACCTACGGTGTTTTGGCTATCGGAGCCGCACTCGGAACCAGATCGATCCTAAACTCAACCTGCCTCTCCGGAGGCACCCAGGTAAATCCTCCGGGAATACATCCGGGTAATGCCGCACAATCGGAACATCATCCACGGTCGCCTTACCCTTATCCGGGGTATTTATAACATAAGTGATATATCCGAAACAACCCTGCTAAAAATAGCGTCTGACCCTTGCTGTTTAACACAAAATCGGTCCACGCTAAGATCTCTCTCCATGAACCACTAACTCTCCCCCACTCGGAGTCCGAACCCATACCAACTGTTGATCACAATCGATCACTTTCCCATTAGAGCTCAACAAATCCATGCCCACGATAACCTTGTTACCACACAATGGAATGGGAACCAAATCCACCAACTACTACTCACTGAACAACTGAAGATTACAACCCCGATGAACTCTCCCAATCCGAACAGACCTATCATCAGCAATCTCAACATCAAGAGGATAATCCAGCTCCCCCATAGCTCCAACAAATCTCTTGCTAAGCGCAAGCGATACAAAAGATCGGGTAGCCCCCGAATCGAACAATACCAAAGCAAAAATATCGTTCACAAGGAACGATCCTAAAATAAAATACATAAACATATGCAAGCAATTCAATATAAATAAAGAGATAAGGAGAAGATACATTCCCTTCACCACATCGAGATCTGCACGCGCCTCCTTGGCCGTCAACTAGAAAGCCCTGCTCTTTATCGCAGGCGCGTATGCCTGGCCCTGGCGGCCGTTAGTAATCTGAAGAGTTGCAGGAGTGGGTGCTGATACCGGTCCTGCTGTAGCCAAACTCTAACAATGGGCCTTCTTGTGGCCCCTCTCATTGCAATGAAAGAAAATCAGATCAGATCCCTGGGTGGTGGTAGTAGTACAATCCCTGCTATATTGAACCGTTCGGCCGCACTTGAAGCAGCCAGAACCACCAACCCTACATGGTCCCTCGTGCGACCTGCCCCACTTCCCGCAGCGGCTCCAGCCCTGATGGCCTCTCAGTCAAGACTCAAATACCTTGATCCTCTTGGCCGAACCCTCAACACTCGACACAGAATCTGGTTTCCTCTTCTTCTCCATCTCCAAATCAATCTCCCTCTCCCTAGCTCGTGCTATCATATCCTCTAGCGTCTTGCAGCTGGATCGGCTCACAATCTGTCGAATGTCACTCCTCAACATCTCATGATATCGGTCCTTCTTCATCTCCTCATCCGCCACACACTGTTGAACCAAAAGCGCCCTCTCTCGGAACATCACAGTGATCTCAGCCACCGTCTCCGTAGTCTGGCGAAGATCTTGAAACTCTCGCGCCAGCTGCTGCACCTCAATCACCGGTACAAACTCAACTTGGAACCTGGTCGAGAAATCACACCATGACATCACATCAAAAACATCATCACCAACTGCACGTCCTACCTCCTCCCACCAGTCTCATGCCCTGTCCTTCAAAAGGCAGGAAGCTAGTCTGACCTTGTCCCCCTCGGGGAAATGCCTTGTGCGAAAGGCATTGCAACATCTGCTAACCACTGCCTGCTCGCTATGGGGTCCTTCTTCGTGATAGTCTAGAGCTCCACATGCCCGGAACTCCCTGAATGTCAAAGAACGTGTTCCCGCTAGTGTCATCATCTCAGAAACGAAATGAGCTCAACCGCTCATCCAGAACGTCCAGAATACCCTCCTTGATCGTGTCGAAGATCACAGGAGTCTGATCAAGAATGCAACGAGTAATCTCAGACGAGATGAACTCCCTAGTCTGATCATCTAGCTGCCCGACTCCAGAACCTGAGCCCGAGCCCTCTCCAACACCAGAACTGCCAGCAGGTCTGCCATGCAATACCACCATACTGAAAATAGACCATATAAACCATCAGAATACACATCGAAATATATATACCGGGGAATCACAACTCCACAATCTCCCTGGTTTCATCGCAACTCTCTTTGAATCGAGTATGAATCCTCTGCTTCCAGTAGTACGGGCCCATACTACCTTCCATATTTATCCGTATTTTCCTCAAAGATTGCCTTGACTCCACCAAGTCACTTCATATCCATACAAATTCCCCTCACATATAAGGCTCCCAGCACTAGATCTCATCCTAGGTTTTCCTAGGGCAAACTCCACACCACTCTTTGCCATCAGCTGCAGAAGGAACTCCAACTAACTTCCTCTAACTAGCTCATGAATACAATTACATATTACTAAAACCAGATAATTCTTCGAATGAGAGGTCTCACACTACAATAGTTGGACTCAGGACAAGAGTTGCGCAGTAGAGTTAAAACCTAACCTTCTAAAATTATTTAGTTCCCATAATATGTAACTTAGCATATTCTCTTACTAGTTAGCTGAAACTAGTTAGAGCTCCTAAAATCACAAAGCAAACAACATTCGGGCATCAAGTAACCAGAATCAAGCATCACCTAAACATGCCATCCTATCACTGACTGATCAGTACTAGCATGCAAGTCAAAAAGCTCATACAATAGGCATACAAAGGCATCTCTCCTAACATTCTATCATGCAAAAACTGAGCAGACCCTTAACCCTAAATAGCATGCGATTCACAGATTCACATATCAACTCATATCAGATAACATGTATGGGTATTTTGGGAAAACTTACTTGAGCTCGGCTGATTGCATGCACCACACCCTTTCTTATCTTAGAAAAAACTCTTTATATATATATATATATATATATATATATATATATATATATATATATATATATATATATATATAAAATCCTCAATTTGAGTCCAGACACACTCGAGAGTATGTCTAAATCCCTCAAACCAAGGCTTTGATACCAACTTGTAACGTCCCAAAAACATGACCCAAAATTTTCATTTCTAATTTAATGAAAGCAGTATTCCAAAGACATCATCAATACAACCCAAATAAAATAAGTGTATCAAACATCATCTCAAATCAGAGTAACCACAAAAGCGGAACTATGTGGTGTGTGCAATGCAATCATCCCGCGCTCTTCCCCTTGGAATTAGAAGTACCTGAAACATAAACTAAAAATCATAAGCACAAATCTTAGTGAGTTCCCCAAACTACCCAATACCATACATAATAAACCACATACTGGGCCCCCTCCCGCCATCGGGCCCCGACCGATATCGAGTCCCACTCAGCTTCGAGCCCCGCTCGGAATACAGATCTGTTATTCTTAGGCCCCGCCTGACATCGGGCCCCGCCCACTATACACATAGACATATAACACATAATCATACCAACACATGCAATGATCATAAACAATAGCATACGATACAATCATTGGGCCTCGCCCGACATCGAGACCCGCCCGGTATACATAGCAGCACGTATCACATACAAGGGTCACGCAGACTCCTAGCATCCTAACATAAATAACAAGGGCCAACATTGGTGCCTTAGACTACTAAACCCAGTGAGGAAACTCACCTCGAATACTGAATCTCACTGAAAATTTGTGGCTGCTGGTCCGACGAATCCTTGCGCTATCAATTCAAAATAACACCCAATTTAACATTTGAGTTCCAATCCATATCCAACAATCCATCCTTGGGGTAAAAAGATCATTTTACCCCTCACCTAGTTTGGTCCAAGACTAAGGCCCAAACTCACAATCTAAAAGGCCCAAAACCAATTAATCATCCAAGGCCCACTTATGGCCCAATTTTCCAAATTGGGCCCAAACCCTTACATGGGCCTTAACCTAAATCCCACCCATTCTATTAGTCCAAACACTTGTCTTCAGATGGCCCAACAAGACCCTATGCATCAAATCTCAAAAGGAATGGCCCAAAGAATGCGAAGCCCAACAGACTAAGTACGCAGGGCATACTCAGCACGTACACGCATCGTACTCGCTTGAGGGCTTGTACACTAAGCGTATCTGCTTGTACGCCCAATATACTCAACCATCCAGCCTAAACTCGAGTTAAGCAGTTAATGCTTAAGACCAAAAGTCCAAACTATAGATCTGAGTCCTAATCAACGTCTAGAACCATAAAGTCACTGACTTGGTGACTTTGTATGCCCCAAAAGGATCCAACTTCAAGATATAGCATTCTACTTTCATTAGATGAACACAATCTCATGCATGGGTGATTCTAAACCCCAAAGGTGCCAACTTTATAGACTTTGAACCTCGGAAACACCAAGAGTGTCAACTCAAAGCTCCTTGAGTGGTGTCAAACTATTAGATCTCATTTATGGGCCAAAAAGGGGTCCAAAACTCATATATGCTAGATCTAAACCAGTAATGAACAAGATCAAAGCTTTTTACCTCAAACAAGCTGAAAATGGAGTAGAGAATCAAGATCCACAAGCTCTTCCTTGATCAACAATCTTGCACCAAGATTTTACTTCTTGATTATGGACCAAAACACACCAAAATGGACACAATGAGCTCAAAACACAAAGCAGAGGTTTAGGGTTTCGTGCATGAGGCTATAAGGTCAATGGAGGCTGAGAAATAAGGGTTTCATGAGTCATAAATGTGTTTATATAGTGTCCAACCCTGAAATTAGGGTTTTCATTAAATCACACGAACTCCCCGCGTACATGGATGTACGACCCGCGTACTTGTCCGAAATCCCATCATGTCCTCGCATGAGTACGCTAAGCGTACCATGTGGTGTGCCTCGCGTACTCGCTTCACAGCTTGTACGCCAAGCGTACCATGTGGTACGCCCCGTGTACTACACAAGGACCAAAATGCAACTTCTAAATACACAAGGGGCAATAATGAAACATATCAGGATTCAAGTGTTACAGTGATACTTTTTAATTTTGTAAGATGGCGTGCACAAGTCACTTTTCCTTTTAAACACTAGATCTATCAATCTAGTACATTTGGACAATGTATTTTCATATATTTATAATTATCGATTGATAACTCATGTCATTCTTTATATTATATATATATATATATATATATATATATATATATATATATATATATATATATATGTGTGTGTGTGTGTATATGAAATTTGTACTATTTTTCTCTTCCCATACTTGTAAAATAAGTTGGGGTATTTCACATTAATTTTTCTTTTTTCTTGATAGGGGTTACACATGTTGGTGTATCGCATTAGGGCAATGCACTTTACTCATTCTCTAGATACACCTTGATTTCATTGATATGTATTCTTTCAATACCACCACCATGCTCCATGTATGCTCTTGATATTACCAATCCATCTAACTTCTTAGGATGTTAATATAGAGTAAAAGATCCATTGTATTAAAATCCTTATTTCTTTCTCAAATATTTTGAGTCATGTCATCAATTTCAATTATTCTTTTATACCCTAGTCCTCCTCATTGCATCATTTACTCTATTGAGTTGCTTTCCAAAGTCTTCAAGTATTTTGGTGACCTTGTTTTACATAGAAATTGATCCCTTTTCCTTTCGTAATTCGAGTGTCACAAACAATCACCACATGTCCGAAATTGACAAAATTTATCTAACAGGACAGTATGTGGTAAAATAAATGTATCACCCTCTAGGATACTCGAAATGATGCACCATCATTTTTATTGGAAAGTAGACACCCGTATCTTTCCATCCATGTATGGATAAAGTAATCATTATTGAATTAATATAGAACTTTCGCACGCTAAATACAATGAAGAAAATGGACTAAAATCGCAAAATTACACAACAAGCTATAGTTAAACCTGTCAAATTCAAAAGGGATAATGACGAAAAAAACACTATATTTTTTCAAAAGTTCGGTTTAACCATCAATTTTTAATAAGTTCCGAAAACCATCAATTTTTGGTAAAATGTTTCAGCACTTCCACTGTTACCTATTAGAACCGGTTTTAATTATGAAAAAAACATTATATTTTTCCAAAAGTTCGGCTTAACCATCAATTTATAGGTGGTTTTTTAGCACAAAATGAAAATTGATGGTTTTTTAACACAAATGCAGATTATAGTGGTCGTCATAATCATAGTGGTCGTCATAGAAATTTTATCTAAAAATGAGTGGTTTTCTTAGCACAGATGAAAATTTGGTGGTTAAACCGAAAAAATAACAAAATATAATGGTTTTTTCATCATTATCCCAATTCAAAATATGTAATTTGTTTGACTCATAAAAAGGATGTTTAATATGAAAAAATTTCAATAATTTATATAAAAAAAATTAAAAATAGACCATACTTTCGCGACAGTTCATACTATATATGTCTGTGAGCTCATTACATGAGTTAAATCATAGAACGACAGACAATTTTTCTGGATATGTTGAATTTTGATTTCTGTATCGTTTTTCTTTTTTAATATCCTACACATTATCTTTGTACAAAAATATTAAAAAACATAATCATAATAAAAATAAAATAAAATGTGGCTACATGAAAATGTTTTAAGGTGTGGTGTTTGAGAGGTCGGGTAAGACAAAAAAGAAACAAAACTGGGTAAATCACAGCCATACAAGTGTCCTCAGGACAACGATTCACATGTTGTGTTAATTAAGGTGACATGTGCATGTTTCTGCGACTTTTTGTCGTTTAGTCCTTGAATAAGTGACAAGTGTCATTTTTGTCCCCAGTATATTTGGTCTTAAACGAACTTCCCATTACTTTGCCAATCATGTGTGTTTTTTTAACCAAATTAAATATATTTAATAATAATTATTCTTAGTTTTTAATTATCTTTAATAATATTATGTTATAGTTTTTGACTTTGTGGAATCATTATAATTAATTTGTATGTATGGAACCAGTGAAAAAATACCAATCAATGTTTTAAAAATCGGTTTTTTAGTTAAACCGGTATGGTGACCGGTTCCCGGTTCAACCGGTTTAACCGGTTCGACCGTTGGGTGAACCGGTTTCTATATTTTTCATGTTTTTTTCTATTTTTCTATACATACATACATATAGAAATTATGAATTTGATGTTTACAAGTTCAAACATTAAAAATACATATAAAAATAAGTTGTAGATAAATCCAAATACATTAAAATAACACATAACCATAAGTTTTAGTGTTTTACATCAATCCATATACGTCAAAAAGAAAATAAAGTATAATATCGAAACGAAATATAGTTTTTGATGAATACAAACACATCAAAAGAATTTATAACATTTGTCATATGTTTTTATTTAGAGAAAACTAAATAAATTTGAAAAAAAATCACCAAAGTTTATTATGTAAATAATTTTTTTCATGTGTTTTTATTCGGTTTAACCGGTTCAACCGGTTTATTTTGACCGGTTCAACCGGTTTTTTTCTAAAAACCGGCCGGTTCAATCCGGTTCAGAAATCAATGTAAAACCGGTAATAGTTGAACCGCTCCCTCTCCCGGTTTCCGGTCCAACCGGTTCGACCGACCGGTTCAAACCGGTTTTTAAAACATTGATACCAATCGTATGATGTCATCAATGTTTAAGATTTTTTTTTTTAAATTTACTTACATTTTAATTAATTAATAATTATATAAAGACGTTTGGTGATACTGATTAGAACCCGATTTTTTATGTTAAGATAGACATTTAAAGATTTAATTATATTAAATATTGTGTCTTTAAACAAAATAGTACTTATTAGTTATTTTTATCATTTTCCATACCTTTCAATTTACAATTCCCTTTAGTTTTAAATTAATATGACATTGTTTAAGAAGAAAAACCTATAACAATAACCAATTAATATATAGGAACTTGACTTACCAAGGTTATTACTTTTTTGTTTTGTTTATATCTAGGTAACTTCGTTTTATTTTTTACACATATAGGATACAAATTTTTTTAGAAATGTTCACATATTATCATTATGATCGGTTGTAGCAATTTATCTAGATGTTAACAAAATAAAAATATAATCACCAAAGATCATTTTGCAAATCTTAGGAAGATTAAAACAACCATAGAAAGGAAAGTGTTACAACCTTTGAAGACTTTGGTTATGTAGAATGACAAGGTGCCCCAAAATACCATTCTAGTTGACAAGGTGCCCTAGAAACTGCACTTCGCGCAACCAGAACTCACACTTGGAGAACTTTGCGAAAAGTCTCCCCCTCCTCAACGTCTCTAGCACTTCCCTCAAGTGCTCCTCATGCTGAACCTGATTCTTGGAATAAACCAAGATATCATCAATGAATACTATCATAGACCAATCCAGCATCGGTCTGCACACGCGGTTCATGACATCCATGAACGCGGATGGAGCATTGGTGAGCCCAAAAGGCATCACCACAAGCTCGTAATAACCATAACGAGTCCAGAAAGCGGTCTTCTGCACATCCTCGTCTCTAACCCTCATCTGATGATAACCCGAACGCAAATCAACATTGGAAAACCAAGATGCACCCTGAAGCTGGTCAAAAAGATCATCAATCATCGGGAGTAGATAACGGTTCTTCACCGTTACCTTATTCAGCTCCCGGTTGTCAATGCACATACGATGAGACCCATCCTTCTTCTTCACAAACAAGATCGGTGCTCCCCATGGCGAACTGCTCAGTCGAATGAATCCATTTGTCTAACAGCTCTTGCAGCTGTGTAGACAACTCCTGCATCCCGGGAGGAGCCAACCTATACGCTGCTTTGGCTATTAGAGCTGCATCGGGAACCAGATCAATCCTGAAATCAACCTGTCTCTCCTGCATCTCTCTCTCTCTCTCTCTCTCTGGTTCTCACTATCATATCCTCCAGTGTTTTGCAACTGGATCGACTCACAAACTTCCGAACATCGCTCCTCAACATCTCGTGATACCTCGCCTTCTTCATCTCCTCGTCCGCCATATACTGCGGAACCAAAAGTGCCCTCTCCCGAAACATCGTTGTGATCTCAGCCACCGTCCCAGTAGTCAGGCAGAGATCATGAAACTCTCATGCCAACTGTTGCACCTTAATCACTGGTGCAAACTCAGCCCTGAAACTGGTCACAAAATCATCCCATGACATGGAATCAACAACCTCATCACCAACGAAGCGCCCAACCTCCTCCAACCATTCTCGTGCCCTATCCTTCAGAAGATAGGAAGCAAGTATGACATTTCCCCCCTCGGGGAAACTGTTGGTGCGGAAAGCATTAGCAACATCTGCTAACCACCGCCTGCTTGCTATTGGGTCCTTCTCCCCATAGTAGTCTGGAGCCCCACACGCCCGGAACTCCCTGAAGGTCAAAGAACGCGCTCCTACCAAGGCCACCATCTCAGAACGAAAGGTGCTCAAATGCTCATCCAAAATCTCCAGAATTCCCTACTTGACCGTACCAAAGATCATAGGAGTCTATTCAAGAATACTGCGAGTGATCTCAGACGAAATGAACTCCCGCGTCTAATCATCCAACTGCCCGGCTCCAGAACCTGCGCCTGAGCCCTCACCAACACCAGAACTACCAACCGGTCTGCCTCGAAGAGTCATCATACTGAAAATAGATACTCTACTTCCAGTAGTACGGGCCCATACTACCTCCCACATCTATCCGTACTTTCCTCAAGGATTTCATTGAATCCGCTAAGTCACTTTATATCCAAACAATTGTCCCTCGTCAAGATAAGGCTCCCAACACTAAATCTCTTCTTAGGTTTTCCTAGGGCAAACTTCACACCACTCCCCGTCATCAGTTAAGAAGGAACTCCCACTAACTTCCTCTAACTAGCTCACGAATACAGTTACATATCACCAAAACTATATAATTCTTCGAATGAGAGGTCTCACACTACAACGGTTGGACTCAAACAAGAGTTGCGCAATAGAGTTAAAACCTAACCTTCTAAATTATCTAGTCTCAGTAATATGTAACTTAACATATTCACTTACTAGTTAGCTGAAACTAGTGAGAACTCCTAAAAAGCACAAAGCAAGCAACATTCGAGCATAAAGTAATCAGAACCAAGCATAACCTAATCAGGTCATCCTATCACTGACTAATCAGTACTAGCATGCAAGTCTACAAGCTCATGCAATAGGCATACAAAGTCATCTCTCCTAGCATTTTATCATGCAAATACTGATCAGATACTTAGCCCTAACTAGCATGCGATTCACAGATTCACAAATCAAATCATATCATATAACATGTATGGGTATTTTGGGAAAACTTACTTGAGCTCGGTCGATTGCATGCACCACACCCTTTCTTGTATTAGAAAAACCTTTTCTTTAAAAACATTTCTTTTTGAAATTTTTTACCAAATCCTCAGTTTGAGTTCAGACACACCCAAGAGTATGTCTAAATCCCTCAAACTAAGGCTCTGATACCAACTTGTAACGTCCCAAAAATAAGACCTAAAAAGTTTCATTTTTAATTTAAATAAAACGGTAATTTAAAACATTGTCATACAACCAAGATCGACCAAAGTATGTTACTACATCATATTATATCAGTGTAAATCTCAAAGTACGGAATAAAGTGGTGTGTGCTCTGCAATCATCCCGGGCTCTTTGCTTTCGAACGAGAAGTACCTGAAACATAAACAAAAAATTGTAAGCTCAAAGCTTAGTGAGTTCCCCAAACTACCACATACTATATGTAAAAAAACATATTGGGCCCCCGCCCCGCATCGGGCCTTGCTCGGCATCGAGTCCCACTCGGCCTCAGGCCCCGCCCGACATCGATGCCCACTCGGTTTACAGATCTGTCAATCACCAGGCCCCGCCTTACATCGGACCCCGCCCGATACACATATAATCATATAAACATATAATCATACTAATGTTGGGTTTTATGTACTATAGCACTCCTATGGTGCACATACAACCCTAATGATTTGGATCTAAGTTTTCTCTAATTATATATGCAACAAAATCATCCAAAGCATGAAACCTATAATGTAACGCCCGCAGATTCGGGCTAGTCAAATTAGAGACGATGAGCATCAAAAATGAGTTTTTGATGGAAGATTATTTAGAAGGATTAATCTTAACCAAGTTGTATTATACGTTACAAGGGTTCCGTAAATATAAAGAACGCCGAAATCCGAGTTATAACGAAGAAGTTATGGCCCGTCGAAGTTTTACGGCAAAACCGGCACGGCACCAGGAGACGTAAATAGGGAATTTACGGTAGAATGAGAATGAGAATTCGATACAGTTTTGTAAATCTGAGATAGAATGAGAATTAGTTGACGGCGTCTAAATGAAAGTTGTAGTACTCGTAAATACCAACGCGTGGATATAAAAAACGTCAAAAATGGAGTTCGTATGAACGAGTTACAAATTATAATAACATATTTACGTATTAAAATAAAGTATAAATCATATATACGTACACATATATATACAAATGTATATATCATTAGATATATAAGGTATCGACGATGCGGTTATTATAAGACTTGTGTTGAGTACGTTCGACATTAGTTTAGTACAAATATCGTTAAATCTATTTAAAATAGTATTATGACGGAGTGTTTAGTCGTTTATATAACTATAAGGTCATTAAGTAATTATGGAGGGTAGTTTTTGTAAATTCAATTACTATAAATAAGAGGCTTGGGCTCTCATATTTCTTGCACCATTCTCTTGATTCAAGAGTCTTTCTCTTCTTATCCCCCGAGCATTTCGGTCCTTCGTGATTCGACTTCTCTTTCTGTAGTTTTAGTATAGTAAGGTGAGCGTTGAAGCGCTGCAAGAATCTTTCTTAGAAAGATTCAGCGACGAAGTTCTGCCCCTGCAGAGCCCGACTCCTAGCTAAAACCCCCTTGTAAGTAAGTTATGTTTACCTATTTTAATATAGCTTATATTTAAAACTAGTATTGTTATTATGAACTTATAATAAATATTTGAGCTATTATTATGACTTATATATGTGTCGTTATAATATCTTTTTAACTACTCGTGGTACGGGGAATCTGGTTTAAAGGGCCGCATAGGGTTGTTGGATTTCAGAAGTGCTATATGCCAAAATGGTCTTGCCCTCCGGTGTTTTATGTCTGGCCCTTGTCTGTACATAGTGGTTGGAAAGTATTGTTTAAACGTTTATATAATAATAATAATAATAATAATAATAATAATAAGACTAATAATTAGTCATGGTAAATATTAGACTAAAATCTAGTGGTAATAATACTAGGTTTCGTCGAAGAAAATTATTTTAAAGTAAACAAAGCGCTGTCCGAGTACCGAGTCACCACCTTATCAAGTGAGTGCATAGTTACTTTCATCTTACACATAGATATGAAGTATTTTATATAAACTACGTGCTATGTTTGCATATAATCTGTATACTTGCTATCTATGCTGGATGAACGATTTTATACAAGTTTTATATGATTTAAACTGTATATGTATTTATATCTACATAATATGTTGGGTAAAATATGGGTAGATGAAATATGAGTTGGATGATGAGTTGAGAGGTGATATAGACCATGAGGTAAGGGTGAGAGGTGGACGATGTGAGAAGCCTTGTTCCCAAATGTTGGCCCCGTCATCTAGCAGAGTATGGATGACAACCACGGACTATTCTAGACAGTCCAGTGGAACACTAGCAGGCTCGCAACTTGTAGGTGTTGTGAACGATGTGTTCACCCGATGTACTCTAAACCCTGGCGATCATGCAGACTTAGTGTCTGTTGTATAAATCCTGGCGACTATGCAGACTTAGTGCCTAAACCCTGGTGATGATGGACTTCGTGCCGATTCCTTAGGATGATCCTTAGGAATGAATGAACGAGAAATAGCTGATTCTTAGGGTAGATCCTTAAGAATAAATAAGATAATGGGGATGGGTAATTGGGTTAATTGTTTGATGAGCAAACCTAATAATTATATTATTGTGGGTTGAAAACCCTATGTACTCACCAGGTTTCCCAACCTGACCCACTCAGTTTATTTGTATTACAGATGTCGATATGAAGTTACTTTACACTGAGGGATTTAAAAGAGATGTAGATCACTAGTGTAAATGAATGTAAGTTCGGTTTATGCTTATGTTTCTGTATTGACGATGACATCCCAAATGTTTTAAAATGAATAAAAATACATTTCTTCGGAAATGCTTTGATAACGTATTTATCATGTTTTTCTGGGAACAAATTCCGCAAGATTTTTATTAAAAGAAGTATTCTGATTTTTATAAAGCATAAACAAAATCGGTCTTTTCTGGCCGTGAAAATGGGGATGTCACATATAACTAGCTTACAAAGGTGATATTTGAATCATAAAAACTAGTTAGAATATTACCTCTTTGTTGTAGCTTGTGGAACTTGGCCTTTCAAGAGCTTAGCACCCCAAGTGTGATGCCTCAAACAAGTCACAAACACCATGAACAACTGGAGAATAATGAGAGAGAAGTTAGGAGCTCAAAATCGGCTAGGCATTAACCTCGGAGTACTAGTGTCCGATTTTGCAAGCTTAGGGACCCTATTTATAGTTTGGAATCTTTAGGGTTTAAACTTGTAAACCTTAATTCACTTGGGATTTTAATCCATTAACTCATTAGCCCTATGGACTAACTCTTCATGGACTCTCACAAAGGTTTAGTTCATTTCTAATTAACATGGATCATTAGCCCACACTATAAATATCACTGATTTACATAATCAGTCCCTGCATATTTAATTAGTCTCTTTTGATCACCAAATTAATTCCAAATTAATTATTGACCAATACTAATTAAATAATATGATTTCACAATTAATATATTATACTTATAATATATTAATAAATCACAAATAACCTCTTTCTCAAATATCCATCCTGTCAAATTGTCGTGATGAAGGCAACCCGAAATGGACCATGCTGCTCTCGGGTCAAGTACATACCAATTATAGTTATGGGCTTAGACACCTAATCCAACAGTCTCACACTTGGATAAGTCTAATAACTATAACTGCAAGTACGACTTGAAAAACTGACCAACAATCGTAGTTCTCAAAAGCCGCTGTCAAACTCTGACACGTCCATTAGATAAGGGATCATATATTCCTCCGTTCTACAAGATATCGTATGAACTGAGACATGGATTATAATCATTCTCTCGGTTCATGTGTTGTTTCCCGATTTTCGATTTATGACGACTGACTAATTAAACAAATCAAATCAATCCAGGCTTGGCCAAACGCCTAGGGTTGTCATCACTAAATCATCGAGGGCCCCACATATATCGCTTTTATCCCATATTGGGTAAAAGGAACTGATAAACTTCGACTCATATGCTTGCTCTATTTACTCATCAAATCACACATAATAATGAGTTTTATAACACCAAGTTAATGGTGCGTTTACACATCATCAATGTGCAATCGACTTGTAAACTGCAACTATATGTCTCCGTTCAAGAATATAAGATATTATCGTCTCACAATCACTCGTGATGAAATCCATGAAGTGGTTCAGATGAGCGTGGGTTTAATCCAATACTCAAATCTTATTACAGGAGTACTCATGAACACTGCAACAAACTTGCGCCATGTCCAAACACCTAGACAATCTACAGTCGGATTCATGACAGTCTTACCTCATTACTTACTTCCAAAATATGATTGACTGTGGATGTTTGAATAATCTTATTATTCAGGAAGTCAAAACATGCGAAGTGAAACACAAGAATAATCGAATTCAATTTGGTCTCAAAACTTTTGAATATAAATAAAATACCTTTTATTTAATCACCATATTGATTACACATTATTCATTGTATAATGTTTTGATCAATCAACTTAATACTTGAATTAAAACAATAGTTATCCCATGCTCCAAGCATGCACACTATGTTTATATATGGTCCTTACTTTGTGAAATAGATCAATTAAAAACATTTCAATGATGCTCATTTCACAATTCCAAATCCTTATTACTTAGTGTAAGAATACCTAATTCTTGCACTATAAGAATGTGTTAGATTCTAAACTATCATACAATGTGTCTTTTGTAATGTCGAGGTACCAAAGTCACAGAGACTTTGCCAACGATATTACAAAACTTTCCACTGGAGATTGATAACAAAACAATTCCAAGGAAGTGAAGTCTCACATTCAAAGTACATTCCTTTGAACATCCTTCTTGCATTACAGTTTCTAACCTACATATAGATTCTCAATATCCAAATCCCATTATGGAAACATTTCCATATTTTCCATATGACAATCCATTCTTAATAGAGTTCTATATATTCAAAATTATGTCAATATGGTCCATCCATTACTATATTTCCAACTGTCCATAAGCAACCAATCTTTGGCAAACCTCAGATTGTTCTTAGCAATTGTTTAACAACTTTAGTCATATCTGGTTCTGTTCCCATTTCCGTCTTAATGCCCCAGGCATTTGGAAAATTCAGAACACATAAATATTATAGCATATGCAATCGATCCTATACCCGAAGCATATGGGACACGATTGATAATGTCTTACATAAAGACATGATACTTTACTAGTCTCTCGCTATAACATTTTCGTATACATAGAATTTCCTTATGATGAATCATTTCATCATAACATTCATATATGATCATGACTAAATTCTATTAAAATCTCAATCTAAGCTTTTAGATTTGAAATGAAGTATGAGTTCTTCTCCCTTAATTATAACAAAACAATTTTTCAAACTGTACAACTTTGCAAACTTTTGTTTTCTATAGTTAGCATTGCTAACTCACAATACTTAACGTAATAATTATGCTCCCACTAGCATAACAATTATTTTATTACTAGCATAACATTTATGCTCCCACTAGCTTTGACATGTATCAAAAAATCATCTGGACTTCCATAAATCAATATTTATTGAATTTCTTTCCATAGTTCAGATTTCTGATACGAGATGCTTCGATAATCCTTTATCTAAGTTCATACACCTTTTATAAGAAAGCTCATATGCGTGTCTAAACTATTTCAGAACTTATAGCAGTAAGTCCCGAATGTTCAAACTATTTGCCATTTCTCACAATTCGAACTATGAAGAGGGATGTCGTAATCATAATCGAATTTGAGAATGCAAATATCACAATTGCCAACTCTTTAAAATCTACTTTGTGAAAGCGTTTCCTCACAATCATTTTCATGAATTGGAGAGAAACCTTACCACTTAGATTTAATGGTGTATGTGTTCCTATCCATGTGAATCTGTCATTTCCAACCATTATCATAAGACAAGGTCTATGACAAATTCAAACTCATATGGACTGAAATTGTTCAATCTTAATTTCTTGCCACTTGGCAGCATAAGGGCCTACCATGTCTTCCAAGTTGTTGAGCGGCTCACCTATACAGATCAATGAACTTTCACTGATCAAGGTCCTTCGCCTTATGCAAATAATTGAGAACTCATAGAACTCACATGCATAGTCAACTTTTAACTGAGATGGGCACAGAAACAAGAATACGTCAACACAATAGGTTGCAAACCTTAAGGTGTTGTTTGTTTTTTTTTTTGGGCAAAATGTCTGCAATATGCGGACCACATCTGTAGACCTCTGCACTAGAAGAGGTGGACCAAATGTCTGCAGTCTGAATTAAGAAGACTGTTTGTTTTTTTAACATCTGCAGACTAATAAACTAAAATCTAAATAAATTGATTTTTTTAACTTCAAAGTGTTTTTTTTAATATTTTAATGACTTTATTAATAA
Organism: Lactuca virosa; assembly: GCF_052849685.1. NCBI lineage: Eukaryota > Viridiplantae > Streptophyta > Magnoliopsida > Asterales > Asteraceae > Lactuca > Lactuca virosa. The sequence goes on from NC_136433.1 coordinate 27,033,164, forward strand.
TTAACTAATCTATATCAACTTTTATGTATTATTGTATAAAAAGTGAAAACAAAATGATACGAATTAACGTATATATTTGATAAAAGCAACAATTTTGGTCGTAAAGTTATACCTAAATATTGTAATTAGGGATCAAAGAATTTAATACATAAAATGGATGGAAATAAACTTCGATTTTAAAATGAAAATTTTCATTTTACTTTTTCAATTAAACAATTAAAAACGTACCATAAAGTATTATGATTTTTTTTCATATTTATATAAACAGCTTCAACGACCGATATTATAATAAATCTTTATTTATAGATTTGTCAAAAATGTCATGTTTGTGTCATCGAACATTTTTCTTAAAGTATTGTAATTTTTTTTTTCAAATTATTTATCATTAATAAAGTTGGAATAAATATAAGTTAAAAAATAAAGAAAAAAAAACAAAGATATATGTGTTTATCATTAATAAAGTTTGAATAAATATAACTTTTAAAAAAACAAAGATATATGTGTTTATCATTAATAAAGTTGGAATAAATATAAGTTTAAAAAAAACTAAAAAATAAAAAAGAAAGATTTATGTGTTTTTGATAAAAACAACAATTTTGGTCGTAAAGTTATACCTAAACATTGTACTCACGGCCGACCGTGAGATTTCGGAGGCCCTGTGCAATTTAACAAAAAATAGGCCCTAAAACTTGAAATTTTAAAAATATATACTCAAAATTTTTCAGCATTGTACATTTACTTTTACCACATTGTATTTTTATTTTTTATATTAAACCAGTGTCCTTTAAAAAATACACTCAATTATCGCATTATAATCTCTAATTATCAATTACAATGATGTTACAGGAAGAAATGAAAGTAAATATAATACACAATTCAACAAAGTACGTTGGTGTTCATTGCTAAGCCTAAGAAAAAAAATCAATAAATATATGAATCTTGATTATTCACAGAAACAAAAAGAAATTATCATAATTTTAATTAGTTGTTCAAAAATCAAGAACAACATTAATATGATTGTTCATAAAAGAATCAACGAAAGTAATTTTTTTACTTATACAAACAAGAATCAAAAACCCCCACAAATCTCATGATTCTCATTGTCATTCATCTATCTCTAAATCCAAACTTTAAAAATACAATCATATTTGACGATTTTGCCCTTGTTTCAATGCTTCTAAACTCGAGTACATAGAAATCAAGAAGAGTAGTTTACTTCTTATAAATTAGAAGAAACTTAGCATAAATACAAATAAAAAACAAACCAGAAAGGAAAAAATAGAAATTGATTTGTCTGCGCCTTCATAAAACAGAAACCAATTTCCTTATAATCTTGTTCCTTCAAAATTTCAAAACTAATTTATATGTCCATTCAAAAAGCAAAAAAACAGAAATTAAAAACAAAAAACGAACAAGAAAAAAAAAAATAAAAAAAATGAAAATCCTTGTAAGATTGAAAGAAGAGCTATTGAAAGATTTTAATAACTGAAAGCTGATTTTCGAGAAGATGGTAGGATTGTTGCTTCTGATTTTCAAGAAGAAAGAAGGAAGAAATATGTGCTAGGAATCATTAATTCATAATCAGTATGCCTAGAATGAAGAAGTATGAACTCAAAGCTTTGATATGCTTCTGATTTTCTAGGATTGGTTTTGATTTCCTTCTTCAGAAATTCTGATTTTAAGCAAATACGAATAATAAATTATGATTTAGTATCCTTCTGATTTTCGAGAATGAAGGAATCAAAGCATCGTTTTCCTTTTCCCAAAAACTTTTTGATTCCCGCTCATCTTTCTGATTCGGTGATTCTCTGTTGGCCGCTAACACCTGCGTCGTTTCCATTCTCGTGGCCTCGCCTGATACATTGACTATCGACAATCCTTAACCTAGCCCAAACAATGAACATAGTCTGATACCAAAGCCGGAAAAAATTAGGCCCTAAAATTTAAGTGGGCCCTGTTCAAGGGGACACCTTGAACACCCATTGGGCCGACCCTGATTGTAATTAGGGATCAATGAATTTAATACATAAAATGGATGGAAATAAACTTCGATTTTAAAATGAAAATTTTCATTTTACTTTTTCAATTAAACCAATTAAAAACGTATCATAAATATTTTTCCCAAGAAATTGATGATACTGCATTAAATAATGTTTTATAAATTTTGGCACAAAAAATATAAGACAGTATTATGATTTTTTTTCATATTTATATAAACAGCTTCAACAACCGATATTATAATAAATCTTTATTTATAGATTTGTCAAAAAGATCATGGTTGTGTCATCGAACATTTTTTCTTAAAGTATTGTAACTTTTTTTTCCAAATTGTTTATCATTAATAAAGTTGGAATAAATATAAGTTAAAAAAAAGATATATGTGTTTATCATTAATAAAGTTGGAATAAATATAAGTTTAAAAAAACAAAGATATATGTGTTTAACCTTAATAAAGTTGGAATAAATATAAGTTAAAAAAACTAAAAAAAACAAAGATATATGTGTTTTTTTAGGTTAGAAGATGTCTGAAGATGTTAGAAGACTATGGTCCATATCTGCGCCAAGAAGATGACGCGCAGACCTTTTTAGGTCTGCAGTCTTCGAAAAAACAAACAGTCTGCGAAGGCTGATGTCTGCGCGTGGTCTGCGTGACGCAGACAGAAGAGGCCAAGAAGATCTGCAGACAAAAAACAAACAACACCTAAGTCGTGTGCAAGTGATAAACAATAGGTTTATTCTTGATTAGTTCTTGAAGCTATTCAAGATCATTAAGACTCCCACTGACCTCTTGACATATAAGATTCTCTTGTCAAGAAACTTTCCTTGACAAACAAATATTCAAGAGTTAGTGCGGATTCTTATCAAGGAAAAACACTTCATACAATTGGTCTTAGTTGGTCTTTGTTTTATTAAAAACATCACAACTACCAATTTCAAATATGCAAGAATAAGAAACATTTTTATTCCACATTTCATGAGCCATTATAAACCTACTTAAGATATGTCACTCAATGCACAATCTTGGAGTATGACTCTAAGACTCGATTTTGGAACGAAGTATGACTCACCTTTTTTATTTAACCATTTCAACAATTCTTGATTCCTCTTCTTGGTCATGCAAGTGCACTAAGGTGTCCTTAGAGGATCAATTGAGATATGGTTCCATAATCATTAGGATGATCATAAAACACGATACTAAAGTTCTTTCCTTTCCTTTCAGATTGGAGAAACTTTTATCTTCCTGCCTGATTGATTCTTCTTATTCGTTCTGCTATACATTGAATCTTTTCAATGTATCATAATTGTACTTAAACTTGTAAGCACAACCATATTTACTGAACCATTAGTAAATCATGACGAATAGCCTTTATCATTCTTTGTGGTGGACCTGACCAGTGCACAACCAAGTGTACCCGATCCCCCATTCCTTCACTTGACTCACATATACATGTGAACAAGGAATTAGTCTTAATTTCCCAAAGACGAAGGTTCTCATTCATCACACAATACAAGTCGCCCGATTCCAAGTTTCTATCCAATTGAAACTTGGGTGATGAGAATATTTCCTTATTTGGTAAATTTTTGACACTACCACAAACGATGGAATCAAATCCATTTTATTACTAAAGAATAGATACATACAAACATCAATTTTCACAAATGTCATTGTAAGGAAATATAAAATAAGATAAAATCAAAATTTTCTTTATTTATAAAAATTGCGGAAAAACTTGTCCTTACAATGCAATTACAAATGAAAACTATGTCACTACATATTTCTAAGCAATCTATCATAACTCTTAAGTAGTAGCTCAAAAATCCGATCATCGAACCATGCGATCGAAATCCATCTCTTCGCGATCAGACTCAACTCACTCTTCCTTTTAGCTTCCTTTCCCTTCTTCGATCCTACAAAACATCAAAATGCGATCTCATCACATCATGTATTAAGAATCTACAAATAGGAACTTAATAGAGTTAGATAGTGGACTTACCTGAAGCAGAGTCATACATTTTGACTTTACCATCCTTATGGTCCTTCCGGTAGATACGGCAGCTTCGCATCCAATGCCCCTTCTCTTGGCAATAGAAACAAATAGACTCTCTCGGAATAGTACACGGGACTATATCAAATTTACCCTTTACCATTCGGTCAATGTCCATGGAAGTTTGGGAAGTAGATCTTCCAATCAAATTTGCTTTACCAGTGTGCCAAATCATTGCTGATTCAGCAACAATAAGCAAATAGGTTAGATCAATAAGGGTCACGTCGTGGTCACCCATATAGTAGTCCTTAATGAACCCGCTATATGACTTATGAAGTGATTGAAGAACCAAGTCAACAACCAACTTCCTCGACACAACGACTCCTAACATTCCAATCCTGTCAATGTGTGACTTCATCTCCAAGACATGTGCACACGCAAACTTTCCATCTTTGTGTTTGCTAGCCAATAGGATTTGAGTGACCTTGAACTTTTCAAGTCTACGAACATGTGGGTCAGGGAGAATAATTGGAGGAGGTGGAGGAAGTGAAGTATGATTTATGTGAACATCATCTTCATGAGGAAAGCTTTTTCCATAAGATTCGGGAAGACCATAGTTGTCAGAACTAGACATCTACACGGGAGAAATTCAAGTTAATTAATTTAAGTCCTTAATATAACACCCAAATGAAATATTAAGGGTAGGACCCAACACAATATTCTACAATTCGGAAGAGGAATGCCGTAATCCAATTGTAAAATATTCGAAGGTAGGTAAATGACGATTTACCAATTTCCACCATGAAAAACGAAAATAAACATTATGTTTTAAATGAATTGAAATTCCTAGATTCTTTGAGATTCATTGAACTTTTCAATGGCATGTTTAATCTCGATTATGCCCTTCAAGTTTGTGACTGGGATACCGAGGATCACAAACAAGGTGTGAATAACCATGCAAATTAGCTTGGTATTTTCGATGTCATTAATCACCTAATCAATATGCCGGTTAACCACACACGCTCCATTGATCAATGATAATTTACGAGAAACCCATTGTCATCCTTCATTAGTTCACATTAGTGTGACAGTTAACCACACACGCTCCACTAGCTGACCAATAAGATGCAATGTGTAATTTCATGGGTTAGCATCAAATTCACATTTTTCCTAAAGTAACTAAGATTGGGAATTTATAAAGTGTTTAGTTACTTTGTATTTCATTATACTTTTAATAAGGATTTAAGCGTCATATCAAACTCGTTCGGCTAACGACCCTCCACTGGTCAAAGGTGCGGTGGGTAAGAGTTGATACCCAATGACGGTCATTTTACAGGCCGCTTCCTTAAACACTCCTTATAGACCAGCTTCGTGAATGAGGCCTACTAACGGTAATACTGATTTTTTACTTATACATATATAATATATTAAACTTTTAATTTTATATAGTATAAGGGTGTATTTTACACTTTTAAAATACTAGGTGGTTTAATCTATTAATTAAACTAGACTTTTAATTTAATTAGACTCAAGCCATATAATTATGGATTTATTAATACTCTTTTAATTAATCTTTTAATTAATTATCAACAAAGCCATAATTAAACTTTTAAGTGTAAATTTAAGTTATGAAGCCAAAAGGTTTAGAATTTAATATTTCACAATTAAAACTTTTTAATCAAATTTTAAATTCCAAAACTTGAGGGAAAGTTTTGAAACTCTTCAAAACCTTTTAGATTCCTAAACTTGATGGCAAGTTTTGTAATCTTTCCAGACTCTTGAATTCCATAACTTAAGGAGTTAATTTATTTCATGAATGAGACTTTTCAAGTTCCATAACTTGAGGACAAGTTATGAAACTCTTCAAAAACATTTAGATCAATTTAACTAATATTTTTTTTTGTAACTCCTTAAAAAACTTTTGAGTTCCAAAACTTGATGACAAGTTTTGTAACTCTTCAAAACATTTAGATCAAATTTTAAACTAATAAAATAATCATAATTTTATGTTTTACCAATTTGACCTGATCAAGTTCATATAGCAAGACAATTCAAATAAAAAATTACAAATAAATTAGCTTATCATATAAACTAACAATAATCTTGAAATTTTGACAAATATCTTTTAATTGGATGAGGATAATCATTAAATTATCATAAAAAAGATTTTTTATAAGTCAAAACAGTTTGTGGTAGTGATCCTAATCCAAAAACTGGCCAAAAACTCGAAAATTCTGCCAACATACTGCCCAACTCGTCGATTCAGGCTATGGACTCGTCGAGTTCATCTCCATATGATCCAACTCGTCGAGTCCACTCAAGGGACTCGTCGAGTCCAACAGTCAGACAACATTTTTCCATTTTTTTTCAACTTTGAACAATTAACCAATGCATCTATATAACAGAAAACACCCATGGCTCTGATACCGCTGTTGGATTTTATGTACTATAACACTCCTATCGTGCACATACAACCCTAATGCTTTGGATCTAAGTTTTCTCTAATTATACATGCAACAAAATCATCCAAAGCATGAAACCTATAACTAGCATACAAAAGTGATATTTGAATCATAAAAACTAGTTAGAATATTACCTCTTTGTTGTAGCTTGTGGAACTTGGCCTTTCAAGAGCTTAGTACCCCAAGTGTGATGCCTCAAACACGTCACAAACACCATGAACAATTGGAGAATAATGAGAGAGAAGTTGGGAGCTCAAAATCGGCTAGGCATTAACCTTGGAGTACTAGTGTCCGATTTTGCAAGCTTAGGGACCCTATTTATAGTTTGGAATCTTTAGGGTTTAAACTTGTAAACCTTAATTCACTTGGGCTTTTAATCCATTAACTCATTAGCCTTATGGACTAACTCTTCATGGATACTCACAAAGGTTTAGTCCATTTCTAATTAACATGGATCATTAGCCCACACTATAAATATCACTGATTTACATAATCAGTCCCTACATATTTAATTAGTTTCTTTTGATCACTAGATTAATTCCAAATTAATTATTGACCAATACTAATCAAATAATATGATTTCACAATTAATATATTATACTTATAATATATTACTAAATCACAAATAACCTCTTTCTCAAATATTCATCCTGTCAAGTTATCCTGATGAAGGCAACCCGAAATGGACCATGCTGCTCTCGGGTTAAGTACATACCAATTATAGTTGTGGGCTTAGACACCTAATCCAACAACTAACACATGCGATAATCACAAAGATAATAGCATACACTACAGTCATCGGGCTTCGCCCGATATCGAGCCCCGCTTGGCATACATACCAAGACATACACATGTAAGATTCACGCAAACATCTAGAATCCTAACATAATAAAACATGGGCCAACATTGGTGCCTTCGACCCGCTAAACACAGTGAGGAAACTCACCTCAGACTGCTGAATCTCACAGATAAATCTTTGGTTGTTGGCCCGCTAAAATCCTCACGCTATCAATCACAACATAACATCCAATTAATAATTGGATCCCGACTCAGACTAGGAGTCCAAACTAGGGTAAAAGACCTTTTTCTCCTTTACCTAACTTGGCCCAAGGCCAAGGCCCAAACCAACTTGTCCAAAGGGCCCAAATTCCAAAATGATCACCCAAAGCCCAAATATGGCCCAATTTTCCAAATTGGGCCCAAATCGCTTCATGGGCCTTCAACCAAAAGAGTCCAATAAAATAACATCATCCCAAAAATAGAATTCGGATGGCCCAACAAAACCCTAGACTCCTAAGGTCCAACATGGGCCCAATACCAAGAAGCCCAAAACTTCGAAGCTCACTGCTAAATATGCGGGGCATACTCAGTTCGTAAGCTTAGCGTACACGCTCTTGGGCTTGTACGCCCAACATACTGCCCAGTTGGCCAACTTCCATCAATAAGCTCTTATTCAGTTAAAACTTCAACCCAACTCTCAGATCTGACTTCCTTAAGGTGGCTTATCATGTAAAGTTGGCAAGTTTACGTGCATGCATGGCTTAGTGGGGTTCTATAGCTCAAAAGAACTTAACAAAGGGTCTTAACACATGCATGAGTCCATAAACACCTCAAAACTTGCATTTTTATGGACAAATGGACCAAAAGAACCCTATATCTACCATCAATCACTTCTGGAGTGAATCAAGAGGCTCAACAACCACTCCAAGGACTCAAAAAGCACAAAATGGCACATAACTAGATCTAGCATCATAGATTAGCAAGATGGGAGCTTTTTACCTCAAAAGTTTAGCAAATGATGAACTAATCCCAGATCCTCAAGCTCCAAGCACAACTCCAAATGGTCCACTTCTTCTTCTTATCCTTCAAAAAGCACCAACAAACACACTTTATGGCTCAAAACTCTCAAGAACTCAATAGGGTTTCGATTTGTGGACAAGGGGAGATGGGGGTTGTCTAAACATGACCAAATGAGGCTATCATAAGGCTTAAACAGGGTGCAATACCCTAGAAATTAGGGTTTCATTAACCACACATACACCATGCGTACTCAATGTACGCCCAACGTACGTGGACCAAAGACGCGATCATCATCGAGCTAGTACGCTAAGCATACCACCCTGTACGCCCCACGTACTTGCTTAAGAACCAAACTTGCAAAATTTTTAGATAAAAAGGAATAATATAAGACTTACCAAATTCAAGTGTTACACTTGCACAAGAAACATCATAGATTGTTATAGACAATAGTGAATGTCTAGCAACATTTCACTGCCACCAATAACACACGACGAAAAATTTCATTCATCAACACCCAATTCTCAAAATCTTAAAGCTACAATTGATGTATAAGGTAAGTTTATCAGTTATCCTTTGTTACAGACATCGTGTTGAACATGAAAATTGGATCGCAATCAATCTCATTTGGTGTTCAACTTTAGGTAACGCACGGTAGAGGTATAACTCTCATCACATAATAGGAACAAATACCATCTTGACTAGTTTACACCACATTTGAAAATGGATTTTATAACTGCCCGGTTAAGGGTTAACGTTTGACATATCAAAAGCATACTACTCAATATACTTATGTCTCACTATGTGTCCCAGGTATTAAGGATACAAAGATAGTACCTTTTATCAAGCATCACTCATGATAGCGATCCATGACATGATCTTGATATGGGTCCATTTAATACCAGTTCTCTGACAAGTACCTGTGAATCTTGGTTACAACCACATGCGTACTTTCATCTGGTGAAATCAACCAATCCAATTCATATTAGTCTTTCTTCATAATTTCTCCCACAATTATGATTGACTATGAACTTTTAGAATAATAAGATTATTCACAAATTTAGCATGTTAATATACAACACAAGAAGTATTGATGTGAAGATCATATCCCAATATATCTAATCAATATAATAGTTGTTGTTTTAATGTTCCAATATCCAAATCAAATCCTATTTCTATAATAACAAAGTCTTATAGCTGAAGTGTGACCATTCGTACTTAGCTTAAGGAAAGACTTTATTAATGGGTCTAACTAAATGTAATAACCCAAAATTCACAACAATTTTTTCATTTTTATTTAAGCAAAATCCTCAAAGTATCATAAAAACCAAAACAAGAAATCCTTGTTGTATCAATGCAATCAACCCAAATCAGAGTATCAAAATGTGGAAGTCATAAAATATCTACAAGCCGGAATGTACAGTCATGCCGCCGCCTTTACGCGATCATCTGAGGTACCTGAAACACATTTAATTCACAACTGTAAGCATAAAGTTTAGCGAGTCCTTCACAAAATATCCATACTACACAACATAATAACCGTTGTGGGTTATTAGTAACCTTGGGATTTTCAGCCATCCCAATGCGCTAACAGCACGCCATGTGGATTATCAGCATGTTCATGGGTTATTAGAAACCCTAGGGATTATCAACAATCCCAGTATATCAGGAATGCAATTCAAATAAACAAAAAACAATAATTAAGACCCAGTTGGTCACAAACATATATACCGTATAGGTAAAATACTGAGAAGACTCACCTCGCGAATAGCAGCCAAAAATACGACAACTCTCACAAACAGGGTAGGCAAGAGCAACGAGACACCTAACAACAGTAAAGTCATACCCTATCAGCCTACACCCTTAAAACCCTAGCTTGACCCCAAAGTCAACCTTGGTAAAAAAGTCAACCACGGTCAAAAGTCAACCTGTAACGTCCCAAAAATAAGACCCAAAAAATTTGTTTTTAAATTAATAAAACCAGTATCCCAAAAACATCATCATAAAAATCCAAATAAAACAAATGTATCAGTCATCATATCACATCAGGATAAATCAAGAAAATGTGAATCGATGTGGTGTGTGCTCCGCAATCATCCCGAGCTCTTCCCTTTGAGAACAGAAGTACATGAAACATAAAATGAAAACCATAAGCACAAAGCTTAGTGAGTTCCTCAAAATAATACATACCATACCATACATACATTTGTCATGGGCTACCCCCATAGTCTTTTCCCTGAAATGCCATGGGCTACCCCCATGTTCTGACATCCAAGTGCCATGGGATACCCCCATGGTCTTTCCTTGAAATGTCATGGGCTGCCCCCATGATGTGACATCCAAGTGCCATGGGCTACCCCTATGGTCTTTCATACAAATGCCACGGGCTATCCCCGGGGTCTTCCAGGCAAGTATCACAAAGACAACTAGCATTCCACATAACAAGTAATGGGCCAGAATTGGTGACTTCAACCCATGGATAGAGTGAGAAAACTCACCTCAGGCAGTTGAAATCCACAGATAAATCTCTGACTGCAGATCCGCTAAAAAAATCCCCGTGCTACCAATTACCAAAATAACATCAAATTAATAACCGGGTCCCGACTTACACTAAGAGTCTAAATTAGGGTAAAATACCTATTTACCATTCCACTAACTTGGCCCATGGCAAAGGCCCAATCCAAATGTCTAAAAATCCCAAAATCCAAAATAATTATCCCAAGCCCAAATATGGCCCAATTTTCCAAATTGGGCCCAACCCCTTTCATGGGCCTTCTCCCAAGAGAGTCTTACAAAACCTTAACAGCCTAACCAAGGAGTTCTTATGGCCTAACATGGCCCAAGACAACCAAGCTCACCCTAGCCCAAAACCGAAGCCCAAAACATAAGAAACCCAACTTGCTGAGTATGTGGGGCGTACTCAGCCTATACGCTCAGCGTACAACTTAAAGGGATTGTACACGCAACGTACATGCTTGTACGCCCCACGTACTCACCAACTTGGCCAACTTTACCATTTTAGCTCTTAATCGATTAAGACCACGACCCAAGCTCAGATTTGTCTTCCTTAAGGTGGTTAATCACATAAAGTTACCAACTTTATGTGAATGCATGGATTAATGAAGCTCTTAAAGATCAAAAGGACTTAATAGATAACTTAATGCATGCATGAGACCATAAGCACCATGAAGCTTTCACTTTTAAGCTTAAGAAACTCATAATATGCCAAGATCAAAAAGGATAAACTCCACAACCGACTTACTCATCAAACTAACCCAAAAGGGACCAAAAGCATAAGAACCATGCATTAAGAGATCTAATCAAACAAGGATCAAGGTTGGGACTTTATACCTCAAAATTTACCAAACAATGGAGCTAACTCTGGATCTCTAAGCTTCCTTCCAATGAATGAGTCTTCAAGCTTCTTCTTCCCCCTCTAGATGCACAAAATCCCTCACAAAAGTCTCACAAGAGCTCAAAAGCACCACACAATGGCTAAGCAACAAATTAGGGGGTTTAAGATGTGGAGGTTGGCTAAGAAATTATCAAAAGAGGCTAACATATGGCTTATATGTAGTACAACCCCTTAAAATAGGGTTTCTATTCAGCTCACGTACGCGAAGCGTACTCTACGTATGCCCAACGTACGTGGATGAGCTTTGCGATCCTTCTCCATGAGTATGCCCAACATACAAGGAGTACGCCCAGCGTACTCCATCTATCCTGAAACCGACACTTTTTCCCCCTATGGACTAAATCCGCAAAACTTTCCACCCCTAAAGGATCTAGACTGAAAAGCGCAAAGAACCAAGTGTTACACAACCATAGTCAACTTTAGCCACTGGTCACGTCGTGACCGGAAAAGGACAAAATAGTCGCGGGCAAACATTCTCACGACGTGACAGGATAATTCTCACATCATGAGATTCGTCCTGGACAGCTTTGAGCATTAACCTTTTAATCCTTTAAGCCACTCCTTGAGAATTTCTATAGGGTCTTGGCCAATCCTAAAGACTATAAAAATCGTGGCTTTTCAGTCATGCATGTACAATGCATGACTTGGACACTAGCTAGGTCAATAAGAAGAAAAATGGGATCAAGAATCATGCTTGGAGTCTAAACCAACACCAAACCTTAGATCTGAAACATATCCTAGATAAAATGTCTCAATGATCCATAAAGTTTCTAACTTTATTAATCACATGCATGCTATCCGTAACGCCCTGTTTCAGATTGTTTCTCATTTGGAGGCGAGTGATGTAATTTGGATGATCCGGGTGTTCGGTTTGTGTTTTAGAGCCAAGGGGTGTTTCGGTAAAGTGTCAGTTCGGGTTTTATGGAATTGGATTCTTATTGGGAAAATTTTATGGCAAGTATGAGCTGATAAAAGAATAGGGCTTCTCGTTACCTTTTCGTGGATATAAGGATCGTCAGAATCGGATTTATAACGGATAATTTATGGTATTTAGAGTATTTTAGGGTTTAAGAGGAAACCATAGTATGCGGGGCGTACTGGTGCAGAGTGCAGTACATGAGGCGTAATTGCGTGTACGCTTAGATTACTACAAAGGATGGATCGGTAATGCGAGGCCCTGTATGCTGGGCATACGAGGAGTATGCGGGGAGTACGAGGTGTAGTGGAAACCCTAATTTTAAGTGTGTGTACCCTATTTAAGCATCTTATGTCTTTAGGGATGACCTCTTTACCAGCCCCCAAGCCTCATAAAATCCTAAATCGACCCCTTAGCATCCATTAACGTGCATTTGAGCTCTTGGAGAACTTGGTATTGTTTTGCTTATTTTGAAGAGATTGAAGAAGGATGAAGGTTCATAGCTTGGTGTGGAACTTAGAGATCCGGAATAATTCATCACTTTGCAAGCTCCTAGAGGTATCAAGTTCAAATCTTGACTTGTTAATGCTTAGATCTATTGTTGTCTTGACTTTTCATGCTTTTGGGTCCCTTTTTGGGTAGATTGATGAGTTAAATTGTGTGAAGGACTTATTCTTTTAGATCTGAGTTTGTTATGGGGATTTTATGCATAAAGGTGCAAGCTTTATGAGGTTTAAGGTCACATGCATGTGTTAAGTCACCCAATAAGTCCTTTTGAGCTTTAAGAGCTTCATTTAGTCATGCATGAACGCAAAGTTATCAACTTTATGTGATTATCCAGCTCAAGGAAGTCAGATCTATGTTTTGGATCAATGTCTTAATGGATTAAGGAAGAAAAATGAGCTTGGGCTGAATGGGGGAGTACGTTGGGCGTACAAGCCTATATGCTGGGCGTAGAAGCCCTTAAGCCAGTACACTTAGTGTACAAGCTGAGTACGCCCCCCGCGTACTCAACAAGGATGGATTTCGATGTTTAGGCTTCATTTGGGCTAACCTTTGGGCTTTGACGCTTTGGGCCCTGTTGGGCCATCGGGATTTGGTTTGATAATTATTTTGAAAAGCCCACTTTGAGGTTTGGGCCCAATTTGGAAAATTAGGCCATATTTGGGCCTTGGGTGTTTAATTGGAAGATGGGCTTTTGGATTATTGGATTGGGCCTTGGCTCTGGGCCAAGTTATGAAGAGGGTAAAAAGGTCTTTTACCCTAGTTTGGACACTTAGTATGGGTCGGATCTGATTATTGATGGATGATCAACATGTGATTGATAGCGCGGGGATTCTTGCGGGCCAGCAGCCAGAGATTCTTTCTGTGAGATTCGGCAGTGCGAGGTGAGTTTCCTCACTGGTTCTAGCGGGTTTAAGGCACCAATGCCGTCCCATGGTTTATATGCTAGGATGCTAGATGTCTGCATGACTCTTGCATGTGTTATGAGATGTTATGCTTACCGGGCAAGGCCCGATGCGAGTTGGGGCCTGATGAGTATATTGTATGCTAGTTATCAGTATGTGTTTTAGGCTTACCAGGCGAGGCCTGATGCCGGGCGAGGCTCGATGACTGTATGGTATTCTATGGTCTTTGTGATTATTGCATGTGCTAGTAAGATTATATGTTGTATGATTACATGATTATATGAATATGTGTGTATCGGGCGGGGTCCAACGTCAGACGAGGCCTGGTGATTGACAGATCTGTAATCTGAGCGGGGCCCAAAGTCGAGCAGGGCTCGATGGCGGGTGGGGCCCGAGGCCGAGTGGGACTCGATACCGGGCGAGGCCCGATGGAGGGCGGGGGCCCAATATGTGATTTATGTATATGTGGTATGTGGTATCTTGGGGAACTCACTAAGCTTTGTGCTTACGGTTTTCAGTTTATGTTTCAGGTGTTTCTGGATTCAAAGGTAGGAGCTCGAGATGATTGTAGGGCACATACCACCTCGTTCCACGTTTTGTGATTTAATCTGACTTAATAGGTCGATTGATACACTTTTTTTATTGGAATTGTATTGATAATGTTTAGGAATACTGATTTTATTAAATAAAATGGAATTTTTGGGTCTTTTATTTGGGACGTTTCACTATCCCACCTAAAAATGAAAAGATAAGCATAAAACTTAGATCTAGCATGCATAAAAGATAAAGGCGATAACTTTAGGACTTACAAAGGTACAAAAGCACTACAAGATGAATAGGTAGAAGCTTAATGGCTAAGAGGATGCACCCAATGAGTCTTCTTCTTCAAAGAGCCAAAACCACCAAAAGAGCTCTTAAGATCAACAATAAAGGCTAAGAACGATTTGGGCAGGAAGGTGGTGATGGAGGCTGAGGGTGTGCAAAACCTAGCCTAACACATCTCTTAAATAGGGAGCAAATCACGGGATTAGGGTTTTACAGATCTCACGTCCTGAGATCCTATCTCTCACGTCATAAGCCTTAAAATGGCCACGTGTCTCAGACTGAAGTGACGTCGTGAGACCCTATCTCTCACGTTGTGACCTTCAAATTTTGGGTTTTTCATTCTTATTTAACTAAAAAAAATTAAAAGATCGAGTACCTACATTAGATGTTACACTAAATTTTGACAAACGAGGTGCCCCAAAAACTGAACCTCGCGAAACCAGAACTCACACTTGGAGAACTTGGCATACAACCTCTCTGCCCGAAGAACTCCAAGAAGCTCACACAGATGCTCCTCATGGTGCTCCTTGTGCTTAGAATAGACCAAGATATCATCGATAAAAATAATCATTGATCGATCCAATATAGGCCTACACACTCGGTTGATGAGATCCATGAACGCCGCCGGTGCGTTGGTGAGCCCGAAAGGCATCACCAAGAACTCATAATGTTCATAACAAGTTCGGAAAAATGTCTTCAGTATATCCTCCTCCCGGACCCTCATTTGATGGTAACCAGACATCAAGTTGATCATAGAAAACCAAGATGCCCCTTGCAACTAATCAAAAAGGTCGTCAATCCACGGTAATGGATACCAGTTCTTCACTGTTAATTTTTTCAACTCCCAGTTATCAATACACATCCGATGTGAACCATCATTCTTTATGAAAAAAAGGATCGGTGCTCCCCACGACGATCTACTAGGCCAAATAAAATCCTTCCCCAATAGCTCCTGCAGCTGGGAGGATAACTCCTGCATCTATGACGGTGCAAGGCAATATGGTGCCTTCGTAAACCGGGCGGTACCAGGGATCAGATCGATCCTGAACTTGACTTGCCTCTCATGAGGCACACCCGACAATTCCTCTGGAAAAACGTCAGAGAATTCTATCACAATAGGAAAAACGGTAACAAATTGCTTCTTCTCAACCCGTGTATCAACCACATAAGCAAGATACCCCATACATCCATGTTGAAGACACTGCCTAGCCCTGGCGGCAGAACAAAAGGCAGATCCAACCCTAGTACCCTCACCATAGATAGCCAGCACTCCCCCATTAGGGTCACGAATCATCGCTAACTTCCTTTCGCAGTCAATCAATGCCTTGAACTGGCTCAACCAATCCATACCAGCAATCACACAAACATCTCCCATTGTGATAGGGATGAGATCAATCGGAAATCCTACACCAAAGATCTCCAACACGTAGTCCCGCTATACCTCGGAAACCGAAACTGTACGATCATCAACTATAGAGACCTTCAAAGGTCGACCGAGGGCCCCACGAGCAATACCAAAACCTCTACAGAAAGATGTAGATACAAAAGACCGACTCGCACCCGAGTCAAATAACACCAAGGCATGCATAGAATTCACAAGAAAGTACCTAACAGAGTCACGACATAAGCATATATAAAATAAAATAACTCAACATAAAATAAAACATGTACATACCAGAGACGACATCGGGTGTTGCTCTGGCCTCCTCCGTGGTCAACTAAAAAGCTCGTCCACGGGCCTTTGGGGCCATAACCTTCCCCTGACGCCCATCAATGATGTGCAGGGTCGCATGAGCAGGAGCCTGAACTGGCTTCGCTGCATGGAGTGGACATTCAACCTTCACATGCACTGGCTGGTTGCAGCTGAAACAAACTCGCAACCCTTTCAGGCACTCCTTCATAAAGTGTCCGTCCTTGCCACATATGTAACATACAAATCCTGATCGACAGGGACCCTTGTGACCCTTGCCACACTTACTGAAAGTGCGGCACCTTTGACCTCCTACTCTTGAATCAGCCAGCTTTGCCCGCTTAGCAGTCGGTTGCGACTATACCGACCTCGTATCTCTCCTCTGCATATTCACCTCGGCCTCCCTCACCTATAGCTCCATCTCAATCTCCCTCCTCCTGGCATTGGTATGTAGCTCAACTAATGTCTGGTACTAGGAGTTCATCATGAACTCTTTAATATCCTTATTGAGCATACTCAAGTATCAAGTCATCCGCGCCTGGTCAGTAGATGCATACGCTGGAAAAAACATAGCTTTCTTATGGAACATTCGGGTGATCTCGGTCACCGTCTCTGTCGTTTACCAGAGCGACAGGTACTCCTGATCCAATCGCTCCCTCTCCACCAAGGGAACATACTCATCTCGAAACATCTGAATAAACCGGTTCCAGGTAACTGTGGCTTTCTCCGCAGGTGATAAATCAACGGTCACAAAATTCCACCAGTCCTTCGCCCCCAGGCGAAGTAGGATTAGCGCAAAGTGAACCCTCAAATCAACCGGACAAGAGCAAGTATAAAATAATCCTTCAACATCAGTGATCCACCTCATGGCAATAATCGGATCTTGAAATCCATCAAACTCCAGGGGCTTCGTGTTATTGAACTCCCGGTATTGCATCGAGTTACCCCTGTGAGACTTCACAATCGCTACAGCTGTCGTGGCTGTGGCAGTAGTAGCCTTAGTGACAACGGCGTAGCGCTCGTCCAAAATCTCGATCATCGTGGTCATGATAAACCCAAAAACCTCCGAGATGACCTCCTTAACCATTGTGGCAACCTCCAGCAATGATCCTACAGATCTCATCATCATTGATACCCTGCCTTTTCGAATTGCTGGAGCCTGAACCTCGGGTATACACCATACTGAAATACACAAGGAAAAAAGTCAAAACCAGACTAAAAACACTAACAAGCAAATAGACCAAACAACTCCTCCCGGTACCCTCAAGATTCCTTCTAAACCTCATACGGATCCTGTGCTTCTAGTAGTACGGGCCCATACTAACTTCCACACCTATCCTTAGTTGACTTTGATCCCCTCTCAAGGTTTCGAACCTCAGACACTCTACTTATGAGTGCTCGAAAAGCCACATCTAAACCCTGAGAAATACATATCTGGTCCCTACCCAGCTACCGCTCTACGAGAAGTCTATGGTAACCTTGTCAAGGGCTCCGTGTAAACTGATTGTACATAATCCAGACTCAATGGACATTTGAATAAGAGATTCTACCCCAAATCCACAACCAAACAAGGAACTAGAAGTAAGGCTAAACCAAACATTGTAAGGCTATAAAATCCTAACTGTGTACAACCATGCAATTTACATGAAGTAATTAGCAACCTGAGCTTCAACTCTAATAGAGCATCCACAAGTAATCTCCTAGGCTATAAGGCATCACATAGTCTATCAAACCTATCCTTAAACTCCCGCGAGATCCTTATTCTAACAACCAACATACATTTATATAATATCAAATATAATGACTACAATACAACATATAAATAATTATGGATATTTTGGAAGATCACTGCTTCGGGATCCAGCTGACTATACACTCTGCTTTCTTCGTTCCCTTCTGCAACTCATTTTTGTAAGAAGGTTTATAAAACTTTCAGATCCTTAGTTTGAGTCTGGAGTTCCACGAGTGTTCATCCAATTCTCTCAAACCCGGGCTCTGATACCAACTTGTAACAACCCAAAATTCACAACAAATTTTCATTTTATTTAAGCAAAATCCTCCAAGTACCATAAAAACCAAAACAAGAAATCCCATGCGTATCAATACAATCATCCCAAATCAGAGTATCAAAATGAGAAAGTCATAAAAGATCTACAAGCTGGAGTGTACAATCATGCCTTCGCCTCTCTGCGATCATCCGAGGTACCTAAAACACATTTAATCCACAATTGTAAGCATAAAGATTTGTGAGTTCTTCCCAAAATATACATGCTACACAACATAATAACAACTATGGGTTATCCACAACCTTAAGGATTGTCAGCAATCCCAATGGACTAACAACACGCCGTGTGGATAATCAACATGTTCAGGGGTTGTCAACAATCTTGTGGATTATCAGCAATCCAGTATATCAACAATGCAATTCAAACAATCAACACACAATAATTAAGACCCATCTAGTCATAAACATAAATACCATACAGGTAAAGTAGTGAGAAGACTCACCTCGCGAATAGCAGCTAAAAATATGACAGCTCTCACACACAGGGTAGACATGAGCAACGAAACACCTAACGGCAGTAATGTCATACCCTATCATCCTAAACCCTTAAAACCCTATCTTGATCTAAAAGTCAACCTTGGTAAAAAAGTCAACCATGGTCAAAAGTCAACCATAATCAACTTCAACCACTGGTCACGTCGTGACCACCGATAGGTTACGCCGTGACCGAAAAAGGAAAAAATAGTCATGAACAACCATTCTTACGACGTGATAGGCTAATTGTCACGTTGTGAGATCCGTCCTGGACAACTTTGAGCATTAAGCTCTTAATCCTTTAAGCCACTCCTTGAGACTTTCCAGAGGGTCTTCCCCAACCCTAAAGACTATAAAAATCATGGATTTTCAGTCATGCATGTCCAATGCATGACTTGGACACTAGCTAGGTCAATAAGAAGGAAAATAGGATCAAGACTCATTCTTGGAGTCTAAACCAACACCAAACCTCAGATATGAAACATATCCTAGATAAAATTTCTCAATGATCCATAAAGTTGAAAACTTTATGGATCCCATGCATACTATCCCACCCAAACATGAAAAGAGAAGCATAAAACTTAGATCTAGCGTGCATAAAAGATAAAGGCAATAGCATTAGGACTTACAAAGGTCCAAAAACACTGCAAGATGAAGAGGTAGAAGCTTGATGGCAAAGACGATGCACCCAAGGAGTCTTCTTCTCCTTCAAAGAGCCAAAAACCACCAAAAGAGCGCTTAAGATCAACAATGGAGGCTAAGAAAATTTTGGGTATGAAGGAGGTGATGGAGGCTGAGGGTGTGCAAACCCTAGCTCCCACTTCTCTTAAATAGGGAACAAATCACAGGATTAGGGTTTTCCAGATCTCACGTTGTGAGATCCTATCTGAAGGGTTTTGAGCATTCTAACACTCCTATGGTGTACATGCAACCCTAGAAACCTTGGATCTATGTTTTATCTATGATACATGCAAAATTAATTTTCCACGGTTCATAACCTATCTAGCATACATGGGGAATTTTTAAACATAAAAGATAGTAAGAAATACATACCTTTAGTTGCTTGTATTCCTTGAGAACCTTGTGAGCCTAGCACCTCAAGTGTGATGCCTCAAATGTCTCACACAACACCAAATACATTTGGAATAACCTTGAGAGAAATGGAACACTTCTAAAATCGGCTATGCCATCTTGTTCTCACACTAGTGCCGATTTTGGTTGCTCACATATTCCTTTTATAGTGTGTCATAAGTAGGGTTACACCATGTAAACCCTAACTTGACATGGCTCTTCATTTCCATGATCCATGGGTTCAAAGACACCATGGAGCATCCTATGGGTTTTAGCCCAACTTGATAATCCATGGAGCATTAGCCCACTATACAAGTATGGGTGATTTACACAATCAACCCATATATTTAATTAGTCTCTTTTTGATCACTTAATTAATTTCAAATTAATTCTTTGATCAATACTAATTAAATAATATTATTAATATATTAGAACTTATAATATATTAATAAACCTTAAGTGTTATTTCTCTCATTTTGGTCTATCCAAATGCATGATGCCATGCAACCCAAATGGACCATGCTAATCGGGTCAAGTACATTCCAGAAATAGTTATGAACTTAGACACCTAATCCAACAGTCTCCCACTTGGATAAGTCTAATAACTATATCTGCAAGAATAACTTCAGGAACCGATCAGCAATCGTAGCTCTTTCAAGGTCTCGCAGAACTGAGATGATGCTCATACCCCATTTAAGATAAGTGATCATATAATCCTCTGTTCTAGATATCAGCCGGACAAATACATGGAACAATGTCTTACTTATTGTCTAGCAGTTTGTTTCTCGATTTCCGATTTGTTTGACATAGAACTTAGTTGAACACATCAACTTAGTTCTGACCGGGCCCGGTACATGGGTCAACACAAAATCATCGAGGGGCCCAGATATCGCTTCTAATCCAAGAAGGAACATATAAACTTCGAATCATATGCTTGTTCTACTACTTGTTGAATCATACACAAAGGCACGTTTTATAACATCGAGTTACCAATGCATTTACGTACAATCAATGTATAACCAACTCATAGGCAACAAGCCATATCTCTAGGTTTGAAGACTTATATGATATTACCGTCTCACGATCACTCGAGATAAATTCCATGAAGTGATATTAGTGAGCGTGGGTTGAATCCAATACTCAGAACTTATGAGCACTCATGAGTGTTGTAGCATCACTTTGTCCAACATCTTATACCTCTACAAGCCAACCCATGACAGTCTTGATTCATATCTACTTCCAACATATGACCGACTGTGTATGGTTTGAATAACTTAGTCATTCAGGAAGAGCGACTTAGTTATTCTGGAAGTCAAAACATGCAAAGTGAAACAGAAGAATAATAGAATCAACTATGGTCTCAGAACTTATGAATATAAATAAAAACACCTTTTATTTAACACCATATTGATTACATATTATTCATTGTATACTGTTTCAAACTATCAACTTTCTACTTGAATTAAAACAATAGATGTCCCATGCTCCGAGCATGTACACTATGTTTTCTAAACACTAGTCATGCCATACACCAAGTATGCACACTAATTTTGTCTATGATCTTTACTCTGTGAAATAGATCGATTGAACATACTTCCAATGATACTCATTTCACAATCCCAAATTCTTACCGCAAATGCAAAAATTCCAAATTCCTGCCATTTACCCAAATCTGTTAGATTCTAAACTTATATTCATTGGTCCTCTTGTAATGATTATGCACAAAGTCACAAAGACTTGTCAACAGACATTATAGAGTATTCCAGTGGAGATCAACTCCATGGAACCGAAGTCTCAAATTCAAAGTTCATTGCCTTTGAACATTCTTCTTGCATTAAGTTTCCTAATCTTACACAGATTTAATGAATAACTTCCACCTATGGGAATATTTCCATATTCACATTTTGACTATTACTTCTGACCAAGAGTTGCCTCTTTTCAGAATATGTCAATGTGATCCTTCCAAAATTAACACTATACTTCCAACTGTCCCTGAGCAACCAATCTTTGGTAAACCTTAGATTGTCCTCAACAATTGCTTAATCAAATTAGTCATATCTAGTTCTACTACTTTTTCCCTTTTAATGCTCTGGGCATTTTGAAAAATTTAGAACAGATGAATATTATAACACATGCAATCGATCCTATATCCGAAGCATATGGGACACGATTCATAAAGACATGATACTAGACCAGTCTTTTGCTATAATATTTCTATTTCTATTTGCCAAGTTCTCATAATTCAGATTATAAAAAGGGATGTCGTAATCATAATCGAATTTTAGAACGCAAATAATGGACCCATACATAGAATTTCCTTATGTTGAGCCATTCCAACATAAAATTCATATATATATATATATATATATATATATATATATATATATATATATATATATATATATCCTTGACTAAAGATGATTAAAACCTCAATCTAAGCTTTTAGAATTGAAATGAAGTATAATTTCCTCTCCCTTAATTATAGCAAAACAACTTTTTCCCAATTGAAACCTTTTGTTTTCTATAATTAACATTGCTAACTTGCAACACTTATTATAATTATCATGCTCCCACTTGCATGATGATTATTAGCATGAAGCTTATGCTCCCACTAGCTTTGACATGTACTCAGAAATATGCTGGATTTCTAGAAATCAATACTTTATTGACCTTCTTACCAAAGTTCATATTTCTGATACGAGATGCTTTGATAAAACTTTATCAAAATCATACACCTTTCCCTAGATAGCACACATGTGTGTCTAAAAAATTTCAAAACTATGAAGAGGGATGCAGTAATCATAGTCTCAATTGTTTTGACCTTTGACATTCCTCACAAGTCCATGTTAGTGTGCCGGTTAACCACACACGCTCCACTAACGACTTTGAGAATGCAAATATCACACTTGCTATCCACCTAAAATCTACTTAGTGAAAGCGTTTCCTCGCCATCATTTTCATGAATCAGAGAGAAACCTTATGACACTTAGATTTTCTGGTGTATGTGTTCCTATCCATGTGAATTTGTCAAAACCATAATCACAAGACAAGGTTAGTGACAAATCAAAACTCTTATGGATTGAACTTGTGCAGTCTTAACTTCTTGCCACCTGGCAGCACAAGGGCCTGCCATTGCTTCCAAGTTGTTATGCAACCAATTGAGAACTCTCAGAACTCATATGTAAAGCCAACTTTCACTGGAATGGGCATAGAAATAGAAATATGTCAACACGATAGGTTATAAACCTCAAGTCGTGTGCTAGTGATAAACTATAGGTTTTTTCTTCTTGATTAGATCTAGAAGCTTTTTCAAGATCTTTAAGACTCCCACTGTCCTCTTGACATATAAGACTCACTTGCTAAATATTCAATAGATAGTACGGATTCTTTATCAAGACAAACACTTCACACAATTGGCCTTAGTTGGTCTTTGTTTTATCCAAAACATCACAACTTACCGATTTTAAATGTACAAGAGCAGGATATATTTTACTCTTACATTTGACAAGTGTTATAAACCTTTCTTTAAGATATGCCACCCAAGTTACAATCTTGGAGTATGACTCTAAGACTTGTTTTGGAACGAAGTATGACTCATCTTCTTGATTTAACCACTTCAACAATTCATGATTCCTCTTCTTAGCCACAAGAATGCACTAAGATGTCCTTAGAGGACCAATTATGATATGGTTTCTTAATCATTAAGATGATCACAAAACATGATACTAAAGTACTCTCCCATCTTTTCAGATTTGAGAAACTTTTATCCTTTTGCCTAATTTGATTCTTCTTATTCGTCCTGCAAAACATTGAAATTTTTTCAATGTTTCAGAATTGTACTTAAACTGGTAAGTATAACCATATTTACTAAACTTTAGTAAATCATGGCAAATAATCTAATCGATCTTTTGTGGTGGACTTGACCAATGCACAAGAATGTGTACTCGATCCCTTAGTCCTTCACTTGACTCACATATAAATGTGAACAAGGAAATAGTCTTAATTTTCCAAAGCTGAAAGTTCTCATTCATCATACTATACAACTTGCATGATTCCAAGTTTCGGTCCAATTGAAACCTTGGTTGATGAGAATAGTCTTTATTTGGAAAATTTAGACACCACCACACATGAAAGAATCAAATTCACATTTCCATTATTGCTAGAAACATTCAAACATCAATTTTCCATAAAAGCCATTGCAAGGAGATATAAACTAAAATAAAATCAAAATTGTATTTATTTATAAAATGCAAAAAAACTTTTTCCTTACAATGCAGCTTTAAATGAAAACTATGCTATTACATATTTCCTAGCAATCTATCATAAATCTCTAAGTAGTAGCTCAAGAATCCGATCTTCGAACCATGCGATTGAAATCCATCTTCGCGATCAGATTCAACATACTCTTTCTTTAAGTGTCCTTCCATTTGCTTGATTCTGCCAAACACCAAAATGTAACCAAGTCACATTTTGTATTAAGAATCATCAATAAGGAACTTAACAGAGTTAGATAGTGGACTTACCTAAAGCAGAATCAAACTTTCTGACTAGACCTTCTCTCAGATCTTTTAGGTAGTTAGGGCAGCTTTGCAACCAATTCCCCTTCCTTTTTTGGCAATAGAACCATATGGACCCTTTGGGAATGATACACAGGACTATCTCAGACTTAGCCTTTCTCTTTACCATTTGGTCAACCGAGTTGACTATGGCCGATCCCTTTCCATTGGGAAGAGAAAGCTTTCTGGATTTCCAATGTCACCAATTTGTCAATGACCATGGTATTTTGGGAAGTTGATCTACTAATCAACTTTTCTTTACCAGAGCTCCAAATCATTTCTGATTCAGCAGCACCAAGCAAATAGATAAGATCATTAAGGGCCATTTCATAGTCTTTTTCATAGTAGTCCCAAAGGACACTCACTATGTGACTTAGAAAGTGATTGACCAACCAACTTTCTCAAGACTTTGACACCCAACTCTCCCGGCTTGTCAATATGTGACTTCATCTCCAAGATATGATCACACATAGACCTTGCTTGCCAATAGGGCTTGAGTGACCTTGAACTTGTGGGATAGGGAGAATAATTGGAGGAGGTGGAGGAATTGAAGTATGATTTCCATGTTCCAGTCACGGGACATCATCTTCATTAGGAAAGCCTATTCCAAGAGTTTTGGGAAGATCATAATTGTCTGAACCAGACATCTTTTGGGAGATATTCAAGATAGTTGATTTAAAGTCCTTAAACACCCAATATGAGATATTAAGGCTAGGACCCAACACAATATTTTATAACTTGGAAGAGGGATGCCGTAATCCAAGCTATAAAATATTTGAAGGTAGGTGAATGACGATTCACCAATTTCCACCATGAAAAACGAAATAATTTATTAGGTTTTAATTGGATTTGAAACTCCTAGATCTTTGAGATTCATTGAACTTTCAATGGCATGTTTCAATCTCGAGTGTGCCCTTCAGGTTTTGTGACTAGGATGTCGAGGATCACAAAACAAGGTGTGAAGTAATCATGCAGATTACTTGGTACCCTTAATGTATTACCCCTCAACCGATGTGCCGATTAACCACACGCGCTCCATCGATACTATGATAAACATTAAGTTACCCTTTGCCTACCTTGTTAAGCCCAGTTAGTGTACCGGTTAACCACACACGCTCCACTAACTGACTTAAGCAAAGTGCAAATTGTAATTTCATGGGTTAGCACCTTATTCACTTTTTCCTAAAGTAACTAAGATTGGGAAGTTTATAAAAACATTTAGTTACTTTATATTCATCATACTTTTAATGAAGATTTAAAGTCCTTGTCTTACCCGTTCGGCTAACGACCCTCCACCGATAAAGTAAGTGGTGGGTGAGAGTGGACACCCATTAAGCTGCCATTTTATAGGCAGCAACCTTATACCCCCCTTATAGACTGGCTTCGTGAATGAGGCCTACTAACGGTAAGACTGACTTGCTCTTATACATATATATATATATATATATATTATTAACTTATAATATTATAAAGTATAAGGGTTGAATTTTTACTTTTAAAATTCTAGGGGTTGGAACTAAAGTTTTTAAAGTGACTTTACATGTTCCAAAACTTGAGGGCAAGTTTTGTAACTTTC
Source organism: Lactuca virosa (assembly GCF_052849685.1). Lineage (NCBI taxonomy): Eukaryota > Viridiplantae > Streptophyta > Magnoliopsida > Asterales > Asteraceae > Lactuca > Lactuca virosa. Next base: position 27,059,406 of record NC_136433.1, read on the forward strand.
AAAACTTTTCATCTTTCATAACTTATGAGTTAATGGTTTATTAAAATGAGAGACTTTTCCTTTTATGTAACCTATGTGTTTCATAATGGACTTTAAAAGAGTGACTTTTGGTAATCCATAACTTGAGGACAAATTATGGATTCCATTAAAACACATAATGATCAAGAATTAAACTAATAAGCAAGTTACAAATAATTCCTATGATCTTCTAAACTCATAAGTTCATGAACATGCATATCAACAATTTTCAAGAATCATAAATAAACCATATAAAACTTGAAATTTTGATAATAACCTTTGAAATCGGATTAGCATAATCATCACCACATCAAAAACAGGTTTTAAGGTTCAAAAAACAGTTTAGGGTAATGATCCTCATCCAATACCAAGCAAAACCCCAAAATTCTGCATACAGGGGCATCACCACGTCGTGGTAAATACTGCCACATCGTGGTGAGCAGTCAGATGCAAAAAATGTAGAATTTCAACTTTTGAAAAAACATGTAGCATCAAGTATCAAGCAAAACAACCCTAGGCTCTGATAACACTGAAGGGTTTTGAGCATTTTAACACTCTTATGGTGTACATGCAACCCTATAAACTTTGGATCTATGTTTTATCTATGATACATGCAAAATTGATTTTCCAAGGTTCATAACCTATCTAGCATACATGGGGAACTTTTAAACATAAAAGATAGTAAGAAATACATACCTTTAGTTGCTTGGATTCCTTGAGAACCTTGTCAGCCTAGCACCTCAAGTGTGATGCCTCAAATGTCTCACACAACACCAAATACATTTGGAATAACCTTGAGAGAAATGGAACACTTCTAAAATCGGCTATGCCCTCTTGTTCTCACACTAGTGCCGATTTTGGTTGCTCACATATTCCTTTTATAGCGTGTCATTAAGTAGGGTTACACTATGTAAACCCTAACTTGACATGGCTCTTCATTTCCATGATCCATGGGTTCAAAGACACCATGGAGCATCCATGGATCATCCTATGGGTTTTAGCCCAACTTGATAATCCATGGAGCATTAGCCCACTATACAAGTATGGGTGATTTACACAATCAACCCATATATTTAATTAGTCTCTTTTTGATCACTTAATTAATTTCAAATTAATTCTTTGATCAATACTAATTAAATAATATTATAAATATATTAGAACTTATAATGTATTAATAAACCTTAAGTGTTATTTCTCTCATTTTAGTCTATCCAAATGCATGATGCCATGCAACCCAAATGGACCATGCTAATCGGGTCAAGTACATTCTAGAAATAGTTATGAACTTAGACACCTAATCTAACACTATCTCTCACGTCGTGAGCCTTAAAATGGCCACGTGTCTCAGACTAAAGTCACGTCGTGAGACCCTATCTCTCACGTGGTGACCTTTAAATTTTGGGGTTTTCATTCTTATTTAGCTCAAAACATTAATAGATCGAGTACCTACATTAGATGTTACACTAAATTTAATTTATGTGAATTTTGCAAATACTATCATATCCATGTTTAACTTTATTCTAAGTATAGTTAAATTTCTTGGAGAATATGATTGGTGTTCTTATATGATTTAGAGTCTCTTAGATTTATTAAGTGTACTCTTGAAGTCACAAAATATTTCTAGATTATCCCTGAATGGAATGACTCAACCTATTTTTTCAATGAACTAATTCATCCAATCATATTTGGTTACAACTACTGATGTAGCAGTGTATTCTAATTTTGTAGTAGACTATGCAATTATGTTTTTATTGGACCTCATTCTAACAATACTTAATCTTGATTCCATAATAAAGTCATAGTCCAATTATAGTTCATAATTTTATCTATCTGTTTTGAGGTCAACATCTTGTGTATATCTTTACATATAGATCTTTTCTAAACTGATTGTCTCATATACATTCTTTTAGTTCTTATTAAGTACTTTTACAATGTCTTTATGGTCATCGAATGACTTGTCCATGTATCTAATTGGTATCTTATGATATGTTCTTAGCATGATCATATACCTAGCTTGTGCATAATACGACATAAATGATAGATTTATTTGCCAATAAAATAGAATATGAATGAATCATTTTATCTAACTCAAACCTATATGCTAGGTCCTTTTTAGGCAGGCTCAAAATGGTGCCACGTGACAATGTCAAGGATGCTCCAAAGGAATATTGTATCTTGATCTCTTTCAAGATATTGTCAACTTATGCATAAAGATATAAAAAATTTAACATTCATCTTTATTTATCTCCGTATATTTTACAATCCAAGAATGTATCTTTCTTCTTAAATGTTTCATCTTAGAAACACTTTCCGAGTTAAGGAAAAAGAGCCTTGCATATTTAGAATGTAGTTTCTCATTATTAAGTATGTCTCATTCATACACGATTAGGAATACCACTATGATCCCACTAGTTCTTATTAAACACATATGTTATATTCAATTTGATATAAAAACATACCTTTTGTTTTCATATTAAAATGACGATTCCAATCTTGAGATGTTTGTTTGATATCCACACATGGATCTTAAGGCTTACACATTTTGTTAGAATAACTTGGATTAAGAAAACCTCCATGCTAAGCTATGTAGACATCTTCCAAGTAGTTTAATGTTTGAATAAACTAAAACCATTTGACCCACCAATGATCATTTTGCAAAGCCTAGGAAGATTAAAATAACCATATAAAGGAAATTGTTACAACATTTGAAGACTTTGGTTCCTTTTTACATTTAGGGAGTTGATGAAGATGACAAACTACTCAAAGAAGAGCTTCTCTAGAGGTATCCACCAAGTAAGAATCAACCACCAAATATGCCAGTCTTCACTTGTATATATGTTATCCTTAAGCCATTAAGACATATACTAAATTATTCTTAAGGAGAAGCAACATATGAGCTCTTAATTCTAGCACCAAAATTCAAGAAGAAGAGAGGAAATAAGGCATACAAATCACGAAATTTGGCAGCCAAAGAGGGAGAGAAAGTGTGATAAAAAACTACTAGTTTTTGGTTACTTAGTCTCCTTAATATACCAACTTAAATTACCAAGAGACCATACCATCTATTAGTTAAAGCATGGACCAAAAGGACAAACATGGGAATCTTTTATGATAAGAATGGATATAAGTAGCAAAGCAACACACAAAGTTTTCCTCTTTGGAAGAACCTACGGTTTTGGCTTGGCAAAGTCAAAACCTAAGTGTGTTTTATACTCCATCCTTCACTAGTTAATTGAAATCAAACCAAGTGTTTACTCAAAGTCCCCAAAAGGTTTGTACACAACATTAATAATCATACTATATGTTTTTTCACTAGTTTGGTTCTCTTTATTATTATTTCCTAGAAACAATAACTCTTAATATGTTGGTAAAATATTATTTTCAAAAAATAATGTTTTTTCTAATTAAATGAAAGTGTTGATATTTTATTAATAATCAAAATTACTCTAATAAAGAACCAATTTGTTGTAACCTGCTATAAGGTGTGACCCTATATGATCATATGTCATTAGCAATATCATTTTATAATGACTCTTGGGCATAAAGATCTTTCATAATCGTAATGAGAACAATCAACAATATTTTATGTACTAGACAAGAAATTAGACACATTTTTATCCTTTTTAATGAAATTGATATTCTGTTAGTTGTAGTATGTTCGATTAGTAATTTGTTTTTTGTAACAACTAGAGTTCGTTGAATAATCATCACCATTAATGTTAGATATATGACGATATAACCATACCGGTGATAAACTTAAATCTGACAAGTTCGTTCTTTGCAAGTCACACAACTTCACTTTTGATCTTTGTATTGGTACTTCATCAACAAGTTTATGCAAAGCTTCCACTATTTCAAAAGCTTGATTAAAGTCTGCCAAGATATACTTATTTGTTTAATTACACAATGTAATACCTATTTTTCATAACATGTATTATTCCAAGGGGTATAACTTGTTATACGACAAGTATGAGAAATAAAGCATAGAGTTTGCTTTAAGGTGTGTACAAAGGGTGCTTGATGTAGTATTTTGAAGTACAAGGAGAATATGAAACGTTTGGAAAGTAAGTTGCCATTTTTGGAAGGATGCGACACGTCCTTATACACATGCGACGCGTCGTGTGGAGTCAAGGTGTAGTCAATGGCCAGGTCGCGACGTATGTATTAGGTACCAAGACGTGTTTAGATGTCTAGGTGATAGACACATGTTGTGAGATCGAGACACATGGAAAAAGTTAGAGAACACATGGAGAGTGGTCGAGATACATGGCAATTTGAGATTGAACCATGGGTACGACACGTCCTTTAGGTAGCGCGATGCACTTCATTAGTTCTATCATATATATAAACGAGGTTGTGTTGTATATTTGGTAGGTTTTGGAGAACTGGTTTAGAGGATAATTAGAGATAGTTAGTTCTTGGGATATTGATCAGAGAGTTGGTGCTAGAACGTGAAGGTATGAACTGTCGATCGGGATAAGGTATCCTCTTATTCCGCTATTATGTTATCGTGTTTTATAATGTAATTATGATGGGTCGTTGGAACCCAAGTTAGTTTTTAGAAGTCATAATATGGTGCTATTCTGAACTATGTTGTAAATCTAACATGTGAATTCCATGAATTGGTCGATGTGGGTTATGAACCCTAACTAGTGGAATTGTTAGAAACAGGAGATGTAAATAATAGCTTAAGGGGTTAAGTTATTTAGCAGTTGTATTATAGAGTTTAATTAGTCTAATGACAAATAGTCACGAGGTTTAGCTCGTAGTGTGTTGTCATAGGTTTTGAGGAACTTGTTATTTGTTGAATATTTGTTGGTAGGTGGAAAGTTAAGAGGTAGTTGTGGCCACGGACCGAAGCAGGAGTTCGTCTTACTAACTAGCCAAGTGAGTAACTCTACTCTAACACCTATTGTTGTTGATGTGTGTTGTTGCATAATATTTGGATTATACTGTGTTATTAATAAAATGTATATTATTATGGTGTTGTGGATATATATATATATATATATATATATATATATATATATATATATATATATATATATATATATGCAGGTGATAGTTGATATGTAGATTAGATGGAGTAAGTGATAGTGTATTTACTTTGCACGATGTATATCCAAAGTGGTATATTATAGTTGTGATGAAATATCAATTAACCTTATTTGGTGTAATAAGGTAATGGCCGTTGGTATTAAATGTTGTTAAAAACCTCATATGGTGATACGGTGCCATGAGACGAGAACATGTTTGAAATATAAGTTGTATTATATATTTGGAGTATATAGTTGATGATATATTGTTATATACATTTGATGAATTGTTGTTATGTTATTCACTAAGTCTTTGGCTTACGATGTTATGTTGTTGTTTTTTTGTTGCAGGTTAGGTTGTTGTAGCGTCCGACTCAGATCATGTACTTAATGCCAATACGACTCATGATGATAACTTCTTGTATTTCAGTATGCTGGTGTACACCAAAATGTTTTATAAGACTGTAAATAAATAAATTTTGGGGCGTACCTAGTATGAAAAACTAGGTGTTAAACACACATTCAACGTTATAATTACTTCAATTGTAAGTGTCACACGACCTTGAACAATTGAACATAAAATGTAAAAATAGTAGTCTGTGTGATTACTATTCTCTGTTAACTCTTATCAGTGCCACAAAATTAAAACTGTCATCGTATATTTAAAGGTGTTTGTAATTGTTTATTTGAGGTGCTTATTGATTTTTTATGGTTTAACACTAGTCATCAGTTTATTACATTTTGGTCCTAGATAAGTTAGTTCAAACATTTTTTTTCTAAAATTTCATTTTGACATCGGACAAGCTAATAAATACTTTTAAAATAAAAACATAAATTGTTTTAACCTAAATCCCAAATGCATTTTTGGATTTGAGTTGGGTATGAAAATTCTAATTGATATTAATAATATACTTAACAAACCTATTGTTAATAAAACTTTTAATGGATTATAACTAGTATGCAAATATGCTTTAATTGATATATTGTTATTGACAAAATTGTAAAAATGGTCCATGTAGTTGGCAAAATTATGTGTTTTTTGTGCAAAAAGTTTTGGTGGTGTATTAGTGGTCCAATTTTGGATACCTTATGCATTTTTGGTCCCGATGATTGACATTCTTGTGTGTTTTTGGCCCATACTCAACCTAAAAGGACGAATATACCCTTAATAATTCTTTTTTAATTTTTTTTAATTAATTTCTTATTATTTCAATTAAAAAGAAAAAGAAAAAACACCACTCACTTACTATCTCTCTCTCTCTCTCTCTCTCTCTCTCTCTCTCTCCCTCTCTCTCACTCTCTCTCTCTAACCAGACCACCCTCTCTACCACCAGACCACACAAACACAATTGTTGGTGATCTTCATCTTCTTCCCATCAAGCCTTTTGCAAATGGGTACAAATGTGTCAAAACCCAAAAATTGAAGAACACACCTCCATTTCATAGTGTACAAATATGCAAACTCATCATCTTCATCATCTCCATTGGATTTTAACGTCAATGTGAATGCAATTTAAATTACGGTAACCACTTTCAGAAGTCCTTGAAGAACAACAGCCAAATGAACGCTAGTACTTTCGATCAACCAAAACTGTTCGTTCCTCCACCATTCTTCTAAATTAGTTCCGAAACATAGAAACGATATGAAATACACAGGCGAATTGAATTTTTAGAAATCGATTGTTCTTGAAAATCCATTACCCATAAGCTTTTTTAGATTCCGAAATCGATTTCCAGTTCTAGAAACATACCCAAAAATTCGATTGTTCTTGAATAGACAACCCTGAAAATCGATTGTTCATTTGTGTGTGTATGTGTTAAAGAGGATTTATATATACATGTGTGATCTACACTGCAAATCATCGGTGGGTTCAAACATGGCGTTGACTCATCGGTCGGCTATAAACTGTTCATCACTACTTATCGATACTTTCAACCGGGATCAGGGTTGAGAAGGAGATGCAGGTTTAGATCAACAGATGAAACCTACATCTGATCTAAAGTCATCGTTGGAGTTTTCATGTAAGTCTTAACCCAATTTGTTATCCTATTCTACAACTGTTCTCCCACCACTGAAGGCTTCATGTCCGGTGGGTGGTTCGATTTGGTTTAAATTCCCCCGCTGTTTCTGTGTGACCCAGTTGGTCGCTCCTTCCCCAATGTACAAACAGATTAGTGGTGTCTGAAGGTTTTCGGGCGGCATCTGGCGGCGGACGGTGTAAGTGAATGGTAGTGGCAGTTGGGGTGTTCTTGAGAGAGTGAAAGAGATGTAAGAGGGGTAGAAGAGATGAGAGGTACCACCGGTGATGGGAGAAAGAGAGATAGATAGATAGATAGATAGATAGATAGATAGATAGATAGATAGAAAGAAAGAAAGAAAGATAGATAGATAGGTAGATAGATAGATAGATAGATATATATATAGAGAGAGAGAGAATATGTGTGTGTGAGAGTGAAAGAGAGTGACAGAGGGATAGTGGGATATTCTATAATTTTTAATTACTTAAAATCATTAACATTAATAAAAAATAAAAAAATAAAACAAATAAGAGGGGCATAATCGTCTTTTTAAATGGATAAGTACTAAAACCGATAAAAAGATCCAATTTTGGACCTTTGGTGCACTACTAAAACTTTTTGGACCAAAATCATAGAATTTTGGCAACAACAGGGACCATTTTTGCAATTTTCATCTTTTTCTAATTTTTGGGAATATATATTAAAGTAAATTTTTGAGATCGTAAGCCCTTACGATTGGAAGCGATGCACAACTGCACCACCACACACCTCAAGACCATTGATTAGGTGTATAATTTAATAAATATTTTATTCATCCTAAAAATTCTTAGGCGTTAATCATGTTTTTATCGCTGCATTAATATCATTTTCGTTCTTAACGATTATAAATCATCACGTGTGAGATGATTATATATGTATCAATTTTTTTTGGAACCGACAAATGTATTATAAAAGATGTCCACACCTAGCAATGAGCTAGACAAGGCCAAGTATATGTATCAATGATCATATGTAGACTAAGTAAACTATATTTATTTCAAGAAAGTTATTTAATCAACATCCAAAGATATTCTAAAATATTTATTTCACACATGTAATCTTTGCATATCATACATACTTATAAAGCTAGCATTTTTTCTTGAATCTCATGCATTTGAAACCCCCATAAAAATTTGCCAACACCTCATGCATTTGAAACCCCCATACCCTTTCACCTTCAAAGTAATTAATCACACATAATCTCATTCCAAGAAAATCACACACTCTATAAGTTCAACACCTCATGCATTTGAAACCCCACACCCTTTCACCTTCATTATATATGTAGTTATATTGGTACATTTTTCTTACAAAAAGTCATCATTTGGTTGAAGATATTATGATTCAAAAGTTTTCATATAGTTGAAGAATTCACGATCCAAATATGATGATTTGAAGAAATGACTTATGTCGCATCGATGGTAATTGTAATATGATTTTTTCTTTCAACCAAAACAAATGAAGCTTTTCTATTCTTTCTTTATATGCAATTTCTCATTTGATCTTTATATGTGATTTGTGTGTATTACTTAATCTTGAATGTGACTCTCCAAACATCAATGTTTTGCTTGAAATATCTTTCTCATTCTTCTTTTTTAAGAAAAACATTTTGATTGCAGGTTAGTGAAGAATTGTCATCAAGTTTCTATGGTTGAATGATGTTAAATAAAGAAAGAAGATTTAGAAAACGGATATAGGTTTTTTTTGTTTGAGCAAAGTAAACGAATATAATAATAATAATAATAATAATAATAATAATAATAATAATAATAATAATAATAAATACACATTTCCAAGTACCATATTCATTTGAAACTCACACTACAACTCAAGAGTTTTCTAATTTATGTATATTTATTAGTTACAACTCAAGAGATTTTAACTTATGATTATTAATTAGTAATCACTAATAACTTTTTATTTTATTTTCTTTTATAAGGTTGTAAAGTTTTGTTCATTAAAAACATTAATGTATTTGAAGAGATTTGTGATTTAAATATGAAAAGTTAATATAAATGTTATAATAAATGTTTTAGTGTTTTTATGTTATTAAAAGTTGTAGTGTTTATTTTTCGTATTTTTTTATTATTCGTTGTATATATATCTTTTTTTAATACAAATGTTACAATAGATGTTTTTGCATTTTTATGTTACTAAAAGTTGTAGTTCATATTTTTGTTCATACATTTTGTTACCCGTTATATATAGATTATCATACGTTTGATATATAATTTACACAATTTTAAACGGTTTATAAAATTATCAAATAATTGTATATATCACAATGACTTAAAAATTAAAGCAATAATCATCATAATATATTATAAAGGAAACATTTTTTTTCTTTCACCACATTCATTTGAAACTCCAAACTTTTCATATTCCATTAAATATGCTTAATTTATTAACTTAAATATGCTTTTAGTTGTAAACATTATCATAAATGGAAGAATTTGGGACTTATCAATATGATATACTTAATTTGTTAACTTCAATATATAGTTAAATAAATAACCTACATTAATATATCAAATAAGCTTAAAAATTTAGTGTAAAATTTAAAACCTAAAGTAAAATATCAAATAATGTTTAAAAAAAATTCAATATATATTTTTTAACGTAGTTAAAAGAAAAACATTAAATATAATAATAATAAAAGAACCTAAATTGATGAATCGAATTAATTAAAAGGTGTCTGAAAACTATATTCTAACAATATATTTTTAACCTGTGCCGCGCAACGCGCGGGAATGCGTCTAGTATACTTATAAAGGAAACATTTTTCCTTTCACCACATTCATTTGAAACTCTCATTCATTTTTCCTTTCACCTCATTCATTTGAAACTCCCATGACTTTTCAATTTCTTTCTAATAATGATTATAAGTTGGTTAATAAGGTTTAATAAATATAAAACCTAAAGTGTAATCATATATAAACTAAATTTCAATATTAAAAGTATATATTTTCTTCTACTTATAAAGTTATGTTTTTAACTTTTAACATACTATACTTAATTTATTAGGTCTAATATGTTGTTGTATGTAAACCATTATCATTTTAAAGCTACAAATTTTGAACAATTTGTATAATATACTTAAATTGTTAATTTAAATATAACCTTACAGGATCAACTTAAATATAAATTTTAGTTCAACTTAAACAACCTAAATAATATTTTGTAAATAGTTAAAAGTGATAAATTGTAGTGTGTTTCTAATAATGATTATAAGTTGGTTAATAAGGTTAAATAAGTATCAAACCTAAAGTGTAATCATAAATAAACTAAATTTTAATATTAAAATAATATTTTTACTTCTACTTAAAAAGTGTTGTCTTTAACTTTTAACATATTATACTTAATTTATTAGATTTAATATGTTGCTGTATGTAAACCATTATCAGTTTAAAGCTACAACTTTTAAACAGTTTAAATAAAATACTTAAATTGTTAATTTAAATATAACATTACAGGGTCAACTTCAATATAAAATTCACTTCCACTTAAAAAACCCAAAAAATGTTTTGAGAATAGTTAAAAGTGATCAATTTAGTGCTAAATGCAGAAACTAAATTGTAATATCAGTTTAACTAAAATATTTCCTAAATATATTTTTATAATCGTTAAAAGTTTTCAAATAAGTAGCTTAAAATAACTTACAATAACAGTAGTTAAAAATAACTCTATATAAATGATTATATTGTTACCTTTAAAATCAAAAACAATTGTTTGATGTTTTAAATAATTACAACGATAGAAATTAAAACGTTAAGCAAATAAATTTAAAAAAAATTAATTAACAATAACAACAACTATAAATAACATTAAACCATATATTATATTTAATTTTATTCATGAGTAACCCACGGGTAGAGGTCATTCAAAAGATAGAGATTATGCAGTTTTAATAGATGTATATATTATCATGTAATTCAAAATAATCAATATATTATATCTCCTTAGTATACAAATTATTATATCAAATTTAACAACAACATTATTGTTATAGTTTAAAAAACATATATTTGTAAAGATTTCAGCTATATAGATGCTTCTGCGCAACGCGCGGGTATTCGCCTAGTATCATATAAATCGAAAAACATATTTACGTAATTACTGACAAGTTTTAACTGATGTCTCCTAATAGCTTTGGATCGTTGATTGATGTGAAAAACTAGTTGTGAGATCCATGTATTACATATGTTATTTTTTTTTAAAAAAAGTTAAATATAAATGTCAAAATATTTGAGAATTTTGAATTTATAAGAAAATAAGAAAAACAATGAATTATTATAATGGAAATGTTTTTTTATCTTTTAAATTTAAATAAATAAAAGAAATTAATGAGTTTTAATTTTGGAAATTTTGAAACTAAAAAGTAAGTTCATTGATGAAATTGATATCCATTTATTGCAATTAATACTTTAAAATATTATGTGGAGTTTAATAATATAGAAAAACTCATAAAATGACATGTGAGAAAAGAATTAATTCAAAATAACTAAAAAATAACATTTGGCAAATTGAATGAGAGTGTGATAAGTGTCAAAAAAAACATTTATTTATTAGAGTGGAAGAATATATGCAAATAGAAATATCATCATGGACACATGGCAAACTTAAATAATGTTCTTTAAGTCAATATCATGAAAACCGATACATTTCAATTTATAGTTCGTTTTCAAGAAGCACAAAAGGCAACTAATAACTTGCATGTCGTTTTCTAACCTCTTTTATCTCTTTGAAGATAGGATTTGGATAAATAAGTGAAGTTTTCTTATATGAATTTTGCTAAATAGATCGTTTCTTTTTGTCAATAATAGATGCAAGAAAATTACATTTTAATGTTTATTTTCTTTATGTCTTCTAACTCAAAAAGGGAAAAGAGATACTAAACAAAAATATCAAGTAAATAAAATAAACGATGTTCATCCCCATCCTCATGCTTGTTATCTTGTGGGGTTTAGGTTTACATAGAGACGACAAAATTGACACGACACGAAGCCCGATACGAACTCGCCACGAAATAAGCGGGTTTGGGTAAGATATTTCAACTCGTTTAAATAAATGGGTTGACACGACAAGATACGAAAATTAAAAGGGTAAGGTTAGGGTTGAGAATTTTAACTCGAATATGACTCGAAAATGATCCGTTTATTATATGCATTTTTTTTAATTCTTTAAATAAACATGAAAGATACAAAACCAAAACAATAAGTAAAAGAAAACATTTTGATTGAATCGTTTTATAATGTTGAAATGAATTAGACATCTAGATCAAGACTTAATTTTCAATTTTTCTGTTTTCTTCCAAACTACACAGTTCCTTTGGCCACTCTCTCATCCTTATGATATTGTCTTCCGCCTCCCAACTCCTACTCTTTCAATTTTTTCATATGAACTTACTATGACTTTTTCTATTCCGCCTCCAAACTATTAGTTTTTCCTTTCTGTCTACCCGAACTCCTGCTCTTTCAATATGTTCAATCTTTTAACCTCGCATGACATGACATATTTCATGGTATACCCATAACACGAAACCAAACACGAACTCGACACGAAAATAAACAGATTGACACAACACGACACATTAATTAAACGGGTCGGGTTAGGGTCAAACACTTTCAACTCGTTTAGTGTTTCGACACGACACGGCACGATTGTCACCTCTAGGTTTACATAGTGTTTAATTTTTTGTTTTGTTTTATTATTGATAAAGAGTAATGAAAAATAAGAACAAAAATAAATTAAAAGCACGAGTAAAAAGGAAAAATAATTGACGGGCCAAAATGACATGTTAACTAATAGCTGTGGATGAAAAATGTAACATAGAGAAAAGCTAAATATCATAATATATATGTACAATATATAATATATTATGAATAGTTATATAAAAAGTAGGACAGACAAGAATAAACACATGAATAATATACAGATTTTAAAATGACATGACGTGACTTGATTCACTTCTTTATTCTTTCACAATAAATTTACAAGATGCTAACAAGATTTCATAATACGTGTGGTATGAAAAAAAAAACAATTCGTCTATAGCGCCATATTTTTTATTATGCAGTTCCATATTTTTTTGTAAGTAATGCAAAATTCAAAAAATTTTGCACTGCATATACAGAAGTTAGAGGTTGTCGGTATCACTGTGGGTAGGGTGTTCGTTTGGATGGATCAGTTTGATCCGATCCAATCAAGTGAATCCAAATTGGTTTCTTTTTTGAAAACATGGATACGAATAGTCTAAACTAAATTCAAATTCGATTCGATCCGATCCAATTACAATTTGGTTTGATCGGTTTTATAATTCGGTTTTCAAAAAATAAAACATTTTAAAACGACATATAATTATAATATTACCCAATTTTACACAAGAAACGAAAACAAATTATTTAGTAGTGATTTGAAATTTATAAACTACTAAGAAGATATATTATATTTAAATATTTTATAGATAGAAAACTTTTGAAATAAAATGCATATTAATGTTTTTTTTATCGGGTGAAACGTTTTGAACCTATTTGAAAAAATAAATTACAAAATTAATAAATAACTATAGATATATATTAAAAATAAATAATAAATATTTATTCGGTTTTTTTGGACTATTCGGTTTTTATTCCATAAAACAAAATCAATCCGAATTCAAAATAATAATTCGGTTTTGTTGAAAACCAATCCAAAAATCTAAATATCCAAATAAAATAGTTCAATCCAAATTGTCCAATTTGACAATTCGGTTTTATCAAAATATTGAACAACGATAACTGTGGGACACCAATAAGAATCGCCTCTGAAGATATGTAATCATACTATTTTATTAACTGTGTTTTAAATAACTGGATTTTTTTTATTGAACTAACAATTTGACAATTCGGTTTTATCAAAATATTGAACAACCATAACTGTGGGACACCAATAAAATCGCCTCTGAAGATATGTAATCATACTATTTTATTAACTGTGTTTTAAATAACTGGATTTTTTTTTATTGAACTATCAAGGAGTCAGCGGAGAAAGAAAATTACATAGGAACGGCTATAACTGGATTGTTTAATCACGAAACCAGTTAATCAACAGTATATTTTTCCGACTACCAAACTAATAAAATAAAATCTTGACAATATAATCAAAAATAGTTTTTCTCCAAAAACGATTGAGTTGCGATAATTCCATAGCACCAACCAAGTCGTCATCACAATCGATCCAATAGCTTCACATTTAGATGCCGAAACAAATAAATTATCCGCCCTAAGTCTCATGTGAAAGATCATAATACATGTATATTCTATATTAATTTCTGTAGAGTTTTAAACGAAATCCACATAATTTCTTGCTCCCGAGTCTTGACCGTGTTTCACAATCAACCTGTTTGTATCACACACACACACACACACTTTACAACATAAATACTTGAAAGTTTATTTAGTAAATTTAGAAAGTAAAATTTTTTGCAAAAGAGGTACACCATATGTAAATGAAAAGGACAGTTTTTGAGATGTGTTTTGGTGGTGATCTTCTTTCCACGCAATATTTTTTTCTTCCAAATTGACCCTACTCAATAATTTATTTGAAAGTTGAATTACATTATGTGTTTTGTATTTTTGGCACAATTATAAATAAAGAGAATATGTACCTTTGTTTTTAATATTGTAATAACACCATACGTGTTAGAGACAAGATTGCAATGATTTGAAATTATTATTATTTATATAATAATAATAATAATAATAATAATAATAATAATAATAATAAATGTACAAATTGTTATGTTTGGTGATAATTGGATGATTCAAAAGCCTTCAAATAAGTACCGCAAAGAATTGATGGAATTTGGATAATATTTCATGTGTTCAAATCGTGGGATGCATACACAATAACACAAATTATAAGGTAGAGGCTTTTTGAGTCATATGTATCATTAAATTTATACATCAAAAGACGACCACAAAGTTTGAAAACATTTGTTCTTTCTTCAAACGAGACGATGGAAGAAAACGTGGATGTTGAACCTGTTTTGGAAACTTTAACTCATTTCTATCACTAAATCATTAGGGATAATTACTATTTTATGGTGTAATATTTAATAGAATGATAATTTTTTTACTTATAGCACAAACTGACCATTAATTTCATTAAGTTATCATTTTTCTTTTTGGAAAGAATGGTCATTCCCATACGAGGGTGTTCGGGTCAACTTATGCGCACCACAACTAATCTCTCATGCGAATATGAGGTTATGCATCATGCACTTGAGTCACTACAAATGAACCTTCATGGCCACAAAAGCAAATGACAACAGACAGATTGAAACTCGGATAAATGGAATATGGAATACCGTCACATCTCTAGAATGTTTCACCGATAGACCACTACTTAAGTAGTTTCCATAAGTTATCATTTGTGAACTTTAAAATTATTTTTATCAATAAGCGTGGGATGAAACTGGTACCTTTCTCAATTTTCCAAAAACCGAATTTGATCGAAAATCAATCACGAGTACCGAACCGAATTAACATTACCGGTACCGGTACTAGTATCGGTAATGAATCCCAAATTTCAAGATTTTGGAGTACCGAGTACCGTCCCATATTTTTAAATTCGGTATGGTTCGGTACCGATTCTGATTCGAGATCAAGATTTGGTACAAATTGGTCATCCATACTTTTATGATAGCCCCACACTACCAAAAAAACCTTAAAATTGAAAAATATATGTAAAATTCTATTTCGCATTTATATTTGTGAAATTGCTCAAATACCTTTTTTATTTTTTATTTTTTGTAGATTTTGTCAACAAAATATAAATTCACATTTTTTATTGTAATTTAACAATTGAAAGTTTGCAAAGTTATTTTTTTAGAAGCCTAACGCACATCCATTGTCTTAATCTTAAATCTATACCTTTTATTTTTATTTTCAGTAATAATTAAATGGTTGAGAGACATTTTTATCAACCTTTGATATCGTTAAATTTGAAGACCTTTGGTGATTTGCAAAGTTAATAGTCATTTTGTATGAGTACTTAAATATATGATATTTTATCGAACATCACATCACATCATAAAGTGTTCATTTTATGATTATTCTAAAGTTTTAATCTTGTTAGCATAATAGAAACTTATCATGGAAAAGAACATGTCTTAGAAGCTATCAAAGATGGTCATCATTAGTCTCTTATATATTTATAAAAACAAATAATACCTTATTATATATTCGATGTATATGACACTATGTTTTTTCATTCAAATTTACAAATGTTATTTTGTTCGATAGTAAAGTTTATTTTGTGAAAACTTACATGATTTGTAATATTTTTAAAAGCTCTATACACATAATATGTGACCACTAATTGTTAGGCGTTTGGTTAACTTGACCAAAGGTTGAAAAAGACTGAACTTGAACAAAGGTTGAAAAAGACTACGTGTGTTTCCCACATACTTCGTAAAGTTTGTCTTTTCTCTAATACGAATGGTGTAGATTCTACCTTATGGAATCTTACATGATTAGTAACGTATACGAAAGCCAAAAGGTCTAATAATCAAAAATAATATATTAAGGGACGTTTATTTTTTAACTAGGCGAATACCCGCACGTTGCGCATGATAACAATTATGTAGTTAAAATATATTAGAATTTACAATTCACATACGTTTTCTTTGTCATTTTCCATATCGTTATCAAAGGCTTTTATAAACACGTCTTTGTTAATGAAACTGAATAAACTATAGTTTAATTAGTTTTTGAAGATATAATATTTGTATAATGTGTTCGATTGTAAATGACAACGGATGTACTATATTAATATTATAGTGAAGTTTATAAAATCTGTATATTTTATCAAGAAGATGTACCCAAAAGTTACTTTGTAATGAAGTAAAGAAGATGACATTATAAGACAAAAAAATGTTGAATATGTCGTTTGTTTATGTTAGATTGCAATAGAATGTTGATAAAAATTAAATGGTCTTAACAACATATTCCGATATACCAAACTTCATATATTAAAATATGTGATATAAAAATGAGTTAAATTATTAAATTATAAAACGATAATTATAAATTAAATAATAAAAAATAAAATAAAATAAACAAAGATTGTCAAAATAGGCGTTTCATGTTGGCTAAACCTAATTTGAGAAGTAAAAAAGAAAATTCAGTTTGTGAAAATTTGAACATAATTGAAAGATCTAGACTCAAAAAATCAACTTAAGTCATAAAGTTTCCACATTTACTACTTTTCATGGCTATAAAATATCCAAAAGCTAAAACACTAACTTATTAATCTATTAAGGCATCACAACTCTTGCATGGAAGGGATAGAATAACCAATATCACATTTTTATGGTTCCTAATAGCTACATAATGGATAAAGTTTTCAACTATATCCATTAGGATGGTCCAAACAACCAATATCTAGTCTTTAAGTCTCAAAGAGACCAAAAGTGCATCTTTCTCAACTTAGGGCGTGTTCGGAAAAAATAGCTAGTAGCGGGTAGCTTGTAGAGGGTAGTATGTAGCTTCTAGCTGGTAGCGTTTTGTTAAACGCTACGTGGAGTAACATTTGGACTTGGAGCGTTTTGTTTAAACTAAACGCTAGAAGCTTGTTGTGCCAAACAAGACTTTCTGCTCGAAACGGAGCGTTTTGTCAAACGCTTCGTACCGAACACACACTTAATCCATTAAGTCCAAGTCTCCAACCTTCAGATCTGAATCAATATGATGATTAGATGGATAAAGTTTCCAACTTTATCCATAACAAGGTCACAAACTTTCAAGATCTTACATTTATGCACTAAAGTGACCAAAAGCTCATAATACTCAAAACTAGATAGATCTAACAAATGCATCATCCAGATTCAAGCTTTATACCTCCAGAAGAAAGATCAATGTGAACAAGGTCTGGATCTACAAGCTCCAATGCAACCAATACTTCTCCAATGAGTTCCTTCTTCTCCAAGATGCACCAAGAACACTCCAAAGCAATCAATAGCTCAATGATCTCACAAATTGGACTAAAAATTCTCAAACAAAAATCCATATTTCATGCAAGAACTCAGCCTATGACTTTCCCCTTTCTACCCTTCGGCCCAATACATAGTTCAAGGGTTAAATCTCTTAATCATCATTACACCCATCCACAAGGACTAAACTTTACCTCCTTAAGTCCCAAAGCCTTTACACAATCGACTTCCGGCCCACGGCCCTGAAATAAGAAATGACAGGAAAAAGGAGGTTACACAATGGTCTTGGGCATTGTGCTCCAATGCATGGCATGGTCAATACATGTGAGGCGATCATAGAGAGCTGACGATTGTTGTAGAAGCAGTCGCATCACATTATCTTTTGATATGACATGCATTCTTTGGTCCAGCTAATGTAAACAACGGCATGAATGTTCTCGACTAGTCGCCGATATTCAACGACATCTACATTGGAAAGTTACACAATGTACCGTTTGAAGCAAATGGGGTAGCATATAAGCGCATGTACTATCTTACCGATGGGTATCTGTTTTTGTGAAATCGTTCACTTGTCTGAACGATGAAAAAAGGAAAAAGTTTAAGCGGGCATAAGAGTCGGCTAGAAAGGACGTGTAGCGAACATTTGGTGTACTCAAGAGGCATTGACAAGTACTACAAGTCGGGGCACGATCATATGAAGTGAAAAGGTTGCAACACGTAATGTACACGTCCATCATATTATATAATATGATTATAGAAGATGAAGGAAGAGCGATATGTCAATACGACGAAAACAAAATTTTGTCAAACGTCGAAGGAGTAGCTGTTGGTACATAAGAGTATAGGGCAAATATAAGAGAAGTACATGATCATGACATTCATCACTCCCTTCGTGCGGATTTGGTGGATCACGTTTACGGGGCTCACATACAGTTCGAGGCCGAGTATCGACATGATGATTTGTTTGATGAATCAGATGAAGATTCATATATGTTCGTTGAGGACTCAGACGAGGATTCGGATAACGAGGACGACGATTCAGAGTAGCGTACTTATTTAATAATGGTTTATTCTTTTTATTGTGTAACTATTAATTATTCTTTTAAGGGTTTATTATGTAAATTTTATTTTCAAGTAATGAAATATTTCTATTTTTTTAATTATTTTTTGTGTTTATTAATCATTTTTAATTAGTTTTATTTATTTTTTTGAATTATAAACTTTAAGATTAAATTATTATTGTTATTTATAAAAAAAAGTGAAGGTAGTGAAAGGTGACGATTTCTTGTCTTTTGGTGAGTGAGTGAAAAGCTGATATAGCACTGAAAAAGTGAGTAGTGGGGTGTGAGTACACCCTCCAGTCTAATTGGAGACATGGAGACATCAGGCTTCATCACGGTTCAACTCTTACTCCTTATGAATTAAATCTATTGCAAGATTATAGATCAAATCTATTACAAGATCCAAGAAGGGGGATATAGCGACTAGAACCGAAAAAGGGATTCATTTTCTTTCCATCAAGCCAAAACATCAAAATTCTCAAACTATTGCACACTTATATATGCCAAAAAATCAAAACCAATGTACCTTCCGAAGTCGCTACTAGAGGTGTTAAACCGAGCTCGTTTGGTATTTTCATTTCTCAAAACATTAGAGAGTCGAATTCTTTCGTTATTTTTGTGAGAAGTGGATCCGGATACCCGTATTTCGTATCATGTCATTGAATGTTTGTTGAACCATACTTTATTAAATAAACTTCAAACAAAATTTGGAAAACATTGTAAAATTTTAAAATTTCCTTTGATGCAAAATCTATGTCATCTTCCGGTAAAACCCCAATCATAAGAAAGATTTTCAAGTAAAGTCTCAACCCTCCAACATTTAAAGTCGGGTTCAAAGCAGCGGTACAAGTTACAACAGGGGGGCATATTTCAAAATATTTTTAAACTTTGCTTTTATCGGTTTCACCATATTAACGAACATCGCGCCTCGAATTTCAAACTTGTTTATTTTCGAACACATTAAAAAGATTTGATTTAAAACTAAACAACTTGTATGATAATAAAACCCCAAATAAAAAAGTAGTTTTTTTTAACTCCAAGCATTTCCGAAACAAGTTTGATAGTATCCCAACTCGACCCCGGATAAGCCGTAACCCGATTACGTTCCACAAGGTTGTCATGAAACATTTTTAAAGTGTCTTTACGACGTAAGACACATTCAAACATGTTGCAAGTAGAGTTTCATCGAGCAGGTACGTCCCAATTCAGACCTAACCTAAGGCATTCACATCGACACAAAACTTCATATAATTATGACATTGGGCATTATTAGAACTATAAATATCTTTTAGCATTTGTTTCAAAGCATCATTTACAAGTTAAATATTAGATAGTCCTTCTTGCATAACCAAAATAATGATATGTGCAACACATCAACTATTAAAAAAAACATTGTAACACCCTGACTCTCAGGTATGAATTTTACAGCTTTATTTCCATTTTAAAAAGGGTCTACTCGACGAGTCGGATGCCCTGACTCGTCGTGTAGGAACAAAATCAACCGCGTGTTTTAAGTGACCAACTCGACGAGTCGGAGGACACGACTCGACGAGTTGGAGCTGTTGGATGAAACCCTAATTTCCAGGGTTTTGCACCCTATTTAAAAGGTCATTAGCCTCCCCTCACAGCCCCTTTGAGTCCAAAAACCCTAAATTGCGTTTTCTCTCCATTTTGTGTGATTTTCAAGCTTGGAAGGTGATTTGGAAGAAGAAGGCTTGAAGTATAGAAGAGTTGGTGGATCTGACTCTTCTGCTTATTGGCATCATTTTGAAGGTAACAAGTCGTTACCTTGACTTTCTTCCTTCCAGATCTCTTCATGTTTTCGATTAGGGCCTTTCTAGCATGTATGTGAACCATTTTCGGGTATGGGCTAGGATTTGAAGTTGCAACTTCAGATCTGAACTTATCTTGGTCTCTATAACTATAAAGTTTCCAGCTTTAGCAAGTATGAGCTATTCCCTTTTGAGTTAAACCCCATTTTAAGCTTGAATTTGGTATTCTAAGCCTTTAGAGCCTTGCATGCACGTAAAGTTTGCAACTTTACGTGATAAGCATGCCTTAGGAAGCTAGATCTACCATTTAGAGCTTTGGAATGGCTCAAAATCATCTGGACAAGAAATGGACTGTATGAAATCGACGAGTCGGATAAGGAACTCGACGAGTTGGGAAGGGTTTTCCTGTTGTTTGGTTTATACATGGACTCGGCGAGTCAACAGAGGACTCGGCGAGTCAATTAGGGTTTTCCCCGACTTCAGAACACGCATAGATTTGACGAGTTGGTTGTAAACTCGGCGAGTCAGTGAGGGTTTTATGACCTTCTAAATCCTTAAGGAACTCGACAAGTTGCTAGCTGCACTTGACGAGTTGGGTCAACATGGACTGTTGACTTTGACCGTTGACTTTGACTTGGACCAAGGGTTGACCAGTTTGACCTTTGGGGGTATTTTGGTAATTTGGGAACTTATGGAAGGGAGTCACCGGGGTTGTAGGTGCTGGATTTGGAGCTATATTTGGAGGAGTTTGACTTTATCACTTCGAGCTACTTGCGAGGTGAGTTCTCCTCACTATATCAACCGGGTCTACGACACCAAGGCCGACCCTTTATGATTTGCATCCTGGTTTTAGGATGGTTGTTATGTTATTGATCTGTTAGATTTCGTCCTGGTTTTAGGATGGTTGTTATGCTAGTAATCTGTAGATTGATATCCTGGTTATAGATGGTTGCTATGTTAGAGATCGGTTAGATCGGTATCCTGGTTATAGGATGATTGCTATGTTATTGATCGGTTAGATCGGTATCCTAGTCATAGGATGGTTACCATGTTAGTGATCTGTTAGATCTGTATGACTATCTGTTATTGCATGCTAGCGTATGATATTATGTGCACATGTTTGTTGGGATTGGGATTGGGTTGAGGCAGACCCTGCTTTGTGCTGTAGGCTAAGACACCCAGGGCGGACCGGATAGACTGCAGACCCGGTTAGGGCACACTAGTCAGGCCGAAGACCTGGCGAGCGGTCTGGATAGGCTGAAGGCCCCGAGAGGGCGGTCCAGATGTGCCGATGGCTCGGAGAGCGGTCCAGATAGACTGATGGCCTGCGAGGCGGTCCAGTAAGACTGATGGCTCATTATGCATGCTGTGTTTGTTATATGATATGGTTATATCTGTATGGCGTTGGTAATTTGGGGGAACTCTCTAAGCTTCGGACTTACAGTTGTTGATTTTGTTTCAGGTACTTCTGACGATCGTGGGAAGGCGAAGGCATGATCGTACATCTCCTATGATTTTTTATGATTTGGTTCTGGGAAACTCTGACATTGGATATTTTGAAAACAAGTTTTGTAATAATCAACTGGTTTTGGAAATGTTTTAAAAGTTTAAATTTGGCATGATTTTTATGGATGTTTCAAACACCATCGCAAACCGGTTTATATTTTACTTTTAGTTGACCAATCGCGAATGTGTTATTTGATGAATTATCAAAAAATACAGAAAAAACTATTCCTTGAAGGTTATAAGTTTTGATCACATAATCTAAAATTTTATATAAATTTACACCGGTGTGCGGGTATTTAAACAATTCAAAAGTAATCGTACGCTTCATCATTAACCAAGTTTTGGGATTTACTCACTGAATGGTAACAAAAAGGTACACATCCGGTGAACTGTAAGAAGTTGTCCAACCATCACAAGTTAAATTTACACCGGTTTCTAGAACTTGAAATCCTAAAATCATTTAATTTTTTTGTAAGTTTCCATATTTTAATACTTTCACGTCTTAGGGAAGTATGACTCACATGGCAATATCATGGTTGGAGAGTTTCTTCGATGAGTAAAGTCAATATTTTGTTGTCGAAGTGGTCAAAAGGCAAGCATTCTTGGATCAAAAACTTCGTCATCCTATCCCAAACTTTAGCCACCTCGTAATTCCACAATTTAGTATCTTTCATCATTGTTGTTTGATTATACCTCGACCCAAATTTTACCGATGGGCATCTCTTGTTTATATGAGTTTTCAATGTTGAATTCCCTTCTTTCTTGAAAAAAGCACCACATTTCTTGCATCACGCTTTATTTGGACCGCTCGACATTATACACAAATCATAATAGCACCGAATCTTTGGGTTTTAATTTGTTTCTTTGATGGCAATAACGGTAATATTGCTCGATGAATCTCCAACACCAACGGAATCCGAATCCATTTCTTGAAATGAGAGAATTTTTTTTATTTAAGAGATTTTTTAGTAGTTTGCTATAATAACGTTAGAATAAAACAAAAACGGTAATGAAAGTACACTGTTAAAACCATTTCCCACTAAACCGGTGCCAACGGCTATATTCTCGAACCTATCCAAACCAGCGGATGGGTTCCTCTTGGATCAGTTTACGTTGAACCGATGTTTTATGCACATCCAATCAAGAGTGGTCACCACTTGACCACTCAAAAAATGCGGCCACGTCAGTACTACTTCCTACCATTTTCTTATCACAATCTTATAGAAATGGAAAATTGTCACCACTCCACCTCACTAATATCATTTAAATTTTTATTTATTTTAATATAACATTTAATAAACTAATATTTAATTTCATAATATAAATTAATTAAATATAAAAATTGCATAATTAAAAATACAAATGACATAATTAAAAATAAAATAGTAATTTCTAGTCATCGTCGTCATCATCATCATGATCATCGTCCTCATCATCGTGAATCATCATCATCATCCATATATTGTTGTTGATTTTTGTATACATGTTTCGTCAAATCATGACGAAGTTTGTGCTACGTATTTAAGTGCATTCCATTTATTTTTTATGACTCCAAACGTTCATTCCACATCCTTTCTTGCCGCTTCATGTGTTATTTTGGACAATTTTCTTTTTTCATCTTGTGGATATGGATATGATTTGGAAAATATAGCATACTGCAGATATATCCCATCACCAAGATAATAACCATATTTGTACTCATTTCTATTCACAATAAAAGATAACTAGGTGCTTTGTTGTGCAAAATTTGGTTGAATATCGACAATGTACCAAGAACCTTTAGGTTGTTATTTAATCCTGACATACCAGACTATACATTCCAAAACTATAGATCGTGTGACACCATTTCCTTTAGCATTATCGTAGGATATCCATGATCATCGTGCACGCATTGACATCACCTTGCATTCAGACAACTTTCTCATACCCAATGCATACAATCAATGCTTCCAATCATTCATATGAAACCATATTTATCATTATGTACCACATATAATTTTGTAATATCACTTCTCATCGGTTGTCGCAAATATATGTGACCATAAAGCTCTATCACGTATTCACAAAATAAATACATATATTCTCATGTTGATCTCTCCGACATCTTCACATATTCATTTACGGCATCCGGAGTCATGCCATATGCCAAATGCCAAAGTTTCGTCATATATTTTTGTATCGTAGTAAACCATCGTTTATCTCTAGCATCCCATCTCAATTTAAAGATCGTGCAGTTATCGTTCAAATGCTAGTCAAACGATAGATAATGTTAGTCAAACGATAATAATGCTTGAATGTATCGTTATCATACAAACAATCATTGACAAGTAGTCACATACAAGATGTTCGTTTGCAACTTCATGTTCCTTATTTAGATATCTCCTACTTCTCTTGGGGCATTCGAACTTGCATCTAGTGCATTCGAACTTTCACCTAGTACATTAAACATTGTATGTAGTAGTAACTTGAAGGAAAGCATGGTAAAAGATATCGTCCTCCTCTGAAGATGATGCTGAATAATTTTTCATAGTGTTTGTGCAAAGTATGGAGTAAAAAGAGTGAATTTTATGAAATTGGTAGTTGGTATTTAACTATTTATAGAGATTTAAAAAAATACAAAAAATAAATATATTTTAAACGGTCATATGACCGTTGGAGAAGAAAAACCCCTCGTCAAATACTGTGGTTCGAACCACGACTCTTCACAACGAAGACAATGACACCACCGGTAGGGTGGTGTTTGCTCCGTTAACAGGCATGTTGCGCATGCCCCCATCTCCCATCCCCCCATAGCATGTACAAATCATAATTTTTTGAGATTTTTATCGGCTTTTTAGTTCTATTTTTATCATTCTTTTTTTATTTTTTCGGTATTTCAGAAATAGTGGTTTATCGGTTATTCTAAAACAAATAATAATAATTATTATTTTAATCATAAATATCAATAATAATATAATAAGAATACCATAACATTAAATATCAATAAGAATGATAACATAATAATAATAATAAATATAAAAGTTTCTCAAATTACAATGGTTTTCTCCAAAAAGAAAGTGAAATTTTAGGTTTTATAAAAGGGTTGGCTAAAAGAGCACACCATTTTACCATATAGATATCTTTGCTCGGTTATTAAATTATTTTTATTGGTTGAAATTGTATTGTTTTTTGAAAAAACTAGTTATAAATAATTAATCATATATTTACTTTTGATAAAGAATGTCTATTTAGCAATACCCTTTGCAAATGCTGTCATGAAATAGTTATGGCATATGGGTTATAGCAAGTCACTATATAAGCTTTCATGCCAAAAAAATAAATAAAATAAAATAAAATAAAAACAGTTTTTCAGGAAATAATAACCCATCAAAAAGGCAATTGTTTCTTTTTTGTAACATTATCATTAATATGCCCCTACTGTCCGGTTTTCTTGTAGTGAGCATTAATATGCCCCTATTGTCCGGTTTTCTCGAGGTTGTTGTGTTTCCAACAATGAATCTCTATGTAGATATCCCACAATTATAATTAAAGGAAACATATCCCACGTATGTAGATATTATTCGGCAACAGTCCATTGCATTATAATTAGACTCATGCCAAAACCTAAATGGAAGATCTTCACCTGGCTTCTCCTCCTTAATGATTATTTTAATATTCGGACATCCATCGTGGTTATTAAGAACCCAGAAAAGTCATTGTGCCAATCAAGTGGAAGACACAGTCTGAACTCTGAATGTGTTCCCCCTAAACAACCTACCTACAAGTACATACTCCTTTGGAATCTCATAATCAAGAATCACAATGAGTCAATGATAAGGTGATCTTCAATAGCATGCCCCTGCCATGCATGCGTGGAAATTAAACATACGATTGAAATAAAGAATGATTGAAATTTCAAATATGCGTAAGTAGAGCCGAACCTTGAGCATGGAGTCTAGTAACATGTAAACAACATGTGGATCTAAATTGTACACACCACGAAGCGAGAATTTCCACAGCCATTTGCATTTTGAAATAGCTCTAAAGCTTTTAAGTGAGGGACAACCATACGCTTCAACAACAGCTATACTTGATGGGAGCTCTGATAATTCTACAAGGTCTGTGCAAAATGACACGTTGAGCAATTTGAGCCGAGGAGTTCGCATGAAACTAAAGTTTAATCGTGAAAACTTATTTTTTGATAGATTGAGTTTTTGCAAGTTGGGTAACTCCCAAACAGCAGAGCTGATGTCTTCATCTCCCAAATTGCACCAGCTGAGATCCAATTCTTTCAAGTCGATCTCTACGAAAAAAACATAACCGTATGTGGTTCAAGTTATGCTACCAATTCTGTTGGACCATCGCGAGGAAGAAGAATACCTTGGCCCATCGTGGTTTTAAGGTACCTCAAGACACGTAGCGCCGCATTCCAATGACTTTGTTTAGGGTCTGACACAAACTGACTGAGGATATTAACAGAATAAGTTATGTCTGGTCGTGTCGCTTGAAGATACAGGAGACGCCCAACCAGACGACGATACATGTTTGCATCTATGCTCTCTTCTTTATCACCTTTGTCAAGCTTAAGGTTTTGTTCCATGGGGAACCGGTTGGGTCTGCAACCAAGCATGCATGAGTCCTCCAAAATGTCCATGGTGTATTTGCGTTGACTGAGGACTAAACCCTCCTTTGTTCTTGAGACCTCGATACCTAAAAAATACTTTAAGCTGCCAAGATCTTTAATACTAAAGCGCGCATGCAGATTGGCTTTAGTGCTTTCATTTTTGGTGGCATCATTACCAACAATCACAACGTCATCTACATAAATAAGAGCTCCCACAAAGGTGTGCTTGTACTTATGAATAAAAAGTGAGTGATCCGCATGAGATTGCTGAAAATCAAGTTCACGTAAAGCAGTTGTGAACTTGTGATACCAATTTCTACTTGCTTGTTTCAAGCCGTAGAGTGATTTCTTTAATTTGCATACCTGAGTTTCACCTTCTTTACCGAAGCCCTGTGGTATCTTCATATAGACATCTCCTTCTAAGTCACCATGCAAGAAGGCATTGTTCACGTCTAATTGCTGGATTATCCAATTGTTTTTCACCGCCATGGTTAAAAGGATTCGAATCGTGACAAGTTTAGCTACAGGGGCGAAGGTGTCGTGAAAATCTACACCCTCCAATTGTGTATACCCTTTTGCTACAATACGAGCTTTGTATCGCTCTATGTCACCATTGGGTTTGTACTTAATCTTGTATATCCATTTTGAATCAATCGCCCTTTTTCCTTTTGGAAGATCCGTGAGATCCCACGTGTCATTATTCTCCAAAGCCTTGATTTCAGACTTCATTGCATCTCTCCACTTTGGATCACAAGCTGCATGCTTAATGGTTTTTGGTTCATTGTTTGTAACAATGGCCGCTAAGAAAGCTTTTTGAGAACGAGTGAATTTATTATCAGTAACATAACGAGAGAGGGGATGTACCGTGGAAGCAATTCGATTGGCGGCGGGTGGAGGATGACTAATCGATGGGGGAAGACGAACTTCAAAGTCTTGGAATCGGACTGGTTGTGTTCTCACTCTCGGAGCTCTAGTTGCATCTGGACTTGAAGCGATGTTTATGTCATCAGTTTGTGTTTCAACTTGTGTGGTGGTCTCATTAGTGACTTGGTTAGACACAGATTCCATTGGCTCATTAGTCACCACTCCATCCTCAATGTCAACGTCAGATGGCATAACATTATTAGGAATTTTGTTTTCGTCGTCAAGCTGAAACAGGTCCTCATGTCGCGTCTCTTCATCGGGTTTGGTGTGGTTCATGGGAAAGTCGTTTTCAAGAAATCGAACATCCCGTGAAATGACTATTTTTCTAATCTCCAAATCATATATCTTGTAACCTTTGGTGCCCGGTGGGTAACCAACAAAGATGCCAGGTTTACCACGCTGCTCAAACTTGTCTCCCCCGGTGTCTATATTCCGATGATAGGTCAAGCAACCAAACACCCGCATATGTTCATATGAGGGTTTTTGTTTAAATAGGACCTCATAAGGTGTGTCCCCATGCAGAATTTTCGAGGGCATTCTATTGATGACATAAGTCGCTGTTAAAACACATTCTCCCCAGAAAGTCTTTGGTAAGTTAGCTTGGAAACGTAGGGCACGAGCGGTTTCAAGCAAGTGTCGATGCTTGCGTTCCACCACCCCATTTTGTTGTGGGGTGTGTGCACAAGACGTCTCCAAAAAGATGCCCTCTTGAGCATAGAAATCTCTCATGTTGTTTGACACAAACTCTCCCCCATTGTCAGTCCGTATTCGTTTGATTTGAACTCCAAATTACGTTTTGACCATTTTGCAGAAGTCTATAAGGCATGTGCTCGCCTCATGTTTGTGTTTTAGCAAAAAAGTCCATACAGCTCTACTAAAGTCGTCTACTACAGTAAGAAAGTAATAAGCTTTATTCATGGATGGGGTTTTATATTTCCCCCACACGTCGCAATGTATCAAATCAAAACATGCAAGTGTTTTTATTTCACTAGTAGCAAAAGGAAGGCGTGTGTGTTTGGCTTTAAAACAAGCATCACACTTATGATTATCCTTTGAAACATGAATAAAGTCTAAGTGTGAAATCTTCTTAGTTGATGGATGACCAAGTCTCTTGTGCCATACATCGAAAGTGGTTAGCAGGGCTTTGTTCATCTTCATTGTTCCCATTCGATACAGTCCTCCAACCCGGTTACCCGCTTCAATCAAGTGCTTCGTCCCCAACTCCTGTATAACAAAGAAACCAGGGAAAAAGGTAACAGCACAGTTAAGATCATCTGCAAGTCTGCTGACTGAAAGAAGATTATAATCAAAAGTGGGAACAAACAAAACTCCTTTTATCTTAACACCTCCTGGAAGAGTATGTTCGCCTTCTCCCATGACAGGCACCTTATCCCCATTAGGAATGATAACTGGTGCCCCTTTAGGGTTTTGGGTATTATTCTGCAGGAAGTCACTTCTACAAGTCATGTGTTCAGTTGCGCCAGAATCAACAACCCAACCATCACATGTGAGATCTTTACCTTCCATGTTTGCCCTTGGTTGATTTTCGTTGCCTGCCATGTTTCTGTTCTCCTTGAAGTGAGTGACAAATAAATGATATTGTTCATCTGTCAGCCCTGGTATAGGACTTGACAGCATCTCTACGCAAGCAGCTTTAGGTCTCGGTTTATCTTTCTTGCCCGGCCACCATTCCGGGTACCCAACGATCTTGAAACATCCTTCTTTGTTGTGACCCTCTCTCTGGCAGAATGTACATTTTTCTTTCTTGTTGTGTTATGATTTTGTGGCCTTTTGTGTTGTTTTATTTGTCACATGCGTGTTCTGCTTCCCTTGATGTGGTTGGTACCCTCTTTGCGAGTTGTAATTAGCCTGGAAAGCGGATGCTTCAGCGTTGGCTCTTTTCGATCCTCTCGTGATTGCCCTTTGTTGTTCGTTTTTTGCCACCAGGTGGTAGATAGTCCCCAACGATGGTGTCGGATTCATGGCTAAGATCTGGGTGCGTATAACCGCAAAATCTTCGTTAAGTCCCATCAGAAATTCGTACGCCTTCTCCTTCTCTTTCACTTCATTTAGTTGTTTCCCAATATTGCAATTACAACCACTGCACTTACAGCGAGGTGTAGGAAGAACCATTTGGAGTTCATCCCAGATGGATCGAAGCTTGGTGTAATAAGTGGAAACAGTGGTACCTTCTTGCCGCATGGAGTTTAGGGTTTGCTTCAATTCATAGGTGCAAGGTGCTCCTTCCTTTTCGAACCGTTCCTCTAAATCTCTCCAGATTTCTGTTGAGGTGTTTGCGTATCGTACGCTTGTTCGGATCTCTTTCTCCATCACGGCTGTTAACCATCCTTTGATCATTGGGTCTGCACGTACCCACGCAGAGTGTAGAGGTGACGTTGATTCAATTTTCTTGATGGTGCCATCGACCAACCCCATCTTGTTTTTCGCAAGCAGGAAATTCACCATCTCCTGCTTCCATTCGTTATAATTGTTATCGTTTAACATGTCGTTCACCTGGACCTGTTTTGGATATTCAGAAGGATGAACGTAGAGAGGCGAGTTTACATCAATCGTCTCTCCATCATCCACCTTCTTGCTGCCATCTCCTCCTTTCTCTCCCGCCATGGTCACCGGAAAGGCTTAAATAACCTGCTCTGATACCATGAAAATTATAGGGTGAGAACCAATTTTTTTATTTTATTGATTGAATGTACAGAGATGTAAAACAGATATGTGAGATATATATGAGAATGACAAAACAAACTCCCAACAATAGAAGGGAAAATACCAAAGATAGAATACATAAGGAAGGAAATAAATAATCTAAAATCTTATGATATCTTTTGTTTCCTTTACAAGTTGGATAATTCGCAAATAGCAGAACTGATGTCTTCTTCTCCCAACAAATTGTCCATCTTCTCTTGCATCTCTGAGAGCTCAATAACTTTGGGGCTTACGTGCAATGAAAGGGTCTCGAGTTTCTTTAGTCGGGTACGTAATGGATGGAAATTTCTTAATACCTTTGCAAAGCACTATAGATAAGCAAACAATCCTGTCCAATTAAGCGTCCAAACGATGAATGAATCTCTTCTAGTTTCTCGCATCTCCAAAGCTTGAATCTTTCAAGATATGGAATTCCATCAAAATTTGGTGTCATGATTAGGTTATTTAAATCGTAAAGTTCCATTATCATCAGATTTGGCAGCACCTGTCATATACAAGTGCAAACAGGTCATAAACATATCAAAGTGATAAGAATTTTGATAGAACTGGATTGGCAAACACAAATACTCGCAACTTAATGCTTAAAGAACAAAAAATAGGGGGCCTAATATTCAAGACTCAAGGATCTCCACAAAATTGAAAACACATCAAACTTTGCATGCCTTCTTAGAGTCGGTCGCCCGGTCCTAACCCTATTTATTGACTCTCCTAAACTGATAAAAAAATATTATACTCGTAGAAGGAAACCCTAACTGTATAAGGAAACTAGAATCAACTAGATAAATAATAAATAATAAAGATACTAGAATAATCATAAATTACGAAACAACCACTGCTTTCTTTTTGAGCCTCTGCTAGACCCGATCCCACTTACCCACTCGGTTCATATCAAATTTAACAAAAGTCGGGACGGAAATCATTCAAAGTGGTTTATTGTTAATGTTTCTCAGCTACATATATATTATTTCTATATGTGATGATAGATAGAAAAAAGAAAGAACTAATTCCTTCCATCCAATGGAAATCATTTTGATGTGTTGGATTGTTTAATTATATATCTAAAAATCACTTAATAAAAAAAATTAGAACAAATTTTTAAGCCCAAATTAAAAATAGAGAAATTAAATATCCTCTTATATTTCTTCCTACATATCAGTATCTTAAATGGTGACATGTGTCACACAAATGTATTAAAATATTTTTATTTTCATTAAAAATGACACATGTCATCATTTAAGATGGGTAGGAAGATATGTAGGAAGAAAATATATGAAGATATTGAATTTCTCTTAAAAATATATCAAAGTTTAATAATCAACAAAACGACAGATTAAAATTGAAATCTTACCTAAAAAATTAAGTAGTATTGTTAAGAAAAAAAAAACAAAAGCGATTTTTGTATACTGTGCGATTCTTGTATACTGTGTTTTAAAAATCGCGCTTAAGGCGCTAGGTGACTTAAGGCGACAATGGAAACGCCTCCAACCTCCAAGGCGAGGTAGTGTGCAGGAGGCATCGACTTTTGCAGTGAATTGGCGATTCTTTTTGAGGCGCCAAAGGGCTCGCCTTTAGGGATTCATGTACCGGGCCTTTGACATTGGGCTTAATTCTACCTTATACCTATTAATTATGTTATTGCTTTTTAACTTAGGCATTAGGCTCAATTCTACCTTATACCTATTAATTATGTTATTGCTTTTTAACTGTAATCGTATATGTGTTGTTTAGTTCAATTCACGCTTCACATACATCAATGCCGACTCTGCATTACTTCTGGGTATTCCAACAGTTCTCGACAATCACTATAAATCCATGTATCTTCTTCCCCCATTCTCTATCAATCCATGCAATTTTCTTCTATTGTTCTCTATTTTCTTTTATTTCCATTATTCTGAAGTCTTTTCTTTTCAACCCTTCTTCCCATTCTACTAATACTATGGACACCAACAATCCTATTGTTGACACTGAAGATGCAATGAATCCAGGCAGGATATATGGTACAGCTGACCCAACAAATAGACACAAGTTTACTTGCAAATTTTGTGCAAAGTCAACTTCCGGAGGAGTATATATTCCAACTAAAACAACATTTAGTCGGAGGTTTCAAAAATTGTAAAAGATGCCCAAAGTGTCCAGAGCATGTGCGAGAAGAAGTGAAGAACTATATGATCTAGAAAGAAGCAGGAAAAAAGTGCAAGAACTACTGACCATTCAAATGTAGTGGCACTTGATGACTATGATGAACATGATGATGGCGTGGGACAAGTAGCAAGCCTCCACTTAAAAAACCAAGACAAAAAGGTCCTCTAGACAAGTTTTATGCCAATAAACCAAAAGACAAACTCAAAGGTAGAAAATGTGGAAAATAACAAACAATTAATGAAGTATGTCGAAAAGACCTTAGGGACAAGGCTTGTAAAGAGATAGGTCGTTGGTTTCATGATGCAGGGCTGCCTTTTAATGCAGCCTCTTATGATAGCTTTCATATTGCAATCGAATCTGTTGCACAATTTGGCCAGGGATTCAAACCTCCAAGCATGTATGAGCTTAGAGTTCCTCTACTTAAAAATGAAGTAGAATCCACCCATAAAGTGTTGAAAGAATACAAGCAAGAATGGGCAGTAGAAGGTTGCTCGATTCTATTAGATGGATGTCGTGATTCAACTGTTCATAAATATATTGTGAACTTTTTAGTGAATTCTCCTAAAGGTTCAGTCTTTTTAAAGTCCTTGGATGTCTCAGAAATCAAAAAAGATGCAAACACATTATTTAAAATGCTTGATGGCATGGTGGACGAGATAGGAAAAGAGAATGTAGTGCAAGTGGTGACAGACAATGCATCTAACTATGTTAAAGCTGGTAAGTCTTAGTAACTCTTTTACCTGTTACTATTTTGAGTACACTTGCCTTATTCTTTTATAGTTCTCTCAAAACTCTTTTAGGAACAATGTTAGAGGTAATAAGACCACATTTATATTGGACTCATTGTGCTCACTGTATCGATCTAATGTTGGAAGATATTGGAAAGATCCCAAAGATGCAGAATACTTTGAAGGGAGCCATGTTCTACAATGGTTATATCTATAACCATGTTGGCATTGTCAACATGATGAGGAGGTTTACAAATCAGAGAAACCTCTATAGGTCTGCAATCATGATATTTGCAACATCATTCATTACTCTCAGCCAAATGCATATACAAAAAAATAATTTGCGAAAGATGATCACGTCTCCAGAGTGGAACAATACCAAGTGGTCAAAAGATGTTGTGGGGAAGAGACTAACATCAAACTTTTTGCAAGAAAGGTTTTGGAGAAATATAGTCTATGCTTTAAAGTTGACTGGACCTCTTGTTAAGGTTCTTAGAATGGTAGATGGAGACAAAAAACTAGCCATGGGATACATCTATGAATCCATGGATAGGGCTAAGGAGACTATCGCTGCTACTTTCTTGCATAAGGAAGAACATTATAAAAAAGCTTTTGAGTATATTGATGCAAGGTGGGATTGCCAACTCCATAGGCTGTACATGCAGCCGGGTTTTTCTTAAATCCAGAATTTTATTACAAAAATCCCGAGAATGCAATGTGTGTTGAGGTTATGAATGGATTGTATGCAACCATTCAAAGGTTGGTACCTGATTTAAGCACTCAAGATAAGATTGGGGAACAACTAGACTTGTATCAAAATGCCCAAGGCTTTTTGGCAATCCGACGCCATAAGACAAAGAGACAAAAAAGCTCCAGGTAATAAAAAAACAGTGGATTGGTCCTAATTTTTTTTGTAACCTGATTTTTTTTCGTTTAACAGCTGATTTTTTTTTCCTGTTAACAGTTGATTGGTGGTCGGCATATAGAGCGTCGGCACCAGAGTTACAGAAATTTGCAATTTGAGTTCTTAGCTTAACTTGTAGTGCTACGGGTTGCGAGAGGAACTGGAGCGTCTTTCAACAACTTCATTAAAAAAAAGAACAGATTAGCACAAAGTAGATTAAATGACATGGTATACATCAAGTTTAATCGTGATTTGCAAAGAAGATATCAAAGAAAGGACACCACAGATCCTATTATTTTGAAAGAAATAGATGAAAATAACGAGTGGTTGATGGGCCATATGGATGAGGAAAATGTTGAAGAGGATGACTTTGTGTTTGATGGAGATGATTTAACTTGGTCTGTTGTTGATAAAGCTTTTGGGGCATATGAGCCTAATTATTCTACTAGGAGGTCATCTACACCAAGTTCAACTTCATTAAGAGATAAAGGAAATGATGTCGCTGAAACCTCAAATCATAGAAGGGCTTCAAGGGAATTTAGCTTGATTGATGAAGAGATAGAAGAAGATATTGGAATTTCTGAAAAGATGATGGGGAGGAGGAGGAGGAGGTACTTGGGATTGATGTTGATGACGATGATGCTGATGAATTTTAGGCATTTTCCTTATTTATGATTTTTGTTATGTTCTGTATTTGTCTTTGAATTATGAAATTGGTGTTTTTGTTTCTTAACTTGGTTATTAAGTTGTTTTGTCTTCGAGGTATGGCTCTAAAATACTTTAAATTTTTTTTAAAATATAAGCGCCTCGCTTACGTGAATCCCTCCATTCGAAGCGCCTCAAAAAATGAAGCTCTCGGGTGGCTACTCGCCTCGGAGCGCTTCACGCCTTTTAAAACCTATCTTGTATATTTGTTTAGACAAAAAGGTATTCATTTTTCTACACTATAGGTAGTTATTAACTTATTATAAAATACAATTGAAGTTGCTTAATAACACCAATGATAGGTAACATAACTATGTGCTCCTACCCAGTTAACTACTTCTAATGTACTCTCTAGATTGGTCAAGCCTATAATTCATCGCCTACTTTCTTTCATTTGTTAATTAGATAAACAAAAAAAGATTACCTTACAACCATTCCCAATTTGTTGTTGCATGGCATCACGCAGTATCAGACAACAAAGCTCCTTTAGTGGAAATTGCTTAAGCAATGGATTTGCAGGTTCACCTTTCCATTGAATATACCCAAGGAAAAACTCCCATGGTGAAAGTTGTTGGATTAGGTGTCTAAGTTCATAACTATTTTTGGGATGTACTTGACCCGGTTGGCATGGTCCAATTGGGTTGCATGACATCATGCATTTGGATAGACTAAAATGAGAGAAATAACACTTAAGGTTTATTAATATATTAATAGTATTATTTAATTAGTATTGATCAAGAATTAATTTGGAATTAATTAAGTGATCAAAAGAAGACTAATTAAATATATGGGTTGATTGTGTAAATCACTCATACTTGTATAGTGGACTAATGCTCCATGGATTATCAAGTTGGGCTAAAACCCATAGGATGCTCCATGGATGCTCCATGGTGGTTATAGAACCCATGTGTCATGGAAATGAAAGGTCATGACAATTAGGGTTTACATGGTGTAACCCTAATTGTAACACACTATATAAGGATCCTTATGTTCACCAAAATCGGTACTTAAGCAAGAAAGAAGAGGGCTAGCCGATTTCAAGTAGTGTGACATTTCTCTCAAGTTTATTCCAAGTGCATTTGGTGTTGTGTGAGACATTTGAGGCATCACACTTGGGGTGCTAGGCTCTCAAGGTTTTCAAGGAATCCAAACTACTACAAGGTATGTTTTCTAGCTTACTTTTATGTTTAAAGCTCCCCATGTATGCTAGATAGGATTATGAACCTTGGAAAATCAATTTTGCATGTATCTTAGTCAAACATAGATCCAAGGTTTCTAGGGTTGCATGTACACCTTAGGAGTGTTAGAATGCTCAAAACCCTCACAGTGGTATCAGAGCCTAGGCTTGTTTGTTTGATACTTGATGCAAAATAGCTGAAAAAGTCGAAATTCTTGCTGTCTGCACAGAGGACTCGTCGAGTCCATGGGGGGACTCGACGAGTCCAAGCGTATCTTCTACCAACTCGGCGAGTCAGTTCTTGCACTCGACGAGTTGGCCAGGCAGAGTGCAGATTTTCGACTTTTGCTGCTGGAAATGGACTAGAAACATTACCCTAAACTGTTTTGGTCTTATAAAACTTGTTTTAGATGGTGTAATGGTCATGCTAATCCATTTTCAATAGCTATTATCAAAATTTCAAGTTTTATATGGTTAATTTTATGATTCTATAAATAGATGATATGCATGTTCATGAACTTATGAGTTTAGAAGATCATAGGAACTATTTGTAACTTGCTTGTTAGTTTGATTCTTGATCATTATGTGTTTTAATGGAATCCATAATTTGTCCTCACGTTATGGATTACCAAAAGTCATTCTTTTAAAGTCCATTAAAGAAACACATAGGTTAAAATGAAAAGTCTCTCATTTTAATAAACCATTTAACTCATAAGTTATGAAAGATGAAAAGTTTTGAAAGTTACAAAACTTGCCCTCAAGTTTTGGAACATGTAAAGTCACTTTAAAAACATTAGTTCCAACCCCTAGAATTTTAAAAGTTAAAATTCATCCTTTATACTTTATAATATTATAAGTTAATAATATATATATATATATATATATATATATATATATATATATATATATATATATATATATATATATATATGTGTATAAGAGCAAGTCAGTCTTACCGTTAGTAGGCCTCATTCACGAAGTCGGACTATAAGGGGGGTATAAGGTTGCAGCCTATAAAATGGCAGCTTAATGGGTGTCCACTCTCACCCACCGCTTCCTTGATCGGTGGAGGGTCGTTAGCCGAACGGGTAGGACAAGGACTAGAACTCTCCCCTCATTAAAAGTATTAATGATGAATATAAAGTAACTAAATGTTTTATAATTCCCAATCTTAGTTACTTTAGGAAAAAGTGAATAAGGTGCTAACCCATGAAATTACACTTTGCACTTTGCTTAAGTCGGTTAGTGGAGCGCGTGTGGTTAACCGACACACTAGCTGGGCTTAACAAGGTAGGCAAAGGGTAACTTAATGTTTATCATAGTATCGATGGAGCGCGTATGGTTAACCGGCACATCGATTGAGGGGTAATACATTAAGGGTACCAAGTAATTTGCATGGTTACTTCACACCTTGTTTTGTGATCCTCGACATCCCAGTCACAAAACCTGAAGGGCACACTTGAGATTGAAACATGCCATTGAAAGTTCAATGAATCTCAAAAGATCTAGGAGTTTCAAATCCAATTAAAACCTAATAATTTATTTCGTTTTTCATGGTGGAAATTGGTGAATCGTCATTCACCTACCTTCAAATATTTTATAGCTTAGATTACGACATCCCTCTTCCAAGTTATAAAATATTGTGTTGGGTCCTAGCCTTAATATTTCATATTGGGTGTTATATTAAGGACTTAAAATCAACTAACTTGAATATCTCCCACTACAAGATGTATGGTTTAGACAACTGTGATCTTCCTAAATCTCATGGAATCATATTTCTCTACCTCCACCTCCTCCGTTTATTCTCCCTGACCCACAAGCTCGAACACTTGAAAAATTCAAGGTCACTCAAGCCCTACTAGCAATGAAACATAAAGATGGAAGACCTGTGTGTTCTCATGTCTTAGGAATGAAGTCACACTTTGACAGGTTGATAATGTTGGGTGTCATTGTCCAAAGGAAGTTGGCTATTGACTGGGTTCTTCAGTCACTTCCTGAGTCTTATAGTGAGTTCGTTAAGAACTACTATGTGACAGATCACAACATGACCCTAATACATCTATCTTATTTGCTTGTTGCTGCTGAGTCAGAAATGATGTGGCGCAATGGTCAAGCAAATATGGGTGGAAGGTCTATTTCTCAAAATTCCATGGACATTGACAATGGTAACATTGGAAGTCTAGAAAAGCTTTCTCTTCCCAATGGAAAGGGATTGGCCTTGGTCAACCCGGTTGACCAAAAGGTAAAGGGAAAAGCTAAGTTTGTGATAGTCATGTGTACCATTCCCAAAGAGTCTATATGTTTTCATTGTCAAGAGAAGGGGCATTGGTTGCGAAACTGCCCTAACTACCTGAAAGATCTAAGAGAGAAGAAAAAATCAAAAAGGATTTGACTCTGCTTCAGGTAAGTCCACTATCTAACTCTGTTAAGTTCCTTATTGATGATTCTTAATACAAAATGTGAGTCGATTACATTTTGGTGTTTGGAAGGATCAAGCAAAGGGAAGGAAACTTAAAGAAAGTGTATGTTGAATCTGATCGTGAAGATGGATCTCAATCGCATGGTTCGAAGATCGGATTCTTGAGCTACTACTTAGAGAGTTATGATAGATTGCTAGGAAATATGTAATAGCATAGTTTTCATTTAAAGCTGCATTGTAAGGAAAAAAAATTTCCGCATTTTTATAAATAAATAAAAATTTTATTTTATTTTAGTTTATATCTTCTTGCAATGGCTTTTATGGAAAATTGATGTTTATATGTTTCTAGCAATAATGGAAATATGAATTTGATTCTTTCATTTGTGGTAGTGTCTAAATTTACCAAATAAGGAAAGATTTTCATCAACCAAGTTTTAATTGGACCAAAACTTGGAATCATGCAAGTTGTATAATATGATGAATGAGAACTTTCAGCTTTGGAAAATTAACACTAAATCCTTGTTCACATGTATATGTGAGTCAAGTGAGGAACTAAGGGATCGAGTACACATTCTTGTGCTCTGGTCAAGTCCACCACAAGAGATTGATAAGACTATTCGTCATGATTTACTAAGGTTTAGTAAATATGGTTATACTTACCAGTTTAAGTATAATTCTGAAACATTGAAAATTTTTTCAATGTTTTGCAGGACGAATGAGAAGAATCAAATTAGGCAGAAGGATAAAATTTTCTCAAATCTGAAAATATGGGAGAGTACTTTAGTATCATGTTTTGTGATCATCTTAATGATTAAGAAACCATGTCACAATTGGTCCTCTAAGGACATCTTAGTGCATTCATATGGCTAAGAAGAGGAATCAAGAATTGTTGAAATGGTTAAATCAAGAAGATGAGCCATACTTCGTTCCAAAACAATTCTTAGAGTCATATTCCAAAATTGTAACTTGAGTGACACATCTTAAAGAAGGTTTATAACACTTGTCAAATGTAAGAGTAAAATGTTTTCTACTCTTGTATATTTGAAATTGGTGAATTGTGATGTTTTGGATAAAACAAAGACCAACTTAGGCCAATTGTGTGAAGTGTTTGTCTTGATAAAGAATCCGCACTATCTCTTGAATATTTGACAAGATAGTCTTATATGTCAAGAGGACAGTGGGAGTCTTAAAGATCCCGAAAGAATTTCAAGATCTAATCAAGAACAAAAAAACTTGTAGTTTGACACTAGCACACGACGTGAGGTTTATAACATATCGTGTTGACATATTTCTATTTCTGTGCCCATTCCAGTTAAAGTTGGCTTTGCATATGAGTTTTGAGAGTTCTCAATTGGTTGCATAACAACTTGGAAGCAATGGCAGGCCCTTGTGCTGCCAGGCGGCAAGAAATTAAGATTGAGTTCAGTCCATATGAGTTTGGATTTGTCATTATCCTTGTCTTGTGATTATGGTTTTGACAAATTCACATGAATAACAACACATACACCATAAAATCTAATTGTCATAAGGTTTCTCTCCGATTCATGAAAATGATGGTGAGGAAACACTTTCACTAAGTAGATTTTAAGTAGATAACAGTTGTGATATTTACATTCTCAAAGTCGTTAGTGGAGCGTGTGTGGTTAACCGGCACAGTAACATGGACTTGTGATAAATGGCAAAGGTCTAAACAATTGAGATTATGATTACGGCATCCCTTTTCATAGTTCTGAAATTGTTTAGACACACATGTGAGCTATCTAAGAAAAGGTGTATGATTTTGATAAAGTCTTGTCAAAGCAATCTCATATCAGAAATCTGAACTTTGGTAAGAAGGTCAATAAAGTATTGATCTCTAGAAGTCCAGCTGATTTCTGAGTACATGTCAAAGCTAGTGGGAGCATAAGTATTATGCTAATAATCATCATGCAAGTGGGAGCATGATAATTATGATAAGTGTTGCAAGTTAGAAATGTTAATTATATAAAACAAAAAGGTTTCAATTGGGAAAAAGTTGTTTTGCTATAATTAAGGGAGAGGAAATTATACTTCACTTCAATTCTAAAAGCTTAGATTGAGGTTTTAATCATATTTAGTCAAGGATATATATATGAATTTCATGTTGGAATGGCTCAACATAAGGAAATTCTATATATTGGTCCATTATTTGCGTTCTAAAATTAGATTATGATTACGACATCCCTCTTCATAATATGAATTATGAGAACTTGGCAAATAGAAATAGAAGTATTATAACAAAAGACTGGTCTAGAATCATGTCTTTATGAATCATGTCCCATATGTTTCGGATATAGGATCGATTGCATGTGCTATAATATTCATATGTTCCAAATTTTTTCCAAAATGCCTAGAGCATTAAGAGGGGAAAGTAGTAGAACTGGATATGACTAATTTGATTAAGCAATTGTCGAGGACAATCTAAGGTTTACCAAAGATTGGTTGCTCAGGGACAGTTGGAAGTATAGTGTTAATTTTGGAAGGACCATATTGACATATTTTGAAAAGAGGCAACTCTTGTGCAGAAGTGATAGTCAAAATGAGAATATGGAAATATTCCCATAGGTGAAAGTTATTCATTAAATCTGTTTAAGATTAGGAAACTTAATGCAAGAAGAATGTTCAAAGTAATGAACTTTGAATATGAGACTTCGTTTCCATGGAGTTGGTCTCTACTGGAGTACTTTGTAATGTCTGTTGACAAGTCTTTGTAACTTTGTGCATAATCATTACAAGAGGACCAATGCATATAAGTTTAGAATCTAACAGATTTAAGTAAATGGCAGGAATCTGGGATTCGTGCATTTGCGGTAAGGATTTGGGATTGTGAAATGAGTATCATTGGAATTAATGTTCAGTCGATCTATTTCACAAAGTAAAGATCATAGACAAACTTAGTGTGCATACTTGGTGTATGGCATGACTAATGTTTAGACAAACATAGTGTTCATACTTGGTG
The DNA here is from genome assembly GCF_052849685.1 of Lactuca virosa. Classification (NCBI taxonomy): domain Eukaryota; kingdom Viridiplantae; phylum Streptophyta; class Magnoliopsida; order Asterales; family Asteraceae; genus Lactuca; species Lactuca virosa. The sequence continues at coordinate 27,101,132 of NC_136433.1, forward strand.
TATGGCATAACTAGTGTTTAGAAAACATAGTGTACATGCTCGGAGCATGGGACAACTATTGTTTTAATTCAAGTATAAAGTTGATAGTTTGAAACAGTATACAATGAATAATGTGTAATCAATATGGTGATAAATAAAAGGTGTTTTTATTTATATTCATAAGTTCTTAGACCATAGTTGATTCGATTATTCTTGTGTTTCACTTTGCATGTTTTGACTTCCAGAATAACTAAGTCGCTCTTCCTGAATGACTAAGTTATTCAAACCATCCACAGTCGGTCATATGTTGGAAGTAGATATGAATCAAGATTGTCATGGGTTGGCTTGTAGAGGTCTAAGATGTTGGACAGAGTGGTGCTACAACACTCATGAGTGCTCATAAGTTCTGAGTATTGGATTCAACCCACGCTCACTGGTATCACTTCATGGAATTTATCTCGAGTGATCGTGAGACGGTAGTATCATATAAGTCTTCAAACCTAGAGATATGACTTGTTGCCTATGAATTGGTTATACATTGATCGTACGAAAACACATTGGTAACTCGATGTTATAAAACGTGCCTTTGTGTATGATTCAACAAGTAGTAGAACAAGCATATGAGTCGAAGTTTATCTGTTCCTTCTTGGATTAGAAGCGATATCTGCGCCCCTCGATGATTTTGTGTTGACCCATGTACCGGGCCCGGTCAGAACTAAGTTGATGTGTTCAAATAAGTTCTATGTCAAACAAATCGGAAATCGAGAAACAAACTGATGGACAATAAGTAAGACATTGTTCCATGTATTTGTCCGGCTGATATCTAGAACAGAGGATTATATGATCACTTATCTAAAATGGCGTATCATCATCATCTCATTTCTGCAAGACCTTGAAAGAGCTACGATTGATGATCGGTTCATGAAGTTATTCTTGCAGATATAGTTATTAGACTTATCCAAGTGGGAGACTGTTGGATTAGGTGTCTAAGTTCATAACTATTTATGGGATGTACTTGACCCGGTTGGCATGGTCCATTTGGGTTGCATGGCATCATGCGTTTGGATAGACTAAAATGAGAGAAATAACACTTAAAGTTTATTAATATATTATAAGTTCTAATATATTAATAGTATTATTTAATTAGTATTGATCAAGAAATAATTTGGAATTAATTAAGTGATCAAAAGAAGACTAATTAAATATATGGGTTGATTGTGTAAATCACTCATACTTGTATAGTGGACTAATGCTCCATGGATTATCAAGTTGGGCTAAAACCCATAGGATGCTCCATGGTGGTTATAGAATCCATGTGTCATGGAAATGAAAGGTCATGAAAATTAGGGTTTACATGGTGTAACCCTAATTGTAACACACTATATAAGGATCCTTATGTTCACCAAAATCGGTACTTAAGCAAGAAAGAAGAGGGCTAGCCGATTTCAAGTAGTGTGGCATTTCTCTCAAGTTTATTCCAAGTGCATTTGGTGTTGTGTGAGACATTTGAGGCATCACACTTGGGGTGCTAGGCTCTCAAGGTTTTCAAGGAATCCAAACTACTACAAGGTATGTTTTCTAGCTTACTTTTATGTTTAAAGTTCCCCATGTATGCTAGATAGAATTATGAACCTTGGAAAATCAATTTTGCATGTATCTTAGTCAAACATAGATACAAGGTTTCTAGGGTTGCATGTACACCTTAAGAGTGTTAGAATGCTCAAAACCCAACAAAAGTTTCTTAAGCAATGGATTTGCAAGGTCACCTTTCCACCGAATATACCTAAGGTTCCTCACGTTTGCAACAATCGAAGGAAGAGGAGGTTCTTCATGTACTGAAAGTCTATCGGATTCAAATAATTCTACTCGAAATTTATCATAATGAACTTGTATTGCTGCAATCTTGTCATGTTCCTGTGTTGAGAGGAACAAAAGGTGTCAATGTTGGGTTAAAACTGTTTGTTTATACATGTATATCATGCAAAGCTAGCTTAAACTTTACCGTTGTTGCATCTATAGCACATATTCTTTCAACATCTTCCTTCTTCCAAATTCTACTATGTTTTTCAGGATTCTTAGGGTGGTCCCCTCTAACAATGTAGTGTCCTATTTCTTGCACTAGATCATGAATATCAAACTTTCCATCCGAAATTGTTATGAGAGCCTTTTGTCTCAACTCCTCTACTCCTATAACAGGATGAAAACCACAAGCATTAAGCTTCTCCATTGCCATACCTATTTCCTCCCACCTAAAAAAACATGCAATATCAAGGAACAAATCTTTCTAAACCTTTGTAAGTCCATCAAAGCTTACTTTTAGCTTTTCAAGAATCTTGTTATTTGGGATCTCTTTCAGCCTGGTTAATGCACTCCTCTATTGATCAATGTTTTTGTCACATAGAGAAGAACCAAGAACTATAAGTGCTAATGGAAGCCCACCAGCATAAGAGACTACCTCTTTTGAAAGCTGCTTGTAACGACCCAATTTTTAAAAGAAATTTTTCATTTTTAATTAACCGAAACACTTTCCATAAAACTATAAAATCTCAATACAATTGTTTTCATATTTATAACCATAACAATGTTATTTCAAATCATCAGAGTGTCCTATAAAACGATTGTGAGAGAGTGCACGTCGCGCCATCAAGCCTTGCCCTTGCCCTTGGGCTCAGATGTACCTGAAACAAATCCACAAACTATAAGTTAATGCTTAGTGAGTCCCCCAAGAGCATACCCCACACACAGTCCACATAACACATATCATATTAGCTATAAAAGCTACATATATCACATAAGCCATGCATACAACATATAAGGAAGCCATGGAAACCCTCTAGGGTCTTACACCTAGTGCCATTGGAACCCCCACGTGGTCTTAACCACCTGCCATGGGAACCCCCACATGGTCTTCCTACCATGGGAACTCCCGCATGGTTTTCTTTAACTGTCATGGGAACCCCCACATGGTCTTCACTACCAAAAAAATAACATACAAACTAAACATGCAAATATACTAGGATGCCATGGAAACCCTCCAAGGTCTTATACCAAATTCCATGGGAACGCCCACGTGGTCTCAGTCTACTGCCACGGGAACCCCCCGGGGTTTTCCATGCAAATGTCATACTAACATAACGCATAATCAATCAACAATCCGCATATCATAAAATGGTTAGCCTGGGTGCCTTAGACCCATTGGTATGGTGAGAAGACTCACCTCTCGAATGCTGAACTGACAAGCTAAGATTGGATAAATCCCACGCACAGCTCCAACTCAACTGCCTATATGTTGGGTTTTGATACGAAATAAAATTTTGTTTTTCATAAAAACCGTCAACGGAAGACTTTAAAAATTACGAGTTTATTTTTAGTTCATAACAAAACCACACCATCATGGATCCATTTATAGATGTTAGAATGAAATAAAAACAACCATAGGATGTTTTAGAGATAACCTTTGAAGCCTTTGAACCCACTTGGTTTTGGGGTGTTGATGAAGATAACAAAAGATCAAAGTGTATGATCTTCTCTACAAGTATCCACCATCAAGAGTAAGGCAATTGGAATGCTAGTTCCTTCTTGTATAACTTTGTTCTTTAAGCCTTAAGTGCTTAAACAATTAAGCACTAAAAGGAAGACACAAAATGAACACAAAAAGCAAGTAATATCTTCAAAAGAGGAAAGAGCTCCAAGCTCCCATGTTGCTCACGGTTTTGGGGAGACAAAAAGAGAAGAAGAAGAAGTGATTTTCTTGGACCAAAAACTAGCACCTTCTTCATCTAAGAGACCCTCTATTTATAATCTATCCAAGCGTGGCCTCTTGAATATAATATTGAAGGTAAGGGCTTTATATTAAAATAATATAAAGTAACTCTTATCTTTTCAAGAAGCATGGGGCAAGTTATGGAGGTTGACAAGCAACCTCCATTCTTTATATATAAATTCGGCCATACCTCTTTAAATAAGAAAGATTCTTTGATTTTTATAAAATCTAAGTTTATAAAATATAAACTTTGTCTTTAGGTAAAAGACAAAAGAATCCAACTAGTCCAAAATGTTGTGCATGACTTATTAATTCATACCATATGAAATAATAACTAGTAATACTCTCTTATAATTATTATTCACAAAACAATAATTATTCCCCAATTAAAATACTAGAATTGATATTATTTATTAATAATCATATTAATAATAAATATACAAAATGTGACAACTTGATAAAGGTGTAACCCTATAGGATCATATATTATTAGCAATATCACTCCATAATTATTCTTGGGCATATAGATCCAACAATCTCCTACTTGCACAAGATTCAGTATAGACTGACATAGACAGTAGTTGACGTCTAGCAATGGGCTACTGCCCCTAACAACATATGAAGGGTTCCATTTCATCCACAGCCAATTCCAGGAGCTCTAAGTTGCAATAGTTACTAAAGGTGTGGTATCAATTATTCTTTTGTCTCAGACATCATGTTGAAACATGAGATATGGATCGCGATCAATCTCATTTAGTGTTTAACTTTAACTAAGGCCTTAGATGTCATGCTCTCAATGAATAAGAGGGACAAATCCCATCTTTACTACATACGCCTATCAATGCAGTTCTTGTCATACCCAACGATGGCCTTTATGACTGCCTTTTACGAAACAACGTTGAACCATGTCTAAGCACAGCAATCCCTACACTTCAAGTCCCAAATATGCATCTCAGGTCTAAGAATACAAAGATCATCTTGACTACATATGCCTATCAATGCAGTTCATGTCATACCCAACGATGGCCTTTATGACTTCCCCTTTACGACACAACGTTGAACCATGTCTAAGCAGAACAATTCCTACACCTCAAGTCCCAAATATGTATCTCAGGTCTAATATTAAAAAGATACAACCTTGATCAAAACATCACTCTTGACTACGATCCATAAAGTGGTTTTGATGCGGGTCAAGTCCAATACTTGTTCTCCCAATCAAGTACCTATGAAGTTGGTAGCATCTCTTTGCTATTCTCATCTCCATGAGAATCCACCAATCCACTCATATTAGTCTTACTTCATAGATGCTCCCACAACTATGAACGACTATGTACATTTAGAATAACCTAGTTATTCAAGGATTTAAACATGCTAATATAGAACACAACAATTATTTAATGAAAGACTCATATCCAATATATCATTCATTACAATATATGTTGCTTTATTGTTCCAATATCCAAATACTAAATTTCAATCAAATACATCTACTTGTATCAACAATGCTCTATAGCACTAGCTTGACTTTCATGCTTTAGATAATGAAGCAGCTTTGTTAAGTAGATTTGAGAAACTTGATTTGTGTAAACTTTGCGAATACAATCATTTTCAGTTTTATATATAACTCATATATAAAGAAAAACTATTGAGAATGAATTAGATGCTTAAATATGACTTAGATACCAATACTTGCATAATGGGATTACTCATAGTCATAATGAACTATACATTAAGCATATTTGTACGTGGTTCTCCAAACCACGAGGTACTCTAACTCTGATGTGTAACTGTAATTAAAATCTACATGGAAGCACTATCCATGTAACTATCTCTTCATTCATAATGAGGATCCGCCCGACTGTGACTGAGAGTCATCTCAATCTATTTGAAAACTTAGCACATGCGTAACAACTTTAAACACATCCTTCTTTCAAATACTCCGCAGATTAGGAATATTTCTTTAGTTTTCGCAAGTACTTTAGAATGTTCCTATAAGTCACACAATGACTTGTTCTCAGATTATACTGGTATCATTCGACATGCTCTAAGCATACGACTTATTTGGCCTTTATGCATAATCATGATTCATGACATATAAGATTTCTCCAATTTTATCAGCATACGGAATACAATCATATTATCTAGTTCAAAAACATTTGCACTAGGATTTTGCTCAAAGTCATGTCATATGGTATTTGACAAGATGACTCTCTCAGAGTCCTTTATCTTACGCTCCTTTAAGATCCTTGACAATTAATGCAATTTTACTTAGTCCTTTAAGTTGCAATGATCTATCTATATAGATCTTTATTCTAAGAATTAGTATGTAGACTACATATAAGGCTATGAATGTTACTGCACTCCCACTAGCTTTGTAGAAAACACAAGAGTCATCTAGATTCATAATTAAATCACACTATGTAATTAACTTATAAGAAAGAAGATTCTTACTTTGAAATGTTAGCTTAAATCTTGGAAAGATTTTCATTCATGTATGTTTTCTCCATTCAAAACTCACTTACTCTTTATAGTCAAACTATACCGAGGAAGATTAATCAAGCCCATACTTGATAATCATACATGAATGCATCTTTATGTGTTTTATTAGTTTCTGATCAACCATTGAGTAGATTCAACAACAGTTGAAACTTGCTAGTTCCAAACTATGATGCATTTAGTTTATGGTTCTTAAGCTCTTAAAGATCCATATAGCTCCCACTTAGAAAAAGAACTTTCTAATTACTTGTCTTTAGGAATGACAATTACTGGGATTAGTAGAAACTTCAACCTAAACAATCATTTAGGATATTCTACATAAATGCAATTAGTAGATACTAGAGTGGTTAAGCTTATTGTCTAAAATGAGCTCAATGACTCCATACCTTTTAGATAAGGATAGACTATTTCACCCTTAGCCTAATATAAGTATCTAATCCACTTGTTTGGTTGGAAATATATATTCAATATATATTTGTTGCAGTGAGCATAATTCCAAAAATTTGTAAAGTAAATAGTTCTTTTAAAACATCATACAATAGATTGCAAGGTCTATTTATATCCTCTTCAAAAACTTGTACTATCGATATTCAGCTAGTGGCTAGGTGACCCTATCCCACTAGAGAATTTGAAGGCTACCCCGAATATCAAAAGATAGATTCAAGTGACCAGGTGATCATGTGCCACAAGAAACATACTAATGACAAGTGAGTGTTTTTGTCGGAATGAGTTGTGAATCAATTCCACAACTCCTAAGATGTTCCAAGAAGACTTGGTTTAAAAAAAATCATTTTCTTTATCACAACGAAAGGTCAATGATGGTTTCATTAAGTCGTATTTCAATCTTCACTATGAAAAAATTTGAGCAAATCAAAGGTTTCAACAATAACGAATAAAAGTCGTCAGTGAAGTTAAATAAACATCTATCACCAAATCTATTCATGGATTGAAAAAGATTACATACATAACTTATGTATAACTCTTTGTCAAGCCTTTTGTTCTTTAACTACTAATAGATAAAGACACTTGTGAATCATCTTCCCATATATATAGGATTCACATATATCAAATGAATCAAGCTCATTTGCCTTCAAAAATTCCATCCTTTTGAAGTTGGTATATGTATTTCTTATTTACATTGTCATGATGATTATGACATAGATAAGTTCCAATCAAATATCATTTGATTATATAGGTGTTATGATCAGAACTATTAATTTAGTGAAAGATTATAGATCTACTTCATAAATAACATTATGAGAAAATATTTTTTAACACAGAATACATCGTTTTAGAACATGAATGTGAACATCCGATAAGTAAATCTAGATTTATTCATAAATTACAACTGTTACATGTCCCTATAAGGATAGGTACAAAACATCTATTGTTTAAATAAAAGACTACAACAACACTTGTTATATCTTCAATACGAAATATCATTCGTTTGTAATCAGTTGATTATTTCTTCCAATTATCAACACATAATATCAATTATTAGTGTCACATGAAGTATTACATACTTAAGTGAATGATGAAAAATAAATAGTTCTATCATATAGACATCTGAAGTCTTGTCCAAGTCAGACTTCTTCAGCTTGATGAGATGAGAGGAGCAATTCCTCCTTTAGTGTCCAGTTTCTTCCACAACAGAAACAACACTAATCATTGGGTCCTTTCTTGATTTCTGGGTTTATGCTGTATTTCCCTTAACTGAACTATAAGTCTATATGACTGCACAATCTCTTAGACTTCCTTTTATTCAATGCTTGAACAGACTTGAAACTATTTCTAGTGTTCTGATTGAATATCTGCTTTACTTGATGAGACATCTGATATGTTTCATGATTATCCAAGACTTTCTGCAAGTCATGGTTAATTTCTTCAGTATGATGTGAGACACGTCAATATCATCACAATGATACTTCCATCAAAGTATCATGATCAGACTAATTGGTTGCAGAGGTTATTCAGGTATGGGATCTTTCAATATATATAATTTCTATTTATCTTAAAGGTAGAACCTTAAGATATTATACCAGTTACAGAAATTATAACCATCAAATGTTACTGTCTCTTGAAACTCAATAAGAGAGAGGTTTTGTAGGGAGTAAAATTATTAACAGTTATCAACAGAATTTAACAAAGTTTCATTTAGTATTTTCAATATTTAGTCTTTAAAAATTAATATATTATATTGTTTCTTAAAACATTAATTTATTAAAGTCTAGGATCCAAGTAACGAAACAAGTAAATGGTTAGGCTACCTTTATCTCATAAACTTAATCAAACTCGGTATGCAGCGATTACCAATTGCATACGATATGTAACTCCTAGATTATGAGATCCTAAACAACTGTTTTTTAGCTTGGCATGTTTATCCCATCTATGCCTCAAAACTCTTATGTTTAGGCGACCTTTATCACATAAGAAATTAATCAAATCATTCATTTAAAAAACATGTGAGTTCTATTCCACAAATGGTTAGGTGACCTTCTTCCCACAAGCAAATACGAAAACACTTTGACTATTTTTGACAACCCAAATGAATATGGTGACCCAAAAATCCATATGAACTGCACAAAAATCCCAAGTGAATTTTAAATGGATTGCATAGATTTGAAGTTTTGTAAATAAGGGTTTATATATGTTTTACAATTATAGTTTATAAAAACATGGTCTCACGAATATTGCATGCATCCAACAATTCATGTATCCTTTTGTAAAATTCATATCACTTGTTATGAGGTTCTTTTGGTGCCAAATAAAATTTCATTTTATTTTCTATTAACCGCGATCAATTATGAACCAAAATCCGGTACTTTAAAGTTTAGTCGTAGATCGGTTTTAAGAATCGGTAACTGTCTTAATAAAACTATATTTTATACTTAAGACTTGGAGTTTTGGATGAGTTATAAAATCACTATTTTAAATCTACTTTTAACAATCAAAAACTTATGACTCTATGAATTTATAGAATAAACTCATTTTATTTTATAAACTCAATTTTATGCATCTTATGATAAAAGTCATATTTTGATAAACCAAAACTTGGGTGATGATACTTATATTTTAAATCTCATTTAACATGCATAAAACATAATATCAACATGTTTCGCTATGTTTAAAACACCAATATCATATATTAAGTTTCGACGCAAAAAATAATCACTAGTTTTATTATTTGTCGTTATAACGCTATAAACCGAATTTAGCCTTTTTTTTAAAAACTCCTTATTTATTATCAAGACATGGAGTTTATATAAAGTTTAAACATCTTTTAAACCATGCCAAATATTTTAAAGTTGGGTATTTATAAGTTTTACAATAAAACTATTTTCAATAAAAATTGAGTTTTAACCGGTAAAACGGTTTTATAAATATTCATTTATAAACATCTTATGTTATCTTTTAAATATTTTTTACTTAAACTCCAAGTGATATTATCTTATGAAAAAATGTTATTTGACATGTAAAAACTATTTTTATACATAAAACATAACATACATTTAACATAAAATAAACATCACAAGCATGCATTATAATGTGTATGAACCAAGCACAACACAAAGGTCCAAATGGTTTGTTTATACACAACAACATATCAAATATTACAACAAACAACTTTTTGTTTTTTCTAAGACAACTTTTATATAACCAAAATGCATGAAAAATGATTATATATAAAAATAAACAATTTCAACCAAGAAGTTGTCAAAGAAGACAAATATGGATTTTTCTTAACCAAAAGAAATCCATGCTTGTTTTCCAAAAAAACAAAGATTATCTAACATAAAAAATCATTCTGACATATAAAAAATGTCTCTGATACCACTGTTGGGTTTTGATACGAAATAAAAGTTTGTTTTTCATAAAAACCGGCAATGGAAGACTTTAAAAATAACGAGTTTATTTTTAGTTCATAACAAAACCACACCATCATGGATCCATTTATAGATGTTAGAATGAAATAAAAACAACAATAAGATGTCTTAGAGATAACCTTTGAAGCCTTTGAACCCACTTGGTTTTGGGGTGTTGATGAAGATAACAAAAGATCAAAGTGTATGATCGTCTCTACAAGTATCCACCATCAAGAGTAAGGCAATTGGAATGCTAGTTCCTTCTTGTATAACTTTGTTCTTTAAGCCTTAAGTGCTTAAACAATTAAGCACTAAAAGGAAGACACGAAATGAACACAAAAAGCAAGTAATATCTTCAAAAGAGGAAAGAGCTCCAAGCTCCCATGTTGCTCACGGTTTTGGGGAGACAAAAAGAGAAGAAGAAGAAGTGATTTTCTTGGACCAAAAACTAGCACCTTATTCATGTAAGAGACCCTCTATTTATAATCCTTCCAAGCATGGCCTCTTGAATATAATATTGAAGGTAAGGGCTTTATATTAAAATAATATAAAGTAACTCTTATCTTTTCAAGAAGCATGGGGCAAGTTATGGAGGTTGACAAGCAACCTCCATTCTTTAAATATAAATTCGGCCATACCTCTTTAAATAAGAAAGATTCTTTGATTGTTATAAACTCTAAGTTTATAAAATATAAACTTTGTCTTTAGGTAAAAGACAAAAGAATCCAACTAGTCCACAATGTTGTGCACGACTTATTAATTCATACCATATGAAATAATAACCAGTAATACTCTCTTATAATTATTATTCACAAAACAATAATTATTCCCTAATTAAAATACAAGAATTGATATTATTTATTAATAATCATATTAATAATAAATATACAAAATGTGCCAACTTGATAAAGGTGTGACCCGATAGGATCATATATTATTAGCAATATCACTCCATAATGATTCTTAGGCATATAGATCCAACACTAAAATCATCATGTGATTAACTTGTCACAATCCTGAAATACCATAAATACCCTCAAAGTCAACCCTGGTCAAAGTCAAGGTCAACATCCCATGTTGACATCAACTTGTCGAGTGCATCCAGCAACTCGTCGAGTTCCTCCCAAGTCCATCCCACTGAATCTCAAGTCAACTCGCCGAGTCACCTAAGTGACTCGTCGAGTTTATCAATTGTCCAGAAATCAAAAGTTCATTCAGACCAACACTCTAATCCTTCACTACACTCATTCAGAGACTCGAAAACGAGTAAACCCTTCCCCGACTCGTCGAGTCGACTAATGGACTCAACGAGTTCCTTCAGTCATTTTGTGTTCAGTCCTTTCCAGTGGGATCTAAGGTCCCAAACTTCAGATCCAACCTCCCCTAGTGCAGATACCACGTAAAGTTGCAAACTTTACATGCATGCAAGGCCTCCCAAGGCTATAACATCAAAACTAAGCTTTCTACAAGGTTTTAGTGCATGGAAAGGGCCTAAGCTGGATAAAGTGAGCAACTATATGTCATTGAGGACCTAGAGATGTCCAGATCTGGAACTATATCCTTGTGATAAGTCCAAATCCGAGTATGACCCCATTTTTCACCAAAAGTGACCATATTCTTCCATAAAATGAGATCTAATCAAATAGAGATCAAGTTAGCAACTTTTTACCTCTAAATAGATGCTAGCAACAAGTAGATGCCGAATCCAAAGCCTTCTCCTTTCTTCAACCTCCTCAACCTTCAAGTTTCCTTCTCAAAAGCACAAGTTCCACTCTCCAAGGCTCACACACACACACTCAAGGAAGCACCAAAATGCGGATAGGGTTTCTTTCTGGACTTTAAGAACGATGAAGGAGACTAAAAATTAGCCATAAGTTCTTTAAATAGGGTACAAACCCCTAAAAATTAGGGTTTCCCTCTACAACACCTACTCGTCGAGTCGGGGCCTTCCGACTCGTCGAGTAGGTTCTAAGTCCCGCGTCCACATAAATGATCTCTACTCGACGAGTTAGAGCTCCCCAACTCGCTGAGTCCATGCACAAAACCCTAAAAAAATAGATAACTTAATTAATACCTGGAACAGGTGTTACACTGCTCATACTCTTCCATATGTATGCAACCCCGAAATGCATTCTTGTGAAAGAGCTCAATAGCCTCATCACCATGTAACAAGCTAACATCATGTACTACAACTTTGTGAGCTTTTAATAGATGCTCATCTCTAGTTGTGATTATTATTCGGCTTCCATCACCAAACCATCAGGTGATCCAGCTAACTTTTCTAGTTGATCAAGTTGATCGACATCATCAAGAACAATCAATACCTTTCTATTACACAACTTCTTATCTCTCAAGGATCTTCCTCTTCCAACACTGTGTGCTCCCATTTGTGAAAGAATTTCTTTTTCTAATTCTTTCAATCCACGCCTGCTTGATTCCTCTCGAATATTTGCAACAAAACAGCAACCATCAAAATTTTTAGATATTTTATCATATACAGAAGATGCAAGAGTAGTCTTACCACCACCCCCAACCCCCCATATTCCAATCATGCGCACACCACCTGTCCCAATTTGTAAGGCTGGTTTTAAACGTTGCACGCGAGGTGCTATTCCGATCAATCTCTCATTTCCAGTACTTGTAGTTACTTGTTGCAACCTCAATGAAGTTTTGTCAACAATTTCTTTGACAGCCTTTGATTCATGCCTGCAGATTGGATATACAACGATAATTAACACATGATCAATCACATTAATAAAAGAGATATTTTGTATCATGCTCTATGAAAAAAGGAGACTAAGAACCCTCATTTCATAATTCACACCCGATATAGAACTCGTAAAGTTAATACCAAATGAGGTTTGTAACAATATTCTTGGGAAATATTGTCTAGTTTCAAAAAGAAAAAAGTGAAGCAAGATGAATTTGTTGTTGTAGCTTCAAACAAGGCGTTAAGTACAGAATAAGAGGTAGAACTCAATAAATTCCATCATAACTTAATTTGAGCTTTATCCATCATCCTAAGACTTGAGATATCTTTTAACTAAACAACCTGATCAATTGATCTAGTCAACGCCTCTGATTTATCAAGGTCATTAACATCATCAAGAATAATTAAAACATTTGTCTGAATTTTTATATTGAAGTATAGAATTATCTTACAGAGCACACATATCTTAAACGTAAAAAAGTGCAAAAACAAAGAAGAAAATTACCCGTTGGCAATGTTCTTGAGTTCACATCCAAAGATGCTACTTGCATCCACAAGTGCTTTTTTCCAACATTTAACTTTGTTCTTGTTCTCCAACTTATGTTTGGCAAATGCTTCTCCATATTTTTCTTTTCGATTTCGCACCGTAGACGGGTCCACATCATAAAATATGGGCATAACAATTTGCCCAATCATATCCTTGCGTTTCATAATATGTGCAACTTCATCTAAGCACCACGATGAGTCTGCATAGTTTAAAGAGAATATGATGACAAATATCTGTGATTCCTCAATAGACTCCATAAGGGATGTACTGATCAATTCGCCTCGAGGAAGTGTTTCATCATCCTTGTAAGTGTTGATTCCTTGTAGTACAAGAGCTGAGTAGAGATGATCCACAAAAGTCTTGCGGGTATCTTCTCATCTAAAACTAAGGAAAACATCATGATTCCATGATTGAGAAGATGATGATGAAGATGCCATTGATCACTTGATTTGTAAGAGATAGAAAGTATGTGATGCGGTTTCGCTTTTCAACACCTTAATGAAATGAAGCATACAAAGAAACAGAGAAACATGTGAGTTTCCAAGAAATTTCTGATTTAGTAGAAGCTCACGGAATATCTATGTAAATACACGTTGATTTGTTAATAATATCCAATCTACCAAAAGTTAAAAGAAATATCCACTTGACATTTTCAATATAAATCATCAAAATCAATGATTTTTTATTGCAACTAATAACAACTTGCTTAGCTATTTCTACCAATATATATACATCAGATTTGATTTTGGAAGGAACTTCCAATTTATCAAGAGCTAAATAAACATCTGCTTGACATTTTCAATATAAATAAGTTGACTTAATATTAATGATATCATCATCACAATAAATATTTTTTTTTGCAACATCTATCAACCTGTTTAGCTATTTATACGAATAAACACAAAAGATTTGATTTTCTAAGAAATTTGCAGTTTAACAAAGCTAAAGAAATATCCATTTTACTTTTTCAATATAAAGTGAGTTGATTTCATATTGATGATATCATCATCATAATCAATGTTTTTTTATTGCGACAACTAACAACATGCTTAGCTATTTCTACCAATATACAAAATATGCTTTTTTTTATCATCAATAACAATCAACTAACATCTTTTCAGTTTCACCGATATTAAACAACAATTTGTAAATTAGGGTTATGCGCATGGGCAAAAGAGGCATGTGCACAGCCCATTTTTTTAAGGGGCCTAATTTTTTTTTTATATAATTAATATATTGTGTATATGTATATATATCTTTTTATGTATTAATGTACACAAATTACTTGTAGTTCAAACGGTTGGTGGTGCGTCTTTATTTTAATCGCTTTTAAACCATCAGAATCGATAATATATATATATATATATATATATATATATATATATATATATATATATATATATATATTCGATTCCATTTCCAACGCTTTCTTTTAAATTTTAATTAACCAGTTTTCTAATATCGCTACATTATATATATATATATATATATATATATATATATATATATATATATATATATATATATATATATATATATATATATATATTCGTAGTTAAGCGCTTTTAAAAACATATGGTAAACGTTATAAAGTTTTTTGATGTGTTTTATTTATCTAAAATTATATTTTGTTTCGGTATTATACTTTATTTTCTTTTTGACGTATATGGATTGATGTAAAACACTAAAACTTATAGTTATATGTTATTTTAATGTATTTGGATTAAGGGTTCAGGTCATGTTTGGTCATTTAACTTTTGGTTTTGTACTCATTTGGTCACTTAACTATTTTTAAGTTTTAAAAGGTCATCAAACTTTTAACTTTGTGCTCATTTAGTCACCTAACTTTTGGTTTGGTCACTTAACTTTTAGATTTATGCTCATTTAGTCACCTAACTTTTAAAATTGTGCTCATTTAGTCACTAAACTTTTAAAAAAATTTAAAAGTTTAGTGACTAAATGAGCACAGTTTTAAAAGTTAGGTGACTAAATGTGACCAAACCAAAAGTTAAGTGACTAAATGAACACAAAGCCAAAAGTTTGATGACATTTTAAAACTTAAAAAAAGTTAAGTGACCAAATGAGCACAAAACCAAAAGTTAAGTGGCCAAAAATGACTTAAACCCTTGGATTAATCCACAACTTATTTTTATATGTATTTTTAATGTTTGAACTTGTAAACATCAAATTCATGATTTATATATGTATGTATGTAAAGGAAAATAAGAAAAAAGATGAAAACCAAGCATATGTCACCAAAGTTTTTTTTCACTCATGATCTTCAAAATGAGTGTGACATCACAATCCATAAAATTCAATCAAGTAACAACTTCACCGATTTGTTCACTAAAAACTTTTCCTACATCCAAATTTGAAAATATGGTACAAAACAATGGTATGCGGCGCTTGAATGAAATCAAATGATGTGTTCATCAGGGGGAGTTGCAAACATACTGTACTCTTTTCCTTAGCTAACTTTTTCCCAGTAAGTTTTTATTAGCAAGGTTTTTAACGAGACAATTATTTTCAATGTCTATTATTAATCATCTACTCTTTTTCCTTAATAAAGATTTTTTTTTCCCATGAGGTCTTATCTATTAAGATTTTAACGAGACATGATACAACCGTCATTCAAGGGGAGTGTTATGAAATATTATTTAGTAAATGACTATTGGATTCTCCATATTCTCTCATCTCTCTACATCATTAGTGAGCATTAGTAACACACATTATTATGAATTTTATGACTATAGTTATGCACCATTATAAAGAGCATTCACAACATAGCTTATTTTTCATCTCTTTTTTCTAGTATAAATAGTGAGTAATATGTATTGTAAAAATTGATTGTTTTTACCACAAGTAATGGAATAAATAGAATCTCATTTCTTATTTTATTCTTTAACTTAGCTTCATATTTTATAATAATAATATAATAATCGTACTATTATAATAATAATAATAATAATAATAATAATAATAAAATATTGTCAAATCATAATGGTTTTTCTGAAAAGGGGAATGAAAATTTGGGTTTTGCAAATGCATTAAATTAATGAACTGTTAATGGGCTATAGCAGATCACCACAAGTTTTTAAAAAAAATATATTGAAAATGATTGGCTTTCATGAAAAAAAAACGGTTTTTTAGGGAAAAAAAACAAGAAGCAATATTTTTTTTTGTTAAATAATACCCAAAGATTATCACTAATACCGGGTTTAATACTCACGTGGGGTCAGAGGTCGGGAGTTCAATCCCTGCAAAACCCAATTTGGGTGCCTCTTAAACTTGTGTCACATGTGGTGAAATTTTCCCTGGAAACCCTTATGGGGGCTGGGTTTGCCCTGTAAAGGAGCTCGAACCCGGGGTGCTCTTTGAAATATGCGAGTAGGCTTCCGTTTAATCATTTGCCGTTTCAGAAAAAAAAAATATGCCCTTGTCGCCTCATTGGTGTCGCCGCCATTGCCCAAATTTCTTGGGTAAACTACAAACCGGCAAAATAGTTGAAATATCAATTGGTTATTGGTTGGTATTGGTCTGCAAAGAGATAGTTGTCCACATTATGAGGTTGCCACAAGATCTTAATAGATGATGACTTTGAACCACGTTTGATCGCAAAAGTCGGTTTAGATTTATCTTTCTCATTCCAAAATTCAGAGGAATCTGATGTTTTCACCGGATCATCTTTACATCTTTTTTTAGGAACGAGTGAAACTCCTATTCTATTTGCAGCTCCAGAAGCAGTCCCACTCTGGTGTAAGGAAATTGAAATCACGTTGTACGTTGAATTCAAGCATGTAGTGGGCCTCAATGAATTAATGGAAACATATCCCACATATGTAGATATCCAACAACGGTCAATTCCCTTATTAGACTCATACCAACGCAAAACCTTAAATGGAAGATCATCATTCGGCTTCACCTCCTTAATGGTTATTTTAATATTCGGATATCCTTCGTGGGTAACAACGTGTATCAAGAACCCAGAAAAGTGATTGTACCAATCATCTGGAAGACGCATTCTAAATGTGTTCCCCCTAAACAGCCTACCAACATGTACAAACTCCTTTGGAATCTCATAATCAAGAATTACACTCATAAGGTGATCTTCAATAGCGTTCCCCTGTCATGTGTGGAAACACACAATTGAAATAAATAAATATTTAAATTGTAAACGTGAGTATGTAGAGCCAAACCTTGAGCATGGAGTCTAGTAACATGTAACCAAGAAGTGGACTTAAATTGTACACCCCACGAAGCGAGAGTTTCCACAGCCATTTGCAGTTTGAAATAGATCCAAAGGTTTTAAGTGAGGTACAACAATACGCTTCAACAACAGCAATGCTTGATGGGAGATTTGACAGTTCCACAAGGCATGCGCAATTTGACACGTCCAAAAATTTGAGTAGAGGAGTTCGAATGAGACTAAAATCTAATCGTGAAAACTTATTATCTGATAGATTAAGTTTTTGCAAGTTGGGTAACTCCCAAATAGCATAGCTCATGTCTTCATCTCCCAAATTGCACCAACTGAGATCCAGTTCTTTCAAGTCTCTACGAAAAAAACATAACTTTATGTGGTTCAAGTTGGATAACTCCCAAACACCAGAACTCATGTCTTTTTCTCCCAAAAAGTTATCTATTTTCTCTTGGATCTTTGAGAGCTTAAAAACCCCACGGGACACTGTAAATGAAAGGGTCTCGAGTTTCTTTAGTCGGGTAATGGATGGAAATCTCTTAATACCCATGCAAAAGCCTATAGATAAGCAAACAAGCCTGTCTAAGCGTCCAAAAGATGAATGGATCTCTTCTAGTTTCCCACATCTCCAAAGTTTGAATCTTTCAAGATATGGAATTCCATCAAAATTTGGTGTCATGATTAGGTTATCCAACTCGTAAAGTTCCATCATCTTCAAATTTGGCAGCACCTATCATGCATATACAAGTGCAAACAGGTCAAAAACATATCAAGGACAAAAATCAAAATGGAAATTGATAGGAATCGAGATGCAATAATAGATGTAAAGAAACCAAATATATTGTAAATATATCTAATGGACTGTTTGCTACAGGTAGAACTGAAGAAAGAAGCAAAATCAGTTAAGAACCCAAACATAACGTTTCCCTACCCTAGTCGGAAAGGTTCCCCAAAGAGATGACCTCCTTCCCTAGCTAACACTGGTGTACTAAAATATCAAAATACTCAATGACACTCCCATATGACTATGGCTGGTCTTAAAGATGATTCTAGGTAGACGTCTATAACAAAAAATGATAATATTCCAAGGGTGTTGCTATAGATATCCTCCCTTTGATTCGACTTAAATGCAAATCCTTCAACTTAAAGAAACTTATTTTGATTTGATTTTTTTTTGTCATTTTTTTTGTCTTATTATTATTATTATTATTATTATTATTATTATTATTATTATAGTTTTAATTAATTATGTTATTTTGTTTTTAATTATTTGTGTTTTAGAAAACATTTTTTATATATAGTTATATCTTTACGAATGATGGTATCATGTATTGTTCAATAAAAAAATTACGAATATCCTTATGTATCGTTCCGACTATTCATGTGTGGTATTTTTTTCATTTGGACTATTCATGCGTTATTTTTTCGTCTAGACTATCCATATTTTATTTTTTTCGTTCGTACTATTATTGGGTTATTTTTTTGTTCGGACTATTCTTATATTATTTTTTCGGTCAGATTATCCCTATGTTATTTTTTCCGTTCAGACTATCTCTGTGTTATTTCTTTCGTTCAGACTACCTCTGCGTTATTTCTTTCGTTCAGACTATATGTGTTATTTTCTCGTCCCGACTAACACTGTGTTATCTTTTTCATTCCAACTATCCTCGTGTAATTTTTTTCGTTTTGACTAACCATGTATAATTTTTTTTCGTTCGCACTAACCATGTTTTATTTTTTTCTTTTTTGTTTTAGAAAAGTTTTACGGACAATTAAATGTATGTTTGTGCGTGAGTTTTATTTAACGGCTATGAAAATCGCAAAAAAATAATAACACTAGATAGTTCGAACAAGAAAATAACACAATGATAGTTCAAACGAAAAAATAACATATGGATAATCCGAATGAAAAAAAAATATAATGATATGTAAAAATAACACATGGATTGTTCAAACAAAAAAAACACATAGATAGTCGGAACGAAAAAATAACACAGATAATTCGAACAAAAAAAAATAACATGGTATAATTCAACCGAAAAAAAGTAACGCAATCATAGTCGGAACGAAAAAATAACATGAGGATAATCCGAACGAAAAAAATAACACAGTGATAGTCAGAATGAAAAAAAAAATACAAAACTAGTTTAATGAACAAAAAAAAATAATGTTAATAATAATGATATGTATTTATTAGAATAATTAAAAACAAAAAATCAAAAAAACAACTAAATGACAAAGCATCAAATCAGGAACGGATATACGGGTTAACGGGTATATGGAGGATTCTCATGTTCCGATTATACATGACCCATTTTCTATCAAAATCATTTCAAGTGTTTTAATGTACGTTTGATGCATCCCAGGTACACTACATACTATTTCTATATATGTGATGATAAATAGACAAAATAAATAAATAAAAACTAATTCCTTCCATCCATGTATGGAAATCATTTAATGTGTTTGATTGTTTAATTATATATCTAAAAATCACTTAATAAAAACAAAATAAGAAAATATTTTAAAATGAAATTTATTAATCAAAAAAGAAGACAGATTTAAATTGAAATCTTACCTAAAAAGTTGAATAGTATTTATTTTCAAAAAGAAAAACAAAACCAACTTTTTGTCTTTATGTTTAGACAAAAGGGTATTCATGTTTTCCACACTAGGGAAAATTTATGAAAAAAAAAAAAAAAATACAACTGAAGTTGCTTAATGACACCAATGATATGTGGCATAACTATGTGCTCTTTTCCATTTACTCTCTGGAATCTGGATCAGTTAAGTCTATAATTCATCATCTACTTTGTTTTCATTTGTGAAACAGATAAACATTGAGAATTACCTTACAACCATTCCAAAGTTGGTCTTGGATGCCACCACGCAATACCAGACAACAAAGCTCCCTTGGTGGAAAATTATCATGCAATGGATTTGCAAGATCACCTTTCCACCGAATATACCTAAGGTTCCTCATGTTTGCAACAATCGGAGGAGGAGGTGGTTCTTGAAGTTTACAGGATTCAAATAGTGTTACTTGAAATTCATCGTAATGAACTTGTATTGCTTCAATCTTGTCAAGTTCCTATATATGTTAAGAGGAACAAAAAGTGTTAATGTTGGGTTAAAAGTGTTTGTTTATACATATATTATGCAAAGCCAGCTTAACCGTTACCATCGATGCATCCATAGCACATATTCTTTCAACATCTTCCTTCTTCCAAATTCTACTATGTTTTTCAGGATTCTTAGGGTAATCTCCTCTAACAATGTAGTGTCCCATTTCTTGCACCAGATCATGCATATCAAAATTTCCATCCAAAATAGTTATGAGAGCTTTTTGTCTCAATTCTTCTACTCCTATAACAGGATAAAAACCACAAGCATCAAGCTTCTCCATTGCGATATCTATTTCCTCCCACCTAAAAAAACATGCAATATCAAGGAACAAATCTTTATGAACCTTTGTAAGTCCATCAAAGCTGACTTTTAGCTTTTCAAGAATCTTGTTATCCGGGATCTCTTTTAGTCTGGCTAATGCACTCCTCCACTGATCAATGTTTTTGTCACATAGAGAAGAACCAAGAACTGTAAGTGCTAATGGAAGACCACCAGCATAAGAGACTACCTCTATTGAAAGCTGCTCATACTTTTCCATAGGTATGGAACCCCGAAATGCATGCTTGCAAAAGAGATCAATAGCCTCACCACCATGTAACAAGCTAATATCATGTACAACAACTTCGTGAGCTTTTAGCAAATGTTCATCTCTAGTTGTGATTAGTATCCGGCTTCCATCACCAAACCAATCAGGTGATCCAGCTAATGCTTCTAGTTGATCAAGTTGATCGACATCATCAAGAACAATCAATACCCTTCTATTACACAACTTCTTATCTTTCAAGCATCTTCCTCTTCCAGCACTGTATGCTCCCGTTTGTGAAAGAATATCTTTTTCTAATTCTTTCAAACCACGCCTGTTTGATTCCTCTCGAATATTTGCAATAAAGCAGCAACCATCAAACTTTTTAGAGATTTCATCATATATACAAGATGCAAGAGTAGTCTTACCACCACCCCCAACCCCCCATATCCCAATCATGCGCACACCACCTGACCGAATTTGTAAGGCTGATTTTAAACGTTGCATGCGATGCGCTATTCCGATCAGCTTTTCATTTGCAGAACTTGCAGTTACAAGTTGCAACCTCGATGAAATTTTGTCAACAATTTCTTTGATAGCCTTTGATTCATGCCTACACATTGGATCATATATAAAGATAATTAACACATGATCACATTAACAAAAGAGATCATTTGTGTCATGCTCTATGAACAAAAGAAAAGGAGACGTAATCGCCTATATATTTCAGATTCGATATAGAACCGGTAAAGTAATACCACAAGAAGTTTTCTTTCATGGGAAATATTGACAAAGTTTCAAAAAAGTGAAGCAAGATGGACATGTTGTTGTGCTTCAAGCGAGGTGTTAACTCAATAAAGTCCACCATAACTTAATTTGAGCTTATCCATAATCATAGGACTTGAGATATCTTTTAACTAGCCAAACTAATCAACTAATCTAGCCAAAGCCTCTGATTTATATCAAGGTCATCAACATCATCAAAAATAATTAAAACATTTGTATGAAAGTTTATATTGAAGTATAGAATTAGCTTATAGAGCACACGTATGTTAAACATAAAAAGTGCAAAAACAAAGAAGAAAATTACCCGTTGGCAATGTTCTTGAGTTCCCATCCAGAAATGCTACTTGCATCCACAAGTGCTTTTTTCCAGTATTCAACTTTGTTCTTGTTCTCCAACTTATGTCTGGCAAATGCTTCTCCATATTTTTCTTTTTGATTTCGCACTATAGACGGGTCCACATCATAAAATATGGGCATGATGATTTTCCCAGTCATATCCTTGCATTTCATAATATGTGCAACTTCATCCAAGCACCACGATGAATCAGCATAGTTTATAGAGAATACGATGACAACTATCAGTGCTTCCTCAATAGCCTTCATAAGGGATGTACCGATCAATTCGCCTTGAGGAAGTGTTTCGTCATCCTTGTAAGTGTCGATGCCTTGTAGTACAAGAGCCGAGTAGAGATGATCCACAAAAGTCTTGCGGGTATCTTCTCCTCTAAAGCTAAGGAAAACATCATGATTCCATGATTGAGAAGATGATGATGATGATGATGATGAAGCCATTGATCACTTGATTTGTAAGAGATAGAAGGTATGTGATGTGGTTTCAGCATGTCAATGAAATGAACTATATATATATATATATATATATAGATATATATATATATATATATATATATATATATATATATCCAATTTACTAGCAGCTCACGGAATATATGTAAAGACATGTTTGCATGTTGATTTGTTAATACATAATGAATGCAGCTTGAAATAGTCAATGATATTCCAATCCACCAAAAGTTAAAGAAATATCCACTTGGCATTTCAATATAAATCATCAAAATCTTTTTACGGATTTTTTATTGCAGCAAATAATACCTTTGATTAGCTATTTCTACCAATATACACATCATATTTGATTTTCTAAGAAACTTTCAATTTACAAAAAGCTAAAGAAACATATACTTGACATTTTCAATATAAATGAGTTGACTTAATAACAATTTGATATCATCATCATAATCAATACTTTTTATTGCCACATCTAACAACCTGTTAAGCTATTTCAATGAATAAACACAAAAGAAGTGGTTTTGTAAGAAATTTGCAGTTTACCAAAAGCTAAAGAAACATCCACTTGATATTTTCAATAGAAAGTGAGTTGATTTCACATCGACGATATCATCATCATAATCAATGATTTTCTATTGCAATAACTAACAACCTGCTTAGCTATTTCTACCAATATACACAACATACTTTATTTTTTTATCCTCAATAACAATCAACTTACATCTTTTCAGTTTCACCAATATTAGATAATTTGTAAATTAGAACCTATAAGATGATATAGCAGCACTGGCATGGAATTTTCTAAAATTAAATTAATTTCAAATTTATTATCATTATTATCGATAATAGAAAGGGCAAATACTTGTTTATGCAACAACCTTTCATCTTTCTGACATATATGTGCTCTTATTTTTCCATCATGAAATGATGTGTCATATTAGTACCAAAACATGCAGATGAACTTCTAAACTGGTTACATTTATATTTTGTTTAAGAAATGCTTATGTGGATTAGAACAAAATATATCATGTGCTTTTGAAGTTGCTTAATGAAACCAATAATAGGTGGCCAAACTGTGTGCTCTTATCCATTTAACTACTTAAAACTTACTCTCTGGAATTAGTCCAGTTCATAACTCACCATCCACTTTGTTTTCATTTGTGAATTAGATATAAACAATAGGAATTATCTTATAGCCATCCCAAAGTTGGTATTGGATGGCTTCAATCAATATTAAACAGCAAAGTACATTTATAAATAACAAGTTGACTTTCCTAAGTGTTAGGAACCGGACCGGGTACACGCAGCGGAAACACACTATCACACACACACAAACTCACGAAAATAAAGCAAGAAGAACACAAGGATTTTACGTGGTTCGGATTCGGTGCAAATCCTACGTCCACGGGCTGCAACTAGAGAATTTTATTAAAACTCACAAGATTACAATTGGTTTGACACTCTACACTTGATGTTCTCTCAAGTTTTGCACACAAAATATGCAAAACATACATCCATATATATAGGTATATTTGTGAGCCGCAATATGCACAAGATTGCCGCAAAGATTGAAAAATGTGTAGATTTTTCTTTAGCCGTCCATTGATTATTCCACCGAAAGTTCGCGTCCAATTCAAATGTTCAATTGTTGCGTTCACATTAGAGATAGTGACAATAAATATTAAACAATTGATTCCACCGTCCATTCAACAATTCAATTGTTTTAATTTCCAAGTTTTATTTATGGCCCTTGAACTCTTAGGAACTTGTCAATTTGTTCATGACTCCATAAATCTTAACAATCTCCCACTTGGAGACTTGAACAAATTAGTCTTTCTCCGTCATCCAACTCTCAATTACTCCAGTAATCTTAAAAAACAACCAAGTCCTTCAAGCTTCCAGTTCCAAAGAACAAGCTAAAACTTAGTCTGATTTCTCTAATTGCAGCCGCCCCTCATCTTCAAGTACTAGAAGGGCCAGTTGAAGCTCCCACTAGCTCCAACTTAGTCGTGGCTAATCCCACCACCGACTCATCCTCTGTCTCAACCGGTTTGGACACTCCACCAGATCCAGAGATACACCGAGGACCACTAACACTCTCCAATCTTTGCAAACTTCCAACAGGAGAGAATTTTTCAGTCTTAGTCTTCAAAACCCAACGGCTCTTTGTAACTGTACCCGAAAGACGTCCCGTGCTCCCACTGTCACAGAATCCCCTGAATGGTTTAGACTTTCGAACTCGTTCAGCTAACATCTCTTTGGCTCCAGAATTCATGTTTGCAAAATGAACTCTCTTAGCAGTAGATTTAGCGAACCAGATTTTGTTTTGCTTAATCGGGATGGTCATACTTCCCTCAGCAGGTACCTCAACCATATACAATGACTCACACTTCATACCTTGAGCAATCACCGAATTACCATTGACCACCATCCATTTACCACCACCAAACCTTACTTCCAGTCCTTGTTTATCCAGCTGACCAACAGAAATCAATTTCTTCTTTAGCTCCGGAATCACCCTGACATCCTTCAGGCTCCATGTAGTTCCCAATGAAGTAACCAAATCAATATCTCTCATGCCCGTTACTTGAAGCATCTCGTCATTTGCCAAACGTACCTTTCCAAAATCTCCTTCTTTTAGATTCACCATCGTTTCCCCGTTGTCCATGGCGTGAAACGAAGCCCCTGAATCCATGACCCAAGAGTCCATATAACTTTCCATATTGAGTATCAGTGCATCATCCTCAGACACACTCTCAGCACCAGCAATGTTTTAATTCTTTCTTTGGACATTGACTCTTAACATGTCCCACCTCTTGGCAGTTCCAGCATTTCACATTCTTCAAAGTTCTAGAAGAACTTTTTCCCCGACTCCCACTGCTCCTGCTATTCCCTCTACCTCTTCCGACATTTAATAAATCAGAAGAAGAAGATCCACCTTGATTCTTGCGTCTGATATCTTCGCCAAGAACCAAATCTCTAACCCCTTCAAAAGTCATACCACTGGTCCCCACGGAACTCGTAACAGCAGTAACTGTTCCGGACCAGCTATCAGGTAGAGAAGCTAGTAGCAGTGATGCTTGAGTCTCGTTATCAAATTTAATTCCCACAGATGATAATCTGGACAGAATTGAATTTAGATTGTTAATGTGAACCGTAACTGAGCCTTCCTCATTCATCCTTGTAGTGAACAACTCCTTCATCAAGAACACCTTGTTAGCCGCCGATGGTTTCTCATACATATTTGACAGAGCCTCCATCATACCACGCGCCGTGGTTTCATTCATGATGTTGAAAGCAACGCTCTTCGTCAACGACAATGTAATAACCGCCTTGGCTTTCTTGTCCTTTGAGTTCCACGCATCTTCAAAAGCTTTTTCCATTTTCTCCGGTTTGTCTCCGAGTACCATGTCCAAGTCTTTCTGACATAGCAATGCTTCTAATTGCATTTTCCACCAGCTAAAATCAGAACCGTTGAACTTTTCGATTACAACCTTGTCTTCAGCCATTACGACAAACAAGATACAAATCAGGTACACTCGTGCGTGATAAAAAAAATGATTGTACCCTCCAAACCTCGCTAATCTGGCTCTGATACCAGTTGTTAGGAACCGGACCGGGTACACGCAGCGGAAACACACTATCACACACACACAAACTCACGAAAATAAAGCAAGAAGAACACAAGGATTTTACGTGGTTCGGATTCGGTGCAAATCCTACGTCCACGGGCTGCAACTAGAGAATTTTATTAAAAATCACAAGATTACAATTGGCTTGACACTCTACACTTGATGTTATCTCAAGTTTTGCACACAAAATATGCAAAACATACATCCATATATATAGGTATATTTGTGAGCCGCAATATGCACAAGATTGCCGCAAAGATTGAAAAATGCGTAGATTTTTCTTTAGCCGTCCATTGATTATTCCACCGAAAGTTCGCGTCCAATTCAAATGTTCAATTGTTGCGTTCACATTAGAGATAGTGACAATAAATATTAAACAATTGATTCCACCGTCCATTCAACAATTCAATTGTTTTAATTTCCAAGTTTCATTTATGGCCCTTGAACTCTTAGGAACTTGTCAATTTGTTCATGACTCCATAAATCTTAACACTGAGTTATTACATCAACATTAACATTCTGGTTTACTACAACAATATAAAATCATTTACAATAGGAATAACAATATACAACAATACCAGATCATATGCGAATAATTAAGATTTAACAAAGAATATTTTGCAAATTTGTAGCAATAATTTTATATTTTTGTTAACTTCAAGGAATATACTTCTCACATTGTTTAAAATCGTTGTGGTAAACCAAAAACGAAAGTGTGTAGCAAGTAACATGCACTATCACCCAAAAACTACATAGATTATGATATTGTTCCAAAATGTTGAAGTTCATTGTTTCCTTCTTCTTCATCTGTTATCATAATTAAAGGTTAGTTTCAACTCCTATAATCTGTTTTTTCTACTCTTTTGATCTTAATCTCTTCTCTGCTCGATTCTATATTTCCAATATTTTCATCAGCCATCATCAAATTAGTCGATTTTAGTCTAGCCTGGAACTTCATCATGTTATGGGACCTCTCCCCCTTCTCATCTCATTATTTGCTTTCATGGAAAGTTGGAAACAGAGGGAGCTCGAATCATGAGAGATAAAGAGGAAGATGTGGACAAGAAGTGTGCAGTTGCAAAAAGAAGGTTGTTTCTTTTTGTAAAGTCTGCATGCATGCTACAATTTCAAAACACAATCAAAAACATAAGTGCCTACAAAAAGAACATATGAACACAGAACGAAGAATTATCATGTACCCATTCAATATGAACACAGAAAGACCATTGGTGGTCACTGACCAGTTCATCACAAAATCAGAATTATCTCTTGTAATCATTCATCCATAGACATTCAAAGGAATATTGTCATAAAAATTATTTAACAAATAATACCCAAAATCAGAATTATCTCTTACAATCATCCACTTGACTAATTTGCTTGCATAGAAGAAATGGAGGGGATATCCATAGTTGAGAGAAGGATTTATGCCAGGGAACGACAGGGATATCCATAGTTGAGAGACGATAAGATAAGCAGCTTCTTGCGCTACATCGATAGTTTTTTTTTTCTCTTTGGGAACGACAGGAGATATCCATAGTTGAGAGAAGGATTTATGCCAGGGAGTTCTACGATTCACTTACTTCGACGTGTTATGAAAGAAATATCGAGAAAAAAATAGGGATTGGCACATGTGTTTATTGATCTTGAGAAAGGTTCAGTAAATCCGATCTGGAAGACCTTGGAAGCAAGACAGGTTCAGTAAATCCGAGCGATACATGATATGTACAGTCGATCTGCTACCTGCGTTTTAGTGGCCGAGTCTAGATTAGAGCTTAATGCTAGGTTGGTTACCTGAAAACGACTTTGGAAGAAAAAGGGCTAGTTACAGTGACTGCGAAGATAGAATATCTATGTTGCAATTTTAGTGAGATCAAAGAGGTCAAAGATATAGAAGTATACATCTATAACCACTCAACCCTGCCACATCATTTTTTTTTTTCTGGTTTCTCTTCATCTTTCCCAACCCAACACACATAAATCCTATCTTCTCAACCCACTCAGTTAAAAAAAATACAAAACAACTAAGGTACAAGTCTTAAAACATATGGTACAAGAGAAAAGAAAATAAATAAAGTATAAAAAGATAATGAAGCGGATTAGTAAAACCAATTAAATAATCCACCACTCTCAACCCTCCCAACCCACTGAAGAGAGAGTGGTATCTTGGAGGTATCATCGGTAGCTCTTGCTAATTAAAACTTGTATCTTAGTTTTTTTTGTTTTTTTTTAATTGAGTGAGTTAAGTGAGTTGAAAAATATAAAGATTATGTGTGTTGTGGGTTGGTTAGGGAGGAGGGAGTCATTTCCTCCCAACCCACTCAACCCACTACCATATCAGTTTTTCTCTTTTTTTTTCTTCATCTTTTCCAACCCACAACACACGGAAATCATATATTTCTCAACCCACTCAACCCACTTAATTAAAAAAAATACAAAACAACTAAGGTACAAGTCTTAAAACACACGCTACAAGAGAAAATGAGAGAGAGAAAGTAGAGAGAGAGGATGAAGCGGGTTAGTGAAACCAATTAAACAACCCATCACTCCCAACCCACTGAAGAGGGAGTGGTATCTTGGAGGTATCAGCGGTAACTCTATTGCTAATTAAGATTTTACCTTGATTGTTTTGTATTTTTTTTTTAATTGAATGGGTTGAAAAAGATAGGGTTTCCATGTGTTGTGGATTGGGAAAGATGAAGAAAAATGAAAGAGAAAAACTGATGTGACAATGGGTTGAGTGGGTTCGGAGAGAATGACTCCCTCCTCCCTAACCATGTTACACCCAAATGGGGGTTTCATAAAGATGGGGTGTATAACCATGTTTTACACATCGCATTAAGCGGGATGGTTAAAGTGGAGGGCAATGACAAAAGTTTTATGTGACAAGAAGGTGTTATTGAAACTAAAGGGAAAGTTTGATAAGGTGACGATAACGCCAACGTTGTTGTATGGATCTGAATGTTGGCCGATCAAGAAGGAATATGAGAGGAAGATAGAGGTCGAATAAATGAGAATGTTGCGGTGGACATGTATTAGAACATTGTTGGACATGATATCGAACACGACTATTAGAAAATCGTTATGGGTGGCGCCGATCACCGAGAAATTGAGGGAAGGAATTGACTGTTGTTAGGAGGGTGAAGTTGATTATCGTTGCGTGTATGAGGAGGAGAGGATGACCAATAAGAAAGTGATGAGATTGTGTATCGAAGGAGACCGGAGCCTTGACTAACTTTAAGTGGGAAGATTGTGCAAGGTTAGACTTAAAGAAGTTAACCCTTCAGATAGGAAAGTATGGAGACTTAGAATCAGGGTAGCAGAGTAGTATTAATATAGTTTATGGTCTACAAGGGGGGCTCAACCAATTTGGGGGCTCTAAGCAAACAAAAAATTGAGGCCCTTCGGTTTTATAACTTAAACCAAATCCCACACTATTTCTTAATGCATTTCAGCTAATCACTTATATAAACATGAAGTTTGCTGAAGTTTTGATCTTCCAGCCGATGTGGGACTCAAATGTAGAGTTAATATGAAGCAAGAGGATGGTCGAGCTTATATAAGAGATGAGAGTTGGTTGAGTTTCATCCATGAGCGATGTGTGATATGTTTAAGTAGCTTCCAAAATAAAATGAATGAAAGGTAAGCAAACAAATTCGAACCTGAGGCCCTTGGTTTGATAAACCAGTGCTTTTACCATCAAGCCAAGCTCCAACTTGTCTTTGTAACCCAAGAAATACATATATATACATATATAATTAACATAATAAGCTTTAAATTAGGGGCCCTTTAGAATTGGGGGCCATAAGCCCTTGCTTAGTTTTGCAAAGGGTAGAGTCGGCCCTGATGGTCTAGCTTCCACCATTTTTAGTGCATGTGAGCTACTTTACACTCTTCTTGTGTTTGACTATTTTACTTCCAATATATGTTTTCAACTTCATCTATCTGCTTCCACTACTTGCATATTTAGTCATGTTTTACTTGCCGAACCTCCCGCTCTTCATGTGCAAATGTTTATGTCCTGTTTGTAGGTTGCTTTACTAAAACTTATCCATTTTATAAATTCATCATAGACTGACGTTTTCTATGCAGAGATCTTATGTATGGATAACTTCAACTGGGCTATGATTACGAAAATTTTACTTTATTATATTTATTTGTTTTTGCTTTTTATTTTCTTTTGCCAGATGTGAGGGGTTGCCAGTTATCTTACCTCCCCTTACCTAGATCTTACCTCCCCTTACCTAGGGGCGGCGTTAGGTAGTTCCCGGGGGGTCCATGGCCACTATTCCGTTTCAGCCCGTCAATATAATATTTTTTTCTATTAATGTGAAACGACTATACAAATAAGTGCAACTACTATTTTATCGGTACCACCACTACCGAAAGATCTTGTGTCTGACACTGCTCTTACCCCATTTGCTTTGTTAAAAGAGACTAGAGATTGGGCGTGGAAGAGAGAGGTGATAATATTTATAAAGAAAAACAGATTTATTCCTTTTTATACATATTTTTTAAGAACCCAATTTTATAGATTAGTTTTTTTTTCTTACACTTATTTTATAAAGAAAAACAGATTTATTCATTTTTATACATATTTTTTAAGAATCTAGTTTTATAGATTAGTTTTTTTTTTTCTTACATTCATTTTCATGCATGTGTCTTGTAAAAACATGTTGAAATTTCAGAGTTCTTTAGAACCCTTTTTTCTTGTTCACATTTAAGAGTTCTTGATCAACGCTTAGGCTATCTGGTATGGTATTCCAAACCACGCGTGAGATCCTATGTGGTAGCCCAGAAGACGCATGAACACCGCCCCAGGTACGGGTAGGTTGGCTGTGAAGTGGCCATGAAGACGGACGAAGACGACGAAGATGATTGGTTCTATATTCTTTCCCTCACATTTTCTCTCTTTCTCTCTCTTCTTTTTGCCTCTCTACTAGTACACACCATTTCCACAACCTAGTGGATTGGTTGTGGAATTGTTAAAATCCGATGTGGCCTCATCTTCACTCAGGTTAAGGGTATGGTCACCACCAACCTACTACAAAAGTGATGTCACCTATACGCCACGTCATCTCCACTACATGTTCACTACCAAACCACTAGCATTTGAAAATGGATACCACTCTACTTTATTTATCTTTTTATTTTATTTTTATTTTTTTGACATTAGATTAAATAAAAAACACAATTATTAAACATAAATAAATATTTTACTAATATATATATATATATATATATATATATATTAGTTGAAGGGTATGAATTGTAGACCCCAAAAATCATTTTTGATTAACTAATTTGGATTTAGTGTAGGATTGTCACGATGGAAAAGTTTAGGGACCAAATGTGCCATATCCTGAAATTCAAGTTGTCTTCTTCACCTACAAATGGAATTAAACGCAGTGCCATTGTTGACCGTTTGCAAAGTTGCTCATTCATTGGTTGTCTTCGTCCATGGAGGGAGTCACGCCACAAGACACCTACGCCCCTTTGGGGTGGTGTTCACGTGTAGCTTGGCTAGCCACGACGGATTTCACACATAGACAAGCCCCCCATACCGGATAGCCTCACAAACCACTCATGAAAATACCCCTCAGGCTTATGTGGTTAAAACAGGGATAAATTACCATCAAAATATCCGGGTCAGATCAAGATCCGATTATCTGTCAGGCCTTTCGTCATATTTAGTGGCTTGATGGCTATATATTTAGTCACTGGTTTAAATTAAACTACAGGAGAAAATACTAGTATTGTATTAGGCAGAAGCCACTATGTTATTATCCAATTTTACAAACGTTTTGTATAATAAAAATGTTTATTTTATACACATAATAGATATAAAGTTATGAGTTTAAACTTTAAATGTTGATACAAATTTCATTAAACCAACTTAACACATATACGCTACAAAATCACATAATGTCCAACTCCAAAATCATCATTCTATTTTACACACAAATCCAAATCAAAAACACATTCTTCCATTTCTATAAGATGCCTATAAAACTATCACAATCTCTACAATCAACAACTTCCAAAATTCACTTGCAATAAGCAAAAAAAAAAAAGCAAAAAATATATATGGTAACTCACTCATTGAAAGAACCACGACTTGATAAAAATAGCAAGACCAAACTGCAACACACATGCAGCAACTAACACAAGGGTCAACTCAGTCAACTCCACATGAGACCTCAGATTCAAACCAACAAAAGCTGCAGACGCGACACCTGTTATGATCGTGATGCTCCATCTCACAAATTCCACAGGTATAACCAACAAAACCTACCAAACATGTTTGTTAGAATGTAAGGGTAAAATGGTCATTTAGTCTCATTCAAACGGTTTATTCAGCAGGTTAAAGATGGATACTTACAGAACTGAGGATGAAAATGAAGAGAGAGTATCCCCACATGCACCACAAGTGAACAAGCCCAACTTTTGAACCAAAATACTGAAGCAACAAGTAAAAACCAAGTGGAACTAAAAATGCATAACCATACACTGCAATGGCTGACACCTGGAAGTAGTTCACATCAAAGCTCCATGCAACATTAGAGTCTCCTTTTTTAGTCATTAAATACGTGGCAAGATTACCCACTGAAGCTATCACAAATACCAATGTGGTAGCAATCCAGATGAGCCCATATCTAAATATGTATAAAGAAAAGGTTAATATTTAATAACCACCTAATTTCAAGATTCTTAGCTAGAGTTCATAATCATGAAACTTACAGATCTGGGTTAGCTTCAATTTTCCTGAAAAAGTCACCAGCGGGGTATAAAGAACTTGTTAATCTGTTCACAACATCATCTGTATCAACGTTAAAATATTGTGTGTAGGATGAGATGCTGAATGCTCCATTCCAGTTGTTGGCAGATTGTTGTCCATTTCCATCTGTATATAAATAGAGAGAAATACAGGAAATTAGCTTATACTGGGTATCTCTCACTTGATCATTTTCTCAGAGAGTGTGTGTGATGTAACAATACCACTTGGGCCTGTGAGAGTCTGGTAACCCCTGCCACCAGCACTACTGTTAGGAGGAAATATTTGCAGGTTTGCTTCAGGATCTACAGAAGATTTGAATAACAGGTAAATAGGGTACATGCTTTTAATTCAACTATAGTTGGAAAGAGACATTAACAAGCTATAAAACAATATCTTAAAGAGTCTCATACCCTGTTGTATAACTGGAGCCTTTACTTCTGTGATGACAGCCTGAATATAATGGAGAAATCACATAATTATCTAGATGTTAATCATGAATAAGTCTTTCATGTGTTTACATCAAGCACATATATTGACATATTGAACCTAGTAAAAGCATACACATTAACACAGTAACAGACTAACAGGACACATGATACGTTAACCCTAGGCAGACTATATTTCACAAATTAACCAAAATTCGTGATACATTTTTAGTTCATAAATCAATTTGAATTTGACAAATGGCTTTCAGGAAATCATTTGGCAGATCAAACCATCCAACTGTTCACCTAGAAAGGAGCTAGTGTTTTGTCTTTGGGTATCAATGGGGTTAGTTTCAACATCAAATTGGTAATGAATGTTACACTTTGAGAAGAGTGGACAACTACTTAAACCGTATAACAAATTAACAAGTCATGTAAATCTGCAATAGCGAAATGTCGGTAGAAGATTTTAAACGGAAGCAGTGCATTGGTATTTCCGCCAACGTAACACGGTTCAATAGAAAATAAATTTCCAATAAAACACAGTTCAAAAGCATATGTCTACGGTTACAGCACAAATCAAAACGAAAAACGAACAAAATAGTGAAAGGATCATAACCTTTCACCCTCCGATCACTTCACATCCCCGACTTGAGATCAATTTTACAATATCAAGCGATAGCAAATAATTTGTAACAGTGATCATAAATTAGGGCAAATTTACAGTATAAAAAACATGATATTAGCGACTACATACCGGAACGGAACCAGGCAAGTGACTAGTAGGAAGGCTTGTGTAGGACGTATCCGCCATGGAATAGTGTTTGTCGGTGAGGGGAAGAAGATAAATGGAGATTTTCAACAATACATATTAATGCAGTGGCTATGAAATTCGATCGAGATTGGAGTTTTCTTTTGGTACACAATCGGAATTGATGAACAAAATGGAGCCCTAATTACGAGAACAAAACTATATAATTAAATAAAGCGACACTCCTCAACTAGGCTTGTCGTTTACTAACTGGTCGACCTGATAACGTGTTCGGAGGAAACTGACTTTGTGAAACCAAATTAAAATTGAGATATTTACGAAAATATCATGCTTTTCTAAGTCACATTAAAAAACTAACATACAAATTCAACGTTTTACATCTTCGATTCTTTCAGCGTCAAGTCGAAGCCACCGCTAAATTATCACGAACGTTTCATTTTTTATATCAAGAAAATACATGACATAACATCAGTTTGGAAGTAATTTGGATAAAACACTTAACCAATAACACACAAAACATAATATTTATGTGTATGAGTTATCAAACATAGTTCATAATATTTACTTGTATGAGTTATTAAACAGATGTTACAAATACAACTAAACAAATATTCGTTTACTCGTTAGAATTCAAGACACACATAAATGACCTGCAGACATCTCTATTTATAGACTAGGGATCAGACTTAAAACCTTATTTATAAACTAGAGATCATACCTAAAACTCTAATGAGCCAAATCCATTAATTTATAGGCTCATAAAAGGTGTCAACCAATCACAATCCGTTATGGATGTTATTCGTGCCAGAACCGAACCGAACCTGAATAAACCGAAAACCGAATAAGATTAATTAGAGGAACCGAAAACCGATCCGATTAAACAAATACGGGTCCGGTTTGGATATTACCTGGATCATCCAAATAACAATTACAATACGAATAAGGATCGAATAGAACTGAATAAACCGTATTGTTTGGTACTTTTGTTTAACTTAGGGGGTTGTTTTGTAATTATTTAAGGTATTAAATGTAATAAAATATATTTTCGGATGTATTAAACTATTTCTATGGTTGGGTTTCACAAGTTTTAAAATAATATTTTTATTTTATATTTTTAACATGCTATGATGTTACAGTTAAATGTTAATTCATATCAATTCATTTATAAAAAAAATAAACATGATTGATTATAGGTGATTATAAATTATATGCATCAAAATCTTTAGATATAGTTATAAAAGCAATATATTAAACACTAAACATTAAACACCCAAAAATCCATATATAATTATGTAAGTTAAACATTAAACATTAACTACCCTAACTAAAATATGAATAAGCCTAAAATACATACTCGAGAACCGGACCGGATAGCTTATTCGGTCCTAATTTGGTTTGATTCCTTTAGAACCGATTAAGTAGTTATTCGTGTAACCCGGATCGAAATACCTGAGAACCGAATAAGCCTAAAATACATACTCGAGAACCGAACTAGATAGCTTATTTGTTCGGTTAAGTTCTAGTTTCGATATTCGGTCCAAACACTCATCCCTACAATCTGTCATGCATCTGCTTCTGGAACTTTCATCCTTGATAGACATTGCATTTTCACCAACAATGCACCATTGGCACATCAAGTGCCATTGAGTGGCAACCCTTCTCACTTGGTGGCACCTCCAGTGCATGACACTTCGTCGAGGTGCCATGACAACACATCAGGTGCCATTTCTTTGAGCATCTTCAACTTCTAAGCATCCTTGGACAATCGTGAGCATCATAGTGTACATCATAGCATAAGTGACACATAAACGGATATCATGGCTCATCAAGGACGTATGTAGCACACCCTTGCACCAATATGGCGCATCTTGTACAAGGGTGGTGCATCCACTTCAAATGTGGCACATCAAGCTTCAAGGATAGTGCATCATCCTCCTAGATGGCACATCCTCCTCAATTGTGGTACAGGTTCCACTAAGTTGTGCATTCTCCTTCACGATGGCACATGCTTCTTCTAGATGGCACATCTTAATTCCAAAGTGGCACACCTTGTCTATAGGGGGTACACTCTCTTCCCAAATGGCACATCCAATATTCTAAGTGGCAAATCCACTCTTAAAGTGGCTTATCTTCATCATGGAGCATCATCAGATGCACTGTTCCTTTCTCAGATGTTTCATTCATTCTCAAATGATCCATTGAACTCCAAATGCTCCATGAGAATGCTCTAAATGCTCAAGTCACATTTACACAAATAAGTATTCATTCGTTGATTCAATTGTTTTGAATTTATATACCTCATTGAAATATACACATCTTGGGAAGAAACCATTTGTGGATTGCAGTTTCCATGTTATTACCGTGAAGAATGGTTGTTTTCTTGACATGTGAAGTTTCAAATGTATCCTGCAAAAACAACTATCATTCGCGAGTGATTAAAATGTTTCTTTTCTAAGTCATAACACATTATTTATACGACAGAGCTGTGACATCCCCATTTTTACGGCCAGAAAAGACCGATTTGTTCATGCTTCATTTTTAAAATCAGAGTATACTTGTATAGAAAAGTGTTGCGGAATTTTGTTTCCAGAAAACATGATAAGTATGTTATCAAAACATTTTCCGAAGAAAATGTATTTTATTCATTTTAAAACTTTGGGATGTCAACGTCAATACAGAAAAATAAGCATAAACAGAACTTACATTTATTTACACTAGTGATCTACATCTCTTTAATCTCTCAGTGTAGTGTAGCTTTATATCGACACCTGTGATACAAATAAACTGAGTGGGTCAGGTTGGGAAACCTGGTGAGTACATAGGGATTTCAATCCCACAATGTTATATCATATATATTTTTTAGAACTCACAAGATATACAATTTCACCATATATAAGCAACTTTACCCCATCCCGTCGATCCTCACAACGAGACGATCCATACTCTAAAATTAACCTCTTTACCTAATCCATACTCTCAGATCCAAAATTTACCTCTTTACCTAATCCATACTCCTGAATCTAAAAGTTACCATTTTACCTAATCCATACTCCCGGATCTAAAAGTTACCTCTTTACCTAATCCATGCTTCCGGATCTAAAAGTTCCCTCTTTACCTAATCCATGCTCCTGGATCTAAAAGTTCCCTCTTTGCCTAATCCATACTCCCGGATTGGATATGTCTGATACATACTCCCGGATCTAAAATTTACCTTCTTACCTAATCCATACTCCTGGATCGGGTATGTCTGATCCTTACTCCCGGATCTAAAATTTACTTCTTTACCTAATCCATACTCCCGGATCGGGTATGTCTGATCCTTACTCCCATATCTAAAAGCAAGTAACTATGTCCTAATCATACTCTCGGACTAAGGACAACTGACTAAGTCTAATCCATACTCTCAGATAGATGACAAGTTTTAAAGTTATTCCCTCCGTGTATATCTCATTTGTACTCACAAGGATATATTCCCTAATATCCCTATTAATTTATTTAGGTCTACTCTATATCCTAAATCATCATATATTTACCAGATATGCTCTTAACACGTATTTCAGGCAGTATCAAAACCAACTATTGCATCTACCCATGTTCTACCCAACATATTCGTAGATATAAAATACATATACAGTTCAGATCTGAAGAATAAGTTTAGATCTGAAAAGAAATTACATATACGGTTCATATTTGAAGAAAAAGGTCTAGATCTGAAAAACAAAATACATATACAGCCTAGATCAAGAAAAAAGTTCAGATCTGAAAACAAAATACATCTACAGTTTAGATCTGAAAAAAAGGTTCAGATCTGAAAACAAAATACATCTACAGTTTAGATCTGAAAAACAAAGAAGTTTAAATCTTTCATCTAACACAGATCTCAAGTAAACAGATAACACATAAACTCTTTAACAAATATTTAACTCTTTAACAGATATTAATACTTGTACTAAAATCATGTTCATGAAAGGGACTATGCACTCACTTGATAAGGAGTGATTCGGACATCACTTCGCTTCTTAAAACAATATTCTTTGACGAAACCGGGAAGTTTGCTTGAAAACCGGGCTCTAAGCGGGCAGAGTTTCAAACCGAAAAGCTCTTTTTCTCGAAGCCTTCAGGCTCTCCCGAGCTTTCTTCCAGTGCTAGGGGGTTTTCCTAGGATTTAGGGGGGTTTTAGGGGCTAGAGAGAGAAAGTAGTGAGAGAAAGTAGGAGTGAATTGGTGAGAAAAAGTGGCAGCCCTCGGTCCCCTTTTATAGGCTGAGAAGCCTCACTACGATGGGCGTTCCTGCGAGGGTACGCAGGGCGTTCTTGGTCTAAGTTGCGCGTTCGTACAGCCACGCGTCCGAAGTCTGCTGGGGCTACGTGGTCACCTCCGGAGCCAAGTCCTCGCGTACGCGGGGCGTACCCTTCGGACCAGACTCACAATTTACACACTCGACTTCTAAAATTCGTAACTTTCGCATACGAGCTCCGTTTTCGACGTTCTTTATATTCACGCGTAGGTGGGACCGTACTATACGACTTTCGTTTAGACTTTGTCGGCTAATTCTTGACCGATTTTAAATTTATATTTTTTAACAGACCGGGACAATAAAGCCTGTTAAAATTTTGTAACTTCTTCATCCGACGTCCGTTTTTGTCTGTCTTTTTACCGTTGTGCTACTATTAACGAGATCTTCGATTCTCGTTTAGGTTGTGTCGGCCAAAAATCAACCGATCTATTATTCGAACTTCGGGTTGTGCACTGTTGATCCGAAACTTAGAAAAATCATAACTTCCTCATACGAAGTCAGATTTGGGCGTTCTTTTTATGCACGCTCTCGGTTTAACAAATACTATGACTTTCGTGTAGATCACCAAGGCTAAGAAGTCCTTTATCGTAAATTCACTATTTACGTCACATAGTGTCGTTCCGGTTCTGTCGCGAAACTTCGATAGGCCATAACTTCTTCGTTACAACTCGGATTTCGGCGTTCTTTATATTTACGGAACCCTTGTGACATATACTACAACTTATTTAAGATTATTTATTCTAAATAACGTTCTATCAAATGTCATTTCCGGTGCTTATTGTGTCTTAACTGAATAGCCCGGATCTGCGGGCGTTACAATTATCTCCCCCTTAGGATGATTACGTCCCGAATTCATCAACGAGAAAGGGCTTTCATAACGACTCCTTACGTTATCTCTTCATCCTAGTTAATAATCGTAACTTCTTTGTTTCTTCGAACGAGTATCTAACTTGTGGACTTCTCGACCGTAGGCGGTGCTCAACCCTACACATGTTCCGCGTATTATGTCGGACTTTTAATTGTAACCCTTGTGTTACAATCTCGATTTTTATTGGAAACTCCTTCTTCTTCTTACATGATTAATATAAGTTCTTTCCTTCGATTACCATAACAGACTGATGGGTCATGCTCTAATGACCTATCGTCGTATGATGCACTGCCTAGACTCAAGTCTTTTAGAGTCAAGTTTCTGAACGGAGTATACCTTCCTTCGTGTTCTAATGTGATACAATCACATTCTAGCATGCAGTACTTCTAGCTACAAGCTTCTTACTTTAACAACGATCGTGATACTTCTATTGCTCGCTTCGATTATCTTCCACTTCAATCGTACAGTTTAAGCCAGATGCTACATCGATCTTGTTTCCCCTGAACCGCGTAATATACTCGTCTTAGTCGGACTCGATTCGATATGACCATTAGGGCCAGATTAACAACCATCTCCTCAGTCATTACCGAAACGATGGTAACGACAGACATGAACAAAACATAATCGGTTACTAGTGCCTTGGTAACCTTGTGACTTTCCCTGATCCAAGTGTGAGTCATGTGCTTCCGGTAGCATAGGCCTCTACTACAATTCACACCTACTCATACTCGTACCAAGTATCGTCTCGCAGTTTTCCAAGTCACTGTACAAGAAAATCACATAACAACTTATCACACCAGATAAAAAAACTAAGTTTTATATTACTTCTTGAAACGATTACATGGGTATTCAATTTCACCCTACACTATGCATCTTATGATAGGCAACACCACATGATCCTATCTATATGGCTACTTGTGGATATATATGGATTCTCACTCCTGATCTCTTGCATCCTCGCCTGCTTCATTAAGGATCATCGGGAAGGCCCTTGCTTTTGGCTTTGGTGGTATGTTCAGTTTTGTAGCCCCTTCCCTCTTTGGGCAGTCTTGCTTGAAGTGTCCTTCTTCACCACACTTAAAGCAAACTTATCTCTCGGTTGTGCATTCGTTGGCATAGTGACCAGTCTTCCCACATTTGAAGCAGGTCATCTCCTTAGAGCATCTCCCAGTATGCTTCCTTCTGCACCTGTCACACCACTTTTCTTCATTGTTATCCCAATACCTCTTGTTGTTGGGGTCAGACCTTGGGAACTTATTTTTGTTTTCGGATCTTGAAGACCCATCAAACTTCCTCTTCTCGCCAACTTCAACCTTATTGGTGGTTCTTCCTTTGATCATTTCTTCAACAGACTTAGCAATCCAGATGGTTGCCTCGAGAGTAGGTGCCTGGCGTACTGGAACAGAGTACTCCCATGGTAGTCCTTTTGTATATCTATCAATTTTTGTCAACTCTTCGGGGACGATGTGCAAAGCAAACTCCATCTTGTCTATGAAGGCATTGGTATACTCATCAATGGACATGCTTCCCTTTTTCAATGTCAGGAATTGGTTCTCTAGCTCTAACAGGTTTTGGGCCGAGCAGTACTTGCGCTTGAAATGCACCAAGAACTCTGCCCAAGTCAGTTGCAGGGGCTCATTGGGGCTTAAGGTCTTCCCCAAGGTGTTCCACCAGCGAACAGCGCCACCTCTGAACTGACGTACTGCAAATGTAGTTTGTAGCTTGCCTTTGCAACCACATGTTATAAAGGCCAACTCCATTTCCGAGATCCAATCCATAACTCCAATTGGATCTTCTTTCCTAGTGAAATTTGATGGCTTGCAAGTTGTGAAGTCCTTGTACTTGCATCCGTTCCTCTCGACTCCTTCTTCTTGGTTGTTTCTCCTAACCACAGGCGGTTCAGCTTGACCAACGGTCCTACTGTAGCTCCCTTCCCCTGACTGTCCGTCATTCAGTTATGGTTGTTCAATAGGCATCGAAGGTTCATCCCTGTTATTCAGCAACAGTTGCCTCATTTCTTCCCTCTGTTCAACTATCATAGCCTGAATCATGGCTTGTACTCCAGCCATCGTGACTGGCTCTGGTGCAGCTTCTACTATTGGCACCTGCTCAATCCATTGGGGTTGAGGCTGCAGATTCCTGTTCCCATCTGCGTTTCTGACTCCACTTCGGGTTCTTGCCATGTCGATCTATACACCAAAGTAAGTGCATTTAGATCTTTATTTACGATAGACGTTTAAATTTCCCCTTATCACTTCGAAAAGTTACATGTCAGTTCTAATACCGTAATTAAACGTTTAGAAATCTGAACACATAAAATTTCCAGATTCGGTCGGCAACAAACCATAGATCCGATCAAATAATAGCATATAAGGCATCTCTATAGCTATAACATAAAGCATTTAGCATGTAAAAGCATTTTAGACATCTTTCCTAAAATGAGCTAGTGCTCGTGTCTATTTAGGTGTACTACCTAGAATACAATAGACACACTCCTCACGATCATCACTTAGCATTCTAAGTTTAAGTCTAGAAATTTTACTAAAATTCCTAGTTCGCTTAAACTAATGCTCTGATACCAACTGTGACATCCTCATTTTTACGGCCAGAAAAGACCGATTTGTCCATGCTTCATTTTTAAAATCAGAGTATACTTGTATAGAAAAGTGTTGCGGAATTTTGTTTCCAGAAAACATGATAAGTATGTTATCAAAACATTTTCCGAAGAAA
This sequence comes from Lactuca virosa, assembly GCF_052849685.1. Classification (NCBI taxonomy): domain Eukaryota; kingdom Viridiplantae; phylum Streptophyta; class Magnoliopsida; order Asterales; family Asteraceae; genus Lactuca; species Lactuca virosa. The sequence continues at coordinate 27,143,428 of NC_136433.1, forward strand.
ATGTATTTTATTCATTTTAAAACTTTGGGATGTCAACGTCAATACAGAAAAATAAGCATAAACAGAACTTACATTTATTTACACTAGTAATCTACATCTCTTTAATCTCTCAGTGTAGTGTAGCTTTATATCGACACCTGTGATACAAATAAACTGAGTGGGTCAGGTTGGGAAACCTGGTGAGTACATAGGGATTTCAATCCCACAATGTTATATCATATATATATTTTAGAACTCACAAAATATACAACTTCACCATATATAAGAAACTTTACCCCACCCCGTCGATCCTCACAACGAGACGATCCATACTCTAAAATTAACCTCTTTACCTAATCCATACTCCCAGATCCAAAATTTACCTCTTTACCTAATCCGTACTCCTGGATCTAAAAGTTACCATTTTACATAATCCATACTCCCGGATCTAAAAGTTGCCTCTTTACCTAATCCATGCTTCCGGATCTAAAAGTTCCCTCTTTACCTAATCCATGCTCCCGGATCTAAAAGTTCCCTCTTTGCCTAATCCATACTCCCAGATTGGATATGTCTGATACATACTCCCGGATCTAAAATTTACCTTCTTACCTAATCCATACTCCCAGATCAGGTATGTCTGATCCTTACTCCCGGATCTAAAATTTACTTCTTTACCTAATCCATACTCCCGGATCGGGTATGTCTGATCCTTACTCCCAGATCTAAAAGCAAGTAACTATGTCCTAATCATACTCTCGGACTAAGGACAACTGACTAAGTCTAATCCATACTCTCAGATAGATGACAAGTTTTAAAGTTATTCCCTCCGTGTATATCTCATTTGTACTCACAAGGATATATTCCCCAATATCCCTCTTAATTTATTTAGGTCTACTCTATATCCTAAATCATCATATATTTACCAGATATGCTCTTAACACGTATTTCAGGCAGTATCAAAACCAACTATTGCATCTACCCATGTTCTACCCAACATATTCGTAGATATAAAATACATATACAGTTCAGATCTGAAGAATAAGTTTAGATCTGAAAAGAAATTACATATACGGTTCAGATCTGAAGAAAAAGGTCTAGATCTGAAAAACAAAATACATATACAGCCTAGATCAAGAAAAAAGTTCAGATCTGAAAACAAAATACATCTACAGTCTAGATCTGAAAAAAAAGGTTCAGATCTGAAAACAAAATACATCTACAGTTTAGATCTGAAAAACAAAGAAGTTTAAATCTTTCATCTAGCACAGATCTCAAGTAAACAGATAACACATAAACTCTTTAACAAATATTTAACTCTTTAACAGATATTAATACTTGTACTAAAATCATGTTCATGAAAGGGACTATGCACTCACTTGATAAGGAGTGATTCGGACATCACTTCGCTTCTTAAAACAATCTTTTTTGACGAAACCGGGAAGTTTGCTTGAAAACCAGGCTCTGCGCGGGCAGAGTTTCAAACCGAAAAACTCTTTTTCTCGAAGCCTTCGGGCTCTCTGGAGCTTTCTTCTAGTTCTAGGGGGTTTTCCTAGGCTTTAGGGGGGGTTTTAGGGGCTAGAGAGAGAAAGTAGTTAGAGAAAGTAGGAGTGAATTGGTGAGAAAAAGTGGCAGCCCTCGGTCCCCTTTTATAGGCTGAGAAGCCTCGCTACGCTGGGCGTTCCTGCGAGGGTACGCGAGGCGTACCTCGTATGCAGGGCGTTCTTGGTCTACGTTGCGCGTTCGTACAGCCACGCGTCCGAAGTCTGTTGGGGCTACGTGGTCACCTCTGGAGCCAAGTCCTCGCGTACGCGGGGCGTTCCCTCTCTTACGCGGGGCGTACCCTTCGGACCAGACTCGCAATTTACACACTCGACTTCTAAAATTCGAAACTTTCGCATACGAGCTCCGTTTTCGACCTTCTTTATATCCACGCGTAGGCGCGACCGTACTCTACGACTTTTGTTTAGACTTTGTCGGCTAATTCTCGACCGATGTTGAATTTATATTCTTTAACAGACCGGGACAATAAAGTCTGTTAAAATTTCGTAACTTCTTCATCCGACGTCCGTTTTTGTCTGTCTTTTTACCGTTGCGCTACTATTAACGAGATCTTCGATTCTCGTTTAGGTTGTGTCGGCCAAAAATCAACCGATCTATTATTCGAACTTCGGGTTGTGCACTGCTGATCCGAAACTTAGAAAAATCATAATTCTCCATACGAAGTCAGATTTGGGCGTTCTTTTTATGCTCGCTCTCGGTTTAACAAATACTACGACTTTCGTGTAGATCACCAAGGCTAAAAAGTCCTCTATCGTAAATTCACTATTTACGTCACGCAGTGTCGTGCCGGTTCTGTCGCGAAACTTCGACAGGCTAACTTCTTCGTTACAACTCGGATTTCGGCGTTCTTTATATGTACGGAACCCTTGTGACATATACTACAACTTATTTAAGATTATTTATTCTAAATAACCTTCTATCAAAAGTCATTTTCGGTGCTTATTGTGTCTTAACTGACTAGCTCGGATCTGCGGGCGTTACAAAGCACTACTGATGATGTTAGTTCTATTAGTTAGATGAAACCACTTCCCCGATGTCACCACCATGACTATACCACTTCTATGAGGCCACTAGCAATATTTGACCTCTTCATTGTCCATTAGGACCCATGACCATTAGTCGGACATGAAAACCTTCTGTCTCCATCCTATGATGAAGAAGATAGGTGGAGCACACTTTCTTTCCTTCAAGATTATTAAACCACCTATGTTTTACGATGATAATATAAGCACCTTATGAGAAATAAAACACAAGGAATAGGTGCAAAGTGAAAAGGTGACAAAACATGAAAAAAAAATCTAAAAACAATGATTAAGTATATTAGTTTTTGTTTGTAAACCTATAGTAGTGTGTTGTCAAGTTACTCGATAAGGCTTGAGGGAGTGGGGATCTCCAACCGATTGGTTCTTGGCTATTGTTTTCGTTTTTATTTTTTTTTTCCCTCAAAAAATATTCCTATTAAATTAACACGTTACCACTCTCTACCTTTTTTGTACTACACATGGTAAGCTTACGTAACTTTTAAGAAACTAAAAAAACAACGTGCTAAAAGTACTACATGAATTGTCAATGGATAATGCTAAGCAAGTACATAAGTGCTATAACTATACCTAAAACCATAATAATTATTCCATTTATGATACACCTATGATATTTTGAAGAACTCTAAACAACTCTTCGTTAATCAGATCTAAAGTATTTTTTAAACATAATCCCTTATTCGGCTTTCTTTAACACTCCATACAAAAAAGAACTGAATTAATATAGTTATTAGTTTAGTTATTGATTGGTAATCTCACTTGCAAAGGTAAGCTTGTAAAACGTCTTTAACATCTTGTAGATCCAAGTACCATTACTTATTAATCTCTTATCTCTTAAGTAACTAACAAACAAAGGTTTTTTTTTTGGCTTAACAAGCCTTCAAGCAAAATATATTTTTAATTATAAAATAAAAATGCTATATTATTAAAAAGAAAGATCTACTTGGATGAAAAAGCCAAAAGAATATTTTCACTAGGGATGAGCATTAGAACCGTCGGAACCGGAACCGGACAGGAACCGAATCGGAACCGGAACCGGAATTGGTAATAGGTCCGGTTACCGGTTCTCCATTTTTATGAAAACCGGTCCCGGTTCTAAAAACCGGAACCGGTTTGACATTTTTTTCATTTTTTAAAATGCGCATAACTCGCTCATATGAAATCGAAATTATTTGATTTTTTTTTCCAACATGTAATTTGGAGTTTGTAATTCATTTTTGACGCTACAAACATATGTTTTGGTTAGATATTGAATCAGACACATGCTCCAAAAGAAAGCATATCGATGTTGCGTTTTTTTTTATTTCAGCATTATTTTTTTGTTTTTTTGAATATGTCCCATTTTTTAAATGTGTATAACTCATTCATATGACGTCGGAATTACTTAATTTTTTTTCCAGCATGTAATTTGGTGTTTGTAGTTCATTTTAGACTATAAAAACACATATTTTGGTTAGATATTGAATCAGTTATAGACTCCGGAAGACAACATATCAATGCTGCGTTTTTTCTGTTTCAACATTTTTTATTTTTTTGGAATTTGTCCGCGCTTTTAAAATGCGCATAACTCACTTATATGAAGTCAGAATTACTTGATTCTTTTTTCATTATGTAATTTAGTGTTTGTACTTCAATTTAGAATGTAAAAAGTCATAATTTTGTTAAATATTGAATCATTTACAAGCTCCAGAAGATAGCATATAATCTATAGTATTTCAACCGGTTCTACTTTGAAAAATAACCGAAAAACCGAGACCGGAACCGACGCTAGAACCGGTGGTCCGGTTCCCGGTTCTTATAATATAGAAAAACCCGTCCGGTTCCAAATGCTCATCCCTAATTTTCACCCACCCAAGAAAAAATAGAGAATTCAAAAGGCATTTTTCCAACGAAATTGATGCTAGACGAAGAAGTATGTTCCCTCCATCACCACACCCCTTTCATCTCTTCTTCTTCTTCACCCACACTTCAGCTCTTACCTTCTTCCACCGCCGTTAATTGCATACATTCAGATCTCCGGATATCTTCTTCTTCACTTCCTTTAGCTACTTGCCTCTTTATGAAGAGTTGAAGACACGCACATACATAAACCGAGTTTTAGCTTCCAATATTAATCGAACCGATTCAGGTTCTGGAACCTCAGACTGACTCAATTAAACATGACAAAAGGTAATTTGTTTGATTCATTTCATGCGTTGTATGATGACATTTGTATTTTAATTTTGAATCCGTGTTTTTTTAACATCATTTTAATTTGAAGTAATTGAACTGAAACTGATTTGTTAGATGTTGTTGGTGGAGAAGGAGAACCTGGATTCAGAAAACCTAGTAGTGTTTCGGCTTATGATGAAGCGATGGATGCTTTGTCCTCTCTCATCACCAAAAAGAATCGTGCTGATAAGATCGTCGTCGACCATAGATATGAGCTGATGTTTGAGTATGTTAAGGTAGCATTAACAACTTTGATTTTATATTGCAATTTGAGTTTTGAATTATAGTATCAAACCAGGTACCTTTACTAAATTGAAAATCCGAGTAGATTCTGTCATGAATAGTTTTTATATTGATGTTATAGGTGTAAAATTCAGCTTAATAGTACTTACTTGTGTAAAGTTCATCATGCTCTACATCATATCTTGTAACTCAATATGATTATTCTTTATTAGGGTGTGAGTGATAACAAAACCTATGATGATTTATGGTTCCCCCAACTCACTAGTCACTATTCTTGTAGATTTTGGAATTAGAGGAACCAATTTCCCAGATGAAGATCATCCATGTTGCAGGCACAAAAGGAAAGGTAAAGATGTTGGTTATTAGCTTAGATCATCACCACCTAATGTAGGAGTTTTGTATTTATATCCAAATTTGGATTGTTTACAGGGATCAACATGCGTGTTCACAGAAGCTATATTACGCAATTGTGGCTTTCACACTGGACTCTTCACATCTCCTCACCTCATTGATGTTAGAGAAAGATTTCAATTGGATGGGTGAGTTTTCAAGCATTATAACTCTAATTTGCTCAAGTTTTAACTGTAGAAGGTTGTTTAATTTCCCCAATTTTGATCTGTTTCAGTGAGGACATAAGCAAAGAGAAGTTTTTGGCATACTTTTGGTGGTGTTGGGATAGACTGAAGGCATGATTTCTGATCTGTATACTATATGAATGTAATTCACCCATAACCACATCAAGATAAAATATATATTATAATAAATTCTTACTTTTTTGTGTTTCCATATACAGAAGAAATGCGGTGATGATATTCCAATGCCAACTTTATTCCGCTTCCTTGCTTTACTTGCTTTCAAAATATTTGCAGCAGAGCAAGTAGATGTTGCTGTTATGGAGGTGGGATTAGGTGGAAAGACTGATGCAACCAACGTGGTATGCAAATATATATATATATATATATATATATATATATATATATATATATATATATATATATATATACACGCTTATCATATGTCCTCTCTTACATAGTAGTTACACAATAGTTACATGCAAGAAATCAATCTAATATGAAGAACATTTTTTTCAGGTTCAGACACCTATAGTATGTGGAATCACACCACTAGGGTATGACCATACCGAAGTTCTTGGTTAGTGTTTGGATATTTTTAATCTTATTTTATTTATTTATGTTCCCTGTTCAAATTCAATATAGGGTGTTACAAATCTTGAACCATTTGAAATGTATTTCAATATTGATGAGCAGGAAATACTCTTGGAGAAATTGCGGGTGAGAAAGCTGGTATCTTTAAGGTGCTTCTTCACATCACAATTCACATGCCCTTCTACAAATGTGATTTTGATAGATCAAAACACATGTCATTTGTACTTTTTTTTTTTTTTTTTGCAGAAAGGTGTTCCAGCATTTACTGTTTCACAACCAGAAGAAGCCATGCAAGTACTTAAAGAAAAAGCCTCCCGGTTAGATGTAAGTTACAATTCTCTAACATTTTAACTCCTAGAAAATCACAAAATATTCATATTACACTTTAATTTAAATTATACTGTGACAGGTGAATCTTGAAGTGGCAAACATGTTGGATAGTAAATTGCTAAATGGATTACATTTAGGGCTTGCAGGGGATCACCAATATATAAATGCAGGGCTTGCCATCATGTTAAGCTCCACATGGCTCCAAAGGACAGGTCATTTGGAAGTTGAGACTGTAAGTTTTTGTTAAAAGTGAAACATTTGTCGCCATATATTTATTAAATCATTAAAAAAGAATTCCCATTTTTTTTTTTTTGGTGGTTGGATACAGAGTTATTTGTCTGAGAGATTCATCAAGGGGCTAGCAAGTGCAAATTTACAAGGAAGGGCTCAGATAATTCATGACAAGGTATGTGAAGGTGATGTGGTGTTTTATTTGGATGGAGCACATAGTCCTGAAAGCATGGAAGTCTGTGCAAATTGGTTTTCCATAGCAAGGTGGTGATAACTCCAGGAAAGACTCTGCACAGGTTAGAGTTTAGTATTTGTCTAAAACTTTGTATGAATATTTAAAACTGTGTAATATGAGTTTTGTAATTTTGTATTTGCAGATATTATTGTTCAATTGTATGTCGGTGAGGGACCCACAGTTGCTGTTTCCGCGGTTGGTGGACACATGTGGTGGTCATGGTAAGTAAGTAAGTAAGTATTATGAATTATGCATTTTATAATAATAGTATTTGGTTACATGAACATATGATATAGAGTTATGATATTAATATTTCAGGTGTAAAGTTTAAAAAGGCGATATTTGTGCCAAATATGTCGGTTTACAACAAAGTTGGATCCAGTTCATCGTCTTTGCCACAAACTGATTTACAACAAGTTGATAATTCATGGCAGCTGACACTTGGAAGAGTATGGGAGAACACTGTATGCAGTGAAGGTGAAACAGGTACATTACATAAAATTAAATAATTAATATCCTATTATAATAGACAGAGACAGAGTTGAGAATGATTTTGTTTTATTTTATAATAATTATCAGGAACTTGTGAAAGTAAAAACAGTATGGTGTTTTCATCACTTCCATTGGCCATAAAATGGTTGAGAGACACTGCCAAACAAAATACGTCTGTTCAGCTGCAGGTATATTCATCACCTTCCTTTTACTAATTAATAATAATCATCTGCTTTTGCTTCATGTATTATATTTATTTTTGGAAAATATTATTAGGTCCTGGTTACTGGTTCGTTGCATTTGGTGGGTGATGTTATGAAATTAGTGAACAAATAACTCAACAAACTCAAAATTTTTACAAGTTACAACAACAAAGATGGATTTAACATTTATTGTAGTTTATGTTTCATTGTATTTGTTTCAAAAAACTATCTGATGTTTATTAGTGGTATTGTATTTGTTTATGATACTTAGCTTGGTTTTTTGTAAAATATTACCATTGATTACTATTATTTTTATTATAGCTACTATTACTATTCGTAATATTAAAAATTCACCATAGAATAAATGAAAAAGCTTTGTATTGATCTTTGCAAATTTACAAAAGATGTGAAGGTCATAAAATGAAAAACTTTCAGAATTTTTTACTTCACATGGCTTACTTGATCGAATAAATTTTCTTAAAATAGCTATTTGTTGTGGATGCCTTGAGGGGGATGTTGACGTATTATTATTGGCCACCTGATATAAATTATTATTTATTATTATTAAATAAACTTTTAAAAAACTAAAATAAAATCATTAATGAATTATTAAATTTAAAACATGGTTAACTAAAAAGTAAACTATGATTGAAAATATACAAACAAGTCAAAACTACTATAAAGAACTAATTTTACTAAAAAGTAAGTAAATTAAATTTGAAAACTAAATATAATTTGAGTAAGAATTGCAACATCAAATGCAAGGAGTAGAAAACATTCCAAAATTACCTAGAAGTAACAATAAACAACATGAATCATTCTCTTCATCAACTTTAGATAGATAAATCAGAGTTTCCATCACATCCTCTATACATAACAACATGTTCTACCACTTCACTCTGCTCATAAAAGTCAAAACGTTGACTTTTTCCATTTTCCTTCCTTCTTTCCCAAGACCAAAATCATGACCCACCCACAGCCCACAACTAGAAACTTCAGTACAACACAACCAAAAGACTTTCAATTTTTCAAACCATATACTTGATTTCTCATTGCAAAATCACACAACTTGTTCATCATAAGAACAGTGGTAATTGCAATGAAAAGTCAAATATAACGGTTCAAAAAGTCAACTCAACTTATAAACACACCCACACATGAGTAAATTGTTAATTAATGCTCACAAAAGCTGCCGAAGTTCCTGATTCTCTTTACGCAACAATTGTATTTCCTTCATAAGCTCTGCCTGATTTTCCAAAATCGCCCTCATTGCATTCGACATTTGCATCTACAAAAAATAAAAAACACACAATGAGTGAAAAAAGCAACATATTATATAGAAGATAAAAAAACATCCACAAACACAAACCTCTTGCATATGAAATTGTCTTAGAACTTCAATATGAAGATTTCTAACATCTTCATGAATGGATTTCTGAAAAGAACCAAGAGCTTCATCAAGAGTCCCTTGAAACAGTTGCAGAGAAAACGAAGATCCCTGTTGTGAACTATTTGTTTTCTGTGCTTGTGTATCCGATGCACCCTGTCTCACAAAACCAACAAACCACAATTTACAAAAATACCCTCGAAAAAAAAAACAAAAAACTTAATTTAATCCACTCACATTCATGGATTCCATGGCAGCCGATGACATGTCATGCCTAGGTGTCAAACTATTCAAAAGCTCTTCTCTCGTTTCACCTCCTGTTTTCTTCATCATTTTCGGGGACCCCGCACCCACAGCTGTTGAAGTCCCATCACTAAAAGATGGATTGGTGCTTATCCTCTCAGCATAACTTGAAAATCTTCGTGTTGGAGTTGAAGATTCTAAGCTCCCTTTTATGCCAACTGAAAGAGATGCTAAAGGGCTATCTTGATTAGATGTTGATGAGCTGTCATACACACGAAGATTAGCTAACGGTGGCAACCCTGAACTAAGATCCTCAAGTCCAGTCAGCATAGATCCTGTGGAGGATGATGTCATCGCTGCAAATCGTGAAGGTAGCGACACTTGCTGACGTGGCGGACGGATGAATTTATCGGATAATCTCTCTCCACCCCATGCTTCTGGAGGTGTTATGGATGATGGTTCTTCACTTTTTGGAGAAGAAGATGGTGGCTGAGAGATTGGAGTCTGGTTATCATCCTGTGTAAATTTTGTAATTTTGTAATTTTATTTTTGTTTTAAAAAATGTTACATATTGTTTACATTAATTACCTGTGCTAAAGTGGAGCTAGGTTTCCAGTCAAAAATGGAGTGAGGATCACTGCCTACATCAGAAGATGAAACAAATCTTTTTGATGAAGGAAACAAAAGAGAAGTCTTTTTATCAAAATCTTTTTTAGTTCCTTCCCATAACTTATCAAAAGAGGGAGTAATTGGTTGAACTTCCACAAGTGGAGAAAAAACCTCCATGTCATCTTTGTAATTATAACTTCTTGGAGCATGTAATCTTGCTAATCCACCAACCCTTAATGTGCTTCTCAGTGGCGTTTCTTCACTTGTAGATGATTCAGACATTGATGGGGTAACTAACTCTGGAGAGGGTCCGGATCCTGCCCGGGTAATTCGGGCAGCAGAGATTAAATGGGCAGATGTTGTTGCTGATGGAAGAGGGTCAGGCATCACAATTGAATCATCCACAGTGCCTCCCATTAAAGCTGTATCTGGTGTGCACGTTTTCTCATTTACATATATTGGTTTTGATCTTTGCCAACATAAACTTGTCACAGCCTGATGTAAATAAACAAGATTTTTTTTAAAAAAAAAAGGAAACATAATTTAAATAAGATATATGAAGATGGGTTTACCTCAGAATTTGCATATGCACGAAGAACAGTAAAAGGTTGAGGCTTTGCACGAACATCATAAAACACAACCTGCCCAGTTGTTGTTCCAGCTGCTAAAGTATGTCCATCATCACGAAATGCCACTGAAGAAAAAGGGGATTCATAGGGTATGCAAAATGAGGGTCTTCTTGATCCTGAGTCAAAAGTGTATAGCTTTTTATCCAGTCCCACACTAGCAATCACCTGTTAAAGAAAGAACAAAACTTATAAAAGAAAGAACAATATAATTGTACAAAAATGATGATTCAGGTTGAAAGAGAGACCTTGTCATTTGAAGGTGAAAAACTAACACCAGCAGTTGGTGCAGAATGCTGCTTTAACCAAGAAACCTTTGGGTTGCGACCAGTTGTATCCCACAAATGAACAGAGCCATCATCGCCAGCTGTCACTAAAAGGTGTCTGCTAATCCGTGAATAATCAAGCACCCTCAAGACCTGAGAGCTCGAACCATCAGACAAACATCTAGCACAATCAGGAAAACAAAGGTACATGAATTACAAACACCAATAAGAACTAAGATTCTTAATGGTTTTGTGATGGATAGAAAGTTGGAGAAGTTTAGAAGATGCACCTGTCCATTAGGATCCTTGAGTTCAGTAGCCCTTGCGCCTGATGCAAGGTTGTGAATTATAAGATCACCACTAAGACTAATGGAAGCTAAATGTTCGTCTTTGCAATTGTATTTCACATCTGTTATTGTGTCTGTGTGACCTTTTAACCACTTTATACACTTTCTTCTCTGTAAATCCCATATTCTCACAGTTTGACCACTTCCACCAGAACAAATGTAACGAGATGCTTTGGAACTGAAGTTGATTGTGAAAATAGACTCCTGCAACATGAGAAATCGATTAAAAGAAGGTACAATACAAAGAAGATTACCTATTGATTGTCTTGTGAAATTTGAGAGGCAATTTAAATCATATGAAAGATATATGTCGAACAGAAGATCAGCTCACCTCAGTATTGTCAACACTGTCGCTGCCGGCCGTAGGAATAGTTCCCATGCTTTGACCATTCTTTCGCCATAACGATATCCTTTTATCATCACCAGCACTAGCCACCACCAAATCTAATCACAACCCCATCTTAAAACTTCAGGATGGTTTTTGCAATTTAGAAGCTCACAATCACGGCATTATATGAAAAACGGAAACATCGATTCTTTTATTCAAATTAAACCACCAAAAGGAGAAGAAAAGAAGAAACTTACTCGTATGATTCCACTTTACGGAGTTAACTTGAGAACCGGGTGAAGGCGTGTGGCTGAGAATACAAGGATCGCCAGGATCCATCGAGACATCGAAGAGTTTAACGGTGTCGCCGCCGCTAGCGGCCAAAAGCGACATTGCTGGATCGGCGAAGTTCATTAGTTATTAGGGCTTGATCTTGATGAGATATGAAGCAAGGTCTAATCACGTCGGAGAGTCGACTGATACGAATTATAACATCGGATCGAAGTGAATACAATCAAAATTTAAACCAAAAAGGAGTGATGCAATTAGAATTTACAAATGATGAAATGTGATGGATTGAGGGTAAAAGTGGGATGAATTTGATGTGATATATCTTCTTTTCTCGTGATGATTTTGAAACCCTAGAGAGAGAAATTTTCAAAAATAGTGTGAGGGCTCGGCGCCCTTGTAACTTTGGGAAAATGGCCCCGATCACTTTGGTCATCTAATTTGAAAAATACTCAAAATTCAAAGAGCAAGTCGACTCAAATATCAACTATGATAGTTGTATTTTTCTCTCAAGTTTGGCATATGCCTAGAGTATATTTCTCTCTAATTGGGGATGTTATGCAGGTTGGAACCGGACAAAACCGGACCCGAATAAACCAAAAACCGAATAAGAGTAATCGGAGAAAACTAAAACCGAACCACTCAAACCAATACGGGGTCGGTTTGGTTTGGATATTAATCGGTCTAGTTCGATTATTACCTGAATAAATCGAATAGTATTTACAATATGATTAAGAACCCAATAGAACCGAATAAAATAAATGCTAGTAAAAAAAAAAAAAAACTTCTATTACCCTCTATTTAGAAATATGTATCTCATTGAATATACAATCAAAAATACACGTAAACTGTGTAAATAGTAGTTTAAATTATGAACTACAAACTGGACAAAAAAAAGCGTCAAATCATACAAATAATGAAAAAGTTATGACAGTTAAACTATTTTTGAGAAAAATATGACTCTTGATGCTTTTGTCGGGGGGGGGGGGGGGGGGGGGCGGGGAGGGGGTCAAGCGTTTCAGCAAAGTCATGTGGTTCAGAAGTTTTACACTCCGAATTTGGTGTGTCAAATGATGAATCTCAAAATAAATTTCCGGAAAATTGTGTAATGTCCGTAAATTCGAGCTAGACCATTAAGATATAATAAGTAGTAGTAATTATTATAATTAAAATCTTTGATTAGGATAATTTATAGTCATGTGTGTTGTAGACTATATAATATAAGTTTCGTAGTAAGAAAGATAGGGAAAATCAACTGAATCGTCCGTAAATCGTAAAAATAAGTACGACAATTTATATATATATATATATATATATATATATATATATATATATATATATATATATATATATATATATATATATAAAGTGCACATTGTCCCGATCCCGAAAATTATAAATTTTGTAGAAATCCGACTCTATATGATTTTTATAAAGATATAAAAGTCAATCACGCACAAAGAATGTGTGACGTTAAAAGGTACGAACAGAATGATTGACTTTTTGAATAAAGTCACCAAAATAAAAGTCGTAGTACTCTTCAAGATATGAATTTTGATAAAAAGGAACACCAAAATCAGAGTCTGTACGAGAGAGTTATGATTTTTGCAAAATCATTCAATCATATAAAAATAAGGGCTAAAAGTAAAGTCATAATTAGTCGATGAAGCCTAAAGAAAAGTTGCAGTACTCGTCGGGAACGACGCGTGGTAAAAAAAGAACGTCAAAAACGGAGTTCGTATGAAAAAGATATGGAATTTACAAAATCTGGGATTTGCGCCCCGCGTAGTGCACGTCGGGTACGCGATGCGCGCTTCTAGAAGGTGAAAACGCGGACCACAGAGAGCCTGACACGTGGCACAAAGTTGTTGGGGGAGACGTAGCCTTAAAATGTGCGGCATGCACCCCTTTTGCATGTTGTGCACCTCAAATTTGGCTATAAATAGAGCTTCATTCCCCATTTCATTCCTCACACTCTCCCATTTCACTTTTCTCGAGTCCCTATGACTTTTAGCCCATTTTCCCTTAGTTTTAGTCTGTGGCAAATCCCTGCGATCCGTGAAGTAGTAATAGCTAGCAAGTAGAAGCTCTGCGGGTACAATTTTTGGAATTTTGTTCAGGGAATCATAAGTTACACTCTATTTTATTCTAGTGTAATTTATATTTAAATTCATAGTCGTTGTATGAACTTATAAATAAGACTGTCAGTAATTCCAATGTCACATTACTAATTTATCTACTTACGGGGCTGATGTTTAGGTTGGATTTAGTGAGGTGTTTAAATTGAGATTTCCAAACAATATACTATGTATACCAGACGGACCCTACATACGATATGATCCTACTTAGTTGTCCCTTATCAGCTATAGATCAGTAGACATTGGGATTATCGTAAAATATATTGTAACGTCCGGTTCCCTGGTATGCATTTAATTAAGTATTTATTTATTTTGAAAGAAGGACTCGACGAGTTGGTAGCCCTGACTCGTCGAGTAGAGGGCAGTTTGTGCGCGGGGTTTAAGTGAGCTACTCGATGAGTCGCAGCCTGGACTCGACGAGTAGGACATGCTGGATGAAACCCTAATCTCTAGGGTTTGTACCCTATTTAAGCATCATATTTGGCCTCAATTCCAACCTCCATCACCCCAAACCCTGATATTGAAACCCTAATCCGCCATAAGTGACTTTGAGTTATTTCTTGCCATTTTGAGTGTTATTTGTGCCTTTTGAAGCTTGTGGAAGAAGTAGAAGATAGAAGACTCAAGAGGGAAGGAGTAGATCAAGGAACTACACTCCATTGGCTATAATTTCTTGTAATCAAGTTTCCAACTTTATCATTCTTCTCTTAGATCTACTTGTTTCCATTTTATGAAAGTTTTGGTTCAAGAACCTTGGTCCTTGGAGTTGGAACGTCCCAAGTGGCTTATATCTTAGATCTAGGATCTAGGAAAGGTTCCATGGCATAAAGGTGCAAACTTTATGACCATGGAAGCCCCATGCAAGTTTATAAGCAAGTTTATGGTCTTTTTAGCCCTAAAAGATCATGCATGGAAGGAAAGCTCGGAACTTTATGTGTCCAACAGGTGTTAAAACCCAAGATCTAGGTTTGTATGCGTGGATTTGAGATTCTATGGCCTTTTGGACAAGATCCATGCCTTATAGGAACTAGGGTTTTGTCCAAACCCTCTTAGGAGAGTTATGAACGGGTAAAGTTGGAAACTTTACCCTTAGAAAGGCCTATCCAGTGGGCAAACGAACTAAGAACCTTGGATCTAGAAGATAGGGGTTTAATCTGTTAAGATGACCAAACAGACAGAAGGACTCGTCGAGTCCATAAGGGAACTCGACGATTCGTGTCGTGTTGTCCCGATTTCAGTTAGTAGAACTCGACGAGTCTGTAGAGGGACTCGACGAGTGGATGAGCCAAGTCGCGACTAAACAACCCGATAGAACTCGACAAGTCGGTGGAGCGACTCGGCGAGTTGAATCGCGATTTCAGGATTTCTGAGTTATAGAACTCGGCGAGTTGAAAGGCTGACTCAGCGAGTTGGTCAACCCAGAATGTTGACTTTGACCAGAGTGTTGACTTTGACTAGAGCGTTGACTTTGAACAGGGGTAAAATGGTCATTTTACCCTATGAAGAGTTATCAGTTTTTGATTAAGTGTTATTATGGAATTTATAGACGGAGAGTCGTCGGAGCAACAGACAGGGATTCCTCACTCGAGCTCAGCATTCAATTTGAGAGGTGAGTCTTCTCCTATAGGAACGTGTCTAAGGCACCAATGACGGCCCGTTTATGTGTGACTGTATGTGCCGGGGTTAGCCCGATGTAGGTTTTATGTTCCAGACTTCGGTCTGATGTCGGGGCAAGCCCGAGGAAGTTAGTATGCATGATGTCTTTGTGATTCCTGCATGTGTATGATTATATGTTCCGGACTTCGGTCTGATGTCGGGGCAAGCCCGAGGAATGATAACTTGCTTGTTATGCTTATGTTTATGTTATGTTTATGATATATACCGGACTTCGGTCTAATGCCGGGCGGGGCCCGATGCAGGTGCTAGGCCCAAGTTCGGGCGGGGCCCGATGCAGTGGGCGAGGCTCAGTACGTGATTATGTGTTTAGTATGTGGTAGCTTGGGGGGACTCACTAAGCTTTGTGCTTACAGTTTTTAGTTTTGGTTTCAGGTACTTCCACTAGCAAAGGGAAGGGCTCGGGATGATCGCATGGTACACACCACATATTCAGTATGGGATTGTTGTAGACTCTGATGATTACTTATATGATTTCGATACAATATTTGACATGATGTTTTTGAGATACATGGTTCTTGTTTTTATTATGATGATGGATGTTTATGGTTTAAATAATGATTTTAGAACGAAATTTTTGGACCGTATTTTTGGGATGTTTCATATATACTATAATTACTATAGTCTCCAGGATCACGAAACTAGACTAAGGCTTAATACTCTATGCGTCTAGTTCTTTTCAAAGTATGAAGCGAAGTGCTACCAAAATCATCAGTCATCCACTTTATCAAGTGAGTGAATAGTTACTTTCATCTTACTCATAGATATGAAGTATCTAGATAATTATCTACTTTATGTCCTTATAACCTTTGCTGAAAATGTTGTGTTAGATAAAATAGTATGAGATGACATTTAAATTGATCATATAAGTATTATATACTTATAAATATGTTCAAGTGTTTCAGCAAAGTCATGTGGTTCATTAATTTTACACTCCGAATCTGGTGTGTCAAATGATGAATCTCAAAATAAATTTCCTAAAAATTGTGTAATGTCCGCAAATTCGAGCTAGACAATTAAGATATAATAAGTAGTAATTATTATAATTAAAATATTTGATTTGGATAATTTATAGTCATGTGTGTTGTAGACTATATAATATAAGTTTCGTAGTAAGAAAGATAGGGAAAATCAACTCAATCGTCAGTAAATCGTAAAAATAAGTACGACAATATATATATATATATATATATATATATATATATATATATATATATATATATATAGAAAGTACACGTCGTCCCGATCCCGAAATTATAAATTTTGTAGAAAGCTGACTATGTGTGAATTAGATATGATTTTTATAAAGATATAAAAGTCAGTCACGCACAAAGAATGTGTGACGTTAAAAGGTACGAACAGAATGGTTGACTTTTTGGATATAGTCACCAAAATAAAAGTTGTAGTACTCTTTAAGATAGGAATTTTGGTAAAAGGAACACCAAAATCAGAGTCTGTACGAGAGAGTTATGATCTTTGCAAAATCATTAAATCATATAAAAATAAGGGCTAAAAGGAAAGTCATAATTAGCCGATGGAGCCTAAAGGAAAGTTGTAGTACTCGTCGAGGGCAACGTGTGGAAAAAAAGAATGTCAAAACCGAGTTCGTATGAAGAAGTTATGGAAATTACAAAATCTGGGATTTGCGCCCCGCGTAGTGCACGTTGGGTACGCGATGCGCGCTTCTAGAAGGTGAAAACGCGGACCACAGAGAGCCTGATACGTGGCACAAAGTTGTTGGGGAGACGTAGCCTTAAAATGTGTGGCATGCACCCCTTTTGCAAGTTGTGCACCTTAAATTTGGTTATAAATAGAGCTTCATTCCCCATTTCATTCCTTACACTCTCCCATTTCCTTTCTCTCGAGTCCCTATGACTTTTAGCCCATTTTCCCTTAGTTTTAGTCCGCGACAAATCCCTGCGATCCCTGAAATAGTAATAGCTAGCAAGTAGAAGCTCTGTGAGTGCAATTTCTGGACTTTTGTTCGGGGAATCTCTATAAGTTAAATTACACTCTATTTTATTCTTGTGTAATTTATATTTAAATTCATAGTCGTTGTATGAACTTATAAATAAGACTGTCAGTAATTCCAATGTCACATTACTAATTGATCTACTTACGAGGATGATGTCTAGGCTGGATTTAGTGAGGTGTTTAAAGTGAGATTTCCAAACAGTATACTATATATACCAAACGGACCCTACATACGATATGATCCTACTTGGTTGTCCCATATCAGCTATAGATTAGTAGACATTGGGATTATCGTAAAATCTATACTATAATTATTATAGTCTCCAGGATCACGAAACTAGACTAAGGCTTAATACTCTATGCGTCTAGGTATTTTCAAAGTATGAAGCGAAGCGCTACCAAAATCGTCATTCATCCATTTTATCAAGTGAGTGAATAGTTACTTTCATCTTAGTCATAGATATAAAGTATCTAGATAATTATCTACTTTATGTGCTTACAATCTATGTTGAAAATGTTATGTGTTAGATAAAATAGTATGAGATGACATTTAAATTGATTTAATCATATAAGTATTATATACTTATAAATATGTATTGGCTGGTGATAGGGGATGGTAGATAAGGATATGATAGATAGGTGATGGTAGATAGGTAATGATAAATATGTGATGATAAATAGGAGATGACAATGACATATCATGACCTTGACTTGCGATGTTGTGATGTAGTCATCTACCAGAGTATAGATGGCGACCACTGACTAATCTAAACAAGTCATGTGGAAACACCGACAAGCTCATAACCTGTAGGTGATGAATTATGAGTTCAGGCGATGTGGTAACTACGTATTCATGCGATGATATCTAACACATACTAGACACGTATTGGGGGAGTAATCACCAAAATAGTATTGTCTATGCGATGTAGGCGATGATCCTTAGGAAAAGTCCTTAGCAATAAACATATACAAAAATGCGATGTAGGCGATGATAAGTAAACACAATATATGTGATGACCCTTAGGATAACCCCTTAGGGAAGAATGAATAAGAAAACGGGGATGAGTAATTGGGTTAGTTGTTTGTTTGATGATTAAACACATTAACTATGTTATTGTGGTTTGAAAACCCTATGTACTCACCAGGTTTCCCAACCTAACCCACTTAGTTTCTTTGTATCACAGGAAGCAATACAAAGATATTGATGTTCGAACGTGATGAGAGATTCGATGAGATATAAACTATATAATAAAAATTTTAGGCCTAAGTTTATGCTTATGTTTTGTATCATTTATGACATCCCAAGTTTTGAAAAGATATCAATATCGAACGTTTCTTCGGAGATGTTTAATGTTAATATTAACTCACACTGAAATAATATCTTTGGGACCAATTTCACAACAAAAGAAATATTATGTTTTAAAATAAGCATAAATAAAAAGTTTTTAAATGACCGTAAAATTGTGGATGTCACAAATTGTGAACGTGTTCAGTGTTGGAAGATGCTTTAAGGGAACTCAAACTTATAATTCTTCATGTTTTAGTAATTCTTTTGAAGGTATGGTGTCTTACAGAAAGTCTATCATTTAATATGTTCAAATGTACCAAAATCAAAATGTTTGGGTACCAAAGGCTTGTGATGCTCGGATTACGAAATGTGATGAGCATTTTCATGATAAGAGTTATGTTGTGAAGCTCTGAAATTCAAAAAAGAAGAAGAAGAAGTGTAAAGTCAAAAAAATTTGGGTGCCTAAGCATAAGTCTTATAATGTTGTGTGAAATCGAATTTTGAAGGCAAAAATATTGAAAGAACATTCGTTTCTCACATTTTTTCTGATGGATGTGTTAGAAGTTGGAGCAAAGAGAAAAAGTTCTATGGTTGGTTCAATTGTTTGATAATTTTTGTGTTCCAACTAAGAATTCAATCTCATGTTTTTCTCAATATTCAGAAGTGGGTTCTCATTCTGATCAGAATATTACTCCAAAGCAATGGGTTTATAAGGTGTCACTCCAATTCTCAATCTCAAATGGGTCCCTAAAATTTCATGTTAATTACTGAAGTTTTATTTGAGGGGGGGGGGGGGTTCTTATTATTGACGATATTTCATTTCATTGGTGGTTAAATGCGAATGAAGTTGAATGAGATTCGTAGTCATGTTCATTTTATTGCAAGTTTGGATTCGTAGACTCAAAAGCAAGCTTGCAAAAAGAGAATTGGCATTCCATGCATAAATTCAAGTTGTATGGTTTTGTGATCCCACATAGCAATGAAATGCTATATGACAAAAGGAAGACAATTTGTTGCTTTATCTAATTTCATAATGGTATGTATATCATTTAGAGACCTTGTCTTCATACATGTGCGAAAAAGAGACTGACGGCGTGTATTGCTATTGTTCGTTGGATTTCAAGAAATTAATGGAAACCAACAACATGCTACAAAAACACATTTGTAAAATTGAACGCAATAAATGAAATTAATGAGCTGGATAGATCGAGGGTTTTTGGATTTTACAAACTATTTTTAACATCCAAATTTTGAGGTACTATTCTTTAAAGCGTCCCTTGTGATTAAATTTGAAATGTGGACTTTGAATTTACCATGGCGTGGTATTTAGAGTACCACGACGTGGTAGTGTCATCCCTAACACGACGTCGTGATTTAATTACCACGGCATGGTGCCGCTATCTGCATAAAACTCTAAGTTTCGGGATTTGGTCCATATATAAAGGATATGAAGGATAGGGTTTCGACTTCCGCCTCAGGTTCCTCTTCAGATCCCTCCTCAGGGTCTTCTTCAGGTTCCTCCTCCAACCATCCGTTATTCCCCTGATTAGGGAAATACGGATCTCCGGGGTGATGGAAGCCGGCCATACTGTCTGCGAGAGTGTATAAATGTACTAATATTATTCCTAAGATGTTTTAATTATTATGTAAATTGAGTTGATGTTCTCTTCTTGGTAACAAAGGGGTATGTTTTTAGGTTTACCGACCATCGAGGTTTCCCCGGGGCATGTAATAGTTGTACTTCGGAGAAAATGTAGTTGATCATGCTACATTCACCCCTTAATACAACTAAGAACAGTCCCGACTTAACCGAGATGTCAATATTATCTTATTTGATTTGGTATTATGTTCTTTTTCCTATATCGTACAAGTAGAGGTGTTTTATTGTTGTGTTTTATTTGTTTTGTTCAGAGTTGTTTTTGTCCCTCTTTGGTTTATAGTTGCATATCAATGTGTGGTTAGATATGCCAGTTCACTATAAACAGAGCTCTGATACCAACCTGTCACACCCCCGAACCAGACGGCGGAAACGTCCGAGGGCTCGCGTGACTTAAATTGAATATCATCACAATGGTTATATATGAAACACAACATAAACTTCACCATGCATTAATACACAACGATTGACATTGTTCACATCCAGTACATTGTTTAAATATTACATGTCCATAGCATCAATTGTTCGAGTGTTTTCAAAACATAACATCCTAACATACTTGATATTACCCTTCAGCTTACCTGTTACCTGAGAATACAAGTTATTTTGAAAAACGTCAACATATGAAATGTTGGTGAGTTCATAAGCAGGGTTGTGATAAAAAAAGATTTGCGTAGTTTATAAAACCCAGAAAATCCGATATTTTCTGAAAAGACAATTGTTTACCAAAGGGTGAAGATCCATAAGTTGGTGCATGAATGATTTCAAAATGTGTATAAATGGGAAGTTTTGTATTATGTTTATAGAAAAATACAAGCGAGTGGTGCTGATTTCCTCGAAAAACCCGATGTTTTCCGATAACATAAAATATAATTGGTTTCAAATTGTTATACCGCTACACGAATGATTTTGATTACTTTTCCTTGATTACTCGGATAGTATTGGATTTATTTAATTTCGTGAGTCGTTATAACCATGCATAATAATGACTAGTTTGTCTGTCTTGGCATCCTAATGAACGCCGGAATTGATCTTAAGATTTTGTCACCCTAGACTGGCCGAGTCTAACTGTAGCGAACAGCTGAGGTGTGGGGGAGTCACCCCCGTATAGATCTATACACAAACTCTCGCTCTCCCTCCAGGAGACTTTGATTATAACTACAGACTACGAACGACCCTTAGAGGTGTCGCCCGTTATTACTCACTTAATCCAAACGGAGTTGATTACTATTGATTAACGACTTGTATTTGTTTACTTGAATTGAAGGTAAGCCTAACAAACGAGGAGAAGAGGATTACAAGGTCCTGCTCATTACGTGTGTTATTTAAGGCTGTTGGTTATACGAAGGACACATTAGCCCATTTCATATTTGATTTAATTTGGACCTTACTAGCAATGCTAATGGGCCACCAAGGCCCAATAGCTTATATATGTCATTGAGGGTCCCTTAAACATGTAATTGGGTCACCGGAGACCCAATAAACATTTATTATTAGTGTTAGGCCCAAAAGTCATGTCAATGGGCCACGAAGGCCCAATAAGCATGATTAGGATCTTTCAAGCCCAACTATTTGGATATTTACTTGTTTTAGGTATAGTATAATTGTTGGAAAGTTTGATTGAACGATTGTTATCTTCGTATCGGCACGAGGCCGGTCGGTTGTTTATAACGATATTTGGAATTATACGTATATTCATCTTTCTATTTTTATGAGTTGTAGTTTGGTATTTTTGACTCAAATATCTTAAAAACAAAATAATTGGTTCAAAATGTTGGTTTGACCTTTTCAGCCCTTCTTTAATAAAAATAACAATTTTAGTCCCTTATTTTGAAAAAGAAACATTTTAGGCCCTTAAACCATTTTCTTGACATTTTTGACCCATAGACTTGTTTAAATGATGATTTTAGTTCAAAATTTACTCTTTGGCAGTTTCAGCCCTTCCAGTAAGGAATTTTTCAGTTAAAACCCAAACCTTTCGCAACTTTTATAATTTTGGCCCAAAATCCAAAAAGTTTACATTTTTTATCTTTGTTTGGAAAATAAATCATTTTAACCCCTGAATTGGTTTTGTTTACCCTTTTTACCCCCTGTTTTGAGAAGTTTATCATTTCAATCCCTTGAAAATTATGTTTTTCGCAATTTTGGGCTCAATGGGCCGAAAAACCCAAAAATTTGGCCCATTAAGCTACAAATTACATTTCTAGCCCTTTAAAGAGTATGATATTCATAAAAACATTTATTTTTACTGTTTTGACTCTTTTAGTCCTTAAGAAAACCGTGGATGGCAACTCTCAACTCAACTTTTAATTGTTTGACAAATTTAGCCCAAAAATGAGTTTTATGTTGCATTTTGTTTATTATGACTTAAGCTAGGAACTTTTCTTGATTTGGTCAATAAAAGTATATTAGATCATGTTTGTTTCCTCTTTTGTGTCATAGATCTTGAGATTTCTTTCCTTTTTGTTACATATTTACCACATAAACACATAAAATCACACACACATACATGAAATCATACATAACATACACATACACATAGATCTACACATTTTACTTGTATTCTCCCCCATAAAACTTGTGAAAACCGAAAAGAGAGGGGTATGAACTCACCTTTTTCTTGTGGATCTCGGTTTTGAAGAAGAAATGAAAGAAATTGGTGAGATTTTTCGGCCTAGTAAGCTTCTTGGAAGATCTTTGGCTTAGATGTGTTCTAAGAAGCAAGATCACGAATTTTGTATGAGTTAAGGGAGATTTTTGAGGTAATCAAGAAGTTAAAGTATGGATCAAACAACAACTTACCAAGGATTAGTGATATTAGGAAAAGATCTTCTTGTAGCCCCTTGTGAATCTCAAAATTTTAGAGGAAAAGTGAAGGAGTTCTAGAGGGAGTTTTGAAGAAACTTTGAAGTGGTGATGGGGTGTGTGTGTGTTTCGGCCGAATTAGGAGGAGGGGAGAGAAGAGAGTGTGAATTGAGTTGACATGCATGGAAGTATGAGATTTGTGCATGGGTTTCCAATGGACAAATATGAGGTGGCATATAAAAGTCAACTCTTTCCCCCCCATTTTTGTAGTTGGGCCGAGAGAGGAAGAAGAAAGAAAGAATTTGGGGCCTTTTTGTGCTTAAATCCATATTATGGCCCATTTTGATGATTTTTCGGCCCAATAGGTCTTTGGAGATGGTTCACGGCCCAAAACAATCAAAGTACGAGTTTTATGGCCCTAAAGGGCTAATTAAATTTGTTATGGCCCAATAAGAGTATTTTATTTCATTCTAGGCCCATTATGGCCCAAAATGTTAAAATCAATGAAAGTGGGTCCAATTAGAGCCCATTTAAGAGTTCTAAGCCCAAAATAGTCAAATTGGAAGTTTATTGGTCTATTAGGCCCAATAAGAAAATCCTAGTCCAAAATGGACTTGAATCGGGATTTTTTTAGGGTTTCCAACTTTTGTTGACTATTTGAAAGTTTGTATAGGGTATTTGATGGGATTTTTGTTGTCATTGGATAAACACCATACATGTTTTCTAGTTTTAGCCACAATGTCATTCTTTGTTAAGTGTTTTACAAGGTATCAGAATTCCTGGTTGTGACAGTTTTTGAGTTTAGTTCTTCTTGATGGGTTCATGTAAATGGTTAGATTTGATAAATTGGTAACTTTATTATTCCTTGAAGTCCCACGAGACACATATGTCCAAGATCTGAAATGGTTCACTTGTTTGATGTCATGCATGGGTTTTGACCCCATTTTTACCTTTTTGACCTAATTTTGTGGTCAAGTTGATAGTTTTAGATGGTAAACTGAGGTTTGACTTGTGATTTGTATCTAGGTGATGTGTAGTACTAGCCTTTACTTTCATACAAGTCGAGGTGTAGTCTATCCTGATTTGCAAGGTAAGTTTTCTCACTATACTATGTAGGTCACTAGGTGTCGTGGTATGTTAGATTGTCTGTGTGACTTTTGCATGAAAGATTGTGGTGGGATCATAACACTTGTTTTAAAGATTGTGGTTGGATCATAACACTTGCATGGAAGACCATGGCAGGAAAGATTGCATCGAGGATCTAGCAACAAAAGTGACTATAAGACTATGGTGGGATCATAGCGTGCACACAGGTTGAAATACACTGCACGGCGGGGCCCATTGTTATGTATGGTATGTGGTATTTTGTGGAATTCACTAAGCTTTATGTTTACGATTTAAGTTTTTAAATGTTTCACGTACTTCCAGTAACAAGGGAAAGGAGCTAGCCTGATTGTGTTGCATCTACTGATGATTTCTGTATTACGAGATTTTGGGATTACTATTATATTTTTATGAAAACAATATACTTATATTTTTGATTAATTGCCTGGTGATGTTTATGGAATGGTTTTGTTACTTTAAAATTTAAAATTTTTCCTAGTATTTTTGGGTTGTTACATATTTGATTCGATCGCGTAAGATAAGAATGAAGAAGGTTAAGGTGTCTAAGCCAGTAACTAAATTGATATATTATTGTAATTAGAAATAAAGTTCTTTTTGGGTTTCCTTCATAACTAGAACATGGTAAGAATGACATTTGTAAAGAGAGCATGATTTATTAGATTATTATATTATAAATAAAGTAATTGGAAATTATGAGGAAATAATTTATTAATATATTAATTGGAAATAAAAATTGATTTGTTAATTTATATGATTAATAAATTAATGAGAAATCAATTAGAATCAATTAATTATTAATCAGAATTAATCTGAAATTAATTTCGGATTAATGGGAATTAATTAAAGGTTCAATGGTTGAATTGTAATTATTCATAATTGAGCAATGAAAGAAAATTCCGAAACCCATATAGGGGTGAATGAAATTAGGAGGGTTTCTAAGATTTCCAGAAGCCTCCTCGTAGTAAATAAGAAAAGGATTTGAATTGAGATTAAATATATTATTTAATCATTCAAATCTTGCTTTGTCTATAAGTTACATAAACTATAAATAGGACCCTAAGGCCATCAATTTTTGTTCATACTCTTCCTTGAAGGATTCTCTAGCCGAAAATCTTTTATCTCCTCTCTCCACGTGTCTTCTAGTTCTAGGGTTTGGGTGTGAGCCATTAGATGCATCATCCTTTTGGTGCTAAGCTTTCCAACACATACATTACAAGGAGATTGAAGTGATTTGTTTACTACAACAAATCAAAAGGTATATAACCAGTAACAGAGCTTGAACTTTTGATTTGTGGGGGCCGAAAGTATAATATGTATAAAAATTGGAGAACAGGGGGGCCAAAGCCCAAATTTTTTATTTTTAAGCCTACTATGCATAAAATTTAATAGATATGAACTACTTATAACTAGAAAAACAAGGGGGGGGGATAGCCCCTATTGGCCCTAAAGAAGCTCTTCCCGTGTATGTAACTCTACACTTGGTAATATTGAATTACACTAGGGTTATACTGGGTTTAGTTGTTCATTGTATGTTTCTATCAAGGTGTATGACATAGATCTTTTATAGGATGCATGTACCTTATTAATTGTTAATTGTTTTCTATATTGAACACTTTCGTTTATGATATGTGCATATCTTTACATATAATTGTATATCATATCTTAATATTTTAATTAATTTTATGCCCTTTATAAAACAAAAGGTACTTAATTTGTTATATGTTGTGTTGAAGGGGTAAAAGATGTGCTTGGAGCAGAAAGCAAGCTGGAAGCTGGAAGTTGGAGCTAAGGAATTTGATTAAAGTTTTTTAAATGAAGAAAAATATACCCAACAAGTCGTGGTGACATCACCACGACGTGGTGCCTTGACTTTTCCCGATTGACATCGAAGACTTGCTGAATACGGGATAATTACAAAGACCATGTCGTGGTGGCCTTACCACGTCGTGCTGGTCTGTTTTTCGGGAAACTATAAGTAGAAGCCATTCTCTCCGAATTGGGAACTTTTTGCTGTGAGCTTTGGACGATTTTTGAAGAGCAAGGATCTGTATTGAAGCTTGGGAGAGAAGAAATAGATTGAAGCTTTGGAATTTAGAGTAACAAGGCAAATGCTTCTTAATTACGATTTTATATAATAGAATAATCATGTATTTGCATATAGAATTTGTTTTTATGACTTTATTTTGCTGAAATCATGGGCTAAAACCCCATGACTTTCGTTTGGCATAGATTTACTTGATTATATGTGGTTTGATTTATGGTCGGATTAAGTTCTATTTGGTTATTTGTTTAATTAGCTTATTAAAGAATCTCTTGTGATTAAGATAACTGTTTTTATCTATTTATTGTTGAGTTCAATTTAGTTTGCATGAATATCTTTCTTAATTGAGCTTGAATCTTATGATCTTTGTGGATTGCAAAAATTGTAGGACTAGAGTTTTGGCTAAAGCCTAGGGTTAGAGAGAAAAAGTGGGTAAATAATTGTGGGAGCTAATATATTATGACTTATCATGTATTAAATTGAATCAATAAACTAATTTGATCAATCTATTATAAGTCTAATTGAACTCGAAACGAATGCTAGTAAGCTTGTTAGTTTATCCACCTGATCACCGTATGAATGACTAGTTTGCTAAAGGATTAAGTTAGTGAATATTAACTTGGTCATCTTAGGAATCGGTAACCAATTGAACATTAATCCATTACACTTCCATAAATCAACCATAATAGCAAGTAAATTGAAGCTAAACGAAAGTCTCTAAAATACCTTGGTGTTAAATCATCTCTTTTTGTTCCTTGCTTTAGTTTGATAATTGCGTTAGTTAATTGTTAGTGTAGCTTAGTTAATTAAGTTTCTAGTATTGCAAAACTAGAGAAAAAAAACATTTTTCTAATTTCCTTAGTAATTTAGTTAATAGTAGGTAAAAATTAGCTAATAATACCGTTCCCTGTGTCCGATACCTGTCTATTGAGCTATATACTATTTACAACAAGGTACACTGCCTTAAGTAGAAAGTAGTTACATTAGTAGGATAAATTGTTGCATAATTATTTTTCACATCAGTTTCCTATAAAACTCATCAGTGGTATCAAGGCTTAGGCTTGTCAAACATTGATTGCACATGAGATGAATCGAACTAAACTTTTTTTCGAAATACTGATCTCACGAAGTGAGATTTAGTGCTCATGACGTGAGCATGATTTTTTCCAAATTTTCGGTAATTATCTTCCTAATCAGATTTATGGTGTAATTTTTGGTAATTATCCAATATTGATTATGTTAGATTCCGAATTTTGAATGCCTTGTGTGATAATCCTTAAAACCCTAAATATTAGGAGATATAATTATTTGATAATTTTTAATTAGTTATATTAAATTGAATTATCTCTTATGAATTTAATAATTAATTTAAGAGTAATGTAATTAAAAGATAATTATAAATTCATAATATGTTTAAATTAATTAATTAATTATATGATAATTTAGATAATTGATATTTAAACCTCGTATTTTAAAAAGATTAAAAATACACCTTATACTATATATGATTAAAAGTTTAATATATTATACGTATAAGACAAGTCAGTCAAATCATTAGTAGGCCTCATTCACGAAGCCATACTCTAAGGGGGGCGAGGTATAAGGATAACGACCTATAAAATAACCGTTGAATGAGTGTCCACTATCAACCACCGCTCCCTTGTATGGTGGATGGTCATTATCCGAACGGGTTTGATAGGACATAACCTCTAAAAGTATGATACTACAAAGTAACTAAACCTTTTAAAAATCTCACTCTAGTTACTTTAGGAAAAATGTGAAATTATATGTTAATCCATGAAAATGCACATTGTTTCCTTATGAGTCATTGGTGAAGCATGTGTGGTTAATCGACACACTAATTTGGGACCATAAAGGCGAAATGATGAAACAATTCGTGTTTATGATTGTTGATGGAGCGTGTGTGGTTAACCGACACATTAATGAGAGATTATAAATCGATCGAGGGTGTCTAAGCGGGTTCACATGGTTATTCACATCTTAATTTTGATCCTCGGCATCCCAGTCACAATTGGTAAGAGCATAATCGAGATTAAACATGTCATTGATAAGATTCAATGAATCTCAAAGATGTAGAAGTTTCATGAGATTTAAATTGGTGAGATGACTCTACCTACCTAAAATAGATTTGAATTTGATTACGGCATCCCTCTTCAAAGGTCGAATCGAAAATATGGATCCTAGCCTTAATTTAAATTTATGGGTTAATAATTAAGGATTAAAATCAACTAACTTGAATTCTCTCTTCTCCCAAATTTTAGATGTCAAATCAAGACAATGATGGTCTTCCTCATTCTTCTGGAAATGTTTTTCCTTGTTCTTCTGAATATGATCTTCCACATTCTAATAAAGGTGAAAAGGTTTTCTCTTTTTCAGGGAATGGTGGAATTAGACATCATGCTTATTCAATTCTTCTTATTCTTATTCTTCTTCTTCTTCCTCCTCCTCCTTCTCCTCCTCCTCCTCCTGTGACTCTTCCAACGTCACATTTTCCTCAAGTTGAATGATACGAGACTACTTTTGCCTTATTGGCATGTAAACATGAAGATGGAAATTTTGTGTGTGCGCACGTTCTGAAAATGAAGTCGTACATTGACAAATTGGAAATGATGGGTATCATATTCCCAAAGGAGAAAGCCATTGATTTGCTTCTTGTTTTTCTTCCTGAGTTATATGGTCAGTTCATTAAGAACTTTCACATGAGGAATCTCGATGTGACCCTAATCGATTTGACCAGGATGCTGATATTTGCTAAAGCATAAATGATTAAAAACACATTTGAAGCAAAGTTGATTAAAGGGTCTAATTCCAAGGTTTGCATGGACATCAACAATCGTGACATTGGTGATCAAGAAAAGATTTCTCTTTGCAATCGAAAGGTATCGGCCAATACCATATCGTTTGATCATATGATAAAGATAAAGACTCGTAATGAGATCGTGCCCAATGTTGACCCCAATGAGTCCATCTGTTTCTACTGCCAATTGAAGGGACATTGGAAGCGAAGCTTCCCACATTACCTTAAAGATCTTAGATATGGTAAAGTCAATTATTATGACTCTACTTCAGGTACATCCATTATCTAATTCCATAAGTTCCTATTCTGTGGACTCTTAATACATGATGTGATGATCACATTTTGTTGGTATTACATGATCTAAAATAAAGAAGGAAGCTTAAACAAGTGAGCTAAATTTGATCGTGGATGATGGACTTTGGTCGCATGGTTTGATGGTCAGAATTTGGAGCTACTACTAGGGAGTTAGGATAACTTAATAGATTACTATTACTCTTCGGAGATGTATATAAACAAAGTTTTTCATTTCATGCATTGTAAGGACACGTTCCAATTTTCATTTTATTTCAATAAAAGTGAAGTTTTGGTTTACTTAGTTGCCTTATATTATTTCCTTGCAATGACATTTAATGAAAGTGTTAGTTATGTTTCAAATAATATCAATATTAATTGTAGATTGTATTCTTATGATATCATTTGTGGTAATATCATAATTGACCAAGTGAAAAGAAATTTCATCACCAACTGGACAAATACTTGGTGTTGTACAAGTCAAATTGTATAAATATTATAATCTTGTTCATTGGAAAATTATGTCTTAATTCATTGTTCACATGCTTATGTGAAGACAAGTGAATGACTAATGGATCTAGTACATATTGATATGGACTCTTCAGATCCACCACAAGCGAAGATAACTCTATTCATCAGGATTTATTGATGTTTCGGTAAATATGATTGTGTTTATAAGGTTAAACAAAATTCTGATACTTTTGAAAAGATTCAAAGAGTAACCGAACAAATAGAAGAATCTATTAGGCAGAAAGATAAAAGATTCTCTAACCTGGAAAGAAAGGAGAATACTTTAGTATCATGTTTATGATCATCTTAGTAATTATGGAATTGTATCATAATTAACCCTCCAAGAACATCTTAGTGCAATTGTATGACTAAGAAGAAGAATTGAACATTGTTGAAAATGGTTCGATCATAGACGAGTCATGCTTCATTCTAAATCTGGTTTTAGAGCCTTGCTCTAGTAACTATGAATCGTATCTTGAAAATAAATTCAAACTAAGAAGGATGATAACTGTGACATCCCCATTTTCATGGCCAGAAAAGACCGATTTTGTTTATGCTTTATAAAAATCAGAGTACTTATTTTGATAAAAATGTTGCGGAATTTGTTCCCAGTAAAACATGATAAATGCGTTATCAAAGCATTTCCGAAGAAATGTATTTTTATTCATTTTAAAACATTTGAGATGTCATCGTCAATACAGAAACATAAGCATAAACAGAACTTACATTCATTATCACTAGTGATCTACACCTCTTTAATCTCTCAGTGTAATGTAACTTCATATCGACACCTGTGATACAAATAAACTGAGTGGGTCAGGTTGGGAAACCTGGTGAGTACATAGGGTTTTCAACCCACAATAATATAATTATTATGTTTAATCATCAAACAATCAACCCAATTACCCATCCCCATTATCTTCTTTACTCTTAAGGATCTACCCTAAGAATTAGCTATTCCTCGTTCATTTATTCCTAAGGATCATCCTAAGGAATTGGCACGAAGTCCATCGTTACCAAGGTTTATAGATTACAACTGGTGAACACGTAGTCCAAAACATCTGGTAAACACTTAGTTCAAAAGTAACTAGTGAACACACTTAGTTCAAAAATACATAGTGAACACACTCAGTTCAAAATACCTAGTGAACACACTTAGTTCAAAAATACCTAGTGAACACACTTAGTTCAAAAATATCTAGTGAGCATCTAGTTCAAAAACACCTACAGGTTACGAGCCTGCTAGCGTTTCACTGGACTGTCTAGTATAGTCCGTGATCGTCATCTATACTCCACTAGATGACTGGATCACTGCCAACATTGATGTCTTTCATCGTGTTATCAAACAGCAACTATTTCATCTACCCATGTTTTACCCAACACATTTTGTAGATATAAAATACATATACAGTTTAAATAATTTAAAACATGTATAGAAATCTTTCACTCAGCATAGACAACAAGTATTCAGACAATATGCACACATAACACGTAATTTATATTAAAATACTTCATATCTATGTGTAAGATGAAAGTAACTATGCACTCACTTGAAAATGTGGTGATTCTGAATTCGGACAGCGCTTCGTTACTTCTTAAAACAATTTCCCTCGACAAAACCTAGTATCATTACCACTAGGGTTTAGCTCAATATTCAACGAGACTAATTAATAGTCTAGCTATTATTATTATTATATAAGCATTAAACAACACTATATAACTCATAATAATAGCCCAAATAATTATTATAAGGTCCTAATAACATTACTATATTAAAACATAAGTTATACTAAAGATAGGTTAGGCGTAGCGCACTTACAGCGGGTTTTTCTAAAAACCGGGCTTCGCCGGAGCAGCGTTCCGGAGCCGAAAGGCTCTTTTCGCGGGACTTCGGGAGCCTCGGGGCTTCCTTCGGGTGCTAGGGGGTTTACCTAGACTTTAGGGGGGGTTTGGGGGCTAGAGAGAGAGTCTAGAGAGAGAAAGAATGGTTTGGAAAGGTGTGAAGAATGAGGGAACCCGACACCTCTATTTATAGGCTGGAAAACAGCTCTACTCGTCGAGTAGGTCCTCCTACTCATCGAGTCCATGCCACATGTCACCTTCTGGTGGCTTGCCTTGGGGAGAAAGCCTTGGCCCATAATCAGCCACGTCACCCCTTTTGCAGCAGCACCCTGCCGACTTCTAAACCCCGTAACCTTCGCATACGAGCTCCGTTTTCGACGTTCTTTTTTTCCACGTGTAGGTAAAAATAAGATCTACAACTTTCATTTAGACTCCATCGGCTAATTCTTGACCGATCTTAAATTTAACAGTAGGAGGAAATTAGACTGTTAAATGACCACGAAGAATTCGTAACTCCTTCATACGGACTCCGTTTTCGTTTGTCTTTTTACCGTTGAGTTCCTATTAATGAGATATTCAACTCTCATTAAGGTTGCGTAAGCCAAAAACCGCTCGAACTAAAATTCGAGTTTCGGGCCGTGCACTGCTATGCCAAATCTTAGAAAAATCATAACTTCCTCATACGAAGTCAGATTTGGGCGTTCTTTTTTTGTATGTTCTCGGTTTAACATATACTACAACTTTTTTTTAGATCACTAAGGCTAAAAAGTCCTCTATCGTAAATTCACTATTTACGTCTCCCGGTGCCGTGCCGGTTTTGCCGAAAAACTTCGACGGGCCATAACTTCTTCGTTATAACTCGGATTTCGGCGTTCTTTATATGTACGGAAACCTTGAGACATATTATAAAACTTGGTTAAGATTATTTATTCTAAATAATCTTTTGTTGAAAATTCGTTTTCGACCCCTGTTATCTCTAATTTGACTAGCTCGGATCTACGGGCGTTACAATAACACCTCGTAATATGTGGAGTTGTAATGTTTTCTTACTCTAACACATTTAGAATTGGAGTTGTGATATTTTCGTTAGTCGAGAAACAAAAGATAATCTGAGACCAATTCTATGAAGTGTTTTTCTTGTTGGGAATCCACACAAACTTTTGAATATTTGTTTTAGCTCGTCAAATAATTTTCCTTGACAGAAAACTCATATGTCACGAATTCAGTGGTAGTCATATTTGTCTTGAGAGTTTCAAGATTCAATCGACAATAAACCTTTTAGTTATCACTAGCACGCGGCTTGAGGTTGATAACTTGTCGTGTTTGATTGACACATTCTTTTTTCTATGCACTTCTAGTTTAGTTGGCAAGGCTCATGAGTTCTATGTTTTTCATTTAACTGCAAAAGCAAAAGCACATTGGTCAGTGAAAGTACATTGATCAATATGGGTGAGCTGCTAACGACATGGAAGCACCGGTAGGCCCTTGAGTCTCCAGAAGACAAGAAATTATAAAAAATAGGGACGTTTAGTCCATGAAGGAAAACTGATTTTGATTTTGGTTTATCCTAAACCTTCTCTTATGAGCAAAGGTTGGAAATAATAGATTTATATGGATGGGAACGTATGGACCATAAATCTAAGTGGCAAAGGTTTCACTCTAATTCATGGAAATGGTTATGAGGAAACATTTTGCTAGTAGATTTTAAGATCTGATAAAGATCAATATGGATATTGGTTGTATTAATTGCATTCTCAAATTCACAATATGATTACGACATCCCTCATCATATTTCAAATTATGAGGAATGATAATGAATTGTTTGAACTTTTGACCGATATATCTATCTATCTTGAAAGGTTTTAAACACATACTGACATACACATACATTATCCAACTAAGATGTATATATTCTTAAGAAGTCTAGATGGAGACTTATCAAAGCATCGTGTAACAGAAATCTGCACTTCTTTAAGAAATTCAAAGGGTATTGATTTCTAGAAGTCCAGTTGATTTCTGGGTATATGTCAAAGCTAGTGGGAGCATAAATGTTATGCTGGTATTGCATGTTGACAATACTGTTTGTAGGGAACAATGTCTCTAATTTGCAAGTTGCAAAACGTTGGGAATTGTTTCGCTATAAGTTGACTTAAATGAGAGGGAACCCATACTTCGTTACGAATCTAAAGGTTTAGATTGTAAAGTTTAACTTAGTCAAAGGCATATATGAGTAGCATATTGAAATGTTTTAACATTGGAGATTCTATATATGAAAATATTATAACAACAAATTGAACAAATATTGGACCCTTGTAATAATAAGTCAAGTCTCATATGCTTCGGATATAGGATCGATTATATATATTATATATTATTCGATTATTATATTTTTCAAATGCTTTTGGCATTGTGTGAAAGGGATTAGAATTGCATGTGACTGAAGTTGTCAAACAACTGTCAAGAACGTTATAAGGTTTTACCGAATAATTGGTTGCTTGTGGACAGTGGGAGTATACTATTGTTAGGACGGACCACAACGACACGCTTTGGATTGAGATGATTCTTGGTCAGAATTGGTGGTGAATATGGAAACGTTTCCATAATGGGAGATGTTTGTAAAATCTACATGTGAGTTGGAAACTTTAATGCAAGAACAATGTTCAAGAAATGTACCTTTGAACATAGACTTCATAACCATGAAATTGTTTCAAGTAACAAGTTACAGTGGAACATTCTATTATATCAAAGGCTCAATCTCTGTGACTTTAGAGCCTCGACATCACAGGATGTCAATGCATGTAAAGTTGGAATCCCACTACATTTTAGAGAATGATAAGGATTTGGAATTGTGAAATGTGCATCACTAGAATAGTGTCCAGTGGATCTATTCACCATAGAGAGGCATAATATGCATGTTCATAACATAGGCATGACTAATGTTATCTAATTCAAGTGGTTAGTTGATTACTCGAAACATTATACAATGAATAAATCTGTAATTATTATGATGATTAAATAATAGGAATTATTTGATGGGTTTTGAGCATAACAACAATCCTATGGTGTTCATGCAACCCTAATTGCTTGGATCTAGTTTTTCTACTTTGAACATGCAATAAACTTCCAAGACTTATAAACCCTAGATCTAGCACACAATTAATCAAATTAACATATAAACTAGGGTTCAGATCTTAACTTGATTGTTATGTAGCAATAATAATCAATCCCTTGGCTTCAGAAAGCTTAGTGCCTCAAGTGTTGCACCTCTAATAGAGTCATAAACACCACTAAGCAACTTGGATGAAGAGGGAGGAGAGAGGAGACACCAAAAACGGCTGGAAACCCTAAAGGAAGACTTAGCCACGTTTTTGGGTCTCAAGGGTTCTTTAAAAAGGTAGGCAATTAGGGTTATCTAACAAGGAAACCCTAATTTGACTGCTTAAGCCCTAAGCAGCCTATGGACCCCTTCTGGAACATGCCTTGGACGATTTCTAATGGGCTTCCCCATAGAATTCGTCCAACCTATTATTCCAAGGTGATCCATAGCCCAACTGCAATTATCCTATAATTACAATTCCAGTCCCCCAAGTTTAATTAATCTCTTTTAGCCACATAATTAATTCTTTATTAATTCTTGACTAATATTAATTAACCAATATGATTTCTCCTTTAATATATTATTCTCATAATATATTAATAAATCATAATTAAACCTTTCTCTCCTTAATTCATCCTACATATTGCTATGGTGAAGGCAACCCAAAAGAATCATGCTCATAATCGGGTCAAGTACATACCAAAATAGTTATGGACTTAGACACTAATCCAACAGTCTCCCACTTGGATAAGTCTAATAACTATTTTGTATAACTTCAGAACCTGATCAGCAATCGTAGCTTTCAAAAGCCGCTATCAACTCTGATCGTATCAGATACGCGTGTCCTTTAGATAAGGGATTATATATTCCTCCATTCTCAAGATATCGTATAGACACAAGACATGAATTTCGATCATTCTCTCTATACTGTTTCCCGACTTCCAATTTATGACGACTGACAACAGACTACAATTGAACACATCAACTTAGTCCCGGCTTGGCCAAGCGCTTAGGGTGTCATCACTAAATCATCGAGGGGCCCACAGATATCGCTTTTATCCCACTTTGGGTAAAAGGAATGGATAAACTTCGACTCAAATGCTCACTTGCATTTACTGATCGAATCACACACAACAATAAGTTTTATAACACCAAGTTACTGGTGCGTTTTCTTATTATCAATGCGCAACCGACCAACAAATAACAACTTACATGTCTCGGTTTCAAGAATATACAATGTTATCGTCTCACAATTACTCATGATAAAAACCATGAAGTGATTCAAGTGAGCGTGGGTTTGATCCAATACTCTAATCTTATCAAAGCACTCATGAACTCTGCAGCAAACTTGTGCTATGTCTAAACACTTAGACAATCTACAGACAGATTCATGACAGTCTTCCTTCATACCTACTTCCAACGTATGACCGACTGTGGAGGTTCGAATAACCCAGTTATTCTGGAAGTCAAAACATGCAAAATGAAAAACAACGATAATACTTAATCCTATATGGCCCCAAAACTTTTGAGCGTAAATAAAACACTTTTATTTAAACACCATATTGATTACTCATTATTCATTGCTTACTATTTCAAAAAATCAACTTATTACTCGAATTATAACCACAATTGTCTCATGCTCCAAGCATGCACACTTTGGTTTCCTATGGTCCATACTTTGTGAAATAGATCAATTGAAAAACTTTTCCAATGAAACTCATTTCACAATCCCCAATCCTTATTATTAGTATAAGAATACCAAATTCTTACCACTATTAGAATATGTCAGATTCTAACACTTTATGCAACGATCCTTTCGTAAAGTCATAGCACAAAAGTCACCAAGACCCGGCTAATGAAATTACAAGGTATTCTATCGGAAATTGTTACAAGACAATTCCATAGACGTGAAGTCTCACATTCAAAGTACATTCCTTTGAACATCCTTCTCGCATAAAAGTTTCTAATCTAGACATATTTCTTAATATCCAACTCCCATTAATGGAAACATTTCCATATTTGCCATATGACAACTTATTCTTAATAGAATCTTATCTATTTATAATAATGTCAATATAGTCCATTCAGTACTATACTTCCAACTACTCACACGCGACAAATCCTCAGTGAACCTCAGATCGTCCTTTGATAGTTGTTTAATTATTTTAGTCAAAACCGATTCTAGTCCCTTTTTCCCTCTTAATGCCCTAGGCATTTGGAAAATTTTAGAACGGTCAAATATTATAGCATATGCAATCGATCCTATACCTGAAGCGTATGGACACGGTACATAATGTCTCACATAAAGACGTGATACTTTATCATCCTTCTGTCATAATATTTTATGTGCCATGTTTCCACAATTCGAACTATGAATAGGGATGCCGTAATCATAATCAAAATTTGAGAATGCACTATGTATCCTTGACTAAATTTATTAACATTTCTCGATCTAAGCTTTAGAATTTTGAAACGAAGTATAATATTCTCTCCCTTAATTATAGCAAAACAACTTTTCAACCCTTGCAACTTTGCAAAGTGAATCTTTGTTTTCTATAATTAATATTGCTAACTTGCAATACTTACCATAATAATCATGCTCCCACTAACATGATGATTATTTTCTTACCAGCATAACACTTATGCTCCCACTAGCTTTGACATGTATTCAGAAAACAATTGAACTTCTAGAAAACAATGCTTATTGAATTCCTTAAGTTCATATTTCTAATACCTAATGCTTTGATAAGCCTTTATCTAAGCTTTTTAAGCTCATACACCTTTGCCTTAGATAGCTCACATGTGTGTCTAAAGAAATTCAGAACTTATGTTACTAAGTCCCAAATGTTCAGACTAATCGCCAAATCTCACAATTCGAATTATGAAGAGGGATGCCGTAATCATAATCGAATTTGAGAATACAATTTTCACAATTGTAATCTTCTTAAAATCTCTCTTAGTGAAAGCATTTCCTTACAATCATTTTCATGAAGGAGGGAAACCTCATGACACTTAGATTTTAAAGTGTATGTGTTCCTATCCATGTGAATTTGTCAAAACCAAAGTTTGCGACAAATCCAAACTCATATGGACCGAACGTGCTCAATCTCGATTTCTTGCCTCATTGTAACATGAATGCCCACCTTGTCTTCCAAGAAACTCACCCTTTCATATCAATGTACTTTCCATTGATCAAGGTGCTTTGTCTTTATGCATTCAAATGAGAACTCATAGAACTCACATGCATAATTAACTCAATTGGAATGACACAGAAAAAGAGTATGTCATCCACGATAGGTTACAAACCTCAAGTCGTGCGCTAGTGATGATCAATTAGGTTTATTCTTGAAACTTTTCAAGACCATTAAGACTCCCACTGACTCCTTGACATATAAGGTTCTCTTGTCAAGAAACATTTCTTGACAAACAAATATTCAAGAGTTAGTGTAGCTTCTTATCAAGCTTAACACTTCACACAATTGGTCTTAGTTGGTCTTTGTCTTATCCAAAACATCACAACTTACCAATCTCAAATGTGCAGGAATAAGAAGACTTTTTCCAATTCCACATTTGTTGAGTGTTATAAACCTACTAATGACGTGTCACTCAATTCACAATCTTGGAGTATGACTCTAAGATTGGAACGAAGTATGATTGACTTCTTGATTTAACCATTTCCATAATTCCCGATTCCTCTTCTTAGACATACAAATGTACTAAGACTCACTTAGAGGATCAATTGAGACATGGTTCTTAAAACACAATAAAAGGTAATCTCCCTTCTTCTTAGAACATAGAAACTTTTATCTTTCTGCCTTCTTGATTCTTCTTATTCGTTCTGCCATTTATTGAAACCTTTTCAATCAACTCAGAATTACACTTAGTCTTATAAGTATAATCATATTTACTAAACTTTAGTAAATCATGACGAATATCTTTATCACTCTTGTGGTGGACTTGATCAGGGCACAACCAAGTGTACCTGATCCCTAGCCCTGCACTTGACTCTTTGTCAAGGAATTAGTCTAATTTCCAAAATATGAAGTTTCTCATTCATCACGCAATGCATGTTGCATGATTCCAAGTTTATGTCCAATTGAAACTTGGGCGATGAGAAACTCTCCCTATTTGGTAAATTCTCGACATTTCACAAATAACATAATCAAGAATCACATCCAATTCAACATTGCTAAAATTAGAAATACATAAACATCCATTTTCACATATGCCATTGCAAGGATAAATAAATAGGACGAAATCAAAATTCATTTTATTGTGGAAAAACTTGTCCTTACAATGCAATTCAAATGAAAAACTATGCTATTTCAATTTCTAAGCAATCTATTCTAACTCTAAAGTAGTAGCTCAAAAATCCGATCTTCAAGCAATGCGATCGAAATCCATTTCTTCACGATCAGATTCAGCTTACTTCTTCCCTTAATTTTCCTCTATTTTCTTCGATCCTACAAAACATCAAAATGTAATCTTATCACATCATGTATTGAAAATCAAAGAATAGGAACTTATAGAGTTAGTTATTGGATTTTACCTGAAGTAGAGCCATACGTCTTGACTCTCCCATCTCTTAGATCTCTCAGGTAGTTTGGGCAGCTTCGTCTCCAATGCCCCTTCTCTTGGCAATAAAAGCAAATGGACTCCTTTGGTACATAGCAAGGGACAATCTCAGTCTTTTCCAATGTAGCCAGTGTCCAATGAAGTATGGGAGTTTGATCGACCAATCAAGTTTGCTTGACCAGTGCGCCAAATCATCGCTGATTCAGCAGCAATAAGCAAATAGGTCAAATCATTGAGGGTCACGTCATGGATCATCATATAGTACTCTCTAACGAACTCACTATATGATTCCGGAAGCGACTGAAGAACCCAGTCAACAGCCAACTCACCTGAAATCCCGACACCCAACATCCTTAACCTGTCAATGTGTGACTTTATCTCCAAAACGTGTGTACACACAGGTTTCCTATTTTCGTGTTTACTTGCCAATAGGGCTTGAGTGAGCTTGAACTTTTCAAGCCTTTGAACTTGTGGGTTAGGGAGAATAATTGGAGGAGGTGGAGGAAGTGAAGCATGACTCTCATTTCCTTGATCGTATCGTGGAACGTCATCTTCATTTGGAAAGCTTGTCCCAAGGGACTTGGGAAGACCATTGTAAGATTTAGACATCTACAAAACGGGAGAAATTTAAGTCAAGTTGATTAGAATCCTTGATGTAACACCCAAACGAAACATCAAGGCTAGGATCCAACACAATACTCTACAACCTAGAAGAGGGATGCCATAATCTAGTTGCAGAATATTTGAAGGTAGGTAAATGACGATTTACCAATTTCCACCATGAAAAACGAAAAAGAAATTTAAGTTTTAAATGAATTGAAACTCCTAGATCTTTTGAGATTCATTGAACTTTTTAATGGCATGTTTAAATCTCGATTATGCCCTTCAAGTTTGTGACTGGGATGCCGAGGATCACAAACAAGGTGTGAATAACCATGCGAATCACATGGTGCACCCAATGCTACTACCACCTAATCAATGTGCCGGTTAGCCACACACGCTTCATTGATCTATGATAAACATCGAGCCACCCTTCGCCACCAATGCCAAACCCAAATTAGTGTGCCGGTTAACCACACACGCTCCACTAACGTTTCGACAAGGGTACAAAGTGTAATTCCATGGATTAGCATACAATTCCACATTTTTGCCTAAAGTAACTAGAATTTGGGAATTTGTAAAGCATGTAGTTACTTTGTACTTCATATACTTATAATGGAAGGTTTCGTCCTATCCTACCCGTTCGGCTAACGACCCTCTACTAGTCAAGAGTGAGGTGGGTAAGAGTGGATACCCATTCAATCGCCATTTTATAGACCAGTTTCGTGAATGAGGCCTACTAACGGTAAGACTGACTCTTTAAGTGGAGATATATAGTTCGTAGTTTACGAATCAATTATGCATTGGTTTACCCAAACGCATATCGTAACTAGGTGTTATAAAGAGTAATTCCATGCATGATTTGGTTAGTAAATTGTATGACTATATAGTCAAAGTAATTCGTTCCTTTTTCCTTAATAGGAAAAAAGATATATTTGGGCCTCTCAATGATTTGTTGCCGACATTTGAAGTGCTTGGCTAAGCCCGGACTAAATTGATGTTTTCAATTAGTATTCTGAATTCAGTTGTCATAAATCAGGAAATCGAGAAACAAAATCTTGGACTATAAGATTGATTCTAATCCATGTCTAATGTCCATACGATATCTTGTAGAATGAATGATTAGTTGATCATTTATCTTAGGGACAACGTTTGATTTGAATCAGAGTTCAACAGTGGATTTGGAAAACACTATTTGTTGTTTAGTTCAAGGTCTATACTTGCAACTGTAGTTACAGACTTATCCAAGTGGGAGACTGTTGGATTAAGGTGTCTAATGTGACATCCCAGAATTTAGGTCAAAGACTGTGAATAGTCAAGTTCACAGTAAATCTCTTTGTAATTTGACTCATTGAATTTTACTGCATCTTTTGTAAAATAAATGAGTTCATTTCAACTAATATAAGATACCATATGATATCGTACTTCCACATATGTAATCTGACAAACAAATCAAATACCTCAAACTGCAACCCTACGAATGCATCTAAAAAAATTGAAATTTCATATTAAGCAGTTGTGAGAAAAGAAAACATTCTAGTCTCGTAGTACATGTTTCCCGATTTCCGAACAACCAAAATGGAGTTCGTATGCAAAAGATACGACCGTTTTAAGAATCAAAAACCAGTGTAATACTGATTTTCTTAAAATTGTCAAAACTGTTTCTATCTGTTGAGAGACCTGCACACCACATATGTATTTTACGAGAAAGTTTTTGGACTCAGGTCATAGTCTAATATTTAATTTCATACTTGGAATATTTATAGTAAAAATATTTATAAAAGTTAAAAAAATCAGACGTTTTCATATTTATTAATCGCAAAATCTTAAACTATTTATTTCGACATGATTTATATTTTTGGTAATATATTTCGGAATAATATATAAATCCAAATCCGGTTGATATGGATTTTAACGATGGAAATAACCCTATATTTCTAAATTCGTGTTCAACTATATACACTTGTGCATGGAACATGAGTTATGAACAATTATAAGAATTTGCTATAGTTTTCATATAATATACTATATACATGTGTCTAATAAGTAACAAATTTTAATCATAGTGTATATATGTTAGAAAATTATAGCACTTCAACAACACTAATATATACGTGCTTTGTAAAAGATCAATCAAGACATAATAAATTTGTATTTTTAACACTTTTAACATGACAAACTAGTACAATACTTTAATACACACCCCAAATACACAAATAATTGGGGTTTTACATTGTTTCTAAATCCAAACAAAATACATAGATAATTAAACCAATAAATCAATTCATTGCTTGACAATTTAAAAACAAATACACTTCTTAAATAAATTGACAACCAAATGGAAATATTACTTCCACCTTTTAGCTTGCTTAAGTTTGCACACAAAGTAAACATCTTTTTATACAAAACCATATACAAAGACAACCATAGTACCATACACAAAGAAAATTTTATACATAACGTGTTCTTTTTCTTTTCAATTGAAGTTGTTAGGAACAACCCCCTCCCATCCCTCCTATTCCTTGTTTCCTGTCAATGAAACCTTCAACCATACACTCAACACACCCATAAATAATACATGAACAAGATTACCTATACAAGTATTGTATTCTATTCTCATAATCTTCCATCCAATCTCAAATTGTACAAAGAAATCGCAGAAAAATTTAGCTTTAGTTTTACAGCAACCATTTCTTGTTTCCGTTCCCTTCTTCTTCTTCTTCTTCATGAGCTGTCAAGAACCACCAGAGGTGGTTCTGTTTTCCGGTGAATAACAAGAGATTTCAGCCTCTCATTCTTTTCTTTTCCTATCAAGAAGAAGCAGCCTCATCACATTTCGTTCTTCTTTCTTCATTCCTTGTAAAACATCAAACCCAAACACACACCAAAACCCCATTGATTTCAGTCAAAACAAAAGGAGAAAAAGAAAATCGGAACCAACAGGGAGACTGCCGGAGCAGCCCCCATTCGATAACCTATTAGCCACCATCGATCCACGATTGACGACCGCTGAAACTACTTGTTCCTTCTCCCCATCGCACCCATCTCTTCTTCTTCTGTCGAGAAAATGCCACTGAATCCCCAGATTCCTCTTCTGGCCTCGCCCCTCGTACCTCTCCCTCGCATTTCCTTCGCAACCCGCTACCGGGACTGAAGCAAGCAGCCGAGAAGCTGCTTGAGCCGCTCCTCGCTGCACCCACCGAGATCACAGCAGCTTCGCTGCTTCTCCCCTTCGGCCTCGTCGAACCCTGGAGACAGCGATCCTTCTCGCGATCGATCACTTCAACCTCGTGCCGCCTGCAAAGCCTTCGTGCTTCCCTCTCGTCATCTTCGTTCGAGCTCCCTTCTGGGCCGCCGATTGTTCCTTTGCATCTGCCTTTCATCCGTGTTCGACTGCTTTCATTCGTATCTTTCCATTTCCTTTGCCCGATCAAACAAGGAAACGGCTAATTTCATTTAACTTTGATGAAATATCCAAACTACCCTCTTAATGAGACATTTATTCGAAATCTGTCCCAAATCCCCAATTATTTGATTCCATTTATTCAAAATAGCCCATCCCTTTGGTTATTTTTAACAGAATAAATCCCAATCCTCAAACTTTGAATAAAAGTAAGCATTTCAGCCCCTTCATTGGAAATTTCTTACCAAAATCAGTCCAAGACTCAAACATTAATCCCAACTAAACCATTTCAATCCCTCCTTTTATTTATTTTAACCAAAACAATCCTATTTTGGTTAATTAGATTACCTAACAGCCCCCAATCGTTTAAATTCGTTACAAAACGGTCCCGGAAGTATTTCAAAGTTCAAGAAACGTGACTT
This sequence comes from Lactuca virosa, assembly GCF_052849685.1. Lineage (NCBI taxonomy): Eukaryota > Viridiplantae > Streptophyta > Magnoliopsida > Asterales > Asteraceae > Lactuca > Lactuca virosa. The sequence goes on from NC_136433.1 coordinate 27,187,472, forward strand.
TACAGTTTCTCACATCAAGTTTCTCGAAAATAAACGAACTCCGAACAACTCGAACTCACGCTTCAAGGGTGAGTGCTTACATGATACAAAGATATATAATTTTTATGTGACATTGTATATTATAACAAGCACGTTATAAACTTTGTAGTATTTTATGGATTCAAGCTATTACTATTCATGTATATTTATATGTTTAAATACATAAAGTTTATATATGTACATATGTTCATTACTTTAAAACATACATCTTTATAAAAGCGAGTACATTATAGTTTTACACACATACCAAGCATACTCGACTTTTATAAACTTTATACAATGAAATTCATTATGCCTAGTGACTTACACAATTAAGTTAGGGCTGAGAGCTATTCACATACTTTGGTTAAGGGATTTTTAGTGAGACTATATTCATTAGATGAGTCTAAACACGTAACATACTCACACTACTATAACCGTTAATCTTCGAAGCGAGATATATATGTGTATAGATCTATACGGGGTTAACATCCCCACCTGCGGTTGTTAGCAGAAAACCTGTAATTCTCATCAACCTTGTGTTGACCTTCAAAACTACATTTATTCTCAGGAAATTACTAAACAAACATTCAAGACGGATCGGATTACAGGTGACCTAGTTTACTTGCTATTGTATTATATGCCTATCTGTTAAGGAAATTCATGTACTATTATTATGTGTAAAAGCCTTGTATTCAAATATCAATATGGAACACGAATGGTATTTTGTTTATTGTTGTACTTGTGCTATATATTCAGTTTACCTGTGATCCATGAACTTAGTCGCACAGCCCGACATGTTTCGCCGCCTCGGTCGGGGGTGTGACAGATTGATATCTAAGTTAAATTGGCTATAGAGAACTCGTATCCTCGAAACAGGAATACAACTATAGCAACTAGCTTCTAATAAAAGTATTATTATTATTGATTACACTACTTCTTGGCTACTTACAGTACATGGAATCTGGTTCGAAGGGCCGCATAGGGTTATTGGATTTCAAAACGGCTTAATTGCTAAAATGGTCCTGCCCTCGTCTGTACATGGTAATATTAGAGTACAAAACAAAATTTAATAATACTACAAACCTCACCAACAATAATATATAAGATATATATATATATATATATATATATATATATATATATATATATATATATATATATATATATATATATATATATATATATATATAGGCCTAGGTTATTCTATTCAAAGTAATTATTATGTTATTGTATGCATAAATGTGGGCCAATCATTTTACTTATTTTAAAAAAGTGATTAATACATATTATTGAATTAAATATAATTGAAAAATACCATCTAATTTAACTAGAAGGGTATTTTAGTCAATTAATACAGATTTAATAAAGGAAATTTTCATATTTTAAGGGATCATAGATTCTATTAATTTTAAAAGTCCGATTTTTACTAATTATAAGGTTTTTAATTCGAACATTCTGACAGAATATGTTTGACTATATTCAAAAATAAAAATATTCTAGAACAATAAATTAATAAAAGTATTCTTGAACATATTTCTTGATCATGACTTTAAAAATTTCTTGTAGAATAACAAATTCTCGAACCAACAATTGAAGAATTAAAACAAAAATTACATTAATTCTTATAGAATACACGTAACAATTGTAAAGAATTACATTTATTGTTAAAGAATAAAACTAAAAAACTTTCCAATCGGGAAAAAAAAACATCAAAATCTAACAAATACTCTAATTCATTCTAAAAGAATAATGTTGCTAAAAAACACTTTTAATTTTGTTGTCCGTTCTTTAAACATCAACTTCTTCAAGCATCAACTTCTGTGAAAACAAATTCAATTGTAGTCTAGAATCCAATAACGCATTAGCAAATGATAAATAAAAAACTATATTCCTTTGGAAAAATATGCGGACTTGTTAACTGCACCAAAACCAATAACCAAAAATTGTAGAACATGTATAATCAATGAGAAAATATCCATATTCCATTCCAACAGAATTAGAATTCGTGTTTCCATTTCGATAGAATTTGAATTCGTGACTCCATTCCGATAGAATTGGAATGGTATAAAATACACACACCGATTTAATGGTTCTAGAACATCATAAGGGGCGAGATTAAGTTCATCAAGAACTATCCAATGACCATTTCTACTCTGTTTCAGAAATCAGAATAGAAATCAAAAGCATAATCTATTTGAAAAGAAATAAGAGCGAACGCCACATCAAAAATTAAATCACAGTAATATAAGGCAGGAAGCATACTAAAATCACGTTTTTGAAACAACATTACACACAAAAAGGTAATCATTACCTTGTTGTCATTGAAGAACTCTGCATCCAACATACTAAAACCACGTTTAAGGCAGGAAGCATCATCTGCGTTTTTAGATTTTTTGTCATGGATAGAAAACTCAGGACTTGCACTGTCCTGATTGAAAGATAATCCAATTTAGTGGAAAAGTATGAAATATGTGACAGCAGCCTATCAGATGCATTTATTACCTGGATAAAATGGTTCTAGATAGACTTGGAGCTTTTTGAAACAACATTTTTCCTATTTTATTATAGCTACTCACCTGTACTTGTAGTATACCAAAAACTGGTCAATTCTGATGCAGGGAATTTAGTGACATGGAGTACAGAAACTATTGCTGCTAAACTATTGCTAAACAGATGTACAGGTGTTCATGATATGCAGAAACTATTGCTGCTAGCTCTCTAACAACGAACATTGTGGTGAATCCAGAACAGTTTGGTTGACTAATCATGCCAAAGCTGATTCTAAATCAACTAGGAACATAAACACCATAATAAATTACGATCTACAACGGCAATAGCAAAAACAACCACGATATATGAAATATAGGGAGAAAGAGTACCATATCGGGCTATTCGCAGAGGCTCCAGTTGAGGATAGACGACAGTCTGGAATTGAAGAACTGCTACAGAACAAAAACAGAGTGGAGTGCACGAGAGTGATAAACAACAAACCACCGACGTTACGTGTCGGCCGGAGAGGTAACGGAGGAGCCCTGCCGGCCATCTTCTTCGATCACGTGTCTGTCGATTTGATTATACACGAATCTAGCGAGTGATCGGAGGGTTTTATGAGGGGGATAAATTTAGGGTTAGAAAAAGTCAATTAAATATAAACCTGCAGAAATTAGGTTAAAAGTCAATACCATGATTATAGGGATTATTTTTGGAAGTTATTAATCATATTACTAAATTACCCTTATTAATTTATTTAATTATTTAATTTTGATTGGCCCATATTTATGCATACAATAACACAATAATTAGTTTAAACAAATGAACCTAGCTCTCTCTCTCTCTCTCTCTCTTTATATATATATATATATATATATATATATATATATATATATATATATATATATATATATATATATACACTATGAACAGCAATGAGAACACTTAATAAAATTCTAACATACGTCCAATTAAAACTACCAACTCAACCCTTTAGGTCAAACGCCTCAACTAAGGTTAGTACCGTACATAAGCTATACCATAAATAAACCTGGAATGTACACCTATGTTATTTATGGTCGGGTTGATGCACAACCAACCTAGGAGTTTGACAGACAACAATGGTTGAAAGTTTTAGAGATTGAAGGATGTTATTAAGATTCGCTGCAGAAACCTAGTACCTTAGAAACGTTATATCAACCCCAAAACAACATATACATTTCAAAGTACTTAAAAATTTGGGATGATGTTCAGATCTTCCTAGTTCTCCTAAAACCGAAGATAAACAAAGAACCAATATCTCCGCTACCGCCGTAACAGAGAAACCCATAGTTCCCAATCGATCATTTAGTAGTCTCCGAACTTCTCTCTCTATCATATGAAACCGGTAGGATTTCAATTCTATTTATAATTTAAAATTGATAGGATTTCAATTCTCTCTCTATGATTTGAAAGTTTGTAGGATTTCTGGAATCGATCACTCTTTATAAATTGGAACCTTACCATGAAAGGATCGGAAGTGACTGCTTACACCTCCCGATTTAACGACCTTGCAAACCTTTGTCCGGGAATGGTGAACCCAAAATACCAAGAGACCGAAAGGTACATCTGGGGTCACCAGTTCAAGGTTTGGTTACTGGATCCATACCCACTACCTTTGATTGTGCTAAGCAATTGGCCTATCAATTGACTGAGCAATGTATCCGTCAGGGTACCATGACCCCACAAACAGAAAATAACCAGGATGGGAGTACAAAAAGGAAGTTCCATGGCAAGTTAAACGGGAACTTCAAGCATCACAAACCCAGTCCAAAATATGTGGCTATGTACACCGTAATCACAAACACTCCTGCCCCCATCAAAGTACTACTCTAGAACTTTAACCCACTATATCAAGTGCAATTTCCACCATGTCAGAAATTGTATGGTCTATAACATCTGTAACTTAAGAGGTCACACCTCTAAGTTTTGCAGAAAGGCCCCGAACGACAAAACCTCAACCACAGTTGCAGGAGGAAGCCGAAGTTGCTTTTAATGCAATCAACTAGAGATTTTTAATAAGAACTACCCAAAACTGAATAACTAGGGTGGCAAAGGAAGAACATTTGTGATAAGTGCTAGAGATGCTCATCAGGAACCAACTGTGGTTACTAGTATGTTTCCTGTCAACAATATTTATGCTTCCGTATTATTTGATATTGGTGTCGATAGAAGCTTTATTTCTCATAAATTTCGAAGCATGATTAACCATAAATCATGCAAACTTAACAAAGCTTATGTTGGATAAGGTGTATAAGTCCATAACTATTTCTGGTATGTACTTGACCCGACCCGGCATGGTCCATTTGGGTTGCATGGCACCATGCAATTGGATAAACTAAAATGAGAGAAATAACACTTATGGTTTAGTAATATATTATAAGTTCTAATATATTAATAATATTATTTAATTAGTTTGATCAATAATTAATTTAGAATTAATTAAGTGATCAAAAGATAACTAATTAAATATATGGGTAGATTATGTAAATCTTCCATATCTTGTATAGTGGGCTAAAAGGCTCCATGGATAATCAAGTTGGGTTAAACCCATTGAATGCTCCATGGAGGCTCCATGGGAGTTACAAACCCATGGGTCATGGAAATGAAGAGTCATGCCACATTAGGGTTTACATGGTGTAACCCTAGATGTGACACACTATATAAGCAACATGTTCTCCACCAAAATCGGCGACACTAAGAAACAAGAGGGCTAGAGCCGATTTTGCAAGTGTAAGATTCTCTCAAAGTTTACTCCTTTGCATTTGGTGTTGTGTGAAGCATTTGAGGCATCACACTTGGGGTGCTAGGCTCACAAGGTTTCAAGGATCATAATCAACAACAAGGTAAGTTATTCTATCTTTCATTCAAGTTAAAAATGTTCCCCATGTATGCTAGATAGGAATATAACCTTGGAATTCAACTTTGCATGATTATTAGACAAACATAGATCCAAGGTTATTAGGGTTGCATGTACACTTAGGAAGTGTTAGAATGCTCAAAACCCATCAGTGGTATCAGAGCCCAGGTTCGTTTGTTGTTTTTTTTTGTGTGCAAACAGCTTGAAAAAAAAAATCGTTTTTCTGTTTTCTGCTCGTATGAAAGTTTGCACATTTGTTGCTGGAAATGGACTAGAAACATTACCCTAAACTGTTTTGATGTTTTAAAGCTTGTTTTAGATGGTGTAATGTTTATGCTAATCCATTTACAATGGCAATTATTAAAATTACAAGTTTTTTTTTAAGTGTAATTTTTGATTCTTGAAAGTGTTCATATTCATGTTCTTGAACTTATGAAGATTAGATGATCATAGGAATTGTTTGTAACCTTCATGGTAGTTTAATTCATGATCATAATGTGTTTTAATGAAGTCCATAACTTGTCCTCAAGTTATGGAAAACCAAAAGTCTCACTTTTATTAAAGCCATTAAAAGAACACAAGAGTTATAAAAATGAAGAGTCTTCATTTTTATTACTCAATTAATTCATAAGTTATAAGAAATGAAAAGTTTTGGAAGTTTACAAAACTTGCCCTCAAGTTTTGGAACATGTAAAGTCTTGATTAAAACTTTAGTTCCAACCCTTAGAATTTTAAAAGTTAAAATTCAACCCTTATACTTTATAATATTATAAGTTACTAATATATATATGTATAACGTCAAGTCGTCTTACCGCTAGTACGCCTCATTCACGAAGCCGGTCTATAAGGGGGGTATAAGGTTGTTGCCTATAAAATGGCAACTTAATGGGTGTCCACTCTCACCCACCACTTCCTTGATCGGTGGAGGGTCGTTAGCCGAACGGGTAAGACAAGGACTTAGAAATTCTCATTAAAAGTATGATGAATATTATAAAGTAACTAAATGCTTTTGTTAAATTCCCAATCTTAGTTACTTTAGGAAAATGTGAATAAGGTGCTAATCCATGAAATTACACTTTACACTTTGTTTAAGTCGTTGGTGGAGCGTGTGTGGTTAACCGGCACACTAACTTGGACTTAACAAGGTAGGTAAAGGGTGACTTAAGGTTTACCATAGCATCGGTGGAGCGTGTGTGGTTTACCGGCACATCGATTGAGTGATAAACCTTGAGGGTACCAAGTGATTTGCATGGTTACTTCACACCTCGTTTTGTGATCCTCGGTATCCCAGTCACAAAACTTGGAGGGCACACTCGAGATTGAAACATGCCTTTGAAAAGTTCATTGAATCTCAAAAGAATCTAGGAATTTCTAAGAACCAATTAAAAACCTAATATCTATATTTCGTTTTTCATGGTGGAAATTGGTGAATCGTCATTCACCTACCTTTCAAATATGTTATAGCTTGGATTACGACATACCTCTTCTAATTTATAATATATTGTGATTGGATCCTAGCCTTAATATTACATTTGGGTGTTTTATTAAGGACTCTCTTAATATCTAAACTAATCTTGTTCTCTTCTTTCAGATGTCTTCAAACAATGCTGCTTCTGGCTCTAATCCTAATGGCTCCTTTACCCTTATGAACTTGTGTGGGAAAGTCACTTTTGATGGATCCAACTTTAATGAATGGATCAAAAACATCAGGATGATTACCCGCTACGAGGACAAAGAATATGTCCTTGACAAGGAGCTTAAGGAGATTGATGAGACCACTGCAACTCCCCAGGAGATCGCTGACTCCCGGTGTAACGCCCGTGTTTCTAGGCTAGGCATTAATATTGACATAATGGTCTAGGTTAACCTTTGAAACTCATTTAGAAGAAATGAAAAGGAATTATGTGAATTTTATGTGAATTATGTGTTTTATGCTTAATTATTAGGGTTTAAATAATTAAGAATAAAAATGAGCGTCAAAAATTAAATTTTAGATAAAGCCGATATCTATTAAGAAACTTGTAGTGGGCGTGACAAGGATTACGGATATATAAAGAATGCCGAAATCCGAGTTATAACGAAGAAGTTATGACCTGTCGAAGTTTCACGACAAACCGGCACGGGGCCGAATGTCGTAAAAAGTGAGTTTTCAATAAACTACTTTTTGGCCTTAGTGATCTAAACGAAACTCGTAGTGTTCGTTAAACCGAGAAGTTCGATAAAAAGAACGCCCAAATCTGACTTCGTATGAGGAAGTTATTATTTTTCGAAGTTTCAGCTTAGCGGTAGACAGCTAAAAACTTGAATTTTAGATCGAGTGATTTTTTGCCGACATGACCTAAACGAGAATCGAAGGTCTCGTCATTAGGAGCACAACGGTTAAAAGTCTGACGAAAACGGACGTCGGATGAAGAAGTTATGAATTTTTAACGGATTTCCACTCCCGGTCTGTTAAAAAATAATAATATAAAATTTAAAGTCAAAATTAGCCGACGAAATCTAAACGGAAGTTGTAGAGCGTAATTTTAGCTACGCGTGCATATAAAGAACGTCAAAAACGGAGCTCGTATACGAAAGTTATGAGTTTTAGAAGATTTTGGCACAAAATTCGAGAAATTTCGCATGGATGAGCTTCACCCGGAAATGCCACGTCAGCTTCGCTGGTAGTGCGCCACGTGTCCGAATTGCTGATGTCACCGAGGCAGCTGGCAGTTGCGTGTCGCTTCCGGATTCGACCGAAGCCTCGACCTTCGCACGTCCGACGAGTGTCCGAAGCTGCTTAGTCACCCGGTGACGAGGCTCGTCCGAAGCCGCCTTACCTCGCACATGGACTCCAAGTCCGCGATCCAATCAGATCATGCCACCGAGGCCCTCGTATGCGCAGCCATGTGCGAACCCACGTGCGAGCCTCCTCTGCGAGCCGTCGGATCTTCGGAGCGTGGCCACTTCTCAGCCGTTGGATCAAAACTTCGGACCCTATATATAGAAGGGGACCTGCGAGCCTTCCCGGTTAGATTTGGATTTTTGCCATTTTTAGCCCCTTTCTTCATATTTCTTCACCTTAACCTTCCCCGAAGCCCCGATATCGATTCTAAACCCCGGAATACGCCACGGAGTGCCCGTGAAGCCCGAAAAATTTATCTTTTCGGTTTCGAAGCCCGACTTTTGCAGAGCCCGGCTTCTCAATAAAACTCCCGGTTTTATTAGAAACGAACGTTTTAGGAAACGAATTGCTGCCCGATTTTCATTAAATCAAGTGAGTGTATAGTCACTTTCAATTTACACATAGATATGAAGTATTTATCTTAAAATACGTGTTATGTGTAAATATATTAATTGTTTATTTGAGGTGACTGTTGAATTGATGTTTTATACAAGTTTTAAACTGTATATATATTTTTATCTACAAATATGTTGGGTAGAACATGGGTAGATATTTGGTGTGTGATAAAATAGAGTGATGAGAGGTATCGATGTTTAAGATGATCTAGTCATCTAGCAGGGTATAGACAACGGCCACAGACTATTTTAGATAGTCCAGTGGAACGTTAGTAGACTTGTAATCGGTACGTATGTTTGAACTATAGGTTCATAAAGTGTTCTTGAACTATATGTTCATTAGGTGTTTTTGAACTATGTGTTCATCTGTTAAGTTCTTCTTTTTGACACTATTACGTGTCGGGGTACGGGAGCGTACGGGAGTACTTTATCAGTATTTTCCCTATACTTTTATTTGGAAGAGCTTTGGAGTCTTTGTTCTTTTATGAAGTGATTGGACAAGCTTCATGAGTTAGTGATATAGATCATGAGTTGAGAGTGAGTGGTGAAATATGGGAAATGCTTTTACCCAGATGTTGGCATGAGTGGTGCAATATGAGAAAAGCCCTTACCCAACGTTGACCCCCGTCATTCAGCAGAGTATGGATGACAACCATGGACTGTTCTAGACGGTCTGTGGAACACTAGCAGGCCCGCAACCTGTAGGTGTTAATGGACTTGAGTGTTCATTCGCTGTACTCTAAGACCCCCATCATTCAGCAGAGTATGGATGACAACCATGGACTGTTTTGGCGGTCTGTGGAACACTAGCAGGCTCATAACCTGTAGGTGTTAATGGACTTAAGTGTTCATTCGATGTACTCTATTCCCCTCATGAGTGCTTTTAGGGCAAGTAAGGCTGGGGAAAACCCCTTAATTATGTTCATCAGCTGTATGGAAAACCCATTGACATGTATTGCGGGGGAAAACTCCCGTGGGAAATACCGTCGATGAATAAAAGCTATGGACTAGTACATGGTGACGATGTGACTTCGTGCCTATTTGACATAAATTGCTGAAGGAAAGCAATGTTGTCATCTTGTTGGTTGTTTTATGTTAGGATGTATTGTTTGACATAACTTGCTAAGGGAAAGCAATGTTGTCACCCCGGTGTTTGTTTTATTTGACATAATTTGCTGAGGAACCCCCAAAGCAATGGTGTCATCCCTTATGAAAATCCTTAGGCTAGGTCCATTGTGATAGTTGTTTTAGGGACGTAAAGTGAGGATAATGGGAATGGGTAATTAGGGTTATTTTTGGTTGATGAAATTAATAAATTTATTATTGACTGAGAACTTAATAAGTTTATTATTGTGGGTTGAAAACCCTATATGCTCACCAGGTTCCCAAGCCTGACCCACTCAGTTTATTTGTATCACAGGTATCGATACGAAGTTGCTTTACACTGAGAGATTAAAAGAGAAGTAGATCACTAGTGTAAATGAATGTAAGTTTTGTTTATGCTTATGTTTTTGTATTGACAATGACATCCCAATGGTTTAAGTGAATAAAATACATTTCTTCGGAAATGATTTGATAACATATTTATTATGTTTTTCTGGGAATAAATTCCGCAACACTTTTAATCAAATGATTACTCTGAAATTATTTTAAAAAGCATAAACGAAATCGGTCTTTTCTGGCCGTGAAATTGGGGATGTCACATCCGAGCACATGAAAGGGATGCTACAAAAGTGGCATGCATCATGTTGGCCACCATGACAGCGGAACTCCAAAAGTCCTATGAGGACTTCTACCCTTTTGAAATGCACCAAGATCTGATGGAAAGATACCATCAAAGTGCACGACAAGAGAGGTATGAAATCATATGCTCTATCATAACAACCATGATGAAGGACGGGGAATCCGTCACGAACCACATGCAGAAAATGCAAAGGTATGTGGATCGGTTGCTGAAGCTTAATGTGAACTTCCCTGTGGAGCTTGCAATAGATATCATTTTGCACTCCTTACCATCGTGCTATGATCAATTCCGCATGACATATCACATGAATAAGGAAGAGGTCACACTCAGCAAACTTCAGGGACTCCTCAAGACCGCAGAAACAGGTCTTAAGGGTAAGTCGGTTGTTAACACTCCTACTCCAAACTCCGCCCTGGTTTTGGCAATCAGGAAAGGTAGAGGGAAGAAGAGGAAGAGCTCTTCGAAGGGTACCAATGCTAGGACCCTTGATGGCTCTTCTTCAAGTGGAACCAAGAAAGGTTTTGTCACTCATTCTTCTGACCCTAAAGAGGCTGAATGCTTCTATTGCCATGAAAAGTCACATTGGAAGCGGAACTGCCCAAAGTACCAGCAAGATGTGAAGGATGGGAAAGTTAAACCCAACCATGCAGGTATTTACACTATCTTATCTAATAACTCACCCTATTCTAACTCTTGGGTCCTTGATACCGGTTGTGGTATTCATATCTGTTCTGATTTGCAGGGACTAAGAAGAAGTGAGAATGTGGAGCATGGAAGAATAAACTTAATCATGGGGAATAGGAAAGCTTTACCTGTCACCAAGATTGGAGTTTATACTTTATCGCTAAGTAGTGGGTTTAGTTTAGATTTGAATAAATGTTGTTATTCGCCAGAAATGGCAAGAAATATTATTTCCTTTCATGCATTGTATAAACAAGGTTTCACCTTTTCATTTGATAATGAAGTTGGTTCGATTAATGCTTTCTTTAATAATGTTCTTTATTTTAAAGCATTACCTTGTGATGGTGTGTATGAAACTGTATCTGTGGTTGATAACTTAGGAAATAATGTATTGTGTATTGATTCTGTTAATGATAATAACTTGGATAAAGCATCATTATGGCATTGTCGTCTTGGACATATAAGCAAGAAACGCATAGGCCAACTCCAAAAGGATGGAGTATTGGAGTCATTTGACCTAAAGTCAGATGATAGTTGCGAATCATGCTTACTTGGAAAAATGACAAAGTCACCCTTCACAGGTTCTTGTGAGAGGGGTGAAGGTTTGTTGGATCTTATACACACGGATGTGTGTGGTCCCTTCAAACATGCCACAAGGGATGCTAATCGTTATTATTTGACTTTTACTGATGATTACAGTAGATATGGATATGTCTACTTAATCAAGCATAAGTCAGAGACTTTTGAGAGGTTTAAAGAGTTTAAACAGGAAGTCGAGAATCAATTGGGCAGGAACATTAAGATGCTTCGATCCGATCGAGGTGGTGAGTATCTTAGTTCAGAGTTCCTCGACTATCTTAGGGAATGTGGGATTGTCTCACAATTGACACCTCCCAGGACACCGCAGTTGAATGGTGTAGCTGAGAGGCGTAATCGAACCTTGTTGGATATGGTTCGTTCCATGATGAGTCGAGCTTCGCTACCAATCTCATTTTGGGGGTATGCCTTAGATACTGCCGCCCATATCCTTAATCTAGTTCCCACAAAGAAAGTTGCCAAAACTCCTCATGAGATGTGGACTGGTAAAGTACCCAAACTAGACCACATTAAGATTTGGGGTTGCGAGGCTTTCGTGAGACGCGAGACTCATGATAAGCTCGAACCTCGAAGTGAGAGGTGTATTTTCATCGGCTACCCACATAAATCCTTTGGTTACCTCTTCTACAGACCTAGTGAGAATGTGGTCTTTGTAGCTAGGAGGGCGTTCTTTCGAGAGAGAGAGTTCATAAGCCAAGGAGACAGTGGGAGGTAAGTTGACCTTGAAGAAATTCAAGAATCAAGTGGTGAAGGAACTTCAAACCCTAGCACTCAACTTGAGGAGGAAACTTCTGTTGAGCCAATTGACAAGTCTGTACCTCTGAGGCGTTCCACAAGGGTTAGGAATGCACCTGAGCATTACTATGGATTCCATATTACTGCGGAAGGTGATACACTTATCAGTGATGAGACACTGATAGGTCTGGATGAACCTAACAGTTACGCGGAAGCCATGGCAGGCCCTGAGTCAGCCAAGTGGAAAGAGGCAATGGACAGCAAGATACAGTCCATGTATGACAATCAAGTTTGGAACTTGGTTGAGAATGTACCAGGTCGTAAGACTGTAGGGTGCAAATGGATCTTCAAGAAGAAGACCGACATGGATGGTAATGTACACACTTATAAGGCACGACTGGTTGCAAAGGGTTTCTCACAAACTCTGGGAGTTGATTATGATGAGACCTTTTCTACAGTGGCCAAGATTAAGTATATTAGGGTTCTGTTAGCCATAGCTGCATTTCATGACTATGAAATATGGCAAATGGATGTCAAAACTGCTTTCCTTAATGGAAAGTTGGCTGAGGATGTTTACATGAGTCAGCCAGAGGGTTTTGTCAATACAGAGTACCCTAATAGAGTGTGTAAGCTTGATAAATCCATTTATGGGTTAAAGCAAGCACCTCGCAGATGGAATCTTTGCTTTGATGAGAAAGTCAAAGAATTTGGCTTTTCTAGGAGTGAAGATGAATCTTGTGTATATGTCAAGGCTAGTGGGAGTATAGTTAGCTTTTTGGTATTGTATGTGGATGACATACTACTCATAGGAAATGACATCCCAACTCTGCAGGAAGTTAAGTCCTGGCTTGGGAAGTGTTTCTCTATGACGGACCTAGGAGAAGCTGCCTATATTCTAGGGATAAGGATCTTGAGAGACTGGAGTAAAAGACTAATTGGACTTAGTCAGAGTACCTACTTGGATAAGGTGCTGAAGAGATTCGGCATGCAGGACTCCAAGAAAGGAGAGTTACCCATCCAGAGTAATGCCAGATTGAGTAAGACACAAAGCCCTAGTACTGAGGCTGAGATAGCAGAAATGAGTCGAATACCTTATGCTTCGGCTGTAGGATCGATCATGTATGCTATGACGTGTACTCAACCTGATGTAGCCTTTGCTTTGAGCATGGTTAGCAGGTATCAGGGGAACCCTGGCAAGGCACACTGGACTGCGGTAAAGAATATCCTCAAGTACCTACGGAGGACTAAGGACTGGGTCCTTACCCTCGGTGGGAGTGAAGACTTGAGAGTTGTAGGGTATAGTGATGCTAGCTTTCAGACTGATAGGGATAATTTCCGCTCTCAGTCAGGCTGGGTCTTTACCTTAAATGGAGGAGCAATTTCTTGGAAGAGTTCCAAGCAAGAGACAGTGGCTGATTCAACTTGCGAATCAGAGTATATAGCAGCTAGCGAGGCAGCAAAGGAGACGATATGGCTGAAGAACTTCATTGGAGACCTTGGAGTTGTACCAGCTATTAAAGAGCCAATGGAAATTTTCTATGATAGTGAAATGCAGTTGCCTTAGCCAAGGAACCAAGGGATCACAGGAGATCCAGACACATCGACAGAAAATACCATTTCATCAGACATCGAATAGAAGAAGGACTCCTCATGGCAAAGAGGGTATCATCGGATGAGAATCCAGCAGATCCCCTCACGAAGGGACTGACTCGGGTTAAGCATCTCCAGCATGCTCGGAGCATAGGGCTGAAGGATGATATTAGATTTAGTAGTTAGATAACCTTGAAATTTGTAAAGTGTAATTGACATTAGATGATGAATAAAAGGTGTTTTATTTTTGAGTAAAGTGTTGCTATCTCTTGTCGATCGTTTACTATATTTCTTTTGCATGTTTTGACTTCCAGAATAATTATGTTTGGTATATCATATTATTCGAACCTCCACAGTCGGTCATATGTCGGAAGTAGGTATGAATCAAGACTGTCATGATTGGTTGTAGAGGTCTAAGTTGTTGGACATGGCTACAACACTCATGAGTGCTCATAAGTTCTGAGCATTGGACTCAACCCACGCTCACTGGAATCACTTCATGGAATTTATCTCGAGTGATCGTGAGACGGTAATATCATATAAGTCTTCAAACCTAGAGATATGATTTGTTACTTATGAGTTGGTTATGCATTGATTGTACGTTAACGCATTGGTAACTCGATGTTATAAAACGTGCTTTTGTGTATAATTCAATGAGTGGTAGAACAAACATATGAGTCGAAGTTTATCTGTTCCTTCTTGGATTAGAAGCTGATATCTGGGCCCCTCGATGATTTTGTTTTGACCTATGTACCGGGCCCGGTCAGAACTAAGTTGATGTGTTCAATTAAGTTCTTTGTCAAACAAATCAGAAATCGGGAAACAAACTGCTGGACACAAAGTAAGACACTGTTCCATGTATTTGTCCGGCTGATATCTAGAACAGAGGATTATATGATCACTTATCTTAAATGGCGTATCATCATCTTCTCAGTTCCGAGAGACCTTGAAAGAGCTACGATTGCCGATCGGTTCCTGAAGTATTGCAGTTATAGTTATTAGACTTATCCAAGTGGGAGACTGTTGGATAAGGTGTATAAGTCCATAACTATTTCTGGTATGTACTTGATCCGACCCGGCATGGTCCATTTGGGTTGCATGGCACCATGCAATTGGATAAACTAAAATGAGAGAAATAACACTTATGGTTTATTAATATATTATAAGTTCTAATATATTAATAATATTATTTAATTAGTTTGATCAAGAATTAATTTAGAATTAATTAAGTGATCAAAAGATAACTAATTAAATATATGGGTAGATTATGTAAATCTTCCATATCTTGTATAGTGGGCTAAAAGGCTCCATGGATAATCAAGTTGGGTTAAACCCATTGAATGCTCCATGGAGGCTCCATGGGAGTTACAAACCCATGGGTCATGGAAATGAAGAGTCATGCCACATTAGGGTTTACATGGTGTAACCCTAGATGTGACACACTATATAAGCAACATGTTCTCCACCAAAATCGGCGACACTAAGAAACAAGAGGGCTAGAGCCGATTTTGCAAGTGTAAGATTCTCTCAAAGTTTACTCCTTTGCATTTGGTGTTGTGTGAAGCATTTGAGGCATCACACTTAGGGTGCTAGGCTCACAAGGTTTCAAGGATCATAATCAACAACAAGGTAAGTTATTCTATCTTTCATTCAAGTTAAAAATGTTCCCCATGTATGCTAGATAGGAATATAACCTTGGAATTCAACTTTGCATGATTATTAGACAAACATAGATACAAGGTTATTAGGGTTGCATGTACACTTAGGAAGTGTTAGAATGCTCAAAACCCATCAGCTTACACCTTAGAAATACTCACTAATTGCCTTCTCACCCTGAATAACCACGTCTTCCACGTCAGCTTAATGCCTATGACCATTGGAAGTCTTGATGTGATCATCAGAATGGATTGGTTATCACTTCATTGAGCATATATTTTATGTTACGAAAAAACCATTTGATTACCTTTACCCAACAACGAAGCCCTCGTGATTTACGGAGATAAATCAGGAAAGAATCTAGGAATTATCTCTTGCATGAAGGCAAGAAGGTGTTTGCAGAAGAGATGTTTCGCTTTCTTGGCCCACGTGGTGGATATGCAAGACAAGGATAAGGAAATCAAAAAGATACCTCAAGTGTGAGACTATCCGGACGTATTTCCAGAAGATTTGCCTGGATTACCTCCATCCAGACAAGTCGAATACTGAATCGATCTGATTTCGGGTGCAACACCAGTGACACGATCTCCTTATCGTCTGGCTCCATCGGAAATGCAAGAACTATCCAGTCAACTTCAAGAACTTCTTGACAAAGGCTTTATCCAATCAAGCTTCTCTCCATGAGGAGCTCCAATATTATTTTAAAATAGAAGGATGGATCTTTCAGGATGTGCATCAACTATCGAGAGTTGAGCAAACTCACCATCAAGAACCGATATCCACTCCCGAGTATCGATGACCTATTTGACCAACTATAAGGATCCTATTACTACTCAAAGATCGACCTAAGATCCGGCTATCATAAACTCAGAGTTCAAGAAGTAGACATTCCAAAGACGACATCCAGGACTCAGTACGGTCACTACGAGTTTCTGGTTATGCCATTCGGACTGACCAACAACACCAAACGAAGTACGCCAATTCCTAGGGCTTGCATACTATTAGTGGAGATTCATCGATAACTTCTATAAAATAGCCAAACCTCTCACCGGTCTAACCCATAAAGACAAAAATTTCGATTGGGGAGACAGACAAGAGCCTGCCTTCCAGAAATTGAAACAAATGTTGTGCAGTGCACCAATTTTGCCTCTTCCAGAGGGAACAAAAGACTTTGTAGTATTATGTGACGCCTCTCACCAAGGGTTAGGATGAGTACTAATGCAAAATAATAAATTCATTGCATACACATCCAGACAACCTAATCCAAACAAGACCAACTACATTACCCATGACTTGGAGTTGAGAGTTGTAGTTTTCGCCTTAAAGATTTAGAGGTAGTACATATACACGTCGAAGTGTGTCGTGTTCACCGACCATAAAATCCTGTAACGCATCTTTGACTAGAAGGAGATCAACATGAGACAAAGAAGGTGGGTCGAATTGCTAAATGATTACGAATGCGAAATTTGTTATCTTCCCGGTAAAGCAAATGTCATAGAAGACGCTTTTAGTAGGAAAGAGCGAGCAAAAGCACTTTGTGTAAAAGCCTTAGGCCCTAACTATCCCCTCAAAACCCCCACCCAAATTTGAGATGCTCACCAAGAAACACACAAATCCACAAATATCATGGAAGAAAACCTGCGAGGTATGGACAAACAGTTCGACCTCAAGGAAGAGGGAACACAATATTTCATGAACCAAATTTGGACCCTAAAGTTTGGTGAAGTGAGGAGTCTAGTTCTAAACGAAGCTCATAAATCGAGATATTTGCTACATTCTGGATCAGATAAGATGTATCTCGATCTCAAAAAGCTTTATTGGTGGCCCAACATGAAGACAAAGATTGTCGCCTATATTAGTAAATGTTTGACCTGCTCCAATGTCAAAACAGAGTACCAGGAGCTGTCTGGTCTACTACGAAAACCGTCAATCCCAGAGTGGAAGTGGGAACAAATAACCATGGACTTCATAACAAAGTTTCCCATAACTTCAAGCGGTTAAGACACCCTTTGGGTAGTGGTTGACTGTTTGACCAAGTATGCTCACTTCCTAGTCATCAAAGAAACTGACAAGATGGAGAAACTCACCAGGACCTACCTCAAGGAAATAGTCAGACTGCCCGGTATGCCAACATCTAATATCTCGGACCAAGATAGCAGATTCACTTCCATATAGGGACAATCATTGCAAAGTTTCCTAGGAACCAAACTCAACATGAGTACTGCATATCATCCACAGACGGATAACTATGGCAAAATAAAGATACAAACTTTGGAAGACATGTTCTGTGCTTGTGTGATAGACTTCAGTAATTCATGGGATGCTCACTGACCGTTAGATGAGTCCTCATATAACAATAGTTATCACATTAGCATAAAGGTCGCTCCATTCGAGGCCTTGTATGGACATAAATGTCGTTCTCCGATATGTTGGGCAGAAGTTGGAGATACTCAATTAGCTAAAGAGCATGCTAGATATACTCCATACACTGGTCCTGAGATCATTCATGAAACAACAGGAGAAGATCATTCAGACAAAGGAACGACTAAAGACCGCACATAGTCGTCAGAAAAGCTATGCTGACACAAGGCACAAACCATTAGAATTCAAAGTAGGAGACTGTGTCCTACTAAAGGTCGCACCATGGAATTGTGTCATTCGATTTGGAAAATGAGGTAAACTAACCCCTGTTACATCGTACCTTTTGAAATCCTGGCATGGGTCGGTCCAGTGGCATACAAACTCAATTTACCTCAAGAACTCAACAAAGTTCACATTACCTTACACGTGTCTAATTTTAAGAAGTGTCTCTCTAATGAGAACTTTGTCTTTCCACTCGATGAGATCCAGGTCAACACTAAACCTCACTTCATTTCGTGAAGGAACCAGTGGAGATCATGGATCGAGAAACCACAAGTCTCAAGTGAAGCTTCATACCTATAGTAAATGCCCGATGGAACTCTTATAGAGGACTGAAGTTTACTTGGGAACGTGAGGACCAGATGAAACAAAAGTACCCGCAACTATTCAACGGTTCTCCCTCCATTAGTAAAATGAAATAATAGTAGAACAAAGTATCCTATAACCTAATAATTTCGGGACGAAATTCCCTTAACGGGGAGGTAATGTGGCATCTTGGAATTTAGATCAAAGACTGTGAACAGTCAAGTTCACAGTAATTCTCTTTTGTAATTTGACTCATTGAGTTTTAGTGCATCTTTTGTAAAATAAATGAGTTCATACCAGATGATATCTTACTTCCAAATATGTAATCTGACAAACAAATCAAATAGCTCAAGCTGCAACCCTAGGAATGTCTCTGAAAAACTAAAATTTCGTATCAAGCAGTTGTGAACAAAGATAACATTCTAGTCTCGTACTACATGCTTCCCTATTTCCGAAAATATAAAGAACGTCCAAAATGGAGTTTGTATGCAAAAGATACGACCGTTTTAAGAATCAAAAACCAATGTAATACTGATTTTCTTAAAACTGTCAAAACTGTTTCTATCTGTTGAGGGACTTGCACACCTCATATGGATTTTCCGAGAACATTTTTGGACTCGGGTCATAGTCTAATATTTAATTTCATACTTGAAATATTTTTAGTAAAAATATTTATAAAAGTTAAAAAATCAGACATTTTCAGATTTATTAATTACGAAACCTTAAACTATTTATTTCGACATGATTTCTATTATTGGTAATGTATTCCAGAATAATATATAAATCCAAATCCGGTTGATGTGGATTTTAACAATGGAAATAGCCTTATATTTCTAAATTCGTGTTCAACTATATACACTTGTGAATGAAACATAAGTTATAAACAATTATAAGAATCTTCTATAGTTTTCATAAAATATACCATATACATGTGTCTAATATGTAACGCCCGTAGATCCGGGCTAGTCAATTTAGAGACAATAAGTGTCGAAAACGAATTTTTGATAGAAGGTTATTTAGAAGGAATAATCTTAATAAAAACTGTAGCATATGTCACAAGGGTTCCGAACATATAAAGAACGCTGAAATCCGAGTTATAACGAAGAAGTTATGGCCCGTCGAAGCTTCGCGGCAAAACCGGCACGACACTGCGTGACGTAAATAGTGAATTTACGTAGAGTGCTTTTTAGCCTTAGCAATCTAAACGAAATTCGTAGAATACATTAAACTGAGAGCATGCATAAAAAGAACACCCAAATCTGACTTCGTATGAGATCGAGCGAGTTTTAGCCGACACAACCTAAACGAGAATCGAAGATCTAGCGTAACGATAAAAAGACAGACGAAAACGGACGTCGGAAGAAGAAGTTATGAATTTTTAACGGACTTTTTCTGTCCCGGCCTATTAAAAATATAACTTTAAAAATAAAGTCAAAATTAGCCGACAGAGTCTAAACGAAAGTTGTAGATCACGGTCCCGCCTACGCGTGGATATAAAGAACGTCGAAAACAGAGCTCGTATGCGAAAGTTACGAATTTTAGAAGTCGGGAGGCGAATCTGCGAGATTTGATGATGTGGCCGAATCTGGAGCGTTGCTTTCTGCCCACGGCCTCGCTTCAGATGTCGACAGCTGGTGAGAGGACTACGCCCAGTGTAATCTGAAGACGCCCAGCGTAACGTGTACACCCTGCGTCCGAGCTCGGTACGCCCAACAAACTCATTTTCCTCGGTCCCTATTGAGCCACGATGACCCAACAGCCTTGCGACGCGTGTCATACGAACTCGCCTTACGCCCAGCGTACCTCGGAACTACGCCTAGCGTACTGAGGCCTCGCACGCCTATAAAAAGGCAGCGAGGGAGCCGACAAATTCAATCCTTCCATCACTTCTTTCTCTCTCTATACTCTCTCTCTAGCCCCTTAACCCCCCCCCCCCCCCCCAAAGCCTAGGGTACCCCCTAGCACCTGAAGGAAGCCCCTAAGCCCCCGAAGACTCCGAGAAAAAGAGCTTTTCGGCTCAGAAACGCTGCTCCAGCGAAGCCCGATTTTTAATAAAAACTCGTTGTAAGTGAGATACGCCTACCATACTTTAAATATAGCTTATATATAAATATAATATCATTATTATGAACCTATAAATAAGATTTATCAGTGATTCAAAGCCGTTATACTGATTGAACTACTTACGGGAGAGGTGTTTAGAATGGTCACGTTGGGTTTGGTTGTTGGATTTCAGAAAAGCTATATGCCGAAATGGTCCTGCCTCCCAACTGTCATGCCTGACTGATCCTTACTTGATAGATCATGAAGTAGACTCTGAGTTAATGATGAATCTAGAATAATAATTAGTCGCAATGAATATTAGACTAAAATCTAGTGGTAATGATACTAGGTTTCGTCGAAGGAAAATAAATTAATAGAAGCAAGGCGTTGTCTGAGTTTGGAATCACCACCTTAAAAGTGAGTGCATAGTTATTTTCATCTTACACATAGATATGACGTATTTTATATAAATTATGTGCTATGTGTGCATATTATCTATATACTTGCTATCTATGCTGGATGAACGATTTTATACATGTTTCAAATGATTTAAACTGTATATGTGTTTGATATCTACAAAATATGTTGGGTAAAACATGGGTAGATGAATGATGAGGGATGAAAGCTGATATAGAGGGACATTGGCAGTATGGACATAGTGCCCTATAGGTGAACATTGGCAGCAATGGACCTAGTACCCTATAGATGAGCATTGGCAGCTGCGCCACAACCTGTAGATGTTTTTGATCTACGATGTACTCTAAACATCCTAGCAGATGCGCTCTAAGGATAGTATCGGCAGCTGCGCCTAATAGAGAACATCATAACCTTGGCAGCTGCGCCTAATAGAGAATGTCATAATTCTGGCAGATGCGCCTTAATGATAATATTGGCAGATGTGCTTAATAGATAATATGGACAGATGTGTCATTGGCAACGATGGACTTCGTGCCTACTCCTTAGGACTGAATGAGTGAATGATAAATGATTCTTAGGGTAGATCCTTAAGAAATAAAGAAGATAATGGGGATGAGTAATTGGGTTGATTGTTTAATGATTAAACATAATTATATTATTGTGGGTTGAAAACCCTATGTACTCACCAGGTTTCCCAACTTGACCCACTCAGTTTATTTGTATCACAGGTATTGATATAAAGCTACACTACACCGAGAAATTAAAGAGGTGTAGATCACTAGTATAAATGAATGTAAGTTCTGTTTATGCTTATGTTTCTGTATTGACGATGACATCCCAAAGTTTTAAAATGAATAAAATACATTTCTTCGGCAATGTTTTGATAACATATTTATCATGTTTTTCTGTGAACAAATTCCGCAACACTTTTCTTTAAAAGGTTACTCTGATTTTAAACATGCATAAACAAAATCGGTCTTTTCTGGCCGTAAAAATGAGGATGTCACATAATAAGCAACAAATTTTAATCAAAGTGTATATATGTTAGAAAATTATAGCACTTTAACAACACTAATATATAGTTGCTTTGTTATGTAGCAAAGACGACTTTAAAGATCAAAACATAATAAATTAGTATTTCTAACACTTTTAACATGACAACATGACAAACTAGTACAATACTTCAATACACACTCAAATGCACAAATAATTGGGGTTTTACATTGTTTTTAAATCCAAACAAAATACATAAATAATTAAACCAGTAAATCAATTCATTGCTTGCCAATTTAAAAACAAATACACTTCTTAAATAAATTGACAGCTGGTCTAAGTGTTGATCTTCCTTCCAATGGGTCAGTCAAAAAATTCACAGGTGCCTCTTTCTTGGCGGAAACCCCAGCGTGCCTAAATATGTCGAAAATAACATTCCTAACCAGATCGTGTCGGTACTTGAAACCCGGGAGCTCTTTACAATGAACTGCATTCTCCCCAAAGGAGTCCAAGAATGCCTTACGACAAACAGGGCAAGTCTCGTCAGCCGGAAATAAGGGTATCATAAGGCGATACTTGAGGATGACACGATACTCCACTGGCGTGGATCTAATAGGGGTTTCCCCTCTTGTGGGTCTGGGGAGTGGGGTTTTCACTGTGTGGCAAGCTGCTTTAAAAGTTGCATCAAGTAAAGTGGCAAAACATGAGAAAGCGTGCATGGAAAATCAACATACGTTTATACCCTTTGCATTTGATACTTTCGGTTTCCTTGCGCCAGAAGCTGTGGAGCTACTCAATAGAGTCCAACGGGTCATGCATAGTAATGTTATGACTCCAAGATCTATAGATGTTGTTTTTTAAAAAATTAGTTTTGCCATCCAAAAAAGGGTTGCGGCACAACTTGTTGCTTGTTTACCCGCTGCGTCTATATAAACCTTTCTTCTTAGCTAGTACTGGTTCAAAAAAAAAAAATTGACATCTAAATGGAAATGTAACTTCCACCTTTTAACTTGCCTAGGCTTGCACACAAAGTAAACATCTTTTTATACACAAGGTGTTCTTCTTTTCCATTGAAGCTGTCAGGAACAACCCTCTCCTGTCCCTCCTCTTCCTTGTTCCATCTCAATGAAACCTTCAACCATACACTCAACACACCCATATATAATACATGAACAAGATTATCTACACAAGTATTGTATTGTATTATCATAATCTTCCATCCAATCTCAAAATGTACAAAGAAATCGCAGAAAAATTTACCTTTAGATTTATAGCAGCCATTTCTTGTTTCCTTTCCCTTCTTCTTCTTCTTCTTCTTCTTCTTCATGAGTTGTCAAGAACCACCGGAGGTGGTTCTGTTTTCCGGTGAATAACAAGATATTTCAGCCTCTCATTCTTTTCTTTTCCTGTAAAGAAGAAGCAGCCTCATCACATTTCGTTCTTCTTTCTTCATTCCATATGAAACATCAAACCCAAACACACACCAATCTCCGAACTCCTTTTCTGGCCTTTCCCCTCGTACCTCTCCCTCGTATTTCCTTCGCAACCCGCTACCGGGACTGAAGCAAGCAACCGAGAAGCTGCTTGAGCAGCTCCTCACTGCACCCACGGAGACCACAACAACTTCACTGCCTCTCCCCTTCGGCCTCGTTGAACCCCGGAGACTGTGTTCCTTCTCGCGACCAATCTCTGCAACCTCATGCCGCCTGCAAAACCTTCGTGTTTCCCTCTCGTCATCTTCGTTTGTGCTCCCTTCTGGCCCGCCGATTGTTCCTTCGCATCTGCCTTTCATCCGTGTTCGACTGCTTTCGTTCGTATCTTTCCATTTCCTTTGCGGCTTTGCCCGATCAAACAAGGAAACGGGGGCATAAAATCCCTAATTTCATTTAACTTTGATGAATTAACTAAACTACCCCCTTATTGAGACATTTATTCGAAATCAGTCCCAAATCCACAATTATTTGATTCCATTTATTCAAAATAGCCCCTCCCTTTGGTTATTTTTAACAGAATAAATCCCAATCCTCAAACTTTGAATAAAAATAAGCATTTCAGCCCCTTCATTTGAGATTTCTTAACAAAATCAGTCCAAGACTCAAACATTAATCCCATTTAAACCAATTCAATCCCTCTTTTTATTTATTTTAACCAAAGCAGTCATATTTTGGTTAATTAAATTACCCAACATCCCCCAATAGTTTAAATTCCTTACAAAACGGTCCTGGAAGTATTTCAAAGTTCAAGAAACGTGACTTTGCGGTTTCTCACGTCAAGCTTCCCAAAAATAAACGAACTCCGAACAACTCGAACTCACGCTTCAAGTGTAAGTGCTTACAGCCCCTTTTTAATATTTCTAATTATTTCGATGGGAATACATGTGCCTATATACCTTGTTATACAAACAAATTATCCTTTTATGCACAAATACAATAATCCTAGTTTAGAAAAATGTTATTTAACATTGTAACATATCGTTACAAATAACCTAATATAAAATTTTTGTATACGTATTGTGGTTGTTTTATTGTAAAATAACTAGTCCACACAACAAATACTACATGATACAAAAATATATGATTTTTATGTGACATTATATATCATAACAAACACGTTATAAAACTTTGTAGTATTTCAAGGATTCAATCTATTACTATTCATGTATATTTATATGTTTAAATACATAAAGTTTATACATGTACATATGTTCATTACTTCGAAACATACATCTTTATAAAAGCGAGCACATTACACTTTTACACACTTACCAAGCATACTCGGCTTTTATAAACTTTATACAATGAAATTCAATATGCCTAGTGACTTAATCACAATTTAGTTAGGGTTGAGAGCTATTCACATACTTTGGTTAAGGGATTTTTAGTGAGACTATATTCATTAGCTGATTCTAAACTCTTAGCATACCCGCACTACTATAACTATTAATCTTCGGAGCGAGATACATATGTATAGATCTATACTGGGTTGACATCCTCACATGTGGTTGCTAGCTACAACCTCAATCGATTAATCGAAACGGGTGATAAGTGTCTACAGTTGTTACTACAACGTCCAATGAAGCATTGTAGTGGGTACATTCAGTCACATAGCTCGGTTATAGAACTCACTATAAACATTAACTGGAATCTCTCTTTCTCACGCTACAAACCATGGGCTTGGTTTCTTTCAAAACTATTTTAAGTATGGAATTACTTATGTAACAGTACAGTTTGGTTTTCAAGTATATTCAAAGATTCATTACAAACATAGTTTTAAGTATGAATTTACTTATACAAAGATATATTTTGGCTTTCAAATTCTCATTGCAAACACTGTATTAACTATTTTTATATATAGACTTCTTAGAAGTATTACTACTGTTAGCAGAAAACCTGTAAATCTCACCAACCTTGTGTTGACCCTGAAAACTACATGTATTTTCAGGAAATTACCAAATAGACATTCAAGATAGATCGGATTATAGGTGACCTAGTTT
The DNA here is from genome assembly GCF_052849685.1 of Lactuca virosa. Classification (NCBI taxonomy): domain Eukaryota; kingdom Viridiplantae; phylum Streptophyta; class Magnoliopsida; order Asterales; family Asteraceae; genus Lactuca; species Lactuca virosa. The sequence goes on from NC_136433.1 coordinate 27,213,056, forward strand.
ACTTATTGTTGTATTATATGCCTATCTGTTAAGGCAATTCATGTACTATCATTATCTGCAAAAACCTTGTATTCAAATATCAAGATGGAACACAAATGCTATTTTTGTTGTACTTGTGTTGTATTTTCAGTTTACCTGTGATCCATGAACTTAGTCGCACAACCCGACATGTTCCGCCGCCTCGGTTGGGGGTGTGACATCTAAGCCAGTAACAAAATTTGTACATTCTTGTAATTAGAAACAAAGTCCTTTTGGGGTTGCCCTCATAACTAGAACATGGTTAGAATGACATTTGTAGAGAGAGGATGATTTATTAGATTATTATATGGTTAATAAACTAATTGGAAATTATGAGGAAATATTTTATTAATATATTATATGATTAATATACTAATTGGAAATAGAAAGTTGATTTGTTAACTTTTATGATTAATAAATTAATGAGAAATCAATTAGAATTAATTAATTATTAGTCAAAATTAATCTGGAATTAATTGGAATTAATTAAAGGTCTATGGGTTGAATTGTAACTGTTCATAATTGAGCTAGAAAAGAAAATTCTATCACCCATATAGGACTGAACGAAATTGGGAGGGTTTCTAAGATTTCCAGAAGTCTCCTGGTAGTAAATAAGGAAAAGATTTGAATTGAGATTAAATATATTATTTAATCATTCAAATCTTGATTTGTCCCTAAGTTACCTAAACTATAAATAGGACCCCAAGGCCATCAATTTTCATTCATACTCTTCCTTGAAGGATTCTCTGTCCGAAAATCTCTTATCTCGTCTCTCCTTTTGTCTTCTAGTTCTAAGGTTTGGGTGTGAGCCATTAGAGGCATCATCCTTTTAGTGCTAAGCTTTCCAAGACCTAGACTACAAGGCGATTGAAGTGATTTGTTTACTATAACAAATCAATAGGTATGTAGCTCTACACTTGGTAATTTCAAATTACACTGGGGTTATACTAGGTTTAGTTGTTCATTGTATTTTGCTATTAAGGTGTATGCCATAGATATTTTATAGGATGCATGTACCCTATTAATTGTTAATTGTTTTCCGCATTGTACACTTTTGTTTCCTATAAAACCCATCACTTTATTACTTACTCCTTTCGAAAATCGAGAAAAATCCTATCTCCTTGATGATCTTCATGTGCTTTTTTTCTCAATGAAAAGAGTAAATTACATTGGGATCGTTTTCCCTATAATATATACTACCTGTTTTAAAATTATAAACCTAACCTACTTAACTAACTAATTACACTTAGGCAGTGTACCTAGTTAATTTAAAAAATAGTTTAGGTAAGTCTGTTGTCAAACACATGGAATGAAATCTTAAATTATAAATTAACTACTAATAATTAAATTAAGAGTCAAACTTTAAATGGGGGTTTTATTGATTTTGCAAGTTTAGTAACTTAATTTAAACAACTATCAACTAAACAATTATTAAAACTTAAGAAAGCAAAGAAAACGATTTGAATTCAATATTAAAGAGTACTTTCGTTATATCTGAATCCCCCCTTCAACTAGAAACCCTAATTTTATCAGCCTCCATACCTCCTAAACCCTAATCTCGACCCTTAGCCACCATCTTTGAGTTCTTAAGCTCTTGTGAGGAATCTTGGTGTGTTCTTGAGCATTTTGAAGGGATTGAAGGTTGTTGAAGAATCATCACTTGGAGTGGAGCTTGGAGATCTTGAAATTACTCATCTTTTGCAACCTATTGAAGGTAAGAACATCTAATATTGACATCTCTTTGGGTAGATCTAGTTTGGGGTAGTTTATGGCACATTTTGGTCTCTTTGGTTTGTATTTTTGAGGATGTGTTTGCCCCAAGAGTTTGGTCACTAAAACAGAACATTTTAGGTGTCCCAAATGCATAAAAATGTAATCTTGATGCTTGATATCTACCCATGCATGAGTATTAGCTCCTTGTTAAAGTTGTAAAGTTAGGGCTTGGATTTAGGACCGATTGTGCCATGCAAAAGCTCAAAGTTATCGACTTTATGGGTTAAGGCATGATTTGGATCTAGTTTTGAGCATTGGACGTTTTGGCTTAAAGGTTTAAGACATTTTCTAGACGGGTTAAGAGCTGGCAGCGTACGCGGGGCATACCCCTTGGTACACAATGCGTACTGGGTCAACACCCCCGTGGGTTAGTCAAGATCTGGAGTACGTTGGGCGTACCAACTGAATACGCAGGGTGTACTCAGTCTGTTTGGTCTTCTTTGATTTGTTGACTCCTTGACCTTCGACCATTAACCAGAAGTTTGACTTGGGTTAACCAATGGATATTTTGGGCCTTTTAGGAAATTGGGCCTTCTTTGATTAGGCATGATGGGTTTTGGGCCCAATTTGGATATTAGGCCATATTGGGCCTTTGTTGCTTTTGGTTTGGGCTTTGGATTTTGGGCCAAGTGAGGTAAGGGTAAAATGGACTTTTAACCTGGGTATTGAGCAGCCAGACTAGGTGTCCAACTATGGGTTGAGTACCAATCATTTATTTGGTGTTATTTGATGTTGTTAGCGTGTGACTTTCTGGATCGGCAGTTCGAGCTTTTGTCTGTGATATTCAGGAGCTTGAGGTGATTCTCCTCACTATACTATGGGTCGAAGGCACCAATGTCATACCATTGGCTTAAGAGATACAGGAATAGCAGGGGGTGGCCCTTGACATTTGTATGAAATACCCAGAAGTGGCTCCTGGCAAATTGTATGCAAGACCAGGGATCGGACCTTGGCAAATAGATAGATAGTTTATGTATATAGATAGTATGCTAGTTGCCTTTGTGATGCTTGCATGGAAGACCAGGAGGTGGCTCCTGGCACTTGTCTATAAGACCCAGGGTTTTTGGCCCCCGACCTAGCAAGGAAAGACCATGATACGGCTCGTGGCATAATGGCAAGGCTATGGTTGGCACATAGCATTCTCTATTGTATGCATGGTATGTGGTATTTGGGGAACTCACTAAGCTTTGTGCTTACGACTTATTGTTTATGGTTTCAGGTACTTCCGGTTCAAAAGTGAAGGCCCGACGTGAATGCACTACATCCACCCATGTTTCCGCAATGTGATGATTTTGAGATTGTACTCTGATAACCGTTTTCTTATAAAGTACTTTTTAATATTTAGAAAAAGGATAATGAATGTTGACTTAAAGATAATTAATATTTTGGTTGAATTAAAAATTAATTTTTTACATAATAATTTTTGGGATGTTACAAAAATGAGCATAATTATAGCTAAAAATATTAAGATAATACACAAAATATATGAATAAATATGTAAAGATCACATATCAAATCATAAAAAAGGTCCATTAATACATGTGTACTGCCACCTCATCCTTATGACTAAATGACCCATTTAACTTCAAGAAAATGGTCTTATTTGCATAAAATTTAAAAGCTACACACTTACGATGAACAGTAATTGGTAGTGTAATAGATGAAGTTCAGTCAGCCTACGTGGAGGGCAGGAGCATACTTGACGGACCACTTATTGTCAATGAAATATGTTCTTGGGTCACAAAAACAAAAAGGAAAGTGCTACTCTTTAAAGTGGACTTCGATAAAGCGTTTGACTCTGTCAACTGGGAGTATCTTGACTCAATTCTCAATCAAATGGGATTTGGGAATAGGTGGAGAAAGTGGATTCGTGGATGTCCGTCATCTGCCCGTGCCTCGGTTATTATCAATGGTAGCCCAACTAAAGAATTCAAGCTCTCGAAAGGGGTGAGGCAAGGAGACCCTCTATCTCCGTTTCTATTCATTATAACAATGGAGGGACTAAATGTATCTATGAAGACTGCTGGTGAGAAAAACATATTCAAAGGGATAAAAATTTCAGGAATCGAAGAAAAAATATCGCATCTGTTTTACGCAGATGACGCGTTATTTGTGGGTGATTGGTGCAGATCGAATATGAAAAACTTAGCCCGTATCTTACATTGCTTCCATATGGCCTCTGGTCTCAAGGTAAATTTCGGTAAATCAAAGGTATATGGCGTTGGGGCATCGAGTTGTGAAACCGCATCTGCTGCTAGGATACTTGGCTGTGAGGCTAGTTGTCTACCTTTTACCTACCTTGGTGTACCCGTTGGGGCAAACATGAACTTGGTGAGGAACTGGCAGCCAATCATCAACAAGTTTCAATCCAAGCTCACGAGATGGAAGGCAAAAACATTATCTTTTGGGAGAAGACTAACCCTTATCACTTCTGTATTGGGTAATCTTCCCACGTACTATCTCTCGCTTTTTAAAGCTCCCCTAAGTGTAATTGAGAGACTTGAAAAGATAAGAAGATCTTTCCTATGGGGGGGGGGGGGGGGAAGTGATGAGAAAAATAAAATACACTGGGTGTCGTGGAACAAAGTCATTTGCCCTAAACATCTGGGTGGTTTAGGTGTTGGTTCCATTAGGGCGATGAACATTGCTCTACTGGTTAAATGGTGGTGGAGACTAAGGAATAATACATCAGCTTTGTGGAGTAAGATTATATGCGGAGTTCATAACCTGTCCAACAAACCGAAAGACTATCTCTCCAAGAAATCTCTCACTGGTGTGTGGAACAACATAGCACGTGTAAAAAATGACTTGGAATCTATGGGTATAAGTATTGATGACATATTTAGACAACATGTCAAATCTGGGAACAACACCCAGTTCTGGAACGATATTTGGATTGGATCATTAGAATTAAAAAAGGTATATCCTGCTCTTTATGATCTAAAGGCTCAAAAGAGATGTTTGGTGAAGGATAGAATAAATGTAACTGGAGGTACCAGTTGGTGTTGGAAGTCTAACCCATCAAATTGTGGGTTATACAATTGTCTATCGAGCCTTGTTCAGAATGTTGGATCAGTTCAGCTGCATCCTGGATCGGATTTTACATATTGCTCTATTGCCCCTGATGAAATTTATAGTGTTCCTATCCTCAGGCATTCAATTGAACTCAAAAATGCCAATAATCCTTCTCATAATTTGATCAGCTGGTGTAAGTTAATTCCCATAAAGGTATTGGGCTTCGTGTGGAGAGCAGTGCAAGGGCGTATACCTTGTGCTATGGCACTTATTAGAAGAAACATTCCTATTGATTTCGTTTTCTGTGGTCTGTGTGTAAATCAGCAGGAAGATGCTGATCATATACTCATCAACTGTCCGTACGCGAGTATGGTTCGGAGAAAAATTCTCAGTTGGTGCGGGATTGATGATATGGCAGTTAACACAGTAAGTGAGTTCATTGACTTTACTTCTAAATGAGGAAACTGTGTAAAACGAAGAAAAAGACTCACTGCAATTTGTTATGGAATGTTATGGGTTCTCTGGAAATCAAGGAACAACAGACTATTTCAAAGGTTTGTTTGTTTCCCTTCTCAAGCGGTCGAGAATACTAAGTTATTAGTTTATCTATGGCTCAAATGTAGGGGTAAAAAAGGAATTTGTAGTTGGGAGAGTTGGAATGTATCCCCCTTTTCTATTTCTTGATATGTAATTGTCTGTAACTCCTTGTCCCTCGTCTAGTTTCTTACTAGCGGGGGTATATTTATAAAAATTCTTGGCCGTTTCCAAAAAAAAAAACTTACGATGAACAAATTTTTTTTAGGGGTCATTTAAAACCAGCCCAAATAATTCGTTGGCTAATAATGACATAACTGTTTATTAGTTTATTTAGACTAATATGATCTGTTTTACTAAACATAACCAATTTGAAATCAAAACTAATAATTCGGTTTTGTTACAATGCAATCCAAAATTTGAATATATAAAAACCATGTAGTTAAATCAAAATGATCCAATTGTGGAATTCTGTTTTATTCACATAGTCAATGACCATTTTATTTAAAGGAACAAAAATAACGAACACTTGAAACACCATTTACACGAGCTAGTTGAAAATCATTTAAAGAAAACAACTCCAATGTTTAAAATCTCACATTTACGGAAAAATAAGGTCCCAATACTTTTAAAGTATTTTATATTATCAAAAATATGCTAGGTAATATTCAATTTGTAAAAACCAGAAATATAAGTAACTATCACATGTTAATAGCCTTCAAAAAGTCCATACAGCTAACCACATGCGCTCCTAGCCACGATGTCAAACTCAATGTTCACGAAATGATGCGATGTAGGTGCACTTTGTACTTGTTGAAGCTTCTAGAAGCCTCCACAATCGATTAAGGTTTGATGCGATGTGTAATGTCAACAAAAAATGTTCAACCAACACGAACTAAGGGTAAATTGAAAAAAAAATCTTTAAAATAAAACAATACAAAACTACAAACATATTTCTTGTGAGTTGAACTTTAAGGTAACCTAAAATTCTGTTATGTATGATAATAGGTAAAAAGGAGAAAAGTAGAAAATTTAATGAAAGAAATAAGGTAAAATTAGAAAAAAAAAGTCAAATGTGGAAAACTTGTGGGTTTTGTAACATTTTCCCTTCCAAATATGAAGGGGTTGCTCTGGTATGTATATCGTTCCTTTCTGGTGGAAAATTTCTTTTTTCAAAATTTACCTTCCTTATTCAAAGTCCGATTAAACTTGGTTCTTTTAGAGGTTGATCTTCAACCATAGATTTCTCTATTTGAATTATTGATCTTCTTTTATAAGTTGTCCACATAAACCGTTTATTTTATCTTCGTCAAAGATTCTTTTATTATCTTTCTTTCTTTGATCTCTCCCACTATCTCTTTGTTGCTTTACACAAGAATCTATCTATTTTTCGTTGTGAAAAATATACCTTATGTTACCCTTTCTAATATTCTCCCGTTCTTTTCTTCCTCAAAACAATTAGCATATTATCTACAATGATGCCATTGTCATTGTTCTTCTCCCCATCTCTCATTTCCCATTTCAGAGTTCGTCTTTTCACATTCTTGAGATCACGGTGCCCAAAGTATACATACTTTCCACAACCTACTAGTCATGTCTTCTTCAAAGAAACCCTCATTCTATTGGAGACGAAATACTCAATTTATTGGATATGAAAGTAAGCTATCGCGCCCCCCTTCTAGATCCCTGGTAAATACCATATCCCTTTTTAATATATATATATATATATATATATATATATATATATATATATATATATATATATATATTATAACTATTAATTACTAATATAATAAATTCATTTAGTTCAACCGCACAAGGAGTGATAACCAAAAGGAAGAAATATACGGAGAAATTATATCACGCGCCCCTTCTAGATCCTTTGTAAATATCATCTTCCTTTTTTTTATGACATGTATTTATGCAAGAAACATATTTTATACAATATATATTTATTAATAATAACTATTAATAAACAATACAATAAATTCATTCAGGTCAACCGCACAAGGAGTGATAGACACAATGAAAAGTTAGATGGAGCAATCGCACTTTCTTTAGTATCGCGGGTGCCTTCAAAATCCTTGGTAAATACCATCTCTTTTTCATTATATATATATATATATATATATATATATATATATATATATATATATATATATATATATATATATATATATATATATTTGTTGAAGTCCGTTGATGACTCATATATTCATGAAAAACCCGATAACTAAAAGTGGAACGATAGATTAAAATTAATTCATTAAGGGCATGATCGTCATCTTATGCATATCATTTAATGTTTATTTTTTTGTTTTATTGGAAATATTAATAAAATTGTCTAAAAAGCAACGTAATAAATCTAATTTTGGGATTTTTTTTTTGTAAAATTAATAATATTTTAATTTTTTTTAAATACAAATTTTTAAATATTTTTAAAAATGTGAATTTTTTAAAAATTGTATAATTTTGAATTTTTTTTAAAAAAGTTGTAATTTCAAAAAAAAAATTATTTAAAAAACTGGATCATTTAAAAAAGCTAAAAAAAATTTAACAACAAAATCAACATTTCATATATATATATATATATATATATATATATATATATATATATATGCATATTTTTTCAAATGCAAGTAAATCATAAAAAATACATTTTTATTTAATAATCTATAAACATAGTAGTACAAACATTTTATTCAGTACAAGATAAAATATACAAAATAAAAAATGCTACAAAATCTCAAAGTGTTTTCATTTCTTTGTCAAGATTGTCTGATTTTCTTCAATTTATTACTTTTCTCCTCTTCATTTTTCCACAAATTCTTTCAAATCTATAAGAAGATTTAAAAAAAAGATTAATGCAAGAACACTTACAAAATGCATATGTATATATCATGTAAGATTCACATGTGATTATATAATATGACATTAACATGTGATTTTAGCATGAAGATTCAAATATACAATTCATATGTGATTATATCATTAAAGATTTACCTGTGATTATATAATAAAAGATTCATTTGTGAGATTCACATGTGATTATATCATATAAGATTCACATTTGATTATATGATGTGATATTCACATGTGATTTTATTATGAATGTGAAATTCACATGCGTTATATCATTTAAGATTCACTTATGGTTATATAATGTAATATTCAAATGCGAGATTCACGTTTGATTATATAATGTAAGATTCACATGTGATTATATCATGTGATATTCACATGTGATTATATTATGAAAAGTTCACATGTGAATATACCATGTGATATTCACATTTGATTATATCATGAAAGATTCACATTTTGTTGTATCATGTGCATATCAACATATATATATATATATATATATATATATATATATATATATATATATATATATATAGTGAAAGATTCACATATGAATATACCTTGAATAACACATAAGATTCACATGTGGTGATATTATATAAGATTCACATGTGATTATATCATTAAAGATTGAAATGTAATTATACCATATAAACGCAATACATATATAATATTACTATGAAAATAACAAATAAAAGCATATTCACATGTGAATATGCCATGTAATATTCATATATGGATATATCATGTAATATTCAAATGAGAATATATTATATAATATTCAGATGTAACTATACCAAGTAACATTCACATATGAATAATTGACCAAATCATAACGAACTTTCAAACGCTTATATCCAAACCTGTTATATTTGACCAAAGTTACAACTCATTTTCTCGGCCTGTTGGAAGCAACTAAACCCAAAAATAGAATAATTAAGATTGAAACAAAAATTAGAATAATAAAGAAAAGAAGGAAAAAATATTAATAAGTATATGTAAAATGACCTACCTAGTATTAAACAATCTATATGCAATAACAATGTATCAGGAGGTACAATCAATTAATACATACCTAAAGTTGGGCCAGGTTCGTCCTAGAGGATGGGCGATAGGGGCGACCGTCCATGGCCCATATTTTGAAGGGGTCCAATTTTTTTTTATGGAAATTGTTATATTTAGAAGATAGTACAAGTGATTTTTTTTCAATTATTGAGTTATTATAAAAAAATTGATGACATTTGTGTATTTTAAGGGCCCATTTTTTTCTTTCGCCCTGGGCCCAAAATATGTTTGGAACGACCCTGAGTAGGGCATCCTTCATTCAAGTCTAGTGTTGTTGAATCCCCAATCAACAACATCCTAAGCAAATAATCAAGTTCTACATTAGAAGACAGATATATTGATATACTAGAACCAATCTCCAACTTTATAGTAAACAATCGATGCCACAATAGAGATCGATAACTAGTGATTTGGATTTTAGGAAGAATGGAGACGACGATTGTGATTTGGATCTTAGGAATCCAGCACAACTAGAAAATTCCATCAATTAGAAAAATTATGTCACAATGATCCACATATAAATAAATTTCATATTGGTATAATATCGGATAATACGAACAAATAGTGATAAATGATACCTGATGATCGTAGACGAGTAAATCGACGAGGCCAGTTTGATTGATGTTTTATTCCAGATCTAAAATAATGGCCAAGGAAGGAGAGACATTGACGATGTGTTAGGTCATATTGACAACAACAAGACTGGTGACTCAAGACGACAGTGAGAATGAGGAGGCGATTGTAGACGACCACTTCTATTCACGGTCTATAACGGTAGCTAAGGAAGGAGATATCTCTGACGTTTTAAGGAAAATCAACAACAACGAGATATTGGTCATTCATGAGGATGGAGGAGTGAGAATGTGGCATCGCTGAAGTCGTACATGAGATAGAGAACCAAAGATAAATAAACACTGATTAAAGTAATTTGGAAAATTTGTAGATGATATTTCTTATGTCTTATTTACCCTTAGGTTGTTTTTAAACCCTAAGATACGACTAAAATTCTCAATAATTACAAAAATGTCACATTTGATCCAAGTCATCTATTTTTTCAATCTAACACTCCACTTTTAGTTATTGGATTATCAGGAAACTATGAGTTCTCAAATGATCTTACCCCCCCCTCCTCTCTCTCTCTCTCTCTCTCTATATATATATATATATATATATATATATATATATATATATATATATATATATAGTTGTATGTATACATATAACTATATGTATATATAGTTGTATATATATATATATATATATATACATATAACTATATGTATAGAAAAAAAGTAGTAGCACACGTGGTGGCTGAGGCTCGAGTTGGACTCGATTCCCTTAAACAGATTCGTCGTCTGTTCCCAGGGTACAACAACCTTAACAGTGGTGTACTGCCAGATATTTCACTTGCCTGAAAGAGTCGCCGAAAGCAGGAGAAAGAAGAGTATCATTCGTATGTTGAATGAGACAGTAAAGGTCTCTTTTATAGTTGAATCGTGTAATGGAAACAAATCAATAATTGATTGAGCTTTTAATGCCAATAAATGTCATTAATTACGTAATTAATGCATCCGTTACAGAATTCAAAAATAGGGGCCAAAACTGTCAAGTTTAGCAAAACTGAGGTGTAATGGAAACAAATCAATAATTGATTGAGCGTTTAATGCCAATAAATGTCATTAATTACGTAATTAATGCACAAAAATAGGGACCAAAACTGTCAAGTTTAGCAAAAACGAGGGTAGCGTGTGCCCGAGTTTTCGGAGCTGCATGTCGTGTCTGCAGGTCGCGCCCATGCACAAGTTCGGTGTTTTTGGTCTACGAAATTCAAGATTTGCACCCCCCTGCTCGCGGGTAGGAATTGTAGTTAGACCATAGACACAAGCTTGTAAGCCTTTCATGCATTAAAGCTTATAAACCTTGTTGAGTTTGTTCTTTCTACCAATGTGGGACTCATTCCCACATTCATCCCTTTTTGCTAAATTTGTTCTCAAATACCCTTCTTTGAGTATCGATATCTCATTCACATATACCCCATTTTGGACATATGATATATCGTTTCGAAGTCCTCGTGGAGGAGAACACAAACCCACTTAGAGTTAGTTATATATACAACATATGTATATATTTATATATGTCCAAAGTTAGTAAAAATATAAATATTTATACTAAATTTTCCAACACACACACACACACACACACACACACACATATATATATATATATATATATATATATATATATATATATATATATATATATGGTTCAGATCTGGTAGAAACCCAAAAAACGGTAGGAACCACGATGACAATCCTCAACCACCATTTTGTTAAGGGCAAGAATGCCAAACGTCGTCTTGGATGTGATGGGATCATGTGCGACACATGTCCATGGAATGTAGGGATGTTATTCGGGCTGGAACCGACCTGAACCAGACCATACCTGAATAACCCGAAACCCGAATTGGAAGAAAAGTTGGAACAGAAACCCGTACCGATTATACTAATACGGGACCGGTTCGGTTTGGGTAATACATGTTTCGGTTCGGTTAATAACCCGAAAGGACCGAAAAACATGTGCACTATGCTTTTGAACCGAAATGACCCGAATAATCCAAATAAACTGAAAAACACAGATAGTTTGGTAATCTATTGAACCGAAATGACCCGAATAACCTAAATAAACCATGAAACCGAAAAAATCGGTCATAAACTATAAGGACATACTATATCTAGTTCAAGATATATATATATATATATATATATATATATATATATATATATATATATATATATATATATATATTATATTGTTTGTTTGAAGCATCAACGTTTTCAAATATGCCGAAAACCATTTATTGAACATTGATAATTCATATTCCAAAAATCTATAATTCATATTTAAACAATAAACATTTGTGCCAACCCAGAAAATACGTCCTCAACCGCCATTAAAAATCTAACGCTACCAACAACACTTAATTTAACAACTCTGAAATCACACAATGTATAAATAAACATATCCAATTTTGATCTTAGTTACGACTCAAAATTTAGTTCACGAAAAAAATGTCATCTAACGAGTAGATTAACATTTTTAGAACACACATGTTACCGCAAACAAAAAACTCGGTATGGAAAAGATATAATTTTTATTGGAAATAAAAATCTACCGCATACTAAACTTTACAATGTCGGAAAACTACTAAGAGAATGGTTGATCTTTTTCAGAAATCACCAAAAGACGAAACATAGTACTACTCAAAGTAGGATTTAAGACACAAAGAACGCTTAAAACGGAACCTGTATGAGAGAGTTACGATTTTTATAAAATCATAAAGGTTATATAATACATGCTAAAAACGAAAGTCAAAATTAGCCAAAACGACCAAAAGGAAAGTTGTAGTGTACGTCGAGACCTACGTAGATATATAAGAGTCGTTAAAAACGAAGTTCGTATGTGAGAGTTACGAATTTTCAAAGTTTATAAAATAACCTCGCGCGCATCTGTTTGCGGCGTGCACTCTGACACCCCGATTCGTTTGGATACGGATGACATGACACCATGAGAAGAGAACACTTGTCAACACCTGGGTGGTTCACGCACAAGTGGTGCGGCGCGCACCTCAAAATTTCCTATAAATAGCAAGCTCAGGATGATCCTTTCTCCCACCTCAACACACACCCCACTCTTTCTCAATTTCCGTGCCACTGACTCCTGAAACGCCTCTTGGATCTCGGACTCCCCAATTCCACCCTACATCAATGGTTTCACTCTTCACAGGTGAGTTCACGACCCCATTTTCTAAACCTTTTCCCGGGGGGGAGGGGATACATGTTAAAATGAAACTATTACATAATTATTACTAATTGTACAATATCAGTTAGATAGTTATACTCATAACATTAGGATGATATTATGCCGCTAGATACTCTGCCAAACTCTTAAAGTTAATATTATGCCTAGTTGTTATACTGATCCGCACTGATAGAAAATATCAAATCTAGTTGTTACGTTGGCCAGTTGCCAGGAAACGCCGATACTCCGGTCGTTATTTTAGCCACCCTTTGGATAAGTTCAGTACCTAGTGGGTACTCTGCCTAAATACTCAGCTACGCAAATCACGCTAACTTGATTATATATATATATGTATAAGACGAATAATATATATATATATATATATATATATATATATATATATATATATATAATAATAATAATAATAATAATAAGTAACTCGCATAAATACAATAAAGAAAAACAACATGACCGACCATGGGAGTTCCCCATAACAAGAGTTAGATAAGACACGATTCATTAACACATTGAAAGATTTTTAGCTAGCCCCCGACTGTTAACGTATCCCTCTAGTAATACGTCAAAGATAACGAGACGATTATCTAAAGGACGACCAAGACAGCACCAACCGCTCCCCAGAGCGATAAGTGTAGCGCTCAGAGTGCTGCTCTTCGGTAGTTCTGCACCAATAACAGATAACCGCTAGTGGTGCACGACCCGCCAATGGGACGCCTCCACATCCTGACGGTCCAGACAAGACAAAAAGTACTGTCGGGGACATGTTCTTCCGACGACAGGTATAAAGGGAGCCTTTCTTCTCCAAAAGAAAGGATCACATCATTCTCTCTCTTAAGCTAAACCCTAATTCTCTCATCCAATTACTAACTAGACTGTCGGAGTCTCGTTCCGTGACCCCCTCCCGGACGACAACTAATGTTGGTTCTTTCTTTGTTGTGATTCTCAGGCTTAACTCATACGAAACTACAACAAACGACATTAAGCTTAAAGCAGATATCACAACACTAGCCTATAATCATTAAATCTTAAGTGAGCGGGAGATTGACACTCCCACCATGTGGTTACTAGCTACAACCAGACGACAAGTCGAAGCAGGCATAACTTTCGAAATACATTTGAAACGTCCGATGAAGTGTCGTGGTTTTTCAGGGAACACTCAACAGTCATAGCTCGATTATAAGAACTCATCGTAACATTGTTAAACTAAATCTGACTACCAAAGACTGCTATTTAAACAAGTACTGATAGTAAACTCAAACTCGAGGAAACGAGTTCATATTTATCCTTGTTAAACTTAATCCACTATTCTTTAAGGGACGCCTCGAGAAGAGTAGTAGTACACAAAACACGATAAAAGTATACTAGAATAATACTTCTCTCGTAAAGACTAAGGATTTTAGAGATTTTAATAAAGATTAAAGAAATTAATATGATACATCTTTCTATCCAAAAAGACAGGATCGTCAGATCTAGTTACTAAATTATCTGAATCCAACTACCAGAATATTTATGAAACCGTTTAATACATACTGACATAATTTTAGAATACAACAAGTGCTAACGTAAAAAACTCGACAAAGTATTTTTTTAATAAAAAACCTATGAAATCACCAACATTATGTTGACCTTTCAAAACTCACATGTATTCCTTGGTCACCACTAGAGACAAAAGATTTTTCAGCAAAAGATTATGAAGCGAATCGCAGTCTACCAAAAAGTATAGTTAACAAGATAAAACTCAATGTAATAAAACAAAATTCTTCATGTAAGTTATCGATTGTTAAATGGAAGTGATATTTATGTCATGAATGGCAGGTAAAATTCTTCTCTGTGATCCAAAATCCTAACGTCACGCCGCTAGGCCGGGGGTGTGACAACATTAAATATCCAAATTTAAATATGAATCTTAAGTTTTTTTTCCAAAATAACAATGACCAAATACAAATTAACTATTTTGGAATACTGATTGGTTGTTTTCCCTTTCCACCTCCATTGTTTATCGCGTTTTCCGACTCTTTTGCGACCTCATCATCTTTCAAAACTCCATCAATGTTGTCCACAATTGTTTTTCTTGATCTTCTTACCTAATCTTGGGTGCAAACCAAAGCCTCTACTATTTTCGCGGACAAATTTGTTTGGTATGGGTCTAATATCCACCCGCTTGTACTAAAAGCTGCCTTGGACGCCATAGTAGAAATTTGTAGTCCCAAAATATCTATCAACATAAACAAACAAAGTGTCAAAATATAATTATAAAAATTATACAAATAAATAAAGTTATACCTTTCGTCATACGAGATAAAATAGGGTAAAGAGGTGCATTTTGTTTCCACCAAAGTAGGATATCAAAATCTTTATTGTATTTAAGTGACCGCTTGTTTAGGTATCATGTCAACTTTGTTTTCTGTTGATGTCGACGGGTAATCCGTTTGTACTATTAAATCACCTATGAATTCATTCTCGTCATCAATCATAACAACATCTTCATGAGCACGAGTTTGACTTTGAGAAGAATCGGTATTGTCGAACTTTGCTTTGTAGAATTAAAAATTTTCTCAAATCTTTTTTCAATATCCCGTGTTAAGGCCTTAGCCTTCAAAGTGACTTCCGAGTTGAACATGAGAGTTTTTTTCGGTATTCTTCAACTTAATCAACTTCTTAAAGGCTTATTAAAGAAACTCAAACTTCAACTGTGGATCTAATACGACCGCAAAGTACAAAAAGTCGTTTATTTTTTCAAGGTCACCCAATGCTTATCGTAATTCTCAATCATATCCTTCCCGGTCAAGCAAAATTGGGTACTTCTGCCCAATTCCTTATGTGTTTGTACACATCACATATTTCTATAAAAAACGATGCGCCATAGGTTTTGCTGACGTCGATATTATGTCAGTTTTCACCTTGAATTTCTCGAGAAATCCAAACATAACTCTACAAATTTTGAAATCTTCTTCTATGGGGGACACAACATCTCGAACATATGTAGGATCTATTACAATAAGTGTTAGTTCAAAAAAAAAACACAGCCTCAATACCTCATGTTTAGGAGTCTGTATCTCATTCAATATACAACCAAAAATATCATATAAATAGTGTAAATAGTAGGTTAAATTGTGAAATACATGCTGGAAAAAATCAGGCAAATCAGACATATAATGAAGAAGCTATGATAGTTCAAAGTGGACATAAAAATTTGCAAACACGCTGAATAAGAAAACACAGCTTTAGTACCCCCTGTTTAGGGGCCTGTATCTCATTGAATATACAACCAAAAATAGCATATAAATAGTGTAAACAGTAAGGTAAATTGTTAACTACATGCCGAAAAAAAAAATCAGACAAATTGGACAAATAATGAAGAAGCTATGACAGTTCAAAGTTGACATAAAAATCCACAAACATCTTGAATCAGAAAACATAGATTCAATACCCCATGTTTAGGTGCATATATCTCATTGAATATATAACAAAAAATAGCATATAAATATTTTAAATAGTAGGCTAAATGGTGAACTACATTATGGAAAAAAAATCAGGCAAATCGGGCAAATAACGAAGAAGCTATGACAGTTTAAAGTTAGCATAAAAATATGCAAAAATGTTGAAATTAAAAAAAACAATGGAATGGAATATGGAATTACCTTTAACTTCAAACTTTCCAAAAACCTTCTCCAACTCCAACGTAATCTTCAATAACTCATATGTGGAGTTCCATCGGGTTCGGCTATCATTGCACAAAAACTTCTTGGATTCCACATTTACTTCTTTTATGCATTTTTTTAAACACTTGAATTTGTTGACTGTTGAGTGGAGTTCATAATATATCTAAGACTAAGCTGCACAAATGGTCCCTGTGGTTTGCTCAAAATTTCCACTTTGGTCCAAAAAAGTTTTGACTAGCACCACAGGTCCAAAGTTTTCATTTTGTTGCGAGTTTGGTCCAATTTGATTTAAAAATATTTAAAATGACCCTTGTTATTTTCTTTTTTTCTTTTTTTCTTTCACTCGTCGAGAAACCCAAAACAGAGACCGGAGGCTACTGCCTCCGATCAAGCTATCCAGCCTCTCCCTCGTGTGTCGACTGGCGAACCCAAACACCCTCTGATCAGGGCCGATCTCCGCTGAAACAGTCCCGATCACAAGCAACTATGTTTCTTTATTCACCGGAGAAGAAAGGTAGTCGAGCATCTTCCGCTTTGCCTCCTGTTTCGATTCCCAAACAGCTCCCTCGTCATTTCCTGCTTCATCCATCTAGGGTTCGAATTACCCTCTCTTTGCGGTGTAATTTTACCAGATATTGAAGCTTGCCCCGACAATTTTGATTTAGGTGTGATTAGGGCTCGAAAACCCTCAATTGGAGCAACAATGATAGCATATCTGCAACTCGAAATTCAGATGACATGAGTAGCGTACCTCTCCTCCTAAGCCTAATATTGTCGGCGACTTCAACCTCTCATTTTCATTCTTACGTAGTAGCAACAGAAGCATAACAGAGGTGGTCGATGGTGGCGACCAAGAGCAGCTCTACGGTGGCAGGAGGCTGCCCGACAGTCTATCGACTGCTTCTTTTTTGCTTATGTCGGCAGTGATCGTCGGAGGGGAAGAGGGAAGAGGTAAGGCAGCAGGTTGGAGGGTTGCTTGGGGGTTGTTGTGTCACCGGAAGAAGGATGGATAATGGGTTGTGAAATGGTGGTACACGATGGCAGAAGGTGGCAGTGGGGTGACGAGTGGTGGCTGCCACGTTTTCCTTTGTGTTTCTTGGAAGAAAATGGACGAGAAAAAGGGTGGAAGGGAGTGAAGAAGGTATGAGGTATGTTGGTGGAGTGGTTTTCGATCCAGTGAGGGAGGTATAAGGGTAGTGTGTGGTGTTGAGAGAGATAGAGAGAGAGAGAGAGATTTCATTTTTATTTTTTTATTTTGTTATAAAAATTATAAAAAGAAAATAGAAAATGAAAATTTTCTTTTTTATTTTTTCTTTTAATCAAAATAAATATTTAAATAATAAAAAACTGAAAAAGAAAAATATAAGGGCAAAATAGTCATTATGAAAAGGTTTATAGAAAACTCGACCAAATTCGCAACAAAATGAAAACTTTGGACCTGTGGTGCTAGTCAAAACTTTTTTGGACCAAAGTGGCAATTTTGAGCAAACCACAGGGACCATCTGTGCTGTTTTGTCTATATCTAATGGCCATTTGCATGCACTTAATACTAGATTGGTGTACATCAAACCCATCTTTAACAATAAGGTTTAAGATATGGGCTATACACCTTACGTGTAATTATTTCCCCACATCGTACAAGCTTGATAGTTTTTTAATTAGAAATTCGATTGTTTTATCATTTAAACTAGCATTGTCTACGGTTATGGTCATTACATTATTGATAAAAATCAGGTAAATCAAACATAAAAATCTACAAACACACTGAATCAGAAAACACAACTTTAGTACCCCCTGTTTAGGGGTCTGTATCTCGTTGAATATACAACCAAAAATAGAATATAAATAGTGTAAACAGTAGGGTAAGTTGTTAACTACCTGCTAGAAAAAAAATCAAGCAAATTGGACAAATAATGAAGAAACTATGATAGTTCAAAATTGACATAAAAATCCGCAAACATGTTGAATCAGAAAACATAGCTTCAATACCCCATGTTTAGGTGCATGTATCTCATTGAATATACAACCAAAAACAACATATAAATAGTGTAAATAGTAGGTTAAATGGTGAACTACATGCTGGAAAAAAATCAGGCAAATCGGGCAAATAATGAAGAAGCTATGACAGTTCAAAGTTGGCATAAAAATATGCAAACATGTTGAAATTTAAAAAAAAACAATGGAATGGAATATGGAATTACCTTTAACTTCAAACTTTCCAAAAACCTTCTCCAAATCCACCGCAATCTTCAATAACTCGTATGTGGAGTTCCATCAGGTTTGGCTATCATTGCACAAAAACTTCTTCCATTCCACATTTAGTTCTTTCATGCTTTTTTTTAAACACTTGAATCTGTTGAATGGAGTTCATAATATATCTAATGGCCCTTTGCATGCACTTAATACTATATTGGTGTACATCAAACCCATGCTTAACAATAAGGTGTAGGATGTGGGCCATACACCTTTCATGTAATTGTTTCCCCCATCGTACAAGTTTGATAGTTTTTTCATTAGAAATTCGATTGCTTTCTCATTTAAACTAGCACTGTCTATGGTTATGGTCATTACATTATTGATACCCCACTCTTCAAGAAAAGTCAACAACGTGCACCCAATGTATTCTCCCGTATGACTATCTAAAGATTTAAAGTTGATAATTCTTTTGTGCATGACCCGATCTTCATCAATAAAGTGGTTCGTGACCGCCATATAGCTCAATCGTTAACATGAACTTGTCTAAAAATCGGTGGACAAATGCACTTAGTTAGGGGATTACTAAAGAACTTATTCAATTTAGGTTTTTCTTTAACAAAGTAATCGACGACTCATTTTGAAATTGTGGTTCTACATGGCAAAACCATTTTCCCGTTTAATGCATTAGTATACTCAATAAATGATTCATTCTCTACAAACTTGAACAATAATTATCCAACTACAAATAAGTTTAACAAAACTTTTTTTATTCTTTTCTCATCATGCTTCCACGTGTCAATACTACTCTCCCCGTTTTTTTTTAATTTAAAGTGGTTTGCTTTTCTAATTTTTTTTTCTAAATTTTTTGGGTTCTTTTTACATCTGTTCGAATGTCTAATTATACTAAAAGTACCGTTTTCATTGGAGTCAATTTTAAGCAAAGTGAAACACCATTTGCATTTGCTATGTTTAAAGTTGTCAACATTAACTTCATCATAATCGGCTCAAAGCTACCCTTTTGGCATATTTCCATTTCTTCATGTTTTTTGTTTGACTTGTTCCGTCTTTGTTGTCATTTTGATTGCCATCAACAAAGACATCTTCATCAACAATCTAAAACACAATAACACAATGATTTTAATATAATAAAATATCAATATATGTTCTTTAACATTGAAATATATTTTTTAATCTAAATTATACAATAAAACAACATTTACAATCACATAATACATTGAAATAGATTAACAGTTTTAACATAACATATTGTATTTAATATGATATAATAGCAATGAAATTTTATACATCAACATAAAACATTCAAATTTCAATGAGTAACATCACATAATAACACATTGAAAGAATAATATTCGAGTAATAGATTAAGATACGATGCTTACTTGAGTTTCTTAACTTGGAGCCCAATTTTTCATGACTTGAATGATTCCTTGGAGATGAAGAATGAAGTTTGATTCTTGAAACTAGAATGGAATTCGATTTCACAATAGATGTTTTTTTTTGTGTTCGATCATAGTAGGAAGCGAGGAGGAGGAGAAGGGTTTTTTTTTTGTGAATCTATCAAGTAAGGTTGACGATGAATCAATCAATCTGATTAGGTATCCATGAGGTCAATTATGGACCGTTAGGGTAACAATGAAGTTCGATTTTAGTAGTTTTTATTTTGAAACTCTAATCGGTATTAGGTGGGTACGATAATATGCAACTAATGTTAGCAAGAGCCAATAGGTGGTTGATCAAGTGACGATTCAATTTCCAGGTCGGTCCTTTTGGCCCGCTTAAAAGGTTATTCAAGTAACCCGAACCGAATAACCCGAGAGTCGAATAAGCCTAATATAAATATCCGAGAACCGACCCATATAACTTATTCGATCCTAATTTGGTTCGGATCGTTTATGTTTTGGATTATAACAAATTAAGCATCATAAACATATTGAATCATAATTTTTAAGGATCATAAATATTTTGACTCAACTCATTTTGAATCATATAATTTTTAATATTATTTAAAAAAAACTTGTAACATTGTAAAGTAAAATGTGATAGCTAAACAACCTTATTTTTTAAAAATTTCTTTTTAAAAAGTTCATAATATATGATATATGACAACATTATAAAAGAATTTTTGATTTAGAGAAGCATCCCTCAAATTTTCATGATTTTTTGGTTTTTACAATAATAAAAAATTAAAAAAACATATTTATTTATTTTTCTCATCACTATGCTCATTTTTTAGAAAATGCTCATTTTTTAGAAAATTAAACTTTAAAAACATTGCATTTTTTTTAAAAAAAAATTTAAAAAGAAAAAAAAATATGGTCAAAAATTAAAATTAATGGAAAAAAGACAGCCAATAAACTAATGACACTTGGTGCAACCAAAGAAGGCCATATGTAGAAGGCTGGAAGAGCCTTTTTAGGTGGTTTTTCCTTTTTTTTTTCTACCTACTTTTATCTTTTAAACATTCAACATTTCTTAGCAATTTTTAAAATATCGCAAATAGTTACTAAAATGTCATATTATCTAATGAGATTTTGACAATAAATAAAATTGAATCTCGAGCTCTAATTTCTTCAATCACATAGATAAGATTAGTCATCGTGGTTCCTATAAGTTTTTGTAAAACTATCCGAACGTACTTATACATATATGCATATTTGAAAAACACAAAATATGTATATATGCACATTTAAAAAAAAAAAGAAAGTTTGTTTGTTTGTTTGTTTTTGTTTTTTTTTCGTGATTTTGGAACTACAATTGGCGTAGACGAGGTGTTTAGGTGCCGATGGAGGTGTTTTGAGAGACATTATATTCTGAAAAATTGATTCTCAAGTTCTCACACAAATATTGGTTCTTAATTTTTTTTACTCTCTCTTCTCTCTCTCTCTCTCTCTCTTTCTCTATATATATATATATATATATATATATATATATATATATATATATATATATATATATATATATATATAAGAAATCAAATAAGAACTTAAAAACACTTAGAACCCAACTTACAATGAGATTTTTTGTTTCTACACAGCATGTAAATAAATACACACTATTCCACTCCTCTCCTAGCGATTAAGAAATCAACTGCACTTTTTTTGTTTTTTTTGGTAAAAAACGTTTTTTATATACGTATAACGTATGTGTATATTCACATACATTAAATACGTATAAAAAATTTTCCAAAAAAAAAATTAAACGAAACTTATTTGTATGTTTGATGTTGAGTTTTTGGTACATATGATCTATATGTGTGCATAGATGGATATGCATATGCACATTTGTTATATGAATATGAAAAAAAAACATTTTTTTTTTGTAAAATAAAATAAAATTCAACGAATCTCTTAATTGCTAGGAGTGGAGTGGAATGATGTGTATTTTTTTTTCTTTTTTAATAAATGTTGTTTAGGAAGAAAATTCTTAAGTTCTTAGGGTTCTTTTCTTTCTCATTGATCAACCCTCTTACTTTGTGTGTGTGTGTGTATATATATATATATATATATATATATATATATATATATATATATATATATATATAGAGAGAGAGAGAGATAGAGAGAGCTAGGTTCAAATGTTGATTGACATCTATTGTGTGTACGTGTGGACAAGGAAATTTTGTGAGAATAACAAAGGAAATATGTTGTTTGATAATGTGAATACGTTCAATCTTATATATCTATTGTCATTATTCTGCATTCTCACTAATTTAATCGTCTTTAAGGTTATTATATACTTTTTTTTATTTTTATTTTCATTCTGTCAGAATGTTGTCACAATGTTTATTGGGTCGTATTTTGTAAGAATGAAAATGAGTGAAAAACGATGCGTGAGAACAAAAATGAATAAAAATTAGTGAGAATGCATGAAAATGACAATAGTTATGTGAGGTTGAACGTATTCACATTACTAAACAACATATTCTTTTAGTAATTCTAATAAAATAACACTGTTCATACGTCCGCACAATAATTGTTCATCCACATTATAACCTAGTCTTATATATATATATATATATATATATATATATATATATATATATATATATATATATATATATATATAGGGTGAGGTTCAATAGAGAACCATAATTAACAAGGAACCAATGAACCAATCGTGAACGTCAGAAATCATAATGATCAACGGCTAAGGAAGTAGATGTACACTTGTACATTGGACGCACACACACCTGATTATACCAAAAAATCCACCATTTTTTTTCGTTTTAATTTTTTTTTCACATTTTTTATCGAAAAAAACCCGAATATACTGTTGTTCTCGATTTTTCGTCATCTTTCCATAGAGATCCATGTTGATATATAAAAAACGAATTTTTTTCCGAAAAAACCCACTTCATTTTGTTTGTTTTTTCAATATTTAAGTTTATTTTTATCAAAAAAAAACTAATTATACCAAAAAAATTAATATTTTGTACTCTATTAATAAACATCAACACCGACTAAAAAAAAAAAACTCGATCAGTGTAGATTCACACTGTAAATCTAAATTGTAAAAATTTCAATTTTTAACATTCACAATGTGAAAAAGCTCGATCAGTTCAGATTCACATTGTGAATCTGACTTACTATTATGCACACTGTGAATCTGAGAAGGTTCACAATGTGAATCTTAACAGGTTCACAATATGAATCTGAACAGGTTCACAATGTGAATCTGAACTGAAATATCGTTTTTTTTAACATGAATATTAATCTATGTTTAAAAAGTACCAAAAAGTATGAATTTTGATATATTTATTATTTTTTTTTCTATAAAAAGATAGATCTTAACTTTTCATCAAAGAAAATGAAGTGAGTTTTTTTCGAAAAAAAAAGTTCGTTTTTTATATATCATCATAGATCTCTATGGAAAAAAGAGAACGAAAAATCGTGAACAACGGTATATTCGTTTTTTTTTTTATAAAAATATGGCCTAAAAAAATTTAAACGAAAAAAGGAAGTGAGTTTTGTTATAATCTGGTGCATGTGCGTCCATTGTAAAAGTCTACAACCCTTCCTTTTGCCGTTGATCGCTTTAAATTTCGACGCTTTGGATTGGTTCATTGGTTCCTTGATTAATAATGGTTATCTATTAAACTTTTCTCTCTCTCTCTCTCTCTCTCTCTCTCTATATATATATATATATATATATATATATATATATATATATATATATATATATATATATATAGGGGAGGGTTAATGCGAAAATGCAAATAATTTGCGAAAACGCGAAAACAAGAAAAAACTATGAGATTTTGTCACCTCAACCTTATATTTTGGACAATAATTCATCCAAACTTTGAACTACATGATGATAATCGATTACACATGAGAAATTATTTCATATTAGCAAAATATGAGTTTTGGCATTTTTATTATGAAAACATAAATTTAAAAGTGGTCAAGAACGTGAAAATAAAAATAGTTGATAAAATCGTCTTTAAATCTATATTATCATAACACAATGCAATATAAACTTATTATCATTAATTTATTGCTAATAAATTTAATTTTTATAGTACTTGTGTTTAATTTTTATAAGATAAAATCTGTTTTCGCGTTTTCGCAGGATATTTATGTTTTCGCATGAACCTACTTCTCTCTCTCTCTATATATATATATATATATATATATATATATATATATATATATATATATATATATATATATATATATATATATATATATATATATATATATATATATATATATGAACAATTAATGCAAGAAATTCTTTTAAGACAATCGGGCAAGAAGTGATTAAACACAAGGAAGAATTAGGTCGAATAATTGCAATTTCTTTATTATCACGTGCCCCTTGTATGTCCTTGGTAAATATCATCTTTCATTTTTTTATTTTTTTTATAACATATATATTTATTGATCATAAATATTATTAATTCATGCAAGAAATTCATTTAGTACAACCGTATAAGGAGTGATAAATACAAAAAAATTTAGATGGAGCAATCCTAATCAGTGGCCCCTTTTAGATCCTTGGTAAATAATTTTCCTTTTTCATTTTTTTAAACATATATAATGTTAGTAAAAATCCAAACTAGCGGCATTAATCTACAATTAGTCCTTGGGTGTTACGTGGCCAAATAGAATGTGTCTAGCCATTAATCTCAACCTAAATAGTGAATGAAATTGTAGAAGCCGGTAATTTTGAAACACTTTGAAACAGTTGTATCTCAATATAAATCATTTTTGAAATGATTAATGTTGTATTAATATTTTGTTATGACATTAGTGATATTTGCCTACTTTGTTATGATCTTAGTTATATTTATTTTCTTAAAAATTTAATGAATTTACAATTTTGGGTCTCCGACTAGTCGCTGACTAATCCCTAACTAGGCCAACTAATATCTAGTCACTAGTCGACCGACTTAATGCCATCTATCCACTTTTACGATTAATAATTAATGCAAGAAATTCCTTTAGGACAATCACAAAAAGAGTGATAAACAAAAGGAAGAACTAGATGAAGCAATTGCAGTTTCTTTAGCTGAACCTTTAAGGAAACCAGATGGTAAGCTGCTACTAATTTGAACATCTACAACCTCATCCATTTCATTTTTAATCTTTATCAATATCATTGATAAATATTTTGTGTGTTTGAATTACTTTAGCATATAAGTGGCAATCAGGTAATGACAATGATCTTGCAAAATCACATCAAAATGACTTTCATCCATCAAACCCTCCATATGTACCCAAGGGATATAGGTATTTATTATCTTTTTGTTACTAAAAACATGATATAACCTTGATTTAATCTTTGTATGCATATCTTAATTCAAGGGTATGTGGTGGATGCAACCGTGACATTAATTACGGCGATTACTTAGGTTGCATGGGGAAGTATTTTCATCCAGAGTGCTTACGTTGTCGTGCTTGTAGTTACCCAATCACCGAAGGCGAGGTAATTTGCTTTTTTTTTTCTTTTTTCTTTTTAAAAAAAAAGGTGCATTCAAATGCATTTCTTCAAATACTTATTAGTGTTTTTTTTTATTATTCAAGTTCTCTTTATCAGGGAAAGATACATACCATAAGACTTGCTTTAAAGAGTTGACTCATCCCAAATGTGAAGTGTGCTTTCAATATGTAAGGGAAACTTTTAGCTTAAATGTGGTATTAACTAAATTTTAGGCCATGTTTCTTGTTTCCCATTAAGTCCTTGTCGGATAAAGTGGCCAAATGGGTAGGATTATGTCTATATGGATAACATAATGGGTTTGTTTTGTTTCTTTTTTAACTGAGTAAATTGTCTAAATGTAACTAGATGATCATTTTATCCTTAGACTCGTATCGATTTGAAATAAAAAACCTTAATCAAATCCAACAATTTTGCAATGATTTGGGTCTGAATGTATTAAGTAAAATAAAATAAAATAAAACCTTATATATATATATATATATATATATATATATATATATATATATATATATATATACACACACACACACACACACGTCAACATAAGAGTTGAACCCGTGAGGTCCATTAAGTAAAAAGGAAACAACACGTTAGCTATCTTAATTCTTAAAAAATAAAAAATAAAAACGAATTGCATAAACGTTGATATTCTTTTAAAAGAGACAATTACATCAAGTGTAACGTTATCTTTTGCCTTTTAATTAGATTCCCTTAAATGGAGATGGATTAATCGAGTATCGATGCCACCCATTTTGGTCCCAAAAATATTGCCCCGCACATGAGCTTGATAATACAGCTCGATGTTGTAGTTGCGAACGACTTGAGGTAAAGTTCCCATTTCATTTTTACACCATTTTTATAACATTTTCATAATTAAATAATTATGATGTTTGGAAATATTTGAAGCCGGTGAATGTAAGATACATATCTTTGGGAGATGGAAGGAGTTTATGTTTAGAGTGCCTAGAATCTGCAATAATGGATACGGGTGAGTGTCAACCACTTTATCACTCCATTAGAGACTACTATGAAGGAATGAACATGAGAATTGATCAACAAATTCCCATGCTTCTTGTTGAAAGACACGCCCTTAATGATGCTACCGCAAGGGAGAAAAATGTAATTAACTAAATCATTTTTATTTTATTTATTGGTTGTTAAATTCTTGTGATTTACAATCTTATCTTTCAGGGGTTCCATCGTTTGCCTGAGACAAGGGGTATTTGCCTTTCTGAAGAGCAGACTGTTGCAAGTGTATGTTTGCCTTTGAGTAAATTGATAAATTTTATTTTGCAACAAATTAATGATTAATATATTTTATATATTGATTATTCATCATCATGTTTCTTGAATTATTGTTGCAGATTCTAAGAAGGCCGAGCGTTAGTGGTCATCGTTTGGTGGGAATGAGAACTCAACCTCAGAAGCTGACTCGCAGATATGAAGTTACTGCCATTCTTGTTTTGTACGGTCTTCCAAGGTGACATTTGCATCAAAAAAATAAAAAATTAATAAAACACTTGGTACACTTTTGAGAACTTTTAATTCATTTATTCAATTTCATCTTTTATGTAATCTATTTCAAAAATAGATGGTAAATTAAAAAAATGGTCCGGTTTACCAGATTTAGTCTAAAATTGAAACTTATTCAATTTTAGTCCCATAGATTTTTTGATTTTGATCCTTATTTCAAGGTTTCATATGGAGATTATGGTTCTTATATTAAGGTTCCAACTTCCAATGACCAAAATCAATATGAAACTAAAGACCAAAGTTGAAAAGTGTTTATACTTTGGACTAAACATGGTAAAAATCAGAAAGCATATGGATCAATTTTGAAACTTACTATAAAATACGACCTGAATTGAACTTTTTTTTAATTAAATGTATAAAAACTTCCCCCTTTTCTATTTCACGAGTTCAATTATTTAATTTTGGTAACTAAACGTTGCAGATTACTAACTGGAGCCGTTCTTGCTTACCACTTGATGAATGCATGGTTATGTCTTAAAGGTAACAACTAACATAGTTTCTCGAATGAATTTACTCTTTTTAAGATTAAATTTTCTGTACTAGTCAAGTTGGCTTAAAAGTTTTTTTATTTTGATAGGTTACAGGAACCTAAATCCTGAGGTAGAAGCAGGTATCTGTCAAGTGCTTTCATATATGTGGCTCGAATCAGAGATCATGCCCAACTTGACATCATCATCATCGACAACATCATCATCATCATCATCAAAGAAAGGTGGGAAATCAAGAAGTGAGAACAAATTAGGCGAATTTTTCATGTATCAAATAGCTCATGATGCATCACCAATATATGGAGGAGGGTTTAGAGCTGCAAATGCAGCTGTTAATACATATGGCTTACGAAGAACACTGGATCATATTCGCCTCACTGGAAGCTTCCCTCTCTGAGGTTTTGTTTCTAAACGATCTAAATGATCGATAATGTGCAAGAACATGAAAATGAGAGAGTTGGTCTTGATTGCTTTTTAATTAATAAACCTGAAAAGAGATTTGTTTCCGCCATTGTTATCGTGGTTTTCTGTTTTTGAAAAATTTTATGAACTTGTGGGAAACCTCAAACTATTAGCTATGGCGTGGCATAAAAAATGGATTTGTTTCTGTAAAGATAGTTTTTCTTGATTTGTTTCTGCAAAAGGTAATGTTTGATTTCATAAGTAATCTAATAAATATTTTTGACAACCTCTTTCATTATGTTTATGAAAGGGAGGTCATGATCAAAGTTGAGTAACCTTGGGTCTTTAAATTAGTAGATGCGTAACCTTCAGTCTCCAAATTAATTTGTATACACAACCATTTATGATTAGATTGCATCTAACTTAGCATACACCTGACCTTTATTCTCTAAGTTAGCTGACATAGAACTATTTATGACATAATTCCATCCAAGTTAGTAGACATATAACCATTAGTTCCCAAATTAGCAAGCACGTATACAATCAAAATGAAACCTATAAGCGACCATCATAACTCATCCATCATTGACACAAATGCTACCTACCGGCGACACAAACATACATCTAAAATATGTCTAGATCGGTTATTATCTATGATCTCTAATCCAGAAATGAACAATAAATATGGGGATTTTTTCGGCGGGAGTTGTGGTTGATGCAACCAGTTTACTGGTTGCTGGAATCCATAGATAAAGTTACTGGCGGTGAAGACCATTGAGTAAACCTAACAATGATCATACATCTTAGGAATATAAAAAGATAACCGATTGGGCATAATGAAGTCGAGGGTATATTTGTTATTTAGTATGCATCTACAAATTTTCTTGAATTAAACTACATCTCAAATGTTTAACCAAACACCTAGAAGGTTTTAAATTCATTAAAATTCAAAATCCATTGGATTCGATTGCTATGAAAAATTCAAATCCATATAAACAACTTGTGAACCAAACGCCCACTAAGACTTTATATATATTAACACAAAAAAAATGTTAAGTCCATTTGACCCGCCTGTTTTAATTGCCGCAAAAGACACCTCGCTTGGATACATTTGCTTAGTTTTTGTTTCTAATGGAGAAACGGATTTCAAACTAAACATATGGAAAATATGAGGGGGCTACTATGATCTACTGATCTAGGGGTGAGTAAAAGTCCGATGGTACCAAACCAAACCGATATTGTATAGACACATACGTTCCGGTACTCGGTTCCTCAAAATCAAGCAAATCAATCCTCAAGACTTTCAATAATTGGTACTTCGGGTTCAAGAATTTCACAGAATTGAACCGAATGTTTTCAACTCTCATAAATCTCTCATGTGAACTCGAATTAGGCTGATTGTTTTTCCTGCATTTTCTTCTATGTCTTGGCTACATGTTAGGATCAAGAATCAACTAGTTTTGATAAGTATAGCATGAGTTACATATCCCTAAACATGGGTACTTGAAAACTTAGATTTTCCAGGCATAGTCTTTTTTTTCTCACAAGAATATGTGCAAAAAAAATTCTACAAATTTCAACACTCGTAATTTTCTCATATGAAATTAGATTGGGCAAATTCTTTTTCTTATATGTTCTTTGTTGTCTTGGATACATGTTAGACTCAAGAACCACATGTTTTTGTATTTAAGCTCGAGTTCTATAACCTCAAGCATGGTATCTTGTATATAGAAAAACAATACTAAAATGAGATTGGTACTAAAATACATGTACCGGAACCGAACCGATAACATATAGCATCCATCTTCATACTTGGTGCCCACAAATTCAGAATTTTTGTTTCGGTGTCTGTTCAGGTTCAGGTATCGATCTTACCAATACCGTCATCTGTATGCCGTTCGTCTTTTTCCGGAAAATTTATCTTTCAAAAGTCGGTTTCCTTATACAAAATCTGATCAAACTTGATTCTACTAGGTGCCAATCTTACCATAGATTTATTTGTGTGAATTTTTTATCTTCTTTTATGGGTTGTCTAGAAACAGTTTATTTTATCTTTGTCAAAGATTCTCAACTTATCTTTATTTCTCTCCTCTTTCCCACTTTCTCTTGTTTTCTCTACATAAAAATCTATCTACTTTTATATTAGAAAATTATACCTTTCGTTACCCTTTTAGAGATTCCCCTTTCTTTTCTTCTTCAAAACTGTTAGCTTTTTTTTTTATCTAAAATGATGCCATTGTTCTTCTCCCCATCTCTCTCTTTTCCATTTCACCATTCGTCTTTTTCAACTTCTTGAGATCATGGTGACCAAACTATACATACGTCTCACAACCTACTAATCATGTCTTCTTCAGAGAAATCATTAATTTATTGGAGAGGAAATCCTCAGTTTATTGGAGACGAAAGTAAAGTATCACGCCCCCCTTCTATATCTTTGGTAAATATAATCTTCCTATTTATATATTTTATAACATATATATATATTTATTACTCATAACTATCATTAATTAGTGCAATAAATTCATTTAGGACAACCGCATAAGGAGTGATAATCATGAAGAAGAATTAGATGGAGCAACTGCACTTTCTTTAGTACTGCGCGCCCCTTCTAGATCCTTCGTAAATACCTCCTTTTTTTTATTATTTTATAACATATATATTGTTAATCATAACTATTATTAATTAATGAAATAAAGTCATTTAGGACAAGCGCACAAGGAGTGATAAACACAATGAAGAATTAGATCGAGCATTTGCACTTTCTTTAGTATCGCGCGCCCCTTCTAGATCCTTGGTAAATACCATCTTTTATTAGAACATATATATATATATATATATATATATATATATATATATATATAATCAAAACTATTAATAATTAATGCAAAAAATTCATTTAGGACAACCGCATAAGGGATGATAAACACAATGAAGAATTAGATCGAGCATCTGCATTTTCTTTAGTATCACGGGCCCCTTCAAGATCCTTGGTAATTATCATATTCCTTTTTTATAACATGTATATTATTAATCAAAATTATTAATAAATAATGCAAAATTTTGATTCAGAACAACCGCACAAGGAGTGATAAAAACAATGAAGAATTAGATCGAGCATTTGCACTTTCTTTAGTACTGCGTGCCCCTTCTGGATCATTTGTAAATACAATCTTCCTTTTTTATAACATATATATTATTAATGAAAACTATTAATAATTAATGAAAGAAATTCATTTAGGACAACCGTACAAGGAGCAATAAACACAAGGAAAAATTAGATGGTCCAGTTGAACTTTCTTCGGTATTGCATGCCCCTTCTAGATCCTTGGTAAATACAATCTCCTTTTTTATAACTTATTTATTATTAATCGTAACTATTAGTAATTAGGACAACCGTACAAGGAGTGATAAACAAAAAGAAGAATTAGAGCGAGCAACTGCACTTTCTTTAGCTGAAGGTTTAAAGAAACCGATTGGTAAGCCATTACTAATTTGAACATCGACACCCTCATCCATTTCATTTTTAATCTTCATATGGATCACATATAAACATTTTGTGTGTTTGAATTACTTTATGATATCGGTGGAAACCAGACAATAATAATGAAAGTATGGTAGTGCGTGCTCCTGTTAGATCCGTGGTAAATTCCATCTTTCTTTCTTTCTTTCTTTTTTTTCTTTTTTTCATTTTACATGCCATATATATGCATTTTATTATAGCTATTAATACAAGAAATTCATATAGGACAACCGCACAAGAAGTGATAAACAAAAGGAAGAATTAGATCGAGCAATTGCACTTTCTTTGGCCGAAGGTTTAAGGAAACCAAATGGTAAACTTTAACTAAATCAAACATCATCACCTTCTTTTGTAACCCTCATTTTAAATCTTTATCTATATAACAGATAAACATTTTGTGTGTTTGAATTACTTTAGGATATGGGTGGCAACCAAGCAATAATAATGATCTTGCTAAATCACATCAAGATGACTTTTATCCATCAAACCCTCGATATGCACCCAAGGGATATAGGTACTTATTATCTTTTTGTTACTAAAAACATGATATAAATTTGATTTAATCTTTGTATGCATATCTTAATTTCAGGATATGTGGTGGGTGCAATCGTGACATTGGTTATGGCAACTACTTGAGTTGCATGGGGACATATTTTCATCCAGAGTGCTTTTGTTGTAGTGCTTGTCGTTACCCAATCACCGAAAATGAGGTAATTTGTTTTCTTTAATCATGCATTCAAATGTATTTCTTCAAGTTCTTATTTGTTCTTTTTCTCTGTTGATTCAAGTTCTCTTTATCAGGGAAAGCTGCATATCATAAGTCATGCTTCAAAGAGTTGACTCATCCCAAGTGTGAAGTCTGCTTTCAATTTGTAAGGGAAACTTTAGCTTAAATGTGGTACTATTAACTAACTTTTAGGCCATGTTTTGTGTTTCACATGTTAAAGATCATCACTAGCCTAATAAAATAAATATTATTTAGAAGACTTTAGCTTGTTCTAGAATGCTCTAGAAGATTCTAGAACATTATGGAAGACTATGGAAGACTCCGGAATATACCGGAAGAGTCTAGAATACTCTAGAACGACATGGAAGACCCTGGAAGGTTATGGATCATTCTAGAATACACTGGAGCATCCTAGACCTCTCCAGAACATGGTAGAACATTCTAGAAACATAAGGAAGCTTATAGAGTATGTTAGATAGTTCTAGAGTTATCTAGTAAGTAATAAGTGTATACTAGTATCTAGAACCTTCATAAGAAGCCTATAAATAGGTATGGAGCTCATTTGCTCCAAACCATCCAAGAAAGCCTCAAAGAAAGCAAAGTGTGTAGTAGTCTCACAAAGTGTAAGTTCTTCTTAAGTGTCTTAATAAAAGTATTGTTGTTTCCCACACAAAGAGTCGTGTTCAACAATCTGGTATCAGAGCAATGTTTCTTGATAGTGAGAACGAGTGATTCTCTTTGTATCGTGAGTAGTCTGTGACTCTGCAAGTTTGGTGTTGAAACTAGCTTGTTTGGTATTACCGAGGTACTGCCAACACGATGAGTGATCTCCAAGTTGTAGGAGGAATCAAGAAACTCAACAACAACAACTACAAAACGTGGGAAACATGCATGAAGTCCTACTTACAAGGACAAGATCTATGGGAGGACGTTGGCAGAAGCGAAACTACGCCGCCAGAAGAAGATGTTAATGGCGCTCTACGCAAATGGCAAATCAAAGTAGGCAAAGCAATGTTTGCCTTGAAGACCACAATCGAAGAAGAGATGTTGGAGCATATTCGGGACGAGAACACACCAAAAGAAGCTTGGGACACATTTGTGACGCTTTTCTCAAAGAAGAATGATACGAGACTACAACTTTTGGAGAATGAGCTATTATCAATCTCACAACGTGACATGACGATTGCTCAATATTTCCACAAGGTCAAGTCGATATGTCGAGAGATTACTGAACTAGATCCGCAATCTGTCATTGCAAAAGCTCGAATGAAGAGGATCATCATCTATGGACTGAGGCCGGAATATAGAAGCTTCGTTACTGCTGTACAAGGATGGCCCGTTCAACCATCACTTGTAGAGTTTGAGAATTTGTTGGCCAGCCAAGAAGCTATGGCTAAGCAAATGGGAGGCATCACGCTAAAGAGTGAAGAGGAAGCACTCTACACAAGCAAAAGTCAGAGGAATTTCAAGCCACCTTCTAAAGAAGGATACAAAAATGCTGAAAAAGGGAAGAGTCAGCAAGGAACCTCACAACCATGGAGATCTCAAAAGACCGACAATAAGAGTTCTCGGGGGAGGAGGTTCGAAGGCAACTGCAACAATTGTGGAAAGTGGGGCCACATGTCCAAGGATTGTTGGTCAAAGAAAAAGTCATGTGGAAAGCAATGTCGTAACTTCCAAAAAGGAAATAAAGGATGAATGGGATGCTGAGGCATTATGTGTCATAGAAGAAAACGAGTTGGCACTCATGGCAATGATGGGAGAGCGTATCAACTATGAGAATGACTGGATCATTGATTCAGGATGCTCCAATCACATGACTGACGATCAGAACAAACTACAAGATGTGAAGGAGTACAAAGGGAGTCGCATGGTACTTATAGCCAACAATGCACGACTTCCAATTGCTCAGATTGGAAAAACGACGATCATGCCTGGTAATAAATCTGACATGGTGTCACTACATAATGTCTATCACGTGCCAGGTATGAAGAAGAACTTGTTGTTGGTATCACAACTAACATCATCAGGCAACTACGTCTTGTTTGGACCACAAGATGTGAAGGTATATCGAGATCTTAAAATCTCAGAATAGCCAACACTAGAAGGACGAAGAGTGGAGTCCGTCTATGTGCTCTCCGCGGAGTCTGCCTATGTAGACAAGACTCGAAAGAACGAGACAGCTGATCTATGGCATGCACGATTGGGACATGTTGGCTATCACAAGTTGAAGGTAATAATGGAGAAATCCATGCTTAAAGGCTTACCTCAACTTGAAGTCAAAACAGATATTGTTTGTGCTGGATGCCAGTATGGTAAAGCTCATCAATTACCATACAAGGAGTCAAATTTTAGAGCAAAGAAGCCACTAGAGTTAATTCACTCGGATGTGTTCGGTCCAGTCAAGCAGACATCAGTTAGCGGGATGCGGTACATGGTGACGTTCATTGATGATTATTCGAGATATGTGTGGGTTTTCTTCATGAAAGAAAAATCTGAAACATTCTCAAAGTTTCTAGAATTCATGACAACGGTCGACGGAGAAGTGAAAAAGAAGATTCGGTGTCTACGCTCAGACAATGGAGGAGAATACACCTCAGAAGAATTCAATCACTGTCTGCAAGAATATGGTATACATCATCAATTCACATGTGCCAACACACCTCAACAAAATGGTGTAGCCGAGAGAAAGAATCGACATCTTGCAGAAATTTGTCGAAGCATGCTACACGCGAAGAATGTCCCAGGAAGATTTTGGGCTGAAGCAATGCGAACTGCTGCTCATGTGATCAATAAACTTCCCCAACCAAGGTTAGGTTTCATCTCACCATTTGAGACACTATGGAACATGAAACCTACTGTTAGCTACTTCCGAGTATTTAGTTGCGTCTGCTACGTATTTGTACCTAGTCATTTACGTAGAAAGTTTGACAAGAAAGCAGTCAGGTGTATATTTGTTGGATATGACAATCAAAGAAAAGGATGGAGGTGTTGTGATCCAACAAGTGGAAGATGCTACACTTCAAGAGATGTAGTGTTCGATGAAGCATCTTCATGGTGGTCATCAGAGAAGAAAGTATTACCAGACTCGGAAAATATTGAAGAAATTCAAAAACAAAAGATGGGGGAGCAAACTGCACACATTTGGTCAAGTGTTGACACACCTGAAGATCCAAGTGACACTGATGTCACTGAGCAAGAAGTAACTCAAACAAGTAACGCTGATGAAAGGGAGACGTCACCTCCACAGCTTCGAAGGCTGGAAAGAATCCGAAAGCCTAATCCCAAATATGCTAATGCGGCCATTTTAGAAGACGGTGTTAAAGAGACGGAGATATATGAAGAAGCAATTAAGAATAAAGCTTGGCAGAAGGCAATGGAAGAAGAAGTTACAACCTTAAAACAGAATCAAACGTGGGAACTGGTACCAAGACCAAGAGATATAAAACCCATTTCCTGCAAGTGCGTTTATAAATTAAAGCGACGCCCAGATGGATCAATTGAAAGATACAAGGCTCGTTTGGTGGCTCGAGGGTTCTCACAACAATATGGACTGGACTATGATGAAACATTTAGTCCAGTGGCGAAGATAACTACTGTATGGGTGCTGCTAGCTCTTGCAACTAGTAAAGACTGGAAATTATGGCAGATGGATGTGAAGAATGCTGTCTTGCATGGAGAATTAGACCAGGAGATCTACATGAACCAACCAAAGGGATTTGAGGATGAAGTTAATCCCAATCATGTGTACAAGCTGAGAAAATCTCTTTACGGATTGAAGCAGGCACCAAGAGCCTGGTATGGTAAGATTGCTGAATTTCTTACCCGAAGTGGTTATTCAGTTGCACATGCAGACTCAAGCCTGTTCGTCAAAGAAAAAGAAGGGAAGTTGGCAATTGTGTTGGTTTATGTGGATGACTTGATCATCACCGGGGATGACGAAAGAGAAATCCATCAAACAAGAGAAAATATATCGGTGCGATTCCAAATGAAAGAGCTGGGGGAGCTTAAACACTTCTTGGGGCTAGAAGTTGATCATACAAAGGAAGGGTTGTTCCTCTGCCAACAAAAGTATACAAGAGATATACTTCAAAAGTTTGGCATGTTGGAGTGTAAGCCAGTATCAACACCAATAGAGCAAAATGCCAAGATATGTGCTCATGAAGGAAAAGAGTTAGACGATGGAACGATGTATCGACAACTAGTAGGTAGTCTTATCTACCTAACTTTATCTCGGCCTGACATTGCTTATGCAGTTGGAATTATGAGTCGATACATGCAAAGTCCGAAGAAACCTCATTTGGATGCTGCCCGACGGATCTTGAGATATGTCAAAGGTACAATTTACTATGGTCTCTTGTATAAAAGAGGAGAAGACTGCAAGTTGGTTGGATATTGTGATGTTGACTATGCAGGAGACCATGATACCCGAAGATCAACCATTGGGTATATATTCAAACTCGGGTCGGGGCTAATATCATGGTGTAGTAAAAGACAACCAACTGTATCATTGTCAACCACAGAAGCGGAGTACAAAGCAGCGGCCGTAGAAGCTCAAGAAAGTACATGGTTGGTACTCATAATGGAGGACTTACATCAAAAAGTTGACTATGAGGTACCACTTCACTGCGATAACCAATCTGCAATTCGGATGGCAGAAAATCCAGTATTTCATGCTAGAACAAAGCATGTGGAAGTGCATTATCACTTTATCAGAGAAAAAGTCTTGATGGAGGAAATTGAGATGCGACAGATCAAGACCGATGACCAAATAGCAGACTTGTTCACCAAAGGGCTGAGTACTGGAAAATGTGAAGGTTTTCGCTGTCAGCTTAACATGGTACGAAGAATGGGGGCTAGTGCTGAGGGGGAGTGTTAAAGATCATCACTAGCCCAATAGAATAAATATTATCTAGAAGACTTTAGCTTGTTCTAGAATGCTCTAGAAGATTCTAGAACATTATGGAAGACTATGGAAGACTCCAGAATATACCGGAAGAGTCTAGAATACTCTAGAACGACATGGAAGACCCTGGAAGGTTATGGATCATTCTAGAATACACTGGAGCATCCTAGACCTCTCCAGAACATGGTAGAACATTCTAGAAACATAAGGAAGCTTATAGAGTATGTTAGATAGTTCTAGAGTTATCTAGTAAGTAATAAGTGTATACTAGTATCTAGAACCTTCATAAGAAGCCTATAAATAGGTATGGAGCTCATTTGCTCCAAACCATCCAAGAAAACCTCAAAGAAAGCAAAGTGTGTAGTAGTCTCACAAAGTGTAAGTTCTTATTAAGTGTCTTAATAAAAGTATTGTTGTTTCCCACACAAAGAGTCGTGTTCAACATCACATTAAGTCATATCTGGATAAAGTGACTGAAGGAGTAAAATTAGTTTGTATGGATACCGAAATGTATACAAAAAAAAGTTTGTTTCTTTTTTAACTCAGTAAACTGTCTAAATGCAAGTAAACCATCATTTTACCCTTACACTCAGATCGACTCGAAATTAAGAGCCTTAATCAAATCCAAATTTTTTGTAACGATTTGGGGGATTTGAATGTATTAAGTAAAAAAAAACAACCTTATATATATGTCCATTATATATATGTCCACATAAGAGCTGAAACCATGAGGTCCACTATGTAAAAAACAAACAAGACGTTGGCTAACTTGATTCTTAAAACTAAAAAATAAACATTGCATAAAGGTTGATATTCTTTATAAAAAGACAATCACATCAAATGTGATATTATCTTTGCTTTTTAGATTCCCACAAATGGAGCTGGATTAATCGACTATCGATGCCACCCATTTTCGTCCCAAAAATATTGTCCCGCACATGATTATGATAATACAGCCCGATGTTGTAGTTGTGAACGACTTGAGGTAAAGTTACCATTTGTATACCATTTTTATAATATTTTCATAATTATGATGTTAATTTGGAAATATTGAAGTGTGTGAATGTAAGATACATCTCATTGGGAGATGGAAGGAGTTTATGTTTAGAGTGCATAGAATCTGCAATAATGGATACAGGAGACTGTCAACCACTTTATCATTCCATTAGAGACTATTATGAAGGAATGAACATGAGAATTGATCAACAAATTCCCATGCTTCTTGTTGAAAGAGACGCCCTTCAATATGCTACAGTAGGGGAGAAAAACGTAATTGACTAATCATTTTTATTTTATTTATCTATTTATTGGTAGTTGAATTCTTGTGATTTACAATCTTATCTTTCAGGGGTTCCATTATTCGCCAGATACAAGGGGTCTATGCCTTTCTGAAGAGCAGACTGTTACAAGTGTATGTATGCCTTTTGAGTAAATTGTTAAATTTTATTTTGTTTATATATTGATTATTCATCATCATGTTTCTTGAATTCTTGTTGCAGATTTTAAAAAAGCCAAGAATTGGTGGTCAGCAGTTAGTGGGAATGAGAACTAAACCTCATAAGCTGACTCGTAGATGTGAAGTTACTGCCATTCTTGTTTTGTATGGTCTTCCAAGGTGACATTTTTATCATTTTCTTTTAATAAAACACTCCAGTACACTTTTAATCAATTCATTCCTTTTCATCTTTCGGTTAATCTATCTTGGAAATATATGGTAAATTAGAAAAATGGTCATGTGCTATTTTGTTTTTACCAGATTTAGTCTAAAATTGAAACTAAGGACTAAACTTGAAAAATGTTTTAATTTGGACTAAACATGGTAAAAATCAGAAAGCACATGGACCATTTTTGTAATTTACGCTAAAAAATGACCTGGATTGACGGTTTTTTCTATTTCTTGAGATCAAATTATTCAATTTTGGTAACAAAACGTTGCAGATTACTAACTGGAGCCATTCTTGCTCACCAGTTGATGCATGCCTGGTTACGTCTTAAAGGTAACAACTAACATAGTTTCTCGAATCTTAAATTTAATCTTTTTAAGATTTAAGTTTTTTTGGTACTAGTAAAGTTGTGTTAAAAGATTTTGAAATTTGACAGGTTACAGGAACCTAAATCCTGAGGTAGAAGAAGGTATCTGTCAAGTGCTTTCATATATGTGGCTCGAATCAGAGATCATGCCCAACATGCCATCATCATCATCAACATCAAAGAAAGGTGGGAAATCAAGAAATGAGAACAAATTAGGTGAATTTTTCATGCATCAAATAGCTCATGATGCATCACCAGCATATGGAGGAGGGTTTAGAGCTGCAAATGCAGCTGTTAATACATATGGCTTACGAAGAACACTGGATCATATTCGCCTCACTGGAAGCTTCCCTCTCTGAGGTTTTGCACAAATAGCTCTTGAGGATCCAAATGATCGAAAATGTGCAAGAAAATGAGAGAGTTGGTCTTGCTTGCTTTTTAATTAATAAACCTCAAAATGGATTTGTTTCTGTCATTGGTATCGGTATCGTGGTTTCTGTTTTTGAAAAATTTTATGAACTTGTGGGTAACCTCAAACTATTAGCTATTGGTGTGGCATAAAAAAATGGATTTGTTTTGGAAAGATAGTTTTTCTTGATTACCTTTTGAAGTTCTTATAATGTATTTTTATCAATTTATGCAAGGTTAACAAAAAAATCAACATAACAAGCTTGAAATTGATATAAATGAGCCCCATGAGTCCATGACCACACTTTGAATAAGAATTGTGCATTCTGCTTTTGGACCTGTGGTACATTGAAAAACTAAGCCATAGCTTATTTTCAAATAATGTATGAAAAAGATGATTCCTTAAATAGTATACAATCTGTTTTAAGAAGCAAAGGTGATGTTTGATTTCATACGTAGTCTAATAAATATTTTTGACAACCTCTTTCATTATGTTTATGAAAGGGAGGTCATGATCAAAGTTGAGTCAAAAAACTTTATATTGATTTGATTATTTCAAGTTTGACTCATATTAACTTTTTGAATATTAAAGATAAGTATTATTTTTATGGATATTAACATAAAGAAGATATTAATGTACGTGAAATAAATTTAGTTTTGGCCAATTACCTCGATATGTTATTGATGATAGTTAAAAAAAAATATATTGTTTTTTTAAAAGGCCAAGTATTTAATAAGGTTGTAACAAAGGCCTCTCGCCCAAGATGGGCTAGAGTATCATATATGTGATTACACTTCTATTTCTATAGGAGATGAAAAATGATGATTTATATATATATATATATATATATATATATATATATATATATATATATATATATATATATATATATATATGAGTATGGCCACCATAAATTCATAAAGAGTTATGATTTTAGTCAAATTCACTAAAAATTCAAAAAATGGTTTAGATAGTAATGTATAAAACATTGAAAAGTGAAAAAAACAAAGAAAAAAAAATCAAAAGTTTAATAAAACCTACTAGGTAAAGGTCTCGAAAATCCAAACGAAAACACTCTTCTCCACCATCACAATCATCATTGATCCACACTGGTTGTCCCGACTTGGGGGTTGTTTGGTAGTATCTGAATTTTTAAAATGTCTCAATTTCTAAGAGGGTCTGAATTTTTAAGATCTGAACTTTTAACATATTGTTTGGTTGAAATTTCTAAATTAATATGATGAATGATAAAAATGATTATTTTACTCTTCTGGTTAAAAATAATAATAAATACCCAATAAAACTATCAAAATTTTGAGAAATCCACATTTACATATAAACATTTTACCAACATTTAAACTACTCTATATGTTCATAACCTTAATATACAGGTTGGGCATAACTCTTGGCTTCATCAACATAGCGTTTTTGAGAAAATGTTGACCATTTTTCCCAAGCTAATGACTATGATGTAGGGATGTTATTTGGGTCGGAACCGGACCGAACCGACCCGAACCTGAATAACCCGAAAATCGAATAATGTTAATTGCATGAACCGAAAACCGAATCGATTAACCAATACGGGTTCGGTTCGATTCGGGTATTAATCGGTTCGGTTCGGTTATTACCTGAATAACCCGAATAACATGTACAAGATGATTAAAGACCTAATATAACCGAAAAAATCTGAATAAACCGTATTAGGATTCTATAACCCGAATAATAGAATAGCAATCTACTTTTATACATCAACATAAAACAGTCAAAGACTAACATAACACAATAACACATTGAAAGAATAACATTTACATAGTAGATTAACATAATGAAAATTAATTTCTTACTTGAGTTTCTTGAGTTGGAACCTAATTTTCCATGACTAGACAAAATAAGAATTCGTGAATCCTTAAAGACAATAGGAATGGTTGATTTTTGAAAGTTTGAAACAAGAGGAAGGATCGACAGAAGTGATTTTGAGTTTGGAAATAGATAAGATGATTGGTCGATTTTGAAACGAAGAAAACGAGCATAGGGTTTTTTTTCTGTTATGAATGATGAGGACAAAAGTATGAATCATGATTTTGATTTCTATCGATTAGAGAAAGGAGAGGAGGAATGATTATCCGGGTCGGGTATTTAGAACCGAATAAGCTCTTATTTGGGTAACTCGGACCGGATAACACGAGAACCGAATAAGCATAATATAGATACCCGAAACCCGAATCGAATTGCTTATTCGAGCCTAATTCGGTTCGGTTCAGTTCGGGTTTTCGGGCCAAATTCTCATCCCTACTCTGATGTGAACCTCCCAAAAGAGACTGAATCTCCAAGAACATGTACATGGTTCCCCCCGTAAACAAGTAATTTTGCCAGATTTATCATTTTCGATCAAAGAAACACTGCAATTGAGTGCAAGAAAACTGCTAAGAGTATGCTTTTAGTGAAGTTCAACTCATTGGAGCATTTCTACAAACACTTTGTAGTCAATAACTGACTCCCAACATTCTACAATAAGAAATTAGTTGAGTACCAAGAAAAGTTACAAAAACATATTTTCAGTAAAATTCAACTCACTGGAACACTTTGACAAACACTTGGTACAAATTGGTAGTTGATAACTAAAAATCATAATGAAGTATAATCAATTTATGAATTTGTCGAGACTTACATGGTTGTTGGGTTCAGGTAGAGAATGCATGAGACATGTCGACTCTCCCA
Source organism: Lactuca virosa (assembly GCF_052849685.1). NCBI lineage: Eukaryota > Viridiplantae > Streptophyta > Magnoliopsida > Asterales > Asteraceae > Lactuca > Lactuca virosa. The sequence continues at coordinate 27,255,700 of NC_136433.1, forward strand.
TGACTATCAAAAAGACGAATAACAGAGAAGAAAACAAACCAGAAGTAATAAAGTAGATCAAGGCCAGGGTTTTGTTACAAAATCTTTACTTAAACCGACCAGATACTTAAAATTTTGAAATTTAAATGAAAAGAGGTGCACGTTATAGAAAAAGTTGAATGGGTTTTTTTTGGTTTCAGCTGGTAGTTGGGTCCTACCAGCGCTGTCAGAGCTTGGCATCAGAGGTCGTAACTTGGTGAGGCGACGATGGGGGTGGCGGTGCTGCGCGAGGTCGACGATGGGAGGCGCTGAAGTTGGTCGGAGGTGAGAGGAGACCAGAAGGATGATCCAGTGAAAGGTGGGCGTGTTTTTGAAAGAAGCATGCGTATGAGGGCAAAAGAGGGAATGTGCGTCTTTTTCTTTTTATTCACATGCTCATTCAAGTCTCAAAGTTTAAGAAGCTTTTGTAAAAGATTAAGAGACTTTTATTCATAGGTAATCAAACACATTAAATCTGAAAAGTAAGAGGTTGTCTTTTAATTTTACAATTAAGAGGCTACCAAACAGCCCCAATGCTCTTTTTCTACTACTCTCATCCTCTCCCTTTCATATATACAAGAAACCCTTTTCTTGAACACCATCTCAAATCAAGACCCTGACCATATTGACCAACACTACAGATTCCACCACCACTATACCTATCTCTATAAACTCATGACTACCCATCTTCCATACGACACTAATGGACTCTAACATCAAAAACTTCGTTCTCATCATTCTTGTGACAGAAAGGGACGATATACATCAGGTTCCAAATTGTTGAAGCTCCATTGTAGAGCTTATGATGTCTTATACCACATCCTACCACCCAAGGAACTGAAATCCTCTTCCAAAATCTAACTTTGGTTGAGCCTTAAGGGTTGTTTACCAAACAACCTCTTAATGTTATTGTCTTAAAATGGATATATCATATATGTCACCATCTCAAACAACAATTTAATTCACACCATCTTAGAAACGAACACTAACAGAAAAACATAATAGAATACGGTTGTGTTTCAAAATAGAATACAAAAAACTAACTACCATATACATTTTAACAGTACTCTATTCCACATTATAGTTATACTCTACTCCACAGCAGGGACGGTTTTAAGGGGTTCCCGGTGTGGCACCGGCAACCCTTAACTTTTCTGGCCGCAGTGGAAATTTTTTTGGTTTTTCGATTTTTTTAACTTATTTTACATGTATCGGCAACACCTACTAATATTGCAATGCAACAACAATAAACAAACTAATGAAACCATGCAAGTATATTGTTAAAGGCATCCATTACATTAACAGGGTAAAAAGAGAAAAAGCAATAAAAAACCAACAAAAGCACATTGTTATTATTTGCTTAACATGCAGAAAACTCCATGTGACATTTGCTAGATAGTTCTCCAAAACATCGAGCTTTATAAACCTTAATGCGTCCATCTCCTATGTAAAAAAAGTTAAAAATGATTTGTCAAAGTAAAATGCTATATTAGGAAATATAAATAAATCAACAAAAGTACATTGTTATAAATACCATGAGTTAGGAGTCTAGCAATAAGGCTATCACATAGTTGAGTACATTCATCCCTATGTGAAAATTGTCATTAAAGGGAAAAATAATCATTGTCATTAATGTATCAAAAATAACAATAAACAGAACCATAAAAAAAGAAGCTTAAAAAGACTTGTTAGGTTAATGGGGATAGATCTTCTGGCACATAAATCGTATCAACCCCACAAATCTAAGATCTTTCTCATCCTCAATAACATTTTGATAATCCATGGTGCATCTTTTAAAGGGAAAGTGCAAGACATCTTTATGAATGTATTCCTGCAAAACTGACCCTTAACTTGACATAAGGAGTAGAATGAATAGTATTCTAGTAAGGATTAAAAGGAGACAATATATAGAACTTAACAGTGTAGAAGCACATAAAACTCATGTGGGCATGAAATATGTCATCAAGATTTCTTAGTTAATGAAGACAAAGTATCGTGGAGAATTAGAAAAAACAAAATTAAATTAGAACCACTAGACAGATTCATTTACATGAGATTATTTCATTTCAACCTAACTATGGTGATATGTGATCTCAAGAACTTGAATATCAATTTCATAATTACATACTAAAAGTAGAAAAGTTGTAATTGTTTAAATATTCACATAACCATTCAAGTTCAACCGTTTTGTTGCTATTATACTTTGAGGATTGAACACACCTCCATGTTATCAACTATAACTCATTGTAAATCCTAAAATTACTATACCACATGTATATGCCCTAATAATAATAGAAAATACATATTATGTATATATTTGACATTTTTTCTTTATGGGTGGAGGCAGATTAATGAAATATTCAAATAAATTAACCATAAAATAGTTGTGGTTGATAATTATGGTGATAAGTAATCTTAGAAGACCAACCCCAACATTCCACCAAATCAATAGAATTACACACCCAACAATATCAAGATAAATTCACCTTGATTATCTTTTGATGTTGCAGCAAACCTCCAAGAACCCCAAACTCTTGATCAAATTACAGTTGCAGCTAAGATCCAAGATTTTGCTTGTTTCATTTAATAGAATCAGAACCTCCATTTAAGTATAACTAATTGTGCTTCATAAATTGGACATTCGTATAACTATTTCCATCAGCAGTGCAAAATAATTATAGAAACTCCTTCGATTTCAAACAATAGATATTCACAGATGAAATAATTCGTCAAATTGACTTACCTGTAAATTAGAAATAGTTTAATCGATGTTGTTCATTCTTATAGAGAACGGAAGGCACAGACTCGCCACAACCCCAAGTATCCAAGGCTTCTCTTGCATTCTAAAACAATAATATCGAATAAAAACACAATTTAGCATCGAATGTAACAAAAATATCGATCAAAATCATACACACAAACAAAACATAGTTAGTTCTTACCATAATTTTTTACTAGACTCGCTAGAGATTAATCGATCCATATGTAATTAAAAACAACAGGGTAATTTGCAAACAAGTCGACATTTTAAGAAAATTGTGGATTACAACAAAATTTCAACGAATCAAAAACATTAAACGAACACGAAACAACAAACTATACCGAAATTGAGTAGGAACCTTTTAAACAAGCTTAAATGCTTCGTGTTAAAAAATTGGCGAGAAAATTATGAAGGAATAGAACATATTCATCGACAGATGGTGGCGGAACAATATAGAATTGGTGTTTCGTCAGGGGATTTTCAATAGAGCGACTTCATCGTTTGTGGTGCCGTAAATCTCGATAGAGCTTTGTAATATGTGTTAACCTATAAAATAGCTGGAGGGTGTGGTGCCACCGAAACCGCATTCCCTCCCCCGCCACATCAGCTCCATGTCATTTTTTACCACACAAGTGTGGTTTCTTGCCACACAAAGGGAGTGGTGCCACACTTTCAAAAGGAAAAAAAGAAAAAATAAATAAATAAATAAATCAATTCATTTATGCCCCCAACGGTCACACCCACCAACAACCAATCACAAACCACGGTCTTCAAAGACCGCACTGCGGTCTTGGCCGCACCTAACCGCACCCTGGGGGCGGTGTTCCTTGGCCACGTGTCACCATCGCGGTTCCAAACCGCATCCCACTCCGTGAAGCCTTAGGCACTTTTTTGGTTTCGGGCTAAACATAGTCGTTTTAGCCATTTAGCTAGCTTTAACCTAATTAGCTTTATTGTTTTTTTCTTTAACCTAATTAGTTTTATTGTTTTTTTCTTTCATTGTGATTGTAATATTTTATAATTCAATAGTGAAACCCTAGAAATATTTTGTGCATTGGTTTACATGGTATCAAAGTTGTACTTGGTCTATCGTTTATGATTGTTGGAGGCGAGTTGTACGTAAAGCTATGGCATTCCATGGATCAAGGGTTTCAGTTATTGCTTGTATTCTTCCTAATCTGTTTTTGTACTTGGCTTAGTTTGATTTGTTTGGATTGTTTGAGGGTTTCGATTATTGTTGTTATTTGTTTGATTTTGGGTTTTTTCGTCGTGCTTCGCGCCGCGATTTGGGTGTCGTCACCGCAGAAATAACATTTTTTGCGGTATCTCATCGCAATTTTACAATCGTGCCACGGTTTTTGTTTAGAAAGCATTTTTTTGTTCGCCTTGGTTATTGTTCGAAGATTAGCTTGTTTGGTTTTTGCCGGTATTTGTCGATTTTGAGGTCTTGCTGTTCTGTTTGATTGATGTTGTTCGTTATTGGTTTTAAGGGCTTAATTTATTCGACTGTTGTTGGTTTGAGATTATTGTTTGATTGCTTACTTTCAATATGGCTCCAAAGGATAGACTAATTCGGAAATCTAATTTTGATGAATGTACTTACTGCATACAGATGAAACATTGGAAGTCTCAGTGCCTATTGTTATTAAACAGAAAAAACAAGAACAAGATAGATCATATGGATTGTCTCAACCACCATCGTTTCACCCTATAGTTAAAACTAATGTTTGTGCTACCACCACTTCATCTTCTGCGTTGGATCCTCAAGTTCTTGAGCAATTTAGACAGTTCCTTTCTCTCAATTATGCAACCATGTATACATCTACATCTCATTCAGGTCTTTCCTCATCCAGTACTTTAGGCATTCCTTCATCTTTATGAATCTTGGACTCTGCTACATCTCATCATATGTCACCGTACTTGTCATTCTTTGTTTCTTTGTCTTATGGATCATTTGTTTCTGTCATGTCTGTTAGTGCTACATATCTATAAAGGGTATTGATTCTATTGTCACTCCTCATATATCTCTTAATGATGTCTATTATATTTCCATACTTGCCTTAAATATTTCTTCAGTTAATCAGTTGTGTAAATCCGGTTGTTGGGTTTTCTTTTCTTATTCTCTTTGTTGTGTTCTCCATTCTCACTCTCAGAGGGTGATTGGGACCGACCATAAGTTTGGAGAACTATATGTCTTGGATTAACTCAAAGAATATGATGTCATTTCTAATAGTGTTGATTTATCTTCTTTTCGTTTGAGTAATTCGTCTTCTGAATTTTATCTTTGGCATTCACGTTTAGGACATGTGTCAGCTTCACGTTTACAATTTTTAGCCTCTACTAGTGTTTTAGGTCGTTTGAACAATCATGATATTTCTGACTGTTGTGGTTGCAAACTAGAAAAAATTTCTACTCTACCGTTTAATAAAAGTGGCACTCCCTCTGTATCTCCATTTGATCTTGTGCATTATGATATGTGGGGTCCCTCACTAGTTTCCTCTAAAGGAGGATCCACTTATTATGTTTCCTTTATAGACGATTACACTTGTTATATGTGGGTTTATCTTATGAAGCGCAAGTCTGATTTTTTCACCATATATAACGAATTTAGAGCCCTAGGAAAGACTCAACACTCTGCTGTTATAAAATGCTTATGATGTGATTTGGGGGGGATATACATCTATTGATTTTACTCATTTACTTGCATCTGATGACATTATACATCAATCATCATGTACAGACACCCCTCAGCAAAACGATATTGCAGAAAGAAAATATCGTCACATTGTTGAAATTGCATGGTGTTTGTTACTATCCTCTCAAGTCCCTACTATTTTTGGGGGAGAAGTTGTTCTTACCTCTATCTATGTTATCAATCGTATTCCCACTTCACATAATTCTGGGTTGTCTCCATATGAAAAAGTGTATGGAAAACTTTCTGATTATTCTTCATTACGGATCTTTAGGTGTGCCTGTTTTGTTTTACGACCTCACGTAGATCGGAACAAGTTGCCTCCAAAATTGGTTCTATGTGTATTCTTGGGGTATGGTACTACTAAAAAGGATATCGGTGCTACGACCCGACGTGTCAGAAATTGTGTGTTGCTCGACATGTCACATTTTTGGAATATATTCCATTCTATAGCATTCCTGTTCAGTCACACAATGTGAATCAGTCGGAACTTCGGTCTATTAATCCAGTTAGCATTGATATTGATTGTGTTTTTTATAATGCTTCCACTGGTGGATTAGTGTCTAAGTCCAAAACTATAATTGGTATGTACTTGACCCGATCCGGCATGGTCCATTTGGGTTGCACTTCACCGGGACAATTTGTATGGATAGACTTATGAGAAAAGGATATTTATGATTTATTAATATATTATAAGTTCTAATATATTAATCTGAAATCATATTATTTAATTAGTATTGATCAAGAATTAATTTAGTGATCAAAAGAGACTAGTTAAATATGGACTCATATAGTATGGGCTAATGTTATTTAAAATGGGTTAAGCCTACATGGAAGTCCATGGATAGTCCATGGAGCTTTTAACCCATGGACCCTAAGTAATGTGGAAAGTCATGGGTATTAGGGTTTACCCTAATCATGGATACTATATAAAGGAGTCCTTGGCTCATAAAATTGGCACTAGAGTGTGTGTAACAAGCTTGGCCGATTTTGTGTAGCAATATACTCTCTCTCAAGTCTTCCAAGTTGTTGATGGTGATTTGTGATTCCACTTGAGGCATTCACATTATTGGTGCTAGGCTCTTAAAGCTCCAAGTAATCAACTACAAGAAAAGGTATGTATTCTATCTAGTTTTGTTATGCAAATACATATGATTATATGCTAGTTAGGGTAATACCTTGGAAACTTCAATTTTGCATGTATAATAGAGAAAACATAGATCCAAGATATTTAGGGTTGCATGAACACCTTAGGAGTGTTAGGATGCTCAAAACCCAACAGTGGTATCAGAGCTTAGGCTTGGTTTTCAATTATACTTGATGCAATGCTGAAAAAACTGATTTTCTGGCTGTCTGGACTGTGGACTCGCCGAGTCCACTGATGGACTCGCCGAGTCCTTGAAGAAATTCATCCTACTCGTCGAGTAGGTTCATACACTCGACGAGTAGGAGGCCCTGAGTGAAAATTTTCGACTTTTAAGGCTGGAATTGGACTAGAATCATTACCCTAAGCTGTTTTTGAACTTATAAACCTGTTTTTGATGTGGTAATGATCATTCTAATCCAATTCAAAAGATAATTGTCAAAAGTTTCATGTTTTGTATTAGTTTGATTTTTAGGCTAATTACATGAAAATTGTTTGATTTGAATTGTCTTGTTCATATGAGTTTAATCCAGATCATAGTTTTTATTGACATGTTTGTTTGTTTATTAGATGATCTAAATGACCTTTAATGGATTCCATAACTTGTCCTCAAGTTATGGAAAACCAAAAGTTTTTTGTGTTAAATCTTCATTAAAGCCATAGGTTACACAACTTGAATAGTCATTTTTCTCATAAATAGTTTTATGAACTCGATAGCTTGTCCTCAAGTTATGGATGTTCAAGAGTCTCTTCATTAAAGTCTTTAAAACCTATATTAAACTCATATGTTATGGATTCCAAAAGTTTTTGAATTGTTCAAAGCTTGCCCTCAAGTTTTGGAATTTGTAAAGTTTCCCCCGATGAATACTTTAATTCCAAGTTAAACCCTTAGAATTTTAAAAGTTAAAATTAAACCCTTATACTATTATAATATTATAGGTTTAATATTTATATATATGTATAAGAGTAAGTCAGTCTTACCGTTAGTAGGCCTCATTCACGAAGTTGGTCTATAAGGGGGTATAAGGTTACTGCCTATAAAATGGCAGTTTAATGGGTGTCCACTCTCACCCACCGCTTCCTTGACTGGTGGAGGGTCGTTAGCCGAACGGGTAGGACAAGGACTATAACTTTCATTAAAAGTGTAATGATAAATACTAAGTAACTAAACACTTATAAATTCTCAATCTTAGTTACTTAGGAAAATGTGAATTTGGTGCTAACCCATGAAATTACACTTTGTACCTTACCAAGTCGTTAGTGGAGCGTGTGTGGTTAACCGACACACTAACATGGACAAGTAAGTGTGGAAAAGGGTAACTTAATGTTTATCATAGATCGGTGGAGCGCGTGTGGTTAACCGACACATCGATTAGGTGATAAAGTTAAGGGTACCAAGTTAATTTGCATGGTTATTCACACCTTGTCTGTGATCCTCGGCATCCCAGTTACAAACTTGAGAGGGCACAATCGAGATTTAAACATGACATTGAAAATTTCAATGAATCTCACAGGATCTAGGAGTTTCAATCCATTTAAGACCTAAAATTCTTTTTCGTTTTTCATGGTGGAAATTGGTAAATCGTCAGTTACCTACCTTCAAATATTTTGTAGCTTGGATTACGGCATCCCTATTCCAAGTTATAAAATATTGTGTTGGGTCCTAGCCTTAATATTTCATATTGGGTGTTATATTAAGGACTTAAATCAACTGACTTGAATTTCTCCCATTGTAGATGTCGGGTTCAGACAACTATGATCTTCCCAAATCTCTTGGAACAAGCTTTCTTAATGAAGATGATGTCCCGCGATTGGATCATGGAAATAATACTTCTCTTCCTCCACCTCCTCCAATTATCCTCCCTAACCCACAAGTTTAAGGTCACTCAAGCCCTATTGGCAAGCAAAGTCTGTATGTGCTCACATCTTGGAGATAAAGTCATATATAGACAGGCCGGGAGAGTTGGGTGTCAAAATCTTGAGGAAGTTGGTTGGTTACTAGGTTCTTCAATCACTTCCTAAGTCACATAGTGAGTTCCTCTGGGACTACTATATGACAGACCATGACATGACCCTTAATGATCTTACCTATTTGCTTGATGCTGCTGAATTAGCAATGATTTGGAGCACTGGTGAAGTAAATTTGATTGGAAGATCGACTTCCCAAACTTCCATGGACATTGACAATGGTAACATTGGAAATCCAGAAAAGATTTCTCTTCCCAATGGAAAGGGATCGGCCATAGTCAACTCGGTTGACCAAATGGTAAAGAGAAATGCTAAGTCTGAGATAGTCCCGTGTACCATTCCCATAGAGTCCATATGTTTCTATTGCAAAAGAAAGGGGCATTGGTTGTGAAGCTGCCCTGTTTACCTGAAAGATCATAAGGATGGCAAAGTCAAAAATGTTTGACTCTACTTCGGGTAAAGTCCACTATCTAACTCTATTAAGTTCCTATTTTGAGATTCTTATTACATGATGTGACTAGGTCGCATTTTGATGTTTTAAGAATCAAATAAAAGAGAGGAAGCTTAAAAGAAGAATATGCTGATTCTGATTGCGAAGATGGATTTCGATCGCATGGTTCGGTGATCAGAATTTTGAGCTGTTGCTTAAGAGTTGGGATAGATTGCCTAGGAATAAATAACAACATTGTTCTCATATGCATTTGCATTGTAAGGATAAGTTTTTCCGCAAGTTTTAAAATAAAAGAAAAGGTTTTAATTTTATTTATTTTTAAATATCCTTACAATGGCATTTGTGAAAAATTGTTGTTTACATGATTCCATTGATAGCAATATTGGAAAATGGATTTGATTCTTTCGTTTGTGGTAGTGTCATAATTTACCAAATAAGGAAAGATTCTGATCACCCAAGTTTCAGTTGGATAGAAACTTGGAATCATGCAACTTATATTGTATGATGAATGAGAATTTTCATCTTTGGGAAATTAAGTCTAATTCCTTATTCACATGTTCGTGTGAGTCAAGTGAAGGACTATAGGATCGGGTACACTTGGTTGTACGCTGGTCAGGTCCACCACAAAGATCGATAAGGCTATTTGTGAAAGACCCACACTTTCATACTTGACAGTTGTTACTCCGAAACATGCTACATGCATATTTATAAAAACAATATTTTATATTGATAAAGTGATTACAAACTACTGGATACAAACCAACTATTTCAAAGTGTTATATATTACATAACTTCCCAGGATTCTATAGTTTTTATACATATGGGAGTGCAAAATACAATAGTTTCAAACTATTCGAAAATCTTCTATCAATACAATAGTTTCAAACTATTCAAAACTCTTCTATGAGTATATAACTATACTGGATGCTTATCTCCTGCAAATTAGTTAAACATTGAGAGGGTAAGCGGTGACGCTTAGTGAGTTCAATAATAGATACAATATAACGTTATGCCATATATATACTTCAATATGGCAGAAGCAAAGAGGAACAAGGAACAACAAAGGCATAATGCGAAAAGCTTTCCATATCAATCAATGAGACATAACAGTTTCCATACTTGATATACAATCAATAAAGTTTCAGCACAAGTGGCACAAAAAATACTTAGGAATATCATTTTGCTAGAATATTCAGGCTTTCAGCCTTATCTTAGCATACTGCCGAAGCCAAAGTGATGCCTATGTCATACACTTCATGGTCAGAGGTATAGCCTTGCTATAAAAATAGCAGAAATAATAACACGAGATGATAACATGGAAAAGTACATAGCACATATAACACATAACATACAATTGTTCCTATATATTAAACTCATCGTGAAATAACCGGGGGGTTAAAATAGTAATTTGGGCAGCACTTCGGCTTTAAATATGACTTCCTTCGTTGAAAACCGGGAGTTTTCTTGAAAACCGGGCCCTGCGAGGGTTGGGCTTCGAAACCGAAAAGATAAATTTTCCGGGCTTCTCGGGAATTCCGGGGCGTGTTTCGGGCGTTGGAATTAATATCGGGGCTTCGGGGGAAGTGGAAGTAGAAGAAATATAAGTTTAGGGGTGAAATTTGCCAATTTTCTAACATTTACCCGGGAGGTCTCGCACCCCTTATATAGTTGCGAGCCTCGGATCCGAAGCGAGGGGGAGAGGACAGGTGGCTACGAGGCTCGGAACAGGTGGCTTCTTGGGCGAGGCTCGGATGCGAGAAGGCTGCGTGCCGGCTTCGGATTGGTCCAACACTTCGGACACGGGGCAGTCAGCAGCGATGCGCGTCGGAAGATCATTAGACCACACCCTCGGTCGAATCAGCATGCGACACAGGAGTCGGGCACGAGGTAAGCATGCGAGGATCACGTGACCAGCTCCAATCCATGCGAATTTTCTCGAAAATTGCACCCAATCCTTCTAAAATCCATAACTTTCGCATAAGGGCTCCGTTTTTGACGTTCTTTATATGCACGCGTGGGGAAAATTATGCTCTACGATTTTGTTTAGACTTCGTCGGCTAATTTTGACTTTATTTTTAATATTATTATTTTTAACAGACTGGGACAGGAAAATCCGTTAAAAGCTATGATTGCTAGTCGGGTTCAACAGCGGCTTTAAGAGCTATGATTGCTAGTCGGGTTGTGAAGTCGTACTTGCAATAATAGTTATTAAACTTATCCAAGTGGGAGACTGTTGGATTAGTGTCTAAGTCCAAAACTATAATTGGTATGTACTTGACCCGACCCGGCATGGTCCATTTGGGTTGCACTTCACCGGGACAATTTGTATGGATAGACTTATAAGAAAAGGATATTTATGATTTATTAATATATTATAAGTTCTAATATATTAATCTGAAATCATATTATTTAATTAGTATTGATCAAGAATTAATTTGGAATTAATTTAGTGATCAAAAGAGACTAGTTAAATATGGACTCATATAGTATGGGCTAATGTTATTTAGGATGGGTTAAGCCTACATGGAAGTCCATGGATAGTCCATGGAGCTTTTAACCCATGGATCCTAAGTAATGTGGAAAGTCATGGGTATTAGGGTTTACCCTAATCATGCATACTATATAAAGGAGTCTTTGGCTCATAAAATTGGCACTAGAGTGTGTGTAAGAAGCTTGGCCGATTTTATGTAGAAACTCTCTCTCTCTCTCTCTCTCTCTCTCTCTCTCTCAAGTCTTCCAAGTTGTTGATGGTGATTTGTGATTCCACTTGAGGCATTCACATTATTGGTGCTAGGCTCTTAAATCTCTAAGGATTCAACTACAAGAAAAGGTATGTATTCTATCTAGTTTTGTTATGCAAATACATATGATTATATGCTAGTTAGGGTAATACCTTGGAAACTTCAAGTTTGCATGTATAATAGAGAAAACATAGATTCAAGGTATTTAGGGTTGCATGAACACCTTAGGAGTGTTAGGATGATCAAAACCCAACATCCACTACTTCAGATAAAACTCCAATTTCTGATCCCACACCTGTTGTTTCTTAGGAACCCCCACATGCTCAAGATCCCCCACCATCAAGACCTACTTGTACTCGAAAGTCTATCAAGCTTCCATAATTTGTATATTCCTCTTACTCACCATTTGATGCCTCCTTTATTGGGAATATATATTGTATCTCTAAACCATTATCCTGTAAAACGTTCGTCTCTGATGCTTTTTTGGAAAAACGTTATAGATGAGGAACTTGCAGCTCTTTTTCAGGCTCATACATGGGATTTGGTTTTGCTCTCACTTGGAAAAAACATAATTGGTTATCGTTGGGTACACAAGATCAAAACCAAGTCGGATGGGTCTATTGAACATTATAAAGCAAGACTTGTTACAAAAGATACTCGCAAGAATGCAGTATAGATTATGAAGATACTTTTGCTCCAGTTGAAAAAATGACAACTGTTCGCACTCTGATTGTTGTTTCTTCTATTCGATGATGGAATATTTATTAGATGGGTGTCAAGAATGCATTCTTAAATGGTGATCATCATGAGGAGGCTTACATGTCTCCTCCACCAGGTATTGCTCACCAAACAGGTGAAGTTTGTCGGTTCTAAAATCATTGTATGGTCTCAAACAAGCCCAAGTGCTTGGTTTGAGATATTTTCTACAGTAATTACTTCCCTTGGTGTTCAATCTAGTTGTTATGATTCTTCTTTGCTTGTAAGATGTACAAGTGCAGTTCAAATCATTCTTTCCTTATATGATGATGATATGACTATTACTAGCGATGATCACGGTGGTATAGAGTCCTTGAAGAGTGATTTAGCTAACCGATTTGCTATGAAAGACTTAGGCTTACTACATTATTTCTTGGATAACAGAACAGTTGATACCCCTCTAGAGAGTAATTCCAAGTATTCTCCAACTGACGGTGTTTCTTTTTCACATTTGAGCCTTTATCCTACCATTATGGGAATCTTGGTCTAGCTTACTGTCATTGGGCCAAATATTGCTCATGCGGTTCATGTGGTTTGCCAGTTTTTCACTGCTCCTTCCATGGTTCATTGGGGATTTGTGTTGGATTAGGTGTCTAAGCCCATAACTATAATTGGTATATACTTGAATTGATAGTAGCACAATCCTTTTGGGTTGCCCTCATAACTAGCAACTAGACAAGATGACTTTTGGAGAGAGGTTAAATTTATTATTTGATTAATAAATTGAAATAAATGATTTATTAATATATTATGAAAATAATATATTAGTTAGAAATCATATGATTTAATTAATAATTAATAAGAAATTAATTGGAATTAATTTTGGGATTAATTGAATTAATTAAAAGTGCAGGGGCTATTTGGCAATTTATTGATAGTTAAGGAAAGAGGCTCTAGAACCTCCCTAGAAAGGGTTGGACGAAAACTTCTAGGAAGGCCCTAGAATTTTCTTCCAAGGGCTCCTGGATGGGGATTCTTGGGTTGCTTGGTCCTTAAGCTAAGGAATTAGGGTTTCCTCCTAAAACCCTAGCTTTGGCTCTAAGCTACCTCACTATATAAGGAGCCTTACCCTTTCTCATTTTCGGCCACTCTAAACCCTAGAATGATAGCCGAAAATCTCAAGCCTCCTCCTCTCTCTCCTCTCTCATCCTCTTGCTTAGTTTGGGTGTGATCTACTAGAGGCGTGACATTTGTGACGCTTGCTCTCAAGGTTCAAGCAAGACTTGGATTTTCATTGTTATTACTACATAACAATTAAAGGTATGTTTACTAACCCTAGATATGTATTTCGAAAATTATATAGATTTCTTAGGGTTTTCCATTTGATGTTTAATAGTTGTATGTTCAATTAGATAAAACATAGATCCAAGATTTAGGGTTACATGCACACATAGGAATTGTTTGTTATGCTCATAACCCATCAGTGGTATCAGAGCCTTGGCTTGTTTTCTATTTAATTTGATTGCAATTGTTTGAATTTTATCAATTAGGGTTTATGGAAATTAAACCCTGTGGACTTAGGGTTTTTCGAAATTAGGGTTTCTTAACCCTTGATTTCGAAAATTTGGAAAAGGGTTTTAACCCTTTCCCTTGTCCTACAAGTTTCGAAAATTAGGGTTTCCTAACCCTCTAGATTTTCGAAATATGGCAATGATTGAAATCCTTGCCTTCCTCCCCAAGATTTGCTAATTTTGAAAATTAGGGTTTTTGGTAGGATTCTTATTTTTTGTAATTATCTCCTTATTTGATTAACTAGATAATTATAAGATTTGAAGAATCCCTCCCATGATTTTCGAAATTTAGGGGGAGTGGATTAGATTAAATTATCTTGATTAATTTCATTAGCGAATCCATATCTGATTTAATAAATTAATAAAATGTTTAATTAAGATAAATTATTAAATCATGTGGTTTAATTTTAAATTTAAATTTAAGTTTTTAATTTTCGAAATTTAATAATTAAACCTAGTATTTTGAAATGTTTAAAATACACCTTATACTATATGTAAAATTAAATATTTAATATTTTCTATATGTATAAGACAAGTCAATCGAACCACTATTACGCCACATTCACGAAGCCGGTCTATAAGGGGAGTTTAAGGAAGCGGCATATAAAATGAATGACATTGGGTATCCATTCTTACCCACCGCTCCCTTGATTGGTGGAGGGTCGTTAGCCGAACGGGTTTGATAGGACAAATAATTCTCATTAATAAGTATAATGAATTATAAAGTAACTAAAATGTTTTTATTAAATTCTCAATCTTAGTTACTTTAGGAAAAATATGAAGTTGATGTTAATCCATGAAATTGCACATTGCACTTTATAAGTCGTTAGTGGAGCGTGTGTGGTTAACCGGCACACTAATATGGACTAATAAAGGGTGACAATGGATGTCTCGTAAATTATCATTGATTAATGGAGTGATGTGGCTAACCGGCACATTAATTAGATGATAAATGACATCGAGAGTACCAAGCTAATTTGCATGGTTATTCACATCTTGTTTGTGATCCTCGATATCCCAGTCACAAATGGGAGAGCATAATCGAGATTAAACATGTCATTGAATAGTTCAATGAATCTCAAAAGATCTAGGAATTTCATTAAATTTCTTTTTCATGGTGAAATTGGTAAATCGTCATTTACCTACCTTTAGTTAATTCACAATTAGATTACATCATCCCTTTTCTAAATTGTGAAATATCTAGTTGGATTCTAACCTTAATATTTCATTTGGGTGTTATATTGAGGATTATTCCTATCTAACCTAAAACTTGTCTTTCTTCTCTTTCAGATATCAACTCCCAATGATGCTTCGGGTTCCTCCACCAACAACAACTTCTCACTCTTGAACATCTTCTCGAGAGTTACTTTTGATGGCACCAATTATAATGATTGGATGCGTAACATCAAAATGGCTCTACGGTTCGAGGACAAAGAGTATGTGATCGAAAATGAACTTCTCGAGATTGATGAAACCAAAGCTATTGTCGTAGAACTAGCTGAGTATAGGAAGCACTACAATGATGCAACCAAAGTGGCATGCATCATGGTGGCTACTATGAATCCTGAGCTTCAAAGGTTCTACGAGGATTACTGGCCATACAAGATGAACAAGGACTTGGTGGAAAAGTACCACCAACGAGCTCGTCAAGAAAAGTATGAGGTAGTAAAGTCCCTCATCACTACCAAAATGAAAGATGAAGAGTCTGTCGGTAGCCACATGCAAAGAATGCAACATTACGTGGAGCGCTTGCTAAAGCTAAATGTGAACTTTGATCAGGAATTAGATATTGATATAGTCTTGCTCTCATTGCCCAATTTTTATGATCAGTTAATCCTAACTTATCATCTGAACAACTAAGATACCAT
This sequence comes from Lactuca virosa, assembly GCF_052849685.1. NCBI lineage: Eukaryota > Viridiplantae > Streptophyta > Magnoliopsida > Asterales > Asteraceae > Lactuca > Lactuca virosa. The sequence continues at coordinate 27,271,610 of NC_136433.1, forward strand.
ATTAGCTCAACTTCAGAACCTCCTGCGAACTGTTGAAGCATGAATGAAGGGAAAATGTGTTGCCTCCACCCCTGCTGCTGCTCCTGTCTTGTCCATTGGGCAATGAAAAGTGAAGAAGAGGAAAGGTCATCCTAAACATAATTGGAAGGGAAAGTCCCAAGTTGGGTCCTCAAGAAATGGACCCAAAGGAAAGGCGAGTAATGATGCTCCCTGCCTCAGATCCTAAAAAGGCTACTTGCTTTTACTGCCACGAGAAAGGGCATTGGAAACGAAGTTGCCCCAAGTACTTGCAAGACATAAAGGATGGCAAGGTGAAGCCAACCTCGGTAGGTATTTACACTATCTTATCTAAAAACTCATCATATTCTCATTCTTGGGTCCTTAATACAGGATATGGGTTTCACATTTGTTCTGATTTGCAGGGGTTAAGAAAAAGTGAGGATGCGGAGCATAGGAGAATGAACTTGATCATGGGAAATAGGAGATCGTCACCTGTTACCAAGATTGGAGTTTATAACTTAGTGCTTAGTAGTGGGTTGTGTTTAGATTTAAATAATTGTTGCTAAGCGTCAGAGATTACATGAAACATCATTTCATTTCATGCTTTATATAAACAAGGTTTTAGATATTCTTTTGATAATAAGAATGGATCTATTTCTGCTTTTAAAAATGGTGTATTTTAATTTGAAGCTTTACCTTGTGATGGCGTGTATGAAACTATTGTTGGATTAGGTGTCTAAGTTCATAACTATTTCTGGGATGTACTTGACCCGGTTGGCATGGTCCATTTGGCTTGCATGGCATTGCAACACTTGGATAGACTAAATGAGAGAAACGACACTTATGGTTTATTAATATATTATAAGTTCTAATATATTAATAATATTATTTAATTAGTTTTTATCAAGAATTAATTTAGAATTAATTTGGTGATAAAAAAGGAGACTAATTAAATATATGGGGTTGATTGTGTAAATCATCCATTCTTTTATAGTGGGCTAATGATCCATGGTTTATTGGATTGGGCTAAATCCATAAGGTGCTCCATGGATGCTCCATGGAGGTTATAAACCCATGGATCATGGAATATGAAAGGCCATGTCAATTAGGGTTTACATGGTGTAACCCTACTTGTGACACAACTATAAAAGGACCGCTACCAAAATCGGCACTATGTGTAGAACAAGAGGGCTAGCCTATTTTAAGTGAGTGTGAACTTCTCTCAAAGTTATTCCAAGTGTTGTGGTGTTGTGTGAAACATTTGAGGCATCACACTTGAGGTGCTAGGCTCACAAAGTTCTCAAGGAATCCAAGCAACAAAAATGTATGTTCTTTCTACTAGCTTTTATGTTTCAAAGTTCCCCATGCCATGCTAGTTAGGTTAAGAACCTTGGAAAATCAAATTTGCATGTATCTTAGTAAAGCATAGATCCAAGGTTTCTAGGGTTGCATGTACACATTAGGATTGTTAGAATGCTCAAAACCCTTAAGTGGTATCAGAGCCTAGGCTTGTTTTCTTGATACTTGATGCAAACTGTTGAAAAAACTCAAGTTTTATGCATTCTGCGGCATGAACTCGCCGAGTCCATGGGGGACTCGACGAGTCCGTGTGTTATTTCATCCTACTCGTCGAGTAGGTTCTTGCACTCGACGAGTAGGAGGCCCTGAATGCAGATTTTTGAGTTTTGCTGCTGGAAATGGACTAGAAACATTACCCTAAACTGTTTTGGTCTTATAAAACTTGTTTTAGATGGTGTAATGGTTATGATAATCCATTTACAATGGCTATTATCAAAATTTCAAGCTTTGTATATGTTATTTATGATTCTTGAAATTGTTGATATGAATGTTCATACACTTATGAGTTTAGAAGATCATAGGAATTATTTGCAAATAGTTTGGTAGTTTAATTCTTGATCTTGATGTGTTTTAATGGAATCCATAATTTTTCCTCAAGTTATGGATTACCAAAAGTCTTCCTTTTAAAGTCCATTAATGAACACATAGGTTACATAAATTGAAGAGCCTCTCATTTTAATAAAACATTAACTCATAAGTTATGAAAGTTGAAAAGTTTTGAAAGTTACAAAACTTGCCCTCAAGTTTTGGAACATGTAAAGTCACCTTAAAAACTTTAGTTCCAACCCCTAGAATTTTAAAAGTTAAAATTCAACCCTTATACTTTATAATATTATAAGTTAATAATATATATATATATATATATATATATATATATATATATGTATGTATAAGATCAAGTCGTTTTACCGTTAGTAGGCCTCATTCACGAAGTCGGTCTATAAGGGGGGTATAAGGTTGTTGCCTATAAAATGGCAGCTTAATGGGTGTCCACTCTCACCCACCGCTTCCTTGACTGGTGGAGGGTCGTTAGCCGAACGGGTAGGACAATGACTTTAATCCTCATTAAAAGTGTGATGGTTATAAAGTAACTAAATGTTTTATAAATTCCCAATCTTAGTTACTTTAGGAAAATGTGAATATGGTGCTAACCCATGAAATTACACTTTGCACTTTGCTTAGGTCGTTAGTGGAGCGTGTGTGGTTAACCGGCACACTAACCTAGACTTAACAAGGTAGGCAAAGGGTGGCTTAAGGTTTATCATAGATCGATGGAGCGTGTGTGGTTAACCGGCACATCGGTTAGGTGATAAACATTAAGAGTACCAAGTAATTTGCATGGTTAATTCACACCTTGTTTTGTGATCCTCGGCATCCCAGTCACAAAACCTGAAGGGCACAATCGAGATTGAAACATGCCATTGAAAAGTTCAATGAATCTCAAAAGAATCTAGGAGTTTCAAAACCAATTAAAACCTAATAATTTATTTCGTTTTTCATGGTGGAAATTGGTGAATCATCATTCACCTACCTTCAAATATTTTATAACTTGGATTACGACATCCCTCTTCTAAGTTATAAAATATTGTGTTGGGTCCCTTTTCATTTGATAATGAATGTGGTGGTATTAATGCTTTCTTTAATAATGTTCTTTATTTTAAAGCATTACCTTGTGATGGTGTATATGAAACTGTGTCGGTTGTAGATAACCTAGGAAATAATGTGTTGTGTATTGATTCTTCTACTAGCTTAGATAAATCATATTTATGGCATTGTCGTCTTGGACATGTAAGCAAGAAACGCATAGGCCAACTCCAAAAGGATGGAGTCTTGGAGTCATTTGACCTAAATTCGGATGATAGTTGTGAATCTTGTTTGCTTGGGAAAATGACAAAGTCACTCTTCACTGGTACGTGTGCTAGGGGTGAGGGTTTGTTGGATCTCATACATACTGATGTGTGTGGACCCTTCAGAACCGCCACAAGGGATGCTAACCGCTTCTATATGACTTTTACTGATGATTATAGTAGATATGGATATGTCTACTTAATCAAGCATAAGTTAGAAACCTTTGAAAAGTTCAAAGAGTTTAAACAGGAAGTGGAGAATCAGTTGGGCAGGAACATTAAGATGCTTCGATCTGATCGAGGTGGTGAGTATCTTAGTACAGAGTCCCTTGGCTATCTTAAGGAATGTGGGATTGTCTCACAATTGACACCTCCATAACACCACAGCTTAATGGTGTGGCTGAGAGGCGTAATCGAACCTTGTTGGATATGGTTCGTTCCATGATGAGTCAAGCTTCGCTACCAATCTCATTTTGGGGGTATGCCTTAGAGACTGCCGTCTATATCCTTAATCTAGTCCCTACCAAAAAGGTTGCCAAAACACCTCATGAGATGTGGACTGGAAAAGTTCCCAATCTAGATCACATCAAGATTTGGGTTTGCGGGGCTTTTGTGAGGCGCGAGACTCACGATAAGCTCGAACCTCAAAGTAAAAGGTGTATTTTCATCGGCTACCCATAGAAATCCTTCGGTTACCTCTTCTACAGACCCGGTGATAATGTGGTCTTTTTAGCAAGGAGACGAGTCTTTCGCGAGAGAGAGTTCATAAGCCAAGGAAACAGTGGGAGGCAAATTGACCTTGAAGAAATTCAAGAGTCAAGTGGTGAAGGAACCTCAAACCCTAGCAATCAACCTGAGGAGGAAACTCCTTTTGATCCGACTGACGAGTCCGTACCTCTGAGGCGTTCCACGAGAGTTAGGAATGCACCTGAGCATTACTATGGTTTCCATATTACTACGGAAGGTGATACACTTATCAGTGATAATACACTGGTAAGTATGGATGAACCTAACAGCTACACGGAAGCCATGGAAGGCCCTGAGGCTGCTAAATGGAAAGAGGCTATGGACAGCGAGATACAGTCCATGTATGACAATCAAGTTTGGAACTTGGTTGACAATGTACCAGGTCGTAAGACAGTCGGGTGCAAATGGATCTTCAAGAAGAAGACATACATGGATGGTAATGTACACACTTATAAGGTGTGACTGGTTGCAAAGGGCTTTTCTCAAACTCCGGGAGGTGATTATGATGAGACCTTTTCACCAGTAGCAAATATTAAGTCTATTAGGGTTATGTTAGCCATTGCTGCATTTCATGATTATGAAATATGGAAAATGGATGTCAAAACCGCTTTTCTTAATGGAAAGTTGGCTGAGGATGTTTACATGAGTCAGCCAGAGCGTTTTGTCAGTACAGAGTACCCTAATAGAGTGTGTAAGCTTGAGAAATCCATCTATGGATTGAAACAAGCACCTCGCAGATGGAATCTCTGTTTCGATGAGAAAGTCAAAGAGTTTGGATTTGCGAGGAGCGAAGATGAATCTTGTGTATATGTCAAGGCTAGTGGGAGTATAGTTATCTTTTTGGTATTGTATGTGGATGACATACTACTCATAGGAAATGACATCCCTACTCTGCAGGAAGTGAAGTCCTGGATTGGGAAGTGTTTCGCTATGAAGGACCTTGGAGAAGCTGCCTATATCCTAAGGATAAGGATTTTGAGAGACATGAGTAAGAGACTAATTAGACTTAGCCATAGTACCTACTTGGATAAGGTGCTAAATACGTTCAGCATGCAGAATTCCAAGAAATGAGAGTTACCGATCCAGAGTAACGCCATACTGAGTAAGACCCAGAGCCCGAGTACAGAGGCTGAGATAGTTGAGATGAGTCGAGTACCGTATGCTTCCGCTGTAGGCTCGATCATGTATGCTATGACTTGTACTCGTCTTGATGTGGCATTTGCATTGAGCATGGTCAGCAGATATCAGGGGAACCCTGATAAGGCTCACTGGACTGCGGTAAAGAACATTCTCAAGTACCTGCGGAGGACTAAGGACTGGGTCCTTACCCTCGGTGGGAGTGATGACTTGAGAGTAGTAGGGTATAGTGATGCTAGCTTTCAGACTGATAGGGATAATTTCCGCTCTCAGTCAGGCTGGGTCTTTACCTTATACGGAGGAGCAATTACTTGTAAAAGTTCCAAGCAGGAGACAGTGGCTGATTCAACTTGCAAATCAGAGTATATAGCGGCAAGCGAGGCAGCAAAGGAGGCTATATGGCTAAAGAACTTCATTGGTGACCTTGGAGTTGTACCAGCTATAAAGGAGCCTATGGAGATTTTCTGTGATAGTGAAAGTGCAGTTGCCTTAGCCAAGGAACCAAGGGATCACGGAAGATCCAGACACATCGACAGAAAATACCATTTCATCAGACATCGAATAGAAGAAGGACTCCTCGTGGCAAAGAGGGTATCATCGGATGAGAACCCAGCAGATCCCCTCACGAAGGGACTGGGTAGGGTTAATCATCTTCAGCATGCGAGGCGCATAGGGCTAAAGGATGATATTAGTTTTAGAAATTAGATAGCTTTGAAATTTGTAAAGTGTAATTGACATTTGATGATAAATAAAAGTTGTTGTTTACTTATAAGTAAAGTGTTGCTATCTTCTGTCAATCGTTTACTATCATTTCATTTTGCATGTTTTGACTTCCAGAATAATTATGTTATGGTATATCATATTATTCAAATTCTCCACAGTCGGTTATATGTTGGAAGTAGATATGAATCAAGACTTTCATGAAGCTGGCTTGTAGATGTGTAAAGTGTTGGACATAGCAAGAGTTGCTACAACATTCATGAGTGCTCATAAGTTCTGAGTATTGGATTCAACCCACGCTTACTTGTATCACTTCATGGAATTTATCTCGAGTGATCGTGAGACGGTAATATCATATAAGTCTTCAAACCTAGAGATATAAGTTGTTGACTATGAGTTGGTTATACATTGATTGTACGAAAACGCATTGGTAACTCGATGTTATAAAACGTGCCTTTGTGTATAATTCAACAAGTAGTAGAACAAGCATATGAGTCGAAGTTTATCTGTTCCTTCTTGGATGAGAAGCGATATCTGGGCCCCTTGATGATTTTGTTGTGACCTATGTATCGGGCCCGGTCAGAACTAAATTGATGTGTTCGATTAAGTTCTATGTCAAACAAATCGGAATTCGGGAAACAAACTGCTGGACAATAAGTAACACATTGTTCCATGTATTTGTCCGGCTGATATCTACAACAGAGGATTATATGATCACTTATCTTAAATGGCGTATCATCATCATCTCAGTTCCGCGAGACTTTGAAAGAGCTACGATTGCTGATCGGTTTACTGAAGTCATTCTTGCAGTTATAGTTATTAGACTTATCCAAGTGGGAGACTGTTGGATTAGGTGTCTAAGTTCATAACTATTTATGGGATGTACTTGGCCCGGTTGGCATGGTCCATTTGGGTTGCATGGCACTGCAACACTTGGATAGACTAAATGAGAGAAATGACACTTATGGTTTATTAATATATTATAAGTTCTAATATATTAATAATATTATTTAATTAGTTTTGATCAAGAATTAATTTAGAATTAATTTGGTGATAAAAAAGGAGACTAATTAAATATATGGGGTTGATTGTGTAAATCATCCATTCTTTTATAGTGGGCTAATGATCCATGGTTTATTGGATTGGGCTAAATGCATAAGGTGCTCCATGGATGCTCCATGGAGGTTATAAACCCATGGATCATGGAATATGAAAGGCCATGTCAATTAGGTTTACATGGTGTAACCCTACTTGTGACACAACTATAAAAGGACCGCTACCAAAATCGGCACTATGTGTAGAACAAGAGGGCTAGCCGATTTTGAGTGAGTGTGGACTTCTCTCAAAGTTATTCCAAGTGTTGTGGTGTTGTGTGAAACATTTGAGGCATCACACTTGAGGTGCTAGGCTCACAAAGTTCTCAAGGAATCCAAGCAACAAAAAGGTATGTTCTTTCTATTAGCTTTTATGTTTCAAAGTTCCCCATGCCATGCTAGTTAGGTTAAGAACCTTGGAAAATCAAATTTGCATGTATCTTAGTAAAACATAGATCCAAGGTTTCTAGGGTTGCATGTACACCTAAGGAGTGTTAGAATGCTCAAAACCCTTCAACTATGATGGTTGTAGACAACTTAGGTAATAACGTTTACAAATTGATTCGTCTAATGGCGTAGACAAAGCATGCTTCTGGAATTGTCGTCTTGGACATGTCAATAAGAAACGCACTGCCCAACTCCAAAAGGATGGAGTGTTGGAATCGTTTGACTTAAGGTCAGATGATACGTGTGAATCTTGTTTACTTGGAAAGATGACAAAATCATCTTTCAATGGTTCTTATGAAAGCGGTGAAGGATTGTTGGATCTCATAGACAGATGTGTGTGGACCCTTCAGATCCACCACAAGGGATACAAATCGATTCTATGTGACTTTTACGGATGATTATAGTAGATATGGCTATATCTACTTGCTCAAACATAAGTCAGAAACCTTTGAAAAGTTCAAAGAGTTCAAACAAGAAGTCGAGAATCAATTAGGCAGGAAGATCAAGATGCTCTGATCCGATAGAGGTGGTGAGTATCTTAGTATCGAATTCCACGACTACCTCAAGGAATGTGGAATACTTTCACAATTCACACCTCCTAGGATACCATAACTTAATGGTGTGGCTGAGAGGCGTAATCGGACCTTGTTAGACATGGTTCGTTCCATGATGAGTCGAGTTTCACTTCTAATCTCATTCTGGGGGTATGCCTTAGAGATTGCCACCCACATTCTTAATATTGTCCTAACTAAGAAGGTTGTCAGAACACCTCACGAGATGTGGACAGGGAAGATTCCCTCGTTAACACATATCAAGGTTTGGGGTTGTGAAGCTTTCGTTAGACGAGAAACTCACGACAAGCTTGAAACTCGAAGTGAGAGATATATTTTCATCGGCTACCTACAAAATTCCTTTAGATATTTGTTCTACAAACCTAGTGACAACGTGGTCTTTGTAGCATGAAGGGTAGTCTTTCGCGAGAGATAACTCATATGCAAAGAGGACAGTAGGAGTATAATTGATCTTGAAGAAATTCGAGAGTCAAGAGATGAAGGAACCTCTGGAAATGCTGTGGCTCAACTTAAGGAAGAAATTCCAGTTGAACCAATTGATGAGTCCTTGCCTCTTAGACGTTCCAGTAGAGTTAGAATGCCACCTGAGTTTTATGGCTTCCATATTACTACATATGGTGATACGTTTATCAGTGATAATACACTGGTAAATTTTGATGAACCTTTTAACTACAAGGAATCTATGGCGGGCCCTGAGTCTGCCAAGTGGAAAGAGGCAATGGACAGCGAGATCAAGTCCATGTATGACAACCAAGTTTGGAATTTGGTTGACAATGTGTCGGGTCGTAAGACATTTGGGTGCACATGGATCTTCAAGAAGAAGATCGACATGGATGGAAAAGTGCACACTTTCAAGGCTCAACTGGTTGCGAAGGGCTTTACTCAAACCCCATGGGTTGACTATGATGAGACCTTCTCACCAATAACTAAGATTAAATCTATTAGGGTAATGCTAGCCATAGCTGCGTTTCATGACTATGAAATTTGGTAGATGGATGTCAAAACCGCTTTCCTTAATGGGAAGTTGGATGAAGATGTTTGCATGAGTCATCCAGAGGGTTTTGTGGATGCAAAGTACCCCAATAGAGTGTTTAATCTTGAGAAATCAATCTATAGATTGAAACAAGCTTCTCGCAGATGGAATCTTTGCTTTGACGAGAAATTTAAAGAGTTGGGCTTCTCTAGAAGTGAAGATGAATCTTGTGTATATGTCAAAGCTAGTGGGAGTATAATGACCTTACTAGTATTGGATGTTGATGACATACTTCTCATAGGAAACAACATTCCAACTTTGCAAGAAGTTAAGTCTTGGCTTGGAAAGTGTTTCGCTATGAAGGATTTGGGAGAGGCTGCTGTGACATCCCCATTTTCACGGCCAGAAAAGACCGATTTTGTTTATGCTTTATAAAAATCAGAGTACCTCTTTTAATAAAAATGTTGCGGAATTTGTTCCCATAAAAACATGATAAATACGTTATCAAATCATTTCCAAAGAAATGTATTTCATTCATTTTCAAAACATTGGGATGTCATCGTCAATATATAAACATAAGCATAAACAGAACTTACATTCATTTACACTAGTGATCTACATCTCTTTTAAATCTCTCAGTGTAAAGTAGCTTCATATCGACACATGTGATACAAATAAGCTTGAGCGGGTCAGGTTGGGAAACCTGGTGAGTACATAGGGTTTTCAACCCACAATAATATAATTATTATGTTTAATCATCAAACAATCAACCCAATTACTCATCCCCATTATCTTCTTTTACTCTTAAGGATCTACCTTAAGAATCAAATATTTCTCGTTCATTCATTCCTAAGGATCATCCTAAGGAATCGGCACGAAGTCCATCATCACCGAAGTTTAGGCACTAAGTCTGCATAGTCGCCAGGATTTATACAACAGGCACTAAGTCCGCATAGTCGCCAGGGTTCTAGGCACTAAGTCTGCATAGTCGTCAGGGTTTATACAACAGGCACTAAGTCCGCATAATCGCCAGGGTTTTGGCACCAAGTCTGCATGATCGCCAAGGTTTAGGCACCAAGTCTGCATGATCGCTAGGGTTTAGAGTACACCGGGCGAACACATCGTTCACAACACCTACAGGTTGCGAGCCTGCTAGTGTTCCACTGGACTGTCTAGAATAGTCTGTGGTTGTCATCCATACTCTGCTAGATGACGGGGCCATCATTTGGGAAAGGCTTCTCACATCGTCCACCTCTCACACTCACCTCGTGGTCTATAACACCTCTCAACTCATCATCCAACTCATATTCCATCTACCCATGTTTTACCCAACATATTATGTAGATATAATTACATATACAGTTTAAATCATATAAAACTTATATAAAATCGTTCATCCATCATAGATAGCAAGTATACAGATAATATGCACACATAGCACGTAATTTATATAAAATACTTCATATCTATGTGTAAGATGAAAGTAACTATGCACTCACTTGATTAGGTGGTGACTCGGTACTTGAACAGCGCTTCGTTATCTCAAAACAATTTTTCCTTGACCAAAACCTAGTATCAATTCCACTAGGGTTTAGTTTTAACAATAACCGTGACTAATTAATAGTCTAGCTATTATTATTATTATATAAGCGTTAAATAACACCCACTATAACTCATAATAATAGCCCAAATAATTATTTTAAGGACCTAATAACATTACTATAATTATTTAAAAGTTATATTAAAAATTGTGTAGGCGTAGCTTACTTACAGCGGATTTTAAAGAAAATCGGGCTTTGCTCGGAGCAGCGTTTCCGAACCGAAAGACCCTTTTTCTCGGGACTCCGGGAGCCTCGGGGCTTCCTTCGGGTGCTAGGGGTTAACCTAGACTTTAGGGGGGTTTGGGGTCTTAGAGAGAGAATGAAGAAATGAGTGAGAAATCCAGAAAGGATCGCATGGTATATATAGGGCCGGAGCTGCTGGGAACGCGTTGCGCTCCTCGGACCTACGTTGGGCGTTCCTCGGACGCAGGGCGTAGACTTCCAACGCGGTGCGTTCGTACGATACGTGTCCGAAGCCTGATGGTGCGTCGTGGCCTACTCCGAGACCAAGCAATCCGAACGCGGGGCGTTCCTTCTACGCGCTGTGTAGCGAGGCCAGGTGTCTCCATCCGAAGCGAGGCCTGTGAACATCAAGGGACGGTTGGGATCGCGCCACGTCATCGATCTAGCAACAGCTTCACAATTTTTCCTTTCCGACTTCTAAAAATCATAACTTTCACATACGAGCTCCATTTTCGACGCTCTTTATATCCACGCATAGGCGGGAACGTACTCTACAACTTTCGTTTAGACTCCGTTGGCTAATTTTGACTTTATTTTAAATTTTATATTTTTAACAGGCCGGGACAGGATTGGTCCGTTAAAAATTCATAACTTCTTTATCCGACGTCCGTTTTCGTCTGTCTTTTTATCGTGATGCTACTATTAACGAGATCTTCGATTCTCGTTTAGGTTGTGTCGGCTAAAAACCGCTCGATCTAATATTCGAACTTCGGGATGTACAATGCTAAGCCGAAACTTCGAAAAATCATAACTTCTTCATACGAAGTCAGATTTGGGCGTTCTTTTTATGGACGCTCTCGGTTTAACGTATTCTACGACTTTCGTTTAGGTCGCTAAGGCTAAAAGTCGCTCTATCATAAATTCACTATTTACGCTTCCCGGTGCCGTGCCGGTTTTGCCGTAAAACTTCGACGGGTCATAACTTCTTCGTTATAACTCGGATTTCGGCGTTCTTTATATGTACGAAAACCTTGAGACATATTCTACAACTTGGTTAAGATTATTTATTCTAAATAATATTTTGTCGAAAAGTCGTTTTCGACCCCTTCTATCTCTAAATTGATTAGCCCGGATCTACGGGCGTTACAGCTGCCTATATTCTAGGGATAAGGATTTTGAGAAACAGGAGTAAAAGACTAATTGGACTTATTCAAAGTACGTATTTGGATAAAGTGTTAAAAACTTTTAGCATGGAGAATTCCAAGAAAGAAGAATTGCCTATCCAGAGTAATACCAAACTGAGTAAGACTCAGAGTCCGAGTACTGATGCAGAGATAGTAGAAATGAGTCGAGTTCCATATGCTTCCACCGTTGGATCTATCATACATCCTATACTACCGGTAGTAGAGGCCAATACTACCGGAAGCACATGACTCGTACTTGGATCAAGGAAAGTCACAAGGTTACCAAAAAGCTAGTAATTGATTCCGTTATTGTTCGAGTATTTCATTACCTTCGTTTCGGTAATTATTAAGAAGATGATTGTTATTCTGACCCTAGAGGTCATATCAAATTGAGTCCGACTAAGATAGGTATGTTACGTGGTTCGGGAAAGTTGAGTCCAATGTTTATTGGACCGTTTAAAGTTCTTCAAAGGATCAGGATTCAAGCTTACAAGCTAGAATTACCAGAAGAACTAGAGGGTATTCATAACACCTTTCATGTGTGTTATTTGAGGAAGTTCACGGGAGATGTGCCCGACATAATTCCAATTTCTGAATTAAGGTTGGATGAAAACAAGAGGTTAATTGAAGAACCGGAGGCAATCGTTAACTGTAAGACTAAGAAGTTGCGACGCAAGATGGTCGATTTAGTGCTTGTGCGCTGGAAACATACGAATGGGCTAAAATCTCACATGGGAAAACGGAGAGTGACATGATGAGTCGCTACCCGCGTTTGTTTGCTGAGGTGTGATTCCGGGGACGAAATCATCCTAAGGGGGAGAGAATTGTAATGCCCGTGTTTCTAGGCTAAGCAATAATATTGATGTGATAGTCTAGGTTAACCTTTGCAACTCATTTTGAAGAAATGAAGAGTAATTATGTGATTATTATGTGAATTATGTGTTTTATGCTTAATTATTAGGATTTAATTAATTAAGAATAAAAATGAGCGTCAAAAATAAATATTAGATAAAGCCGATATTTATTAATAAAGTTGTAGTGGTCGTGACAAGGATTACGGATATATAAAGAATGCCGAAATCCGAGTTATAACGAAGAAGTTATGACCTGTCAAAGATTCACGACAAAACCGGTACGGTGCCGAATGTCGTAAAAAGTGAGTTTTTGATAAACTACTTTTTATCCTTAGTGAACTAAACGAAACTCGTAGTGTTCGTTAAACCGAGAGTAGGTATCAAAAGAACGCCCAAATCTGACTTCGTATGAGGAAGTTATGATTTTTCGAAGTTTCAGCTTAGCAGTAGATAGCTAAAAACTCGAATTTTAGATCGAGTGATTTTTAGCCGACACAACCTACATGAGAATCGAAGGTCTCGTAAATAGTAGTACAACGGTAAAAAGACAGACGAAAACGGACGTCGGATGAAGAAGTTATGAATTTTTAACGGATTTCCTGTCCCGGTCTGTTAAAAATAATAATATAAAAATTAAAGTCAAAATTAGCCATGAAGTCTAAACGAAAGTTGTAGAGCGTAATTTTACCTACGCGTGCATATAAAGAACGTCAAAAACGGAGCCCGTATGAGAAAGTTATGGATTTTACAAAAATGGGCACAATTTTCGAGAAAATTTGCAAGGAATGGTGCTGGCCACATGATCCTCGCATGCTTGCCTCGTGCCCGACTCACGTGTCGCATGCTGATTCGACCGAGGGTGCGGTCCAATGGACTTCCGACGTGCATCGCTGCTGTTGCCCCGTGTCCGAGGTGCTGGCCCAATCCGAAGCCGGCACGTAGCCTCCTCGCATCCGAGCCTCGCCGAAGCAGCCAGCTGGTCCGAGCCTCGCAGACACCTGCCTCTCCCTCCTTGCTTCGGATCCAACCCTCGCTGCTATATATAGTGGTGGCTGCGAGATCTCCCGGTTAGAATTCCGAAATTTGCCACTTTTAGCCCCTTTCTTCATATTTCCTTCATTTTAATATTCCCCAAAGCCCCGGTATCGATTATAAGCCCCGGAATACGCCACGAAGTGCCCGAGAGGCCCGGAAAATTTATCTTTTCGGTTTCGAAGCCCGACCCTCGCAGAGCCCGGTTTCTCAATAAAATTCCTTGTTTTATTAGAAACGATCGTTTTAGGAAACGAATTGCTGCCCGATTTTCATTAAATCAGGTGAGTGTGTAGTCACTTTCATCTTACACATAGATATTAAGTATTTTATATAAAATACATGTTATGTGTATATATGTTGTTTATTTATTTGAAATGGATGTTGAATGGATGTTTTATACATGTTTAAAATAATTTAAAATGTATATATATTTTATCTTCAAATATGTTGGGTAAAACATGGGTAGATAAAGGATGAGAGATAAAAGTACAGTATAGATGTACGTTGGTAGCTATGAATTTAGTACAGTATAGGGTCGGAGCTGCTGAGAACGCGCGGCGCTCCTCGGACCTACGTTGGGCGTTCCTCGGACGCAGGGCATAGATTTCCAACGCGGTGCGTTCGTACGATACGTGTCTGAAGCCTGATGGTGCGACGTGGCCTGCTCCGAGACCAAGCAATCCGAACGCGGGGCGTTCCTTCTACGCGCTGCGTAGCGAGGCCAGGTGTCTCCATCCGAAGCGAGGCCTGTGAACATCAAGGGACGGTTGGGATCGCGCCACGTCATCGATCTAGCAACAACTTCGCAATTTTTCCTTTCCGACTTCTAAAAATCATAACTTTCGCATACGAGCTCCGTTTTCGACGCTCTTTATATCCACGCGTAGGCGAGAACGTACTCTACAACTTTCGTTTAGACTCCGTCGGCTAGTTCCGACGTCCGTTTTCGTCTGTCTTTTTATCGTTATGCTACTATTAACAAGATATTCGATTCTCGTTTAGGTTGTGTCGGCTAAAAACCGCTCGATCTAATATTCGAACTTCGGGTTGTACACTGCTAAGCCGAAACTTCGAAAAATCATAACTTCCTCATACGAAGTCAGATTTGGGCGTTCTTTTTATGGACGCTCTCGGTTTAACGTATTCTACAACTTTCGTTTAGGTCGCTAAGGCTAAAAGTCGCTCTATCGTAAATTCACTATTTACGCTTCCCGGTGCCGTGCCGGTTTTGCCGTAAAACTTCGACGGGTCATAACTTCTTCGTTATAACTCGGATTTCGGCGTTCTTTATATGTACGGAAACCTTGAGACATATTCTACAATTTGGTTAAGATTATTTATTCTAAATAGTCTTTTGTCGAAAAGTCGTTTTCGACCCCTATTATCTCTAAATTAATTAGCCCGGATCTACGGGCGTTACAATTATCTCCCCCTTAGGATGATTACGTCCCAGAATCATCAACGAAACAGGGCTCACATGATGAATCCATACGTTATCTCTTCATCCTAAGTGATAACCGTAACTTTGATGTTTCTTCGAGTATCTAACTCTTAGACTCCTTGACTACAGGCGGTGCTCGATCTTGCACCTGCTCCCTATCTCTCATTAGACTCCAAATTATGACCTTCAAGTCACAATTTCGATTCTTACTGGAGACTCCTTCTTCTTCTTGACAAACTTAAGAATAAATTCTTTGATTTCTATAATAGATTGACGTGCCTCGTTCTAACGACCTCTCGTCGTATGTTGCAACACTTAGACTCAGGTCTCTTAGAGTCAAATTCCAGAACAGACTAACCTTCCTTCATGTTCTTATCACATCTTAAAAGGTAGCATTTCTAGCTACAAGCAACTGTCGTGATACCTGTACTGTTCTCTTTGATTATCTTTGATTTCAATCTTCCGGCTTAAGTCAGATGCTACGTCGAACTTGGTTCTCTGAACCACGTAACATACTCACCGTAGTCGGACTCAATTCGATATGACCGCTAGGGTCGGAATAACAATCTTCTTAGTCATTACTGAATCGATGGTAACAACATGTTTGGATAAAACGGAATCAATTACTAGTTTCTTGGTAACCTTGTGACTTTCCTTGATCCAAGTGTGAGTCATGTGCTTCTGGTAGTATATGCATCTACTACCTTTCACACCTACTCATACTCATCCCAAGCATTGTCTCGCAGTTTTCCAAGTCACCATACAGAAATCACATAACAGTTTAACACATCAGATAACCAAACGAAGGTTTTATTATTTCTTGAAACTATTACATAGGTGTTCAAGTTCACCCTATACTATGCCTCTAATAGGCTACATTATACGATACTATCCCTTGGTTACTTCTTAACTTGATCTTCGCGTATGAATTCCTCATCCTCGATTCCTTGCGTTGTTCTCTGCTTCGTCGAGGAGCATGTGGAATGCCCTTGGCCTTGGTGGCGTTTCTGGCCTTGTAGCCTCGTTTCTCTTCGGGCAGTCTTTAGAAACATGCCCTTCTTTGTTACATTTGTAGCACACCCTTTTGTTGGATGTACACTTGCTGGCGTAATGCCCTGTCTTTCCACATTTGTAGCAAGTCACCTCCTCGCTACATTTCCCGAAGTGTTTCTTTTTACACTTCTCGCACCACTTAGCTTCACCTCCTCCTCCTCCTTCAGTCTTCGAGAATTTCCTTTCTTTGTTGGATTTCGAAGATCCTTCGTACTTCCTTTTCTCGCCAACTTCAGCTCTCTCCAGACCTCTTTCCCTAATCTGGGTCTCAACATTCCTAGCTGCTCCAACGGCTGTTTTCAAGGTAGTTGCCATTTTGACTGTTGGGCCAAAGTCTGTGGGCAGACCGTTAGCAAACCTATCGATCTTAGAGAGTTCAGTAGGCACCAAATAAGGGAATAGCTTCATCCTCTCGGTGAATGCGGTGGCATACTCATCCACACTCATCTTTCCCTTCTTCAGGTTCTGAAATTCGTTGTTTAGGTCTATCAGATCTATCTCTGAGCAGTATTGCATTTTCAACTGCTCCATGAATGCTTCCCAAGACATTCGCATGGCTTCTCCTCGTGGCATTGTATCTGCCAACAACTTCCACCAACTTAGCACTCCAGTCTTTAGTTGTCTGACTGCAAAGACGGTCTTTTGCTTGTCGCTACAGTCACAACTCTCAAACACCATCTCCATTTCGGAGATCCAGTCCATAATCTCAACCGGCTTCGGGCTTCCAGAAAGACTTGGTGGATTAGCACCCAAGAAATTCTTATACATCCGCCCATCCTTGTCGTTTCCCCTCTCCGGGTCATTCCTTCGTTCTCCTTGAGTCCCAGCTTGACTCACATGGCGGCTATAGTTCCCTTCCTCCGATTGCTCGGAACTCAGCTCGGGTTGCTCAACGGGCACGGTAGGTTCGTCCCTATTCAACATTTGTCTCATTTCTTCTATTTGTTCCGCTAACATAGCCCGAATCATGGCTTATACTCCAGCCATGGTGATTGGCTCGGATGCAACTTCTACTACAACAGGTATTTGCTGAATCACTGGGGGTTGATTTCTATTCCCATTTGCATTCCCAGCTCCACTGCGGGTTCTTGCCATCTTGATCTATACACCGAATAAGGTGAATTTAGATCTTTATTTAGGATAGTCGTTTAAACCGTCCTTATCACTCCGAAACGTTTACATGTTAGTTCTAATATCGTAGTCGTACGTTTAGAATCCTGAACACATAAGGTTTCCAGATCCTATCGGCAACAGACCATAAATCCGAACAAGTAACATCATATAAGGCATAAACCATTTACCACATAAATCATATTAGGCATTTCCCTAAATAAGCTAGTGCTTGTGTCTATTCATTTGTATTACCTAAATTTATTAGACACACTCCTCACGATCATCACTTAGCATTCTAAGTTTAAGTCTAGAAATAAATCCATATTCCTAGTTCGCTTAAACTAATGCTCTGATACTAACTGTGACATCCCCATTTTCACGGCCAGAAAAGACCGATTTTGTTTATGCTTTATAAAAATCAGAGTACCTCTTTTAATAAAAATGTTGCGGAATTTGTTCCCAGAAAAACATGATAAATACGTTATCAAATCATTTCCAAATAAATGTATTTCATTCATTTTCAAAACATTGGGATGTCATCGTCAATACAGAAACATAAGCATAAACAGAACTTACATTCATTTACACTAGTGATCTACATCTCTTTTAAATCTCTCAGTGTAAAGTAGCTTCATATCGACACATGTGATACAAATAAGCTTGAGCGGGTCAGGTTGGGAAACCTGGTGAGTACATAGGGTTTTCAACCCACAATAATATAATTATTATGTTTAATCATCAAACAATCAACCCAATTACTCATCCCCATTATCTTCTTTTACTCTTAAGGATCTACCCTAAGAATCAAATATTTCTCGTTCATTCATTCCTAAGGATCATCCTAAGGAATCGGCACGAAGTCCATCATCACCGAAGTTTAGGCACTAAGTCTGCATAGTCGCCAGGATTTATACAACAGGCACTAAGTCCGCATAGTCGCCAGGGTTCTAGGCACTAAGTATGCATAGTCGTCAGGGTTTATACAACAGGCACTAAGTCCGCATAGTCACCAGGGTTTTGGCACCAAGTCTGCATGATCGCCAAGGTTTAGGCACCAAGTCTGCATGATCGCTACGGTTTAGAGTACATCGGGCGAACACATCGTTCACAACACCTACAGGTTGCGAGCCTGCTAGTGTTCCACTGGACTGTCTAGAATAATCCGTGGTTGTCATCCATACTCTGCTAGATGACAGGGCCATCATTTGGGAAAGGCTTCTCACATCGTCCACCTCTCACACTCACCTCGTGGTCTATAACACCTCTCAACTCATCATCCAACTCATATTCCATCTACCCATGTTTTACCCAACATATTATGTAGATATAATTACATATACAGTTTAAATCATATAAAACTTGTATAAAATCGTTCATCCATCATAGATAGCAAGTATACAGATAATATGCACACATAGCACGTAATTTATATAAAATACTTCATATCTATGTGTAAGATGAAAGTAACTATGCACTCACTTGATTAGGTGGTGACTCGGTACTTGAACAGCGCTTCGTTATCTCAAAACAATTTTTCCTTGACCAAAACCTAGTATCAATACCACTAGGGTTTAGTTTTAACGTTAACCGTGACTAATTAATAGTCTAGCTATTATTATTATTATTATATAAGCGTTAAATAATGTAATGTCTGTGTTTCTAGGCTAAGCATTAATATTGATGTGATAGTCTAGGTTAACCTTTGCAACTCATTTTGTATAAATGAAGAGGAATTATGTGATTATTATGTGAATTATGTGTTTATGTTTAATTATTAGGATTTAATTAATTAAGAATAAAAATGAGCGTAAAAAATAAATATTAGATAAAGCCGATATTTATTAAGAAAGTTGTAGTGGTCGTGACAAGGATTACGGATTTATAAAGAATGCCGAAATCCGAGTTATAACGAAGAAGTTATGACCTGTCGAAGTTTCACGACAAAACCGGCACGGTGCCGAATGTCGTAAAAAGTGAGTTTTTGATAAACTACTTTTTAGCCTTAGTGATCTAAACGAAACTCGTAGTGTTCGTTAAACCAAGAGTAGTTATAAAAAGAACGCCCAAATCTGACTTCGTATGAGGAAGTTATGATTTTTCGAAGTTTCAGCTTAGCAGTAGACAGCTAAAAACTCGAATTTTAGATCGAGTGATTTTTAGCCGACACAACCTAAACGAGAATCGAAGTGGAGCGGGAAATGCAAACAGAAACCAACAACCTCAACCTCAAGTGGTGGAACATGTGCCTATAGTAGGAACTGCACCCGAACCCATCACCATGGCTGGAGTACGAGCTGTGATTCAGACCATGATGGCTGAACAGGGGGAGGAATTGAGGCAAATGTTGCTGAACAACAGGGATGAACCTTCAGTTCCTGTTGAACAACGTGAATTGAATGACGATCGATCTGAAGAAGGAAACAACAGTAGATATGTTGGTCAAACTGATCCGCTTGTGGTTGGGAGAAATAACCACGAAGATAGAGTGGAGAGAAATGGGTGCAAGTATAAAGACTTTATGACTTGCAAGTTGCAAGCCATCGACCTTCACTGGAAAAGAAGATCCTGTCGGAGTAATGGACTGGATCTCGGAAATGGAGTTGGCTTTCATGACTTGTGGTTGCCAAGGCAAGTTACAGACCACATTTGTAGTACGTCAGTTCAGGGGTAGTGCTGCTCGTTGGTGGAACACTCTGGGGAAAACCCTAAGCCCTAATGAGCCACTGCAACTGACTTATGCAGAGTTCTTGGTGCACTTTAAGCGCAAGTACTGCTCAGCCCAAAACGTACTTGAGTTAGAAAACCAATTTCTAACATTGAAGAAGGGGAGTATGACCGTTGACGAGTATACGAATAACTTCACAGAAAAAATGGAGTTTGCTTTGCGTATTGTCCCACATGAGCTGGCAAAAATTGACAGGTACGCAAAGGTGATGGGTTTTATACATAAGAACAGCCCTATGTGCTCATACAAACCCTAATGCTTGGATCTAGGTTTCTCTATTGTACATGCAATGAATCCAAGACTTACAAACCCTAATCTAGCATACATAAATTTCGAAATTAACATATAACATCAGATCTAGATGTTTACCTCTTCAATGGAAGCTTGAATCTTCTTTCTTGGAGCTTAGAGTCACAATTGTAACTCCTTTAATGGCTTACAAACACCACAAGCAAGAAGGCAACTATGAGAGAGGAGGGAGGATGCTTAATTTTGGCCTAGGGTTTCTCTTGGGAAGCAAGTGGCCGAAAATTGAAGGCTAGGGGTCTTATTTATACTGTAGGCTGCTAGGGTTTCAGTCTAAACGCTAATGGACAGCTTATTCACCAAGCAGCCCGAGGAACCTTCTGGAATAGGGCCTTGGACGAAAATATGATGATCCTTCATCATAATTTTGTTCCCCCTTAGTCCATTAGGTTTCCCAGCCCAAAACTCAACTATCACACATTTGACAGTTTATGCCCCTTTATTTAATTAATCTCTTTTAGTCACCAAATTAATTCCTAATTAATTTATGACTAATACTAATTAAATAAATATGATTTTTCCTTTAATATATTATTCTTATAATATATTCATAAACCATAATATCCTCTCTCTTTCTTTAAATTACCTTGTCAAGTTGCTTTGGTGAAGGCAACCCAAAAGGACCATGCATAACCAGGTCAAGTACATACCAAATACAGATACGGGCTTAGACACTAATCCAACAGTCTCCCACTTGGATAAGTCTAGTAACTATATCTCATATATGACTTCAGAATCCGGTTAGCAATCGTAGCTCTTATATGCTTCTGTCAACTCTGATCAAAATCCTGTCCTTCAGATAAGGGATCGTATAATCCTATGTTCTAGATATCATGCTGACAATACTTGTTGTCCAGCATTTTGTTTCTCGATCTCTGATTTATTCAACATAGAATTTAGTTGAACACATCAATTTCATTATGACCGGGCCCGGCACATAAGTCAAACTAAATCATCGAGTGGCCAAGATATCGCTTTTATTCTCTTAGAATAAAAGGTACATAAAAACTTCGACTTATATGTTTTTATCATTTACTAGCTAAGTCACACACAATAATGCGTTTTATAACATCAAGTTACTGATGCGTTTTCGTATTATCAATGTATAATCAACTAGCAAACAACAACCATATCTCTAGGTTTAAAGATTATATGATATTATCATCTTGCGATCACTTGTGATAACTTTCATGAAGTGATACTAGAAAGTGCGGGTTTATTCCAATGCTCAAAGCATATTTCATAAGCACTCATAAACTTTGTAGCAAACCATTGCTATGTCTAAAACCTTTTAGACAATCTACAAACAAATTTATGACAATCTTCTTTCATATCTACTTCCAACATATGAGCGATTGTGGACCGTTCGAATAATCTTATTATTCAGGAAGTCAAAACATGCAAAATCGAAACAGTAGATAAATAATCAACACAAGATAGTAACTTTCTTATAAATAACACAACTTTATTTAATCATCAAATGTTGAATACAAAAATTATCCATTACAAGTTTCCTACCTATCTAATCTAAACTAATATCGTCCTTTAGCCCAACGCTCCTAGCGTGCTTCAAATGCTTGACCCTACTCAGTCCCTTCGTAAGGGGATCTGTTGGGTTATCTTCCGACGATACCCTCTTCACAACGAGGAGTCCCTCTTCTACCCGATGTCTAATAAAATGGTATTTCCTATCGATATGTCGAGATATGCCATGATCTCTTGGTTCCTTGGTCAAGGAAACCGCTCCTTCATTATCACAGAAAATTTCCATGGGCTCCTTTATGGATGGCACAACTCCAAGGTCTCCAATGAAGTTCTTCAACCATATAGCCTCCTTTGACGCCTCGCTTGCCGCAATGTACTCTGATTCGCACGTTGAATCAGCTACGGTCTCTTGCTTGGAACTTTTCCAAGTCACTGCTCCTCCGTTTATGGTAAAGACCCAGCCCGACTGTGATCGGTAATTATCCCGATCCGTCTGGAAGCTAGCGTCACTGTACCCTCGCACTCTTAAGTCATCACTCCCACCGAGGACTAGAAACCATTCCTTGGTCCTTCGTAGGTACTTAAGAATATTCTTGACAGCAATCCAATGTGCTCTACCAGGGTTCCCCTGATATCTGCTGACCATGCTCAAAGCGAAAGCCACATCAGGGCGAGTACAGGTCATAGCGTACATAATCGAGCCAACTGCGGAAGCGTAAGGTACTCGGCTCATATATGCTATCTCTGCCTCTGTACTCGGGCTCTGAGTCTTACTCAGTTTGGTATTGCATTGAATTGGCAACCCCCCTTTCTTGGAATTTTCCATACTAAAACGCTTTAGTACCTTTTCCAAGTATGTATCCTGACTGAGTCCTACTTCTGTTTCTTACTATCCTTATTCCTAGAATATATGCAGCTTCTCCGAGGTCCTTCATAGCAAAACACTTCCCAAGCCAGGACTTGACCTCCTGCAAGGTTGGGATGTCGTTTCCTATGAGTAGTATGCCATCGACATATAATATGAGGAAGCTCACTATACTCCCACTGGCCTTGACATACACACATGACTCATCTTCGCTTCGCAGAAAATCAAACTCTTTGACCTTCTCGTCAAAACAAAGATTCCATCTGCGAGATGCCTGCTTTAATCCATATATGGATTTCTCAAGCTTGCACACTCTATTGGGATGTTTCGCATCGACAAAACCCTCTGGCTGATTCATGTAAACATCCTCAGCCAACTTCTCATTTAGGAAAGCGGTTTTTACGTCCATCTGCCAAATTTCATAATCATGAAACGCAGCTATTGCGAGCATTACCCTAATAGACTTTATCTTGGCAACTGGCGAGAAGGTCTCATCATAGTCAACTCCAGGAGTTTGAGTAAAGCCCTTCGCGACCAATCGCGCTTTATAAGTGTGCACTTTCCCATCCATGTCTGTCTTCTTCTTGAAGATCCACTTGCACCCGACTGTCTTACGACCTGGTACATTATCAACCAAATTCCAAACTTGGTTGTCATACATGGACTGAATCTCGCTGTCCATTGCCTCTTTCCATTTAGCAGACTCTGGGCCTGCCATGGCTTCCTTGTAGCTATTAGGTTCGTCCAGATTTATTAGTGTACTATCACTAATAAACGTATCCCCGTCAGTAGTAATATGGAAACCATAAAACTGGGGTGGAACAATAACTCTACTCGAACGTCTAAGAGGTAAGGACTGGTCAACTGGTTCAACAGGAGTTTCCTCCTCAGGTTGAACGCCAGTGTCAGAGGTTCCTTCATCTCCTGACTCTTGAAGCTCTTCAAGGTCAATCTGACTCCCACTGTCTCCTTGACTTATGAGTTCTCTTTCTCTGAAAACCCCTCTCCTAGCAACAAAGACAACATTGTCACTTGGTCTATAGAAGAGATAGCCAAAAGACTTCTGTGGATAGCCGATGAAATAACACTTCTCACTACGAGGTTCTAGTTTGTCGTGAGTCTCTCGTCTTACGAAAGCTTCACAACCCCAAACCTTGATATGTGCTAACGAGGGAGCTTTCCCTGTCCACATCTCATGAGGTGTTTTGGCAACCTTCTTTGTGGGAACTAAGTTAAGGATATGGGCGGCAGTCTCTAAGGCATACCCCCAGAATGAGATTGATAACGAAGCACGACTCATCATAGAACGAACCATGTCCAACAAGGTTCGATTACGTCTCTCAGCCACACCATTCAATTGTGGCGTTCTAGGAGGCGTCAATTGCGAAACTATTCCGCATTCTTTTAGATAGTCGTGACTCAAGACTTAGGTACTCTCCCCCTCGATCAGATCGAAGCATCTTGATTTTCCTGCCCAACTGATTCTATACTTCATTCTTAAACTCTTTGAACTTTTCAAAGGTTTCTGACTTTTGCTTGATTAAGTAGATATATCCATATCTGCTATAATCATCTGTAAAAGTCACGTAGAAGCGACAAGCGTCCCTTGTGGTGGATCTAAAGGGTCCACATACATCATTATGTATGAGATCCAATACACCCTCACCCCTTTCACATGTACCAGTAAAGGGTGACTTGGTCATCTTCCCAAGTAAACAAGATTCACACACGTCATCGTCCCTAAGGTCGAATGACTCCAAGACTCCATCCTTTTGGAGTTAGGCTATGCGTTTCTTGTTAACATGGCCAAGGCGACAATGCCACAAGCATGCTTTGTCCAAACTATTGGACGAATCAATATTCAAGACATCATTTCCTAAATTATATACAATCAACACAGATTCATAAATCCCATTACAGGGTAATGCATTGAAATAAAAAACACCATTCAAATAAACATTAATAGAACCATTGCTATTATCAAATGAATATCTGAAACCTTGTCTATATAATCCATGAAAAGAAATGATGTTCCTTGCCATATCTGGCGAATAGCAACAATTATTTAAATCTAGTCCTAACCCATTACTCAACACTAAAGAATAAACTCCGATCTTGGTTACTGGTGACGACTTCTTGTTTCCCATGACCAAGTTTATTCTCCCATGCTCCACTTCCCTACTTTTTCTTAGCCCCTGCAAATCAGAACAAATGTGGAAACCACATCCAGTATCAAGGACCCATGAAGTAGCAAGTGATAAGTTATTAGATTTAATTGAATACATACCTGTAAAGGTGGGCTTTATCTTCCCATCCTTAATATCTTGCAGATATTTACGGCAGCTTCGTTTCCAGTGGCCCTTTTGGTGGCAGTAGAAGCACTCTGCTTCCTTGGGGTCAGAAGAGGGCTTAACAGAACCTGCTTTGGTCCCACTAGAAGAGGAACCATCTTGGGTCTTACCCTTTTGATGGCTCTTAGAAGGATCCTTCGTCTTTTTACCCTTTCATTGGCTAATTGCCAACACAGGAGCAGCTACAGTAGAGGATGATGCAATAGATTTTTCCTTGAGGTTTCTCTCAGCAGTCCTCAGGAGCCCTTGAAGTTTACTCAGGGTGACCTCTTCCTTGTTCATGTGGTAGGTCATTCTGAACTGGTTGTAGCAGGAAGGAAAGGAGTGGAGGATGATGTCGATAGGCAAATCCTCATCAAACTTAACATTAAGTTTGAGAAGACGATCAACATACCTTTGCATCCTTTGCAAATGAGCGGTTAGGGATTCTCCACTCCCCATCCTAGCGGTGATCATGTTGGTAATGATCTCATAGCGCTCTTGCCTCGCGCTTTGGTGGTACCTGTCCAGCAAATCTTGATGCATCTCATATAGATACATGTCCTCATAGGACTTTTGGAGTTCGAGGTTCATGGTGGCCAGCATGATGCAATGAACTTTCGTAGCATCACGCTCGTGGGCCTCAAAGGCGGCCATCTCTTCAGGAGTAGCAACTTCTAGGTTGATATTTTCTAGTTTCTCATCAAGGACATATTCTTTGTCCTCGTAGCGAGTTATCATGCGAATGTATCTCATCCACTCGTTGAAATTCGACCCATCAAATGTCACCTTTTGACACAGGTTCATCAGCGAGAATGACCCAGAAGCGTTGTTGTTTGCGTTTGCGTTAGACATCTGAAATAGAAAGGAACAAAGTTTGATTAGAAATGAATCCCCAATTAAACACCCAAATGAGAAATTAGGGCTAGGATCCAACAACATTATTTACAAATTAGAAAAGGGATGTCGTAATCTAAAAGAAAATAATTTGAAGGTAAGTGAATGACGATTCACTAATTTTCACCATGAAAAACGAAAAGAGATTAAGTTTTAAATGTATTTGAAAATTCCAAGATTTCTTTTGATATTCATTGAACATTTCAATGGCATGTTTAAATCTCGATGTGCACTTCAAATTTGCGACTGGGATGCCGAGGATCGCAAACAAGTTGTGAATAACCATGCGAATCAACATGATGCACTCAATGTCTCTATCACCTAATCAATGTGCTGGTTAGCCACGCACGCTCCATTGATCTATGATAAACATCGAGCCACCCTTCGCCACCAATGTCAATCCCAAATTAGTGTGTCAGTTAGCCACGCACGCTCCACTAACGTTTGACAAGGGTACGAAGTGTAATTCCATGGAATAGCATCATTTTCACATTTTTACCCTAAAGTAACTAAGATGGGAATTTGAAAAACATTGTAGTTACTTTGAAATATTCATTATACTTATAATGAGGAATTAAGTGCCCTATCCTATCCGTTCGGCTAACGACCCTCCACCAGTCAAGCAAGCGGTGGGTGTGAGTGTACACCCATTAAGCGCCATTTTATAGGCAGCAACCTTATACCCACCTTATATACCGGCTTCGTGAATGAGGCCTACTAGCGATAAGACTAGCTTATTCTTATACATATATAATAATTAATCTTGTAATAGATAAAGTATAAGATTGAATTTTAAACTTGTAAAATTCTAAGGGTTGAAATTAAAAAAAATTCAAAATTAAACTTTTAATCAAAAAATTAAATTTCAAAACTTGAGGGCAAGTTTTTAACTTTTCAAAACACAAGGGATCAAATAACAAATAATATAAATCAAACAATTAATTTAGTGATTATCTATATTTGACCTAATTCAATTTCTTGCAAGATAAGTTATCCAATTAATTCAAATAATCAATTTTAATCATATAAGGAATTTATTATCTAATCAATTGGTAAATATCTAATCAATTGGTAAATATCTTTTGTTTTTGGCAACTGACTTGGGCAGAGTTCTTGGTGCACTTTAAGCGCAAGTACTGCTCGGCCCAAAACGTACTTGAGTTAGAAAACCAATTTCTAACATTGAAGAAGGGGAGTATGACCGTTGACGAGTATACGAATAACTTCACAGAAAAAATGGAGTTTGCTTTGCGTATTGTCCCACATGAGCTGGCAAAAATTGACAGGTACGCAAAGGTGATGGGTTTTATACATAAGAACAATCCTTTGTGCTCATACAAACCCTAATGCTTGGATCTAGGTTTCTCTATTGTACATGCAATGAATCCAAGACTTACAAACCCTAATCTAGCATTCATAAATTTCGAAATTAACATATAACATCAGATCTAGATGTTTACCTCTTCAATAGAAGCTTGAATTTTCTTTCTTGGAGCTTAGAGTCACAATTGTAACTCCTCTAATGGCTTACAAACACCACAAGCAAGAAGGCAACTATGAGAGAGGAGGGAGGATGCTTAATTTCGGCCTAGGGTTTCTCTTGTGAAGCAAGTGGCCG
This sequence comes from Lactuca virosa, assembly GCF_052849685.1. NCBI lineage: Eukaryota > Viridiplantae > Streptophyta > Magnoliopsida > Asterales > Asteraceae > Lactuca > Lactuca virosa. The sequence goes on from NC_136433.1 coordinate 27,299,196, forward strand.
AAAATTGAAGGCTAGGGGTCTTATTTATACTGTAGGCTGCTATGGTTTCAGTCTAAACCCTAATGGACAGCTTATTCACCAAGCAGCCCAAGGAACCTTCTGGAATAGGGCCTTGGACGAAAATATGATGATCCTTCATCATAACTTCGTTCCCCCTTAGTCCATTAGGTTTCCCAGCCCAAAACTTAACTATCACACATTTGACAGTTTATGCCCCTTTATTTAATTAATCTCTTTTAGTCACCAAATTAATTCCTAATTAATTTATGACTAATACTAATTAAATAAATATGATTTCTCCTTTAATATATTATTCTTATAATATATTAATAAACCATAATATCCTCTCTCTTTCTTTAAATTACCTTGTCAAGTTGCTTTGGTGAAGGCAACCCAAAAGGACCATGCATAACCGGGTCAAGTACATACCAAATATAGTTACGGGCTTAGACACTAATCCAACAAAAGGGACTTCCATGGGAGTATGCGGTGCCAGTACGTCAGGCACTTACTTTGGAGGCAGCTATCTGGGCTGCCAAGTCTGTAGAAGATATGATTAAGGGAAGAGCCGCCAACAAGATTGAAGTTGGCGAGAAAAGAAAGTTTGAAAGGACTTCAGGGTCCAACGAGAAAAGAAAATTCTCGAAGTCTGGAGGAGGAGAAGGTGAAGCGAAATGGTGCGAGAAGTGCAAAAAGAAGCACTTCGGGAAATATAGCGAAGAGGTGACCTGCTACAAGTGTGGGAAGACTGGGCATTATGCCAACGAGTGTCCGTCCAACAAGAGGATGTGTTATAGATGTAACGAGGAAGGGCACATTTCGAAAGACTGCCCAAAGAAGAATGAGGCAGCAAGGCCCAATGTTCCACCAAAACCAAAACCAAAGGCATTCCAAATGATCCTTAACGAAGCAGATGAAAATACAAGGGATCAGGAGTAAGGACCATATATTCCCAAAACTAAGACATAAAGTAGTAATGCAGTTAATAACTCGTGGTGTAGCCTATTAGAGGCGTAGTATAGGGTAAACTTGAACCTCTGTGTAATTATTTCAAGAAATAATATAAAGCCTGGTTTTGTCATCTAATGAATTGAATGATTATGTGAAATTCTTGTATGGTGACTTGGAGAACTGCGAGACAATACTTGGGACGAGTATGAGTAGGTGTTAATGGTAGTAGAGGCCTATACTACCGGAAGCACATGACTCGTACTTGGATCAAGGAAAGTCACAAGGTTACCAAAAAGCTAGTAATTGATTCCGTTATTGTTCGAGTATTTCATTACCTTCGTTTCGGTAATTATTAAGAAGATGATTGTTATTCTGACCCTAGAGGTCATATCAAATTGAGTCCGACTAAGATAGGTATGTTACGTGGTTCGGGAAAGTTGAGTCCAATGTTTATTGGACCGTTTAAAGTTCTTCAAAGGATCAGGATTCAAGCTTACAAGCTAGAATTACCAGAAGAACTAGAGGGTATTCATAACACCTTTCATGTGTGTTATTTGAGGAAGTTCACGGGAGATGTGCCCGACATAATTCCAATTTCTGAATTAAGGTTGGATGAAAACAAGAGGTTAATTGAAGAACCGGAGGCAATCGTTAACCGTAAGACTAAGAAGTTGCGACGCAAGATGGTCGATTTAGTGCTTGTGCGCTGGAAACATACGAATGGGCTAAAATCTCACATGGGAAAACGGAGAGTGACATGATGAGTCGCTACCCGCGTTTGTTTGCTGAGGTGTGATTCCGGGGACGAAATCATCCTAAGGGGGAGAGAATTGTAATGCCCGTGTTTCTAGGCTAAGCAATAATATTGATGTGATAGTCTAGGTTAACCTTTGCAACTCATTTTGAAGAAATGAAGAGGAATTATGTGATTATTATGTGAATTATGTGTTTTATGCTTAATTATTAGGATTTAATTAATTAAGAATAAAAATGAGCGTCAAAAATAAATATTAGATAAAGCCGATATTTATTAATAAAGTTGTAGTGGTCGTGACAAGGATTACGGATATATAAAGAATGCCGAAATCCGAGTTATAACGAAGAAGTTATGACCTGTCAAAGATTCACGACAAAACCGGCACGGTGCCGAATGTCGTAAAAAGTGAGTTTTTGATAAACTACTTTTTAGCCTTAGTGAACTAAACGAAACTCGTAGTGTTCGTTAAACCGAGATTATGTATCAAAAGAACGCCCAAATCTGACTTCGTATGAGGAAGTTATGATTTTTCGAAGTTTCAGCTTAGCAGTAGATAGCTAAAAACTCGAATTTTAGATCGAGTGATTTTTAGCCGACACAACCTACATGAGAATCGAAGGTCTCGTAAATAGTAGTACAACGGTAAAAAGACAGACGAAAACGGACGTCGGATGAAGAAGTTATGAATTTTTAACGGATTTCCTGTCCCGGTCTGTTAAAAATAATAATATAAAAATTAAAGTCAAAATTAGCCATGAAGTCTAAACGGAAGTTGTAGAGCGTAATTTTACCTACGCGTGCATATAAAGAACGTCAAAAACGGAGCCCGTATGAGAAAGTTATGGATTTTACAAGAATGGGCACAATTTTCGAGAAAATTTGCAAGGAATGGTGCTGGCCACATGATCCTCGCATGCTTGCCTCGTGCCCGACTCACGTGTCGCATGCTGATTCGACCGAGGGTGCGGTCCAATGGACTTCCGACGTGCATCGCTGCTGTTGCCCCGTGTCCGAGGTGCTGGCCCAATCCGAAGCCGGCACGTAGCCTCCTCGCATCCGAGCCTCGCCGAAGCAGCCAGCTGGTCCGAGCCTCGCAGACACCTGCCTCTCCCTCCTTGCTTCGGATCCAACCCTCGCTGCTATATATAGTGGTGGCTGCGAGATCTCCCGGTTAGAATTCCGAAATTTGCCACTTTTAGCCCCTTTCTTCATATTTCCTTCATTTTAATATTCCCCAAAGCCCCGGTATCGATTATAAGCCCCGGAATACGCCACGAAGTGCCCGAGAGGCCCGGAAAATTTATCTTTTCGGTTTCGAAGCCCGACCCTCGCAGAGCCCGGTTTCTCAATAAAATTCCTTGTTTTATTAGAAACGATCGTTTTAGGAAACGAATTGCTGCCCGATTTTCATTAAATCAGGTGAGTGTGTAGTCACTTTCATCTTACACATAGATATTAAGTATTTTATATAAAATACATGTTATGTGTATATATGTTGTTTATTTATTTGAAATGGATGTTGAATGGATGTTTTATACATGTTTAAAATAATTTAAAATGTATATATATTTTATCTTCAAATATGTTGGGTAAAACATGGGTAGATAAAGGATGAGAGATAAAAGTACAGTATAGATGTACGTTGGTAGCTATGAATTTAGTACAGTATAGGGTCGGAGCTGCTGAGAACGCGCGGCGCTCCTCGGACCTACGTTGGGCGTTCCTCGGACGCAGGGCATAGATTTCCAACGCGGTGCGTTCGTACGATACGTGTCTGAAGCCTGATGGTGCGACGTGGCCTGCTCCGAGACCAAGCAATCCGAACGCGGGGCGTTCCTTCTACGCGCTGCGTAGCGAGGCCAGGTGTCTCCATCCGAAGCGAGGCCTGTGAACATCAAGGGACGGTTGGGATCGCGCCACGTCATCGATCTAGCAACAACTTCGCAATTTTTCCTTTCCGACTTCTAAAAATCATAACTTTCGCATACGAGCTCCGTTTTCGACGCTCTTTATATCCACGCGTAGGCGAGAACGTACTCTACAACTTTCGTTTAGACTCCGTCGGCTAGTTCCGACGTCCGTTTTCGTCTGTCTTTTTATCGTTATGCTACTATTAACAAGATATTCGATTCTCGTTTAGGTTGTGTCGGCTAAAAACCGCTCGATCTAATATTCGAACTTCGGGTTGTACACTGCTAAGCCGAAACTTCGAAAAATCATAACTTCCTCATACGAAGTCAGATTTGGGCGTTCTTTTTATGGACGCTCTCGGTTTAACGTATTCTACAACTTTCGTTTAGGTCGCTAAGGCTAAAAGTCGCTCTATCGTAAATTCACTATTTACGCTTCCCGGTGCCGTGCCGGTTTTGCCGTAAAACTTCGACGGGTCATAACTTCTTCGTTATAACTCGGATTTCGGCGTTCTTTATATGTACGGAAACCTTGAGACATATTCTATAATTTGGTTAAGATTATTTATTCTAAATAGTCTTTTGTCGAAAAGTCGTTTTCGACCCCTATTATCTCTAAATTAATTAGCCCGGATCTACGGGCGTTACAATTATCTCCCCCTTAGGATGATTACGTCCCAGAATCATCAACGAAACAGGGCTCACATGATGAATCCATACGTTATCTCTTCATCCTAAGTGATAACCGTAACTTTGATGTTTCTTCGAGTATCTAACTCTTAGACTCCTTGACTACAGGCGGTGCTCGATCTTGCACCTGCTCCCTATCTCTCATTAGACTCCAAATTATGACCTTCAAGTCACAATTTCGATTCTTACTGGAGACTCCTTCTTCTTCTTGACAAACTTAAGAATAAATTCTTTGATTTCTATAATAGATTGACGTGCCTCGTTCTAACGACCTCTCGTCGTATGTTGCAACACTTAGACTCAGGTCTCTTAGAGTCAAATTCCAGAACAGACTAACCTTCCTTCATGTTCTTATCACATCTTAAAAGGTAGCATTTCTAGCTACAAGCAACTGTCGTGATACCTGTACTGTTCTCTTTGATTATCTTTGATTTCAATCTTCCGGCTTAAGTCAGATGCTACGTCGAACTTGGTTCTCTGAACCACGTAACATACTCACCGTAGTCGGACTCAATTCGATATGACCGCTAGGGTCGGAATAACAATCTTCTTAGTCATTACTGAATCGATGGTAACAACATGTTTGGATAAAACGGAATCAATTACTAGTTTCTTGGTAACCTTGTGACTTTCCTTGATCCAAGTGTGAGTCATGTGCTTCTGGTAGTATATGCATCTACTACCTTTCACACCTACTCATACTCATCCCAAGCATTGTCTCGCAGTTTTCCAAGTCACCATACAGAAATCACATAACAGTTTAACACATCAGATAACCAAACGAAGGTTTTATTATTTCTTGAAACTATTACATAGGTGTTCAAGTTCACCCTATACTATGCCTCTAATAGGCTACATTATACGATACTATCCCTTGGTTACTTCTTAACTTGATCTTCGCGTATGAATTCCTCATCCTCGATTCCTTGCGTTGTTCTCTGCTTCGTCGAGGAGCATGTGGAATGCCCTTGGCCTTGGTGGCGTTTCTGGCCTTGTAGCCTCGTTTCTCTTCGGGCAGTCTTTAGAAACATGCCCTTCTTTGTTACATTTGTAGCACACCCTTTTGTTGGATGTACACTTGCTGGCGTAATGCCCTGTCTTTCCACATTTGTAGCAAGTCACCTCCTCGCTACATTTCCCGAAGTGTTTCTTTTTACACTTCTCGCACCACTTAGCTTCACCTCCTCCTCCTCCTTCAGTCTTCGAGAATTTCCTTTCTTTGTTGGATTTCGAAGATCCTTCGTACTTCCTTTTCTCGCCAACTTCAGCTCTCTCCAGACCTCTTTCCCTAATCTGGGTCTCAACATTCCTAGCTGCTCCAACGGCTGTTTTCAAGGTAGTTGCCATTTTGACTGTTGGGCCAAAGTCTGTGGGCAGACCGTTAGCAAACCTATCGATCTTAGAGAGTTCAGTAGGCACCAAATAAGGGAATAGCTTCATCCTCTCGGTGAATGCGGTGGCATACTCATCCACACTCATCTTTCCCTTCTTCAGGTTCTGAAATTCGTTGTTTAGGTCTATCAGATCTATCTCTGAGCAGTATTGCATTTTCAACTGCTCCATGAATGCTTCCCAAGACATTCGCATGGCTTCTCCTCGTGGCATTGTATCTGCCAACAACTTCCACCAACTTAGCACTCCAGTCTTTAGTTGTCTGACTGCAAAGACGGTCTTTTGCTTGTCGCTACAGTCACAACTCTCAAACACCATCTCCATTTCGGAGATCCAGTCCATAATCTCAACCGGCTTCGGGCTTCCAGAAAGACTTGGTGGATTAGCACCCAAGAAATTCTTATACATCCGCCCATCCTTGTCGTTTCCCCTCTCCGGGTCATTCCTTCGTTCTCCTTGAGTCCCAGCTTGACTCACATGGCGGCTATAGTTCCCTTCCTCCGATTGCTCGGAACTCAGCTCGGGTTGCTCAACGGGCACGGTAGGTTCGTCCCTATTCAACATTTGTCTCATTTCTTCTATTTGTTCCGCTAACATAGCCCGAATCATGGCTTATACTCCAGCCATGGTGATTGGCTCGGATGCAACTTCTACTACAACAGGTATTTGCTGAATCACTGGGGGTTGATTTCTATTCCCATTTGCATTCCCAGCTCCACTGCGGGTTCTTGCCATCTTGATCTATACACCGAATAAGGTGAATTTAGATCTTTATTTAGGATAGTCGTTTAAACCGTCCTTATCACTCCGAAACGTTTACATGTTAGTTCTAATATCGTAGTCGTACGTTTAGAATCCTGAACACATAAGGTTTCCAGATCCTATCGGCAACAGACCATAAATCCGAACAAGTAACATCATATAAGGCATAAACCATTTACCACATAAATCATATTAGGCATTTCCCTAAATAAGCTAGTGCTTGTGTCTATTCATTTGTATTACCTAAATTTATTAGACACACTCCTCACGATCATCACTTAGCATTCTAAGTTTAAGTCTAGAAATAAATCCATATTCCTAGTTCGCTTAAACTAATGCTCTGATACTAACTGTGACATCCCCATTTTCACGGCCAGAAAAGACCGATTTTGTTTATGCTTTATAAAAATCAAAGTACCTCTTTTAATAAAAATGTTGCGGAATTTGTTCCCAGAAAAACATGATAAATACGTTATCAAATCATTTCCAAATAAATGTATTTCATTCATTTTCAAAACATTGGGATGTCATCGTCAATACAGAAACATAAGCATAAACAAAACTTACATTCATTTACACTAGTGATCTACATCTCTTTTAAATCTCTCAGTGTAAAGTAGCTTCATATCGACACATGTGATACAAATAAGCTTGAGCGGGTCAGGTTGGGAAACCTGGTGAGTACATAGGGTTTTCAACCCACAATAATATAATTATTATGTTTAATCATCAAACAATCAACCCAATTACTCATCCCCATTATCTTCTTTTACTCTTAAGGATCTACCCTAAGAATCAAATATTTCTCGTTCATTCATTCCTAAGGATCATCCTAAGGAATCGGCACGAAGTCCATCATCACCGAAGTTTAGGCACTAAGTCTGCATAGTCGCCAGGATTTATACAACAGGCACTAAGTCCGCATAGTCGCCAGGGTTCTAGGCACTAAGTCTGCATAGTCGTCAGGGTTTATACAACAGGCACTAAGTCCGCATAATCGCCAGGGTTTTGGCACCAAGTCTGCATGATCGCCAAGGTTTAGGCACCAAGTCTGCATGATCGCTAGGGTTTAGAGTACACCGGGCGAACACATCATTCACAACACCTACAGGTTGCGAGCCTGCTAGTGTTCCACTGGACTGTCTAGAATAGTCTGTGGTTGTCATCCATACTCTGCTAGATGACGGGGCCATCATTTGGGAAAGGCTTCTCACATCGTCCACCTCTCACACTCACCTCGTGGTCTATAACACCTCTCAACTCATCATCCAACTCATATTCCATCTACCCATGTTTTACCCAACATATTATGTAGATATAATTACATATACAGTTTAAATCATATAAAACTTGTATAAAATCGTTCATCCATCATAGATAGCAAGTATACAGATAATATGCACACATAGCACGTAATTTATATAAAATACTTCATATTTATGTGTAAGATGAAAGTAACTATGCACTCACTTGATTAGGTGGTGACTCGGTACTTGAACAGCGCTTCGTTATCTCAAAACAATTTTTCCTTGACCAAAACCTAGTATCAATTCCACTAGGGTTTAGTTTTAACAATAACCGTGACTAATTAATAGTCTAGCTATTATTATTATTATATAAGCGTTAAATAACACCCACTATAACTCATAATAATAGCCCAAATAATTATTTTAAGGACCTAATAACATTACTATAATTATTTAAAAGTTATATTAAAAATTGTGTAGGCGTAGCTTACTTACAGCGGATTTTAAAGAAAATCGGGCTTTGCTCGGAGCAGCGTTTCCGAACCGAAAGACCCTTTTTCTCGGGACTCCGGGAGCCTCGGGGCTTCCTTCGGGTGCTAGGGGTTAACCTAGACTTTAGGGGGGTTTGGGGTCTTAGAGAGAGAATGAAGAAATGAGTGAGAAATCCGGAAAGGATCGCATGGTATATATAGGGCCGGAGCTGCTGGGAACGCGTTGCGCTCCTCGGACCTACGTTGGGCGTTCCTCGGACGCAGGGCGTAGACTTCCAACGCGGTGCGTTCGTACGATACGTGTCCGAAGCCTGATGGTGCGTCGTGGCCTACTCCGAGACCAAGCAATCCGAACGCGGGGCGTTCCTTCTACGCGCTGTGTAGCGAGGCCAGGTGTCTCCATCCGAAGCGAGGCCTGTGAACATCAAGGGACGGTTGGGATCGCGCCACGTCATCGATCTAGCAACAGCTTCACAATTTTTCCTTTCCGACTTCTAAAAATCATAACTTTCACATACGAGCTCCATTTTCGACGCTCTTTATATCCACGCATAGGCGGGAACGTACTCTACAACTTTCGTTTAGACTCCGTTGGCTAATTTTGACTTTATTTTAAATTTTATATTTTTAACAGGCCGGGACAGGATTGGTCCGTTAAAAATTCATAACTTCTTTATCCGACGTCCGTTTTCGTCTGTCTTTTTATCGTGATGCTACTATTAACGAGATCTTCGATTCTCGTTTAGGTTGTGTCGGCTAAAAACCGTTCGATCTAATATTCGAACTTCGGGATGTACAATGCTAAGCCGAAACTTCGAAAAATCATAACTTCTTCATACGAAGTCAGATTTGGGCGTTCTTTTTATGGACGCTCTCGGTTTAACGTATTCTACGACTTTCGTTTAGGTCGCTAAGGCTAAAAGTCGCTCTATCATAAATTCACTATTTACGCTTCCCGGTGCCGTGCCGGTTTTGCCGTAAAACTTCGACGGGTCATAACTTCTTCGTTATAACTCGGATTTCGGCGTTCTTTATATGTACGAAAACCTTGAGACATATTCTACAACTTGGTTAAGATTATTTATTCTAAATAATATTTTGTCGAAAAGTCGTTTTCGACCCCTTCTATCTCTAACTTGATTAGCCCGGATCTACGGGCGTTACAGCTGCCTATATTCTAGGGATAAGGATTTTGAGAAACAGGAGTAAAAGACTAATTGGACTTATTCAAAGTACGTATTTGGATAAAGTGTTAAAAACTTTTAGCATGGAGAATTCCAAGAAAGAAGAATTGCCTATCCAGAGTAATACCAAACTGAGTAAGACTCAGAGTCCGAGTACTGATGCAGAGATAGTAGAAATGAGTCGAGTTCCATATGCTTCCACCGTTGGATCTATCATACATGCTATGACATGTACTCGCCCAGATGTGGCTTTTGTTTTGAGCATGGTTAGTCGATATCAGGAAAATCCAGGTAGAGCTCATTAGATAACGGTCAAAAATATTCTTAATTATCTGAGAAGAACTAAGGACTGGGTCCTTGTGCTTGGTGGCAGTGATGACTTAAGAGTAACCGGGTATAATGACGCCAGTTTTTAGACAGACAGAGACAACTTATGTTCTCAGTCTGGTTGGGTGTTTACCCTTAATGGAGGAGAGATAACTTGGAAAAGTTCCAAACAGGAGAGCGTGACTGATTCTACATGTGAATCAGAATACATAGCTGCAAGCGAAGCATCGAAGGAGGCTATATGGTTGAAGAACTTCAGCGGAGACCTTGGAGTTGTACCAGCCATAAAGGAGCCAATGGATATTTTTATTATAATGAAGGAGCGGTTGCCTTGACAAAGGAACCAAGAGATCGTGGGAGATCAAGACATATCGAAAGAAAATACCATTTTATCAAACATAGAGTAGAATAACGACACCTCGTCATAAACAGTGTATCATCAGAAGAGAATCCTATAGATTCCCTCACAAAGGGTCTGAGTAGGGTTAAGCACGTTCAGCATGCAAGGAGCATTGGTCTGAAAGATGATATTAGTTTTAGTAGTTAGATAGATATTTAGAAACTTGTAACAAAGTAAATGTAATTGACTTTTGATGATTAAATAATAGAGAATTATTTATGAGTATTATTTACTGTCATTTTTCAATTGTTTATTATTGTGTTTCATTTGCATGTTTTACTTCCCGAATAATTGGATTATTCAAACATCCACAGTCGATCATACTTTTGAAAGTAAGTAACGAATCAAGATTGTCATGAATCAGACTGTAGATTGTCTAAGGGTTTAGACATAGCAAAGTTTGCTACAGTATTCATGAGTACTTTTGAAATGGGGATTTAAGTATTGGATTAACCCACGCTCAGAGAATTACTTCATGGAATTTATCACAAGTAATTCTAAGATGATAATATTTTATAATCTTTAAACGAAGATATATGAGTTGTTGTTTACGAGTTGGTTGTGCATTGATGATACGTAAACGCATCAGTAACTTGATGTTATAAAACGTATTGTTGTGCATGATTTGATGGGTAAATAGTGCAAGCATATAAGTTAAAGTTTACATGTTCCTTTTTCCCTAACGGGAAAAGCGATATCTTGGGCCCCTCGATGATTTGGTGTTGACTTATAGTGTCGGGCCCGGCCAGGGCTAAATTGATATGATCGATTAGTAGTTCTTTGTCATTACAAATCGGAAATCGGGAAACAAAGTACTGGACAACGAGATTGATTCTGTTCCATGTCGTTTGTCCACATGATATCTTGCAGGACGGAGGATTATATGATCACTTATCTTAGGACACTTTACTGACTGGGTCAGAGTTCGACATCGGCTTTGAGAGCTACAATTTGCTAATCAGTTTTTGAAGTTATACTGGCAACTATAGTTATTAGAATTATCCAAGTGGGAGACTATTGGATTAGGTGTCTAAGCTCATAACTATAATTGGTATATACTTGAATTGATAGTAGCACAGTCCTTTTGGGTTTCCCTCATAACTAGCAACTAGACAGGATGACTTTTGGAGAGAGGTTGAATTTATTATTTGATTAATAAACTGAAATAAATGATTTATTAATATATTATGAAAATAATATATTAATTAGAAATCATATTATTTAATTATAATTAATCAGAAATTAATTTGAATTAATTTTGGGATTAATTGAATTAATTAAAAGTGCAGGGACTATTTAGCAATTTATTGATAGTTGAGGAAAGAGGCTCTAGAACCTCCCTAAAATGGATTGGACGAAAACTTCTAGTAAGGCCCTAGAATTTTCGTCCAAGGGCTCCTGGATGGGGATTCTTGGGCTGCTTGGTCCTTAAGCTAAGGAATTAGGGTTTCATCCTAAAACCCTAGCTTTGGCTCTAAGCTATCTCACTATATAAGGAGCCTTACCCTTTCTCATTTTTGGCCACTCTAAACCCTAGAAGGATATCCGAAAATCTTAAGCCTCCTCCTCTCTTTCCTCTCTCATCCTCTTGCTTAGTTTGGGTGTGATCTACTAGAGGCATGACACTTGTGACGCTTGCTCTCAAGGTCAAGAAGACTTGGATTTTCATTGTTATTACTACATAACAATTAAAGGTATGTTTAATAACCCTAGATATGTATTTCGAAAATTATATAGATCTCTCATGGTTTTCCATTTGATGTTCAATAGTTGTATGTTCAATTAGAGAAAACATAGATCCAAGATTTAGGGTTGCATGCACATATAGGAATTGTTTGTTATGCTTATAAACCATCAAGTTGTTCTTCGTATTTTGAGATATCTTCATGGTACTCAATTTTGCAATCTGGTGTTTCCTTCCATTTCCTCTCTTGAGTTGCGTGCCTATAGTGATGTTAACTGAGATAGCAATGTTTATGATCGCAAGTCTACTACTAGGTATTGTATCTTTCTTGTAGATTCATTGATTTCATGGAAGAGTAATAAACAAGATGTTGTCTTTCAATCATCTACAAAATCTGAGTATTGAGCTATGGTTGTTGCTACTTACTAGCTTGTGTGGTTGTGATGGCTCCTTGCAGACATGGGTGTCGATATTTCTCATCCTACACCTTTGCACTGTGGCAACGAAAGTGCGATAATCATTGCAAAGAATTCGGTGTTTCATAAGCGTAAAAAACATATTGAGATTGATTGTCATTTCACTCGTCACCACTTTCAGCAGGGGACTATTTCTCTTCCTCATGTTCCATCCACAATGCATATTATTGATATATTTACAAAAGCCTTGACTACTCCTCGGTTTCATTTTTTGTCTAACAAATTCTCAATGCTTATTGCTATCACATTATAATTTATAGGGGGGGGGGGGGGTTTAGAGTAATAAATCTATTAGGCCCTTTTTTGGTTTGGGTCCTATGTTTGGCCCCTTTATCCCTTTATATATAATTAGCTTTCCTATTTATATCGTCTTTTCCTTTCATTGTAATTGTACTCGATATCACATATATAGTCATATATTTTATATGATATCTTAATATTTTTAGCTACATTTGGTCTTATTAGAGATAAAAGATACTATTATGTTTAAATTCTATTTCGTAGCAGCAAAGACATGATCATTATAAAAGGTGTGGAATGTGGAGCTGGAAGCAGGATTGCTGAGAAGAGTCGACAAAAGTCAAATCATGGAGGATTCTGAAGTCCCACGACATGGTCACATGCTTGCCACGATGTAGTGAAGAGTCCTGATCCGATAAACTCATCAGAAGTCTTGGAGGGCACGTGAATGAAGTCGATACCATGACGTGGTCATCTATTTACCACGATGTGGTGAGTGTTTTATGGAAACTATAAATAGTCGACATTATCTCAATATCTGACTTATACAACAAGTATCCTTTGACTATTGACGACCAGAGAGCCCTCTTAGAGCCTTTGGAGACCAGAGATCGGTTGTAAAGCTAGATTCGAAGTGATCGAGAGCATATACACGATTAATCCTTCGATTTTCTTTGATCTAATCACGTGTTACAAAGTCTACTACATTTTTTATTGTTTTTTTTCGTTATGGGCTAAAAACCCTTTGATTTCGTTTAGAGTAGATAAACCTTGAACCTATGTGTTGATTTTGAAGATTTTAGATTTAATCTAGTCTGTTTATTCATTATGCTTGCTTGATAAAGATCCTTATGTTTTTAAGTTTCAATCTTTTCTATTCATTGTTGAGTGTTGTTGGGTTTGGATGATCAATCTATCTTGATGTGCTTGAATCTTATGATTTTATGAACTATAGAATTGTTTGATTAGGGTTTTACCAAAAACCTAGGGTTAAATACAAAAGTTGGTAACTTTAATGTTATTATATGTGATGATCATTCATGTATAGATAATTGATATTCACTATCCTTGATATCAATTTAGAATTCAAGTCTTTCATGTTTTGAACCAAACACTGATTTATATGAATATTAGTTCACTTGATCACTTCAATTTATAGTCGTATTAAATCAAAGGATTAGTACTTTGAATATTATACTAGTCATCTTAGGAATCAATAAACGATGAAAGTAAATCCATTGCACTATCAATAAAATAAAACATAGAGAATAGGTGAACTGAATCTAAACGAAAGTACTCTTCATATCTTGTTTTAAAATCATTTATAGTTTATGTAATTGTTTGCTTTCAAGTTATTCAAAAGTTGGTGTTAAGAAGTTCTATGAACTTTAAAATCGGAAAAAACACCACTTTTACTTTATTTATCTAGTTGACTAGTAGTATATATTTAAATCTTAAATCATTCTTGTTCCCCAAGTGTTCAACAACCCGTATTTACCATCTCTATATTGTCAAACGAATAGGTTCATTTGCCTAGTTGTGTAGCAGTTCTAGTTGATAATAAGTACAATTTATAAATTTAAACTAGCATGAAAAATATGCATCGGTACTCTTTTATCATTCAATAATGAAACAATAGCAATATTTTGTTCATTGGTTTACAACATGATGCACATGTACACTATGTGTTGCAACCTTTTGACTTCATATGGCCATGCCCTAGCTTGTAGTACTTGTCAACGCCTCTTGATTACACTAAATCTTCACTCCACGTCCTTCCTAGCTGACTCTTGTGCCTGCTTAAACGTTTTTATCTTTTCGTCGTTTGGACATGTGAATAATTTCACAAAAACAGATAAGGTAGGATATATCCATCAGTAAGATAGTACCTATGCTTATATGCTACCACATTTGCTTGAAACGATGCATCGTGCGACTTTCCAATATAAATGTCATTGAATGCCGCAACTGGTCAAGAACATTGATGTCATTGTTTGCACTAGTTGGACCAAAGAATGCATGTCATATCCAAAGATCGTGTCATGTGAATTCTTTTAGAATAATTGTCGACTCTTTATGATCTCCCCACATGTATTGACCATACCATGTATTAGGGCACAATAGCCAAGACTAGTATATGAAATCAATGCTACCTAGTATTCCTGGGAACCAATGCTTATTTTCATGCACCGTGTACAATTGGTAGACATCATTAATCATTGGTTTGCACATATATCGTTCATCGTAAACCAAAGTAATAACTTTCGCGAACATATACACAGTATCCCGTGTGGTACGCTCGGACATCCTCAAATACTCGTCCCATTTATCTGCTCTCTCATGTCGTATGCTAACTGACGAATTGCGAGTATGCATTTTTGAATTGGAGAAAAACCTTTTCAACCTCCCGCATCCTACTTCAACTAAAAATATGAAATTCGGCCTTCTAAATTGCCAACAATACATAAAAATAACTCTTTCCTCATTCGGAACTACCGTCGAAACTTTTCAGCGTACACGACGTCGTCTGGGAAATAGTCTTTTATAAGACGATTGTGCCCGACTTCATGATTTCTTTTCAATGGAGGTCTTGTTCGAAAATGTGAACGTGAACTTTGAGCTTGTCGATTTTGGAAAAAATAGACAAACTGGTGTGAAAATTGATGTATTTGGTATTTATAGAGTGGTAAAGTTTAAAAAAAATATTATTGTATATATATATATATATATATATATATATATATATATATATATATATAATGCTTGTAGCCGTTTGGGAGTAAAAAATATATTTTTTAAATACTTCTACTACTAGTCATCGGGAAGAAAAGAAAAAAAAACAAGCATTTTCCAAGTTGGTCCAATGTGGAGAGGAAGTAGAGGGCGGTGAAGGGTCACCACATGCCCAAAAATTGAACCCACGGTGTGGTGTTCTTAGGTGTAGTTCCGGCCACTCATGCCTAACCCGCAGTAAACCCTTCGGTCTAATAGAATATATATATATATATATATATATATATATATATATATATATATATATATATATATATATATATAGAGAGAGAGAGAGAGAGAGAGGTAGATTCCGTTGAGATTCAAAATAAAATAGACTTCTTGAAATTCAACCTCAGCCACATATTTCAAGTCTGCCGCTCTAACCCTCCGGCGTACCGGTGCGGCAAGCCTATTATAATCATAAATGATTATATAGCGACGTCCGTTTCTTTCTCCTCCGCCACCATCCCCACGACCACAACCGCCACCGCCACAACCACCACCTCTGACACCAGCCGACCCCACCACTGTCACCTCCGTCACTTATATCACCGCCACCTCTGTCACCATCACCTTTTCTGCCACCAACTGTCATAATCATATTTGATTACTTAGTCTGTGAACATACATATATGTATAATCATTGATGATTACGCATACACTGCTGTTGTCGGTACACTGGAGCGTTAGAGCGGCAAATGAGAAATATATGGCTTACGTTGAATCTCAAGATCTCTATTTTTTTTAAAAATCTCAGGTGAACCGTAACCTATATATATATATATATATATATATATATATATATATATATATATATATATATATATATATATGGTTAGTTTAATGTGTTTCTTATATTTATTGTGTGCTACAATTCATCAATAAGAATTTAGTAAAATTAAATAATTATTTAATTAAATAAAGATAGATATTAAATGATATCCATAATTATAATTCTCTTTTTATGGAAACTAATTAAATTCGTCATTAATGTCACCAATAACATTCTTTCAAAATGAATTCGCATCTAGGTTTTATGTATGGGTTCGTTATTTGTTTCAAGACTCACTCACTTAAAATACAATAAAGTTGAATTGAATGAATATTATTATTGATATTAATGACAAATTTAATTAGTTTCCATAAAAAATAATTATAAGTATGGATATAATTTAATATACATATAATTTTTACTAAATTCTTATTGGTGCATTCTAGCATACAATAGATGTGAGAAACATTGAAACATTGAAGCATTCTAGCATACAATAGATGTGAGAAACAATAGATGTGCATTCTAGCATACAATAGATGTGAGAAATAATAGATGTGAGAAACATTGGAACATACAATAGCATACAATAGATGTGAAAACAAATCCAGTTGTAGTTTAGAATCCAATAACGCATTAGCAAACGAAAAATAAAAAACTAAAATCCTTTGGAAAAATATGCGGACTTATGAATTGCACAAAAACCATTAACCAAAAATTGTAGAACATGCATAAATCAGTGAGAAAATATCCATATTCTATTCCAACAAAATTGCAATTCGTGTTTCCATTTCGATAGAATTAGAATTCGTGATTCCGTTCCAATAGAATTGGAATTGTATAAAAGACACAAACTTTAGTGTATTTAATTTTGATTGGTCCACATTTATTCCTACGATAAAAAAAAACTTACAAACTTTAGTGATTAATTTCAAAAATATATTCTAGCAGTCAAAACAACTATCCACAAACTCCTTACGTTTCCTAGTCTATAATTAATAAAAGAAAAAAAAAGTGAGATGCTAGTCAATAATAAAAAAAAAGATCGTTTTCTAAGGAAATTGTAAACCATAAGTAATATGGTTTTAAAAAATAAAAAGTAAAAAAGCAATTTTTTGTCCACCAAAATCTCTAAGCGACGCTTCCCATGATGATATTAATATATAAACATTGTATGGATTTAAAAACAAAAAGCAAATAATTATAAAATAATAGGGACGAACATGTTACAAAAGGATACTTGATTTTTATTTTGGTCGACACAATGGAATGAAAACATGTACAAAACGAGAGTTTTTGTTTTTATTGAATCTCTGCCGATCATTCTCTCGCTCCTGTTGTAATGTGTCAGAGATGCATATAGCGGTGGGATAGGGTTGTGGTGATTACCGACAATGAAGATGATGATGGTAATCGGCTTATGGAAATTCTGGAGGAAAAAAAAAGGAGGCCGACGATTTTTAGATAAAGGGCGTGTTTGGTAAAAGTAACTGTTAGCTGGAAGCGGATAGCGGTTAGCTGGTAGCGGGTAGCTGGTAGCGTGTAGCGGGTAACTGGTAGCGGAAAACTATAACTTTTATTTGTTATATGAATGTTTGGCAAAAGTAGCTGGAAACTTTTGAAATATATAAAATTACATAAAAGGACAATTGATTAAAAATAAATAAATATATAAATATATTTTTAAGGGTAATTATAGAAATCGATTTCAAAAGCTCAGTAGCGTTTTGTTAAACGCTACATGAAGTAGCTTTTAGAATTCGAGCGTTTTGTTTAAACTAAAAGCTAAACGCTCGTACCGCCAAACAAAGATTTTTGTTTAAACTAGAGCGTTTTGTTAAAAGCTAAAAGCTAGAAGCTCCCAAACGCTTCCAAAAGCTCCGTGCCAAACACGCCCAAAGTGGGGGAAAGATTATTAGGGTTAGAATATAGCAAGCCATAATTATAGGAAAATAATTATGGAATTCAATGAAATTACCAATCTGTCCTTATTTGTTTTGATACTCCCTAATAGTTATTTTTTCTTTTTAAAATGATTGGTGACAATGATTCTTACATCCACGCAATAAATATAATTTTTTTTTTTTTGTAAAATGATTGGTTATAATGATTTTTACATCCACACAATAAATAGTTAAAATACATAATATATATATATATAATATATATACAAAGAACATGTACTCCAAACTTAAAATAAAACCCAACCCAAACTATTTAGAAGGGGCCTTTAAAATACGGAGACCATTGAAACCGTAGTAGAAAGTGGTGTATCATATTTTCCATTTTCTAGTAGTGGGAGGTGGGCAAAAGAACTGATCCAAATCAGTCCAAGAAAAAAGCGCATGAACCGAACCTGTCCTGGACCAATCAGTCCTTTAGGAGTCTAGACTAGAACTTTGACTCAGTCCTTAAAGACTGCATACGTGGCAGTCCACAACCGGTCCTAAATTGGTCCAAAAATGAACCGATCCAGAAACAAAGGATTCTTTCTGGGTTACTTTTGTCTTTTGATTTGGAGTTGCGCCCTACCTTCGCATTTTATAATGTTTTCACTTTCCCATTCTTATTTGATACACCGATGTGGGACAAATTCCTAACCTTTACTTTTAGTATTTATTTTTACTCAACCAACTAATAAGTATTGAAAATTAGCTAACGGCTAGAAAATAGAAATGCAAGGCAGTAATTGTTTTTTCTGATTTGTTTTGGGCAATAAATATAATGCAACGACTAGAATTGTCAAACGGCTATAATCTTCTCTTTTGCTGAGTTTTTTATACTTCTAAATACCCTATAAATATTCACCCACCACAAATTCTCTCTTTTTCTCAAAATGTCTCTGGATTTACACTACAAAAGCTTGAACCCAATTTTTAAGTTTTATATATTAATGATATGTTGAAGTTATATGTGTATTTATGAAGTTATGAAATGTTGAAATTATTATATATGTACTTGATGGATGATGGTTTAAAATGTTATGAAATGTAGCGAAAAAAATTGGAAAAATTGAAGCCGAACCCGAAAAAATCCGAAACCGAACCGAAAAAGACCCGTATCGGACTAGTTTAGAACGAAACCAATCCGAAAAAATACCGATCCAAAAAAGGACGGGACCAAAAAAGGACCGACCAAGAACCGATCGGGACCGGTCTAAAAAAGACTGGTCCAAAAAAAGACCGATCCAAAAAAAAAGACCGACTTAGGATCGATCTAGCAACGATTCAGGACCGATTTTTGTGCACCTCAACACCACACTACATTCTTGGACTAATATTCAAAACGTCTTCCAAGATTATAAAAAATCTCAAGCCCTAGATCTTGAAAATCAACTTAACCGGATTCAAGTTAACAACTTCAAAATGTCTCAGAATAATCGCAAAGATCAAATGAATAAATTGCATTGTTGATTTTATGTGAACATTTGAGGTCGCACACGGAAAAACATTATAAAAGAAAAAATATATATATATATATATATATATATATATATATATATATATATATATATATATATATATATATATTATACAAATAGATTATTTATCAAATTAAATAAATAATGAAATAATAGGTGTTTTGTTTATTGATCAAAATTAAATATATAAATAAATAGTTTATTTATTATAAATCAAATAAAATGGTTTATTTAACTGTAATGTCAAATTAATTAATATTGGGTTCGACTAGTTATTCGGGTGGCTTAAAAGAATTGAAAGAAACTCCACCATATAATTTAAAAAAAAATGTTTTAGGTTATAACATCTATTCTAATAAATAAAAACTATTTTTGCCCTTTGTCATATTCTTATGAATTTTGATACATATAATTTTGTGGTTAACTCTAAAAAATTAATTTTCAATTGTCATTTTGTTGTAATTTTCTATTTTTTTAATTAATTATTATAATTTTTAGGTTATATAAAGTAATTAATGTGTCATTAATTTGTTTCCTTATATTTTACAAATTTTAATATGTTTCCTTCAATGTACATAATTCAGAATTGACATGTTTTTTTCAAAATTCATTGTCATTTTATGCCAAAATGGTCTACATAGAAAAAATAATCAAACTTTGCTGTTTTTCATTGATAAAACTAAAAAAAAAGTTATATTGCCAAAATATAATTATTTCTCCGTAGTTTGATTTAGTAGTATAAATTGAATTATTTATTTATTTATCATTTTGTTTGTATTTATTTTAAAATTTACTTTTAAAAATACTTAATGTTTACTCCTTGATATTTAACATTTTCTTTAAAAAATCACTTAATATTTATACATTTATATATAACTTTTTTTAATCAACTTGTGTAGTACACGGGTCTCCACCTAGTATACATAAGAGAATACATCAAACCCCTAAGACCTCCCATCCCCTTACCTAATTGGCACCACCAATATCTCTCTTATTTCCATTTTATTTGTCGGACGAAAGCAAAGAGAAAGAGAAGATTGGTCTTGCAGCTTCTATTCATGCTCTCTTTGCTTAGAGTTGATTGATAAGTGGCTATAGATAGGGGAGGTACCGTCAATACATACAAGAACACCATTCATTGGTTTGTGGTACCACTAAATATGTGAGATGTGTGGGTTATATAACTCTTTCTTGTCTCTTCTGTATACTTGTACAACACTCATTAACGAGAAGGATGAATATCCATATGTTATGTGTTAGGAGGGATAGAAGTTAGAGGATATATAGATATTGATTGGCGCCTAAGTGACATGTGGGTTGGGAAGGATGGAAGGGATATACTTCCTCCACCCTAATTATACTTGTACAACGTATGGTTAATTATTAGTTGATCATTTGTAGAGGTTACTTAATTATTGAACATTTGTAAAAAAAACAAGAACTATTAATCAAATATCATAAACAATACTAACTTTGTTTCTATCTCAATAGAAATTGAGTGAAGTTGTAGAAGTCGGTGGATTTTTAAACATGATTTATTGTTTTTTGTGTGAATGGCTTATGTAGTGAAGTTCTCGTTATATAGGATGACCGATAAAAATAAAATGGTTTAATCAAATGTAGTAAGTTTTTATATGGTACTTGAACGAAATCAAATAAAAAATTACAAGTTGCTGTCAAGGGTTGAAATCATAATATTCATTGGATAAAAAGATTTTGTCACAGAAGGATGTTGTTAATCAAAACAACTGTCAAAAGGTTAAAACAAGAAAGAAATTGAAATTGGTTTTTTGGTTCAAGAATAAGATGTGATAACTCAAATTAAAATAAATATATAAATATATGTCTATATGTATTATTATAATTATGATTAAGGAATTAACTAGGAGTAAATAGAGAATTTATGGAATTTTAATTCCAAAACCCGTCACTTTGATTAGAGTCATAAATTCGGACTTTTGGATGAACTAGAAAGGTTACAAAATTAGGCATTATAAAAGGTTTGAAAAATAGAGTGGAATGCCCACAAAAATTCCGAAGAACGGTGAAGAAACGAGGGAGGAATCGATGAAGAAAGCTGTGAAGTTATTTTTTGGAGTTTTAGCAAATTAAGGTACGATCTACTGATTTAAGCATGTTATGGTCATTTAAATAGGTTTATATGCAAACACTTTGCGTTCTTGTTAATTCCAAGTCTGTGTTCGAGCCAACAAGTGTTAATTTTGATGAAGAAATTAAAACGTCAAATTTCTTGGTATAAAACTTGAAATTTATTTTGTTACTGCTTGGTATTTTTATAATTAATAATAAGTATATGTTTATAAAGAGTGGAGATGATTGATGGTTATTTTATTTATTTATTTTTTAACAAAGTTTTGGGCAATAATCAAGGTTTAACTGTGTTAAAAATGGCAACCAGATACAAATTGTCGGGTTGGAAAGATAGATGTTCGGGGCTCCTGCTGGATGGTGGGTTTAACATAACAAAATATTAAAAAATACAGTAAAAATATAAAAATAAGTCTCTGATACGATTGGTGGACACCTGTTTATCAAATGTGTAGCGTCACTTTCTTATTTGATTTTACTGTTTTTGGAAACTCAAATTTACACTTGCAACCCCTGAAGTTTGAGAAACTGTTTACTTTTATAAATCATACGGACCTCATCGATTTCAACTTGAGTATAATGTTTCTTTTGAATTGAAAATTGAAGTTACAAAACTGGTTACTTTGAACGATTGAAATCCCTTTTTAATGTGGCATATCGGAGATAAGAATTATGAAAACGGTCCCTGAAGTTTTAATAACTTGATAGTCTTTATTATTGTTATTTTTTATATATACCATAATTTTTGTATTTTAAAGGTTCAAATGTATTGATTTTGAGTATAATTTTTAAGAGTAAAATCTTATTAATATTGGAATTTCGACAATAAAAAGATATAATATTTTACTAAAATTGTTACGAATATTGTAATTAACGTAATTGAATATTTATTGGATGACCGAACAAGACATATGAGTGGTTCAACCTAAACGGGCGCGTAAGATATTTTTCTAGGATTATAGACTTAGAAAATATTGTTGGTGGAATGTAGGGTGCGGGTATCGTGGTAAGCTTCAGTTAAGACATAACGACAACGATGTGAGTTTTTCGTGTTTTGTGGTTGGTCGCACATAAATGTTTATCATGTAGTTTATATACAATTTTCAATTATTTATTAACAGCGTGTTTTATGATAAGTATAGTTGTGTGCAAATGTTATTTTGACTTATTTATCTATTGTGAGTTTTTTTTTTGTATGACGTGTTTAGTGGGAACGAGTGGGGTGTTTAATCGTCGTGAGCATGACGGAGGTGTATGATTGGCGGGGATGAGAATTGAGAATTTTACTCATTTCCTTGGATATTTAAAATACTTGAGTACAATGGATGACGAGTTGTGTCAAGGAGAAGGGAAATGAACCTTTGGTTGTTTCTCTGGATAATTAATCGTTCCCCTAAATTACGTCATCGGGTGATATGTTTGTTGTATGATTTATTGAAGATATATGATAAAACTATTGGGTTTTTTTAAAATGATGTACATGTATGTACAACACGAACTTACTAGGCCCTAAGCTTACCCATTTAGAAACTTTAAATGTGCGCAACCCAGGAAACTATTTAGCAAGTGGCAGAGAAAAGTCCAAGGAGAAGGATTGATCCAGAAGACGACAGAGGAATTCCGCAAAGACGTAACACCCGAAGCTCTTCGGTTGAAGACTTTATTTTATTTTTTTTGCTTCCGCTGTAGTTTAGTCTATAAGTAAGTTCAGAATTGATCTTGGGAGATGTTGGAACGATTATTTTTCATTTAATCGATATTTGAAAATTGGGGTGTTACAAGTTGGTATCAGAGCGATGTTTAAGCAGATTAGGTGTTTGCATAAACACTTAAGCTTAGACGGAAGGAACGAGAGGTGATCAAACGACTAAATTAGACCACATATCGCTTGTAGGTATCATGTATTCAAGGAGATCTGGAAGGTTTGCTAGGGTCACCCCGGAGGAAGAACGTATCCCAGTTGGAGATTATGTTAGAGCACCTGGAGATGTACCGGAAATTTCGCTGATCCCTAATGCGAGTCGTAGACGTACCCAAGGAAGAGGAGGAGGTAGGGGTAGAGGAAGAGGACGAGGAGCTGTAACAGCACCGATTGCTGCACCGTCTGGCCAAGGTAGCTCCGGCTCCCACCGCGGTCGAGGTCTAGGGTGTGGAAGGTGTCGTGCGACAAACAGGATCATTAGAGAAGAGTTGGTTGATGAGATTGCTCGGGCGATACACGCCACATTGCCAAATGTAGTTGCTCAGGCACGAGATGCAATAATGAGTGAGTACCAGGGTAACTTGGGCGGAGGTGAAGAAGACTACGAGTATAGTACATAATACAAATCTTGACCCAAGCATTGCACAACCCTCAAGGCACATTGACAACCATGAACGGAGGGGTTGTAGTTACAAGACGTTCATGAATTGTATGCCACTAGCATTTAATGGAGAAATTGATCCCATTTTATCATCAACGTGGATCATGGAGATTGAGGGAACATTTTATACTAGCAAGTATGCACATGAGGACAAGGTGATTTATGTTGCGACAATGTTAAAAGGGGAGGCTATACATTGGTGGGGTTTGATGAAAGAAGTTAGGGGGCGTGATGCGGCCAAGAGAATGGCATGGGATGAGTTTACGAAAATCTTCAAAGAAAAGTTTTATCCTTGAACGACGATCAAGCAGTTGGAAGAAGAATTCTTGAGGTTGGAACAATGGAATATGACAATGAGAGAGTACACTACTAAGTTCACCGAGAAAGCTAGATTTGCAGAGTTTTATGTGTCTACGAAGGAAAGGAGGGTTGAGAGGTATATTTGGGGACTAAAAACCGCCATTCGTGAATTTGTAGAAATTCAGAAACCAGGTACCTTCCAGTCTACTATAGACACCGCGGAAGGCCGAGAGCGGGAAAAGAATCGTCACGGTGAGAATAAGAATTCAAGAAAAAAAGAAGTTAGAAAGTTCAAATACAGACTCAAAGAAAGGGAAGACTTCTAGTTCAGATCGTAACTATGAGCAACGTTCTAGGTTAGAACAATGTACTATATGCAAACGATTCCATAAAGGGAGTGTAATATGAACCAAAGAACTTGCTACAAATGTGGAAAGATAGGACATATAACTTCAGGTTGTAAAATAGGGAAAGTATGTTATGGGTGCGGGTCCCCAGATCATATCAGGTAAAACTGTCCCCAGAATAAGGGTAACAATAACCAACGCATGATGACAGAGAAAGGGAATCGGTCGGTAGATGAAAAGGCAGAAACGACAAGAACAAAAGGAAGATCTTTCCATATGACAACTCAGGAAGCTCAGGATACCCCGATATAGTGGCATGTACTTTCTTAGTAAACTCTATATTATGGGTGCTATTAGATGTGGATGCAACCATTTTTTTCCATTACTTCTTGTAAGTGCCTAAATATGGGTGCAAAAGCTTTTAGAAATAAAGACTGATGGTGATCATTGTGTAGTCATAAGAACGAAATTTAATGATTGTTTCGATGAAATAAACAATTATTTAGCATCACTAAATTTAGTACCCATAACACTATAAGATGTTGATATCATGACACGAACGGATTCGTTGTCTAAAACCAAGTTAAATAGATTATAAGAAGGAAACTATGCAGGCGTAGGTGCCACATATAGGAACATGATATCGTGTGTATACCAGTTGTAAGGGAGTTCTCGAGAGTCCTCTTGGTTAGCACCAACAAGGATGAAATAATTTATTTAGCAGTTGCAGGACATGTAAGGTTTTATTTGACATAATACATCACCATGGGGTGTACCGGTGTTGTTCATCACGAAGAACGATGAGACTTGCTTGAAAATATTATTTTCTCGGGATCATCGGGGCTTCGGGACATGCTTCGGGTGTTAGGCAGGTTCCCTAGGCTTCGGGGTGGTTTAGAGTGGCTAGAGAATAAGTAGAAAGTGAAAGAGAGTGGAAATTGTAACCAAAAACCGGAGAGTCTCGCATGCTATTTATAGGAGGCTGTGGCCTCGGATTACGTTGGGCGTAATTCTTGGTACGCTGGGCGTATGCCTTGTACGTTGCGCGTAGATCAACGTGGCTTCTGCTCGGTTCTCGGGCCTCGGACGTGCCAAACTTATGCGATAGGTATCCTCCGTCCGAAGAAAGAGGCGACGTGGCCAACTTCTGACCTAGTTCGAGTACGCTGGGCGTACTCTCGTCCGTTGGGCGTACGGCTTCTCGAATTTTTATTTAAAACTTCAAAAATTCATATCTTTTGCATATGGGCTCCGTTTTTGACGTTCTTTATATCAACGCGTAGATGAGATTATACTGTACAACTTTCGTTTAGACTCCGTCGGCTAATTTTGAATTCATTTTTAATATTATATTTTTAACAGACCGGGATAGGAAAAGTTCGTTAAAATTTTATAACTTCTTCATCCGACGTCCGTTTTAGTCTGTTTTTTTACCGTTATACTACTATTGACGAGATCTTCGATCCTCGTTTAGTTTGTGTCAGCTAAAAATCACTCGATCTTTATTTCGAGTTTCGGGTTGTGTACTGATATGCCGATTCTTAGAAAATTCATAACTTCCTTATACGAAGTCAGATTTGGACGTTCTTTTTATGAAAATTCTCGGTTTAACGAATACTACGACTTTCATTTAGATCACTAAGGCTAAAAAGTAGTTTATCGAAAACTCACTTTTTACGTCATATGACGTCGTGCCGATTCTGTCGCGAAACTTCAATAAGTCATAACTTCTTCGTTATAACTCAGATTTCGATGAGGTTTTCGCCTAAACATTTCTAACGAGATAATTTACAACTTTCAATAACATTATTTTTACTTATTTCCGACAATATTTGACTTTTGATTGGAATCTCGTAAGACTTCCAATACTTCCCGAATGATTCTAAACATAGTTTTACTTCAATTCTCATAAAACTATATTGTTAGAACTCATTGCTCAAAACCATATATTATTTAATAATATTCATTTTTAAACTAACAAAACACGATAACTGAACGTGTATGTTACAAATACCTCCTCATTTTGAGGATTTCGTCCCCGAAATCACAACGATTTAAACAAATGGGGATATTTCGTTCTTATCTCATTCTTATTTTCCCAAGCATAATTTGGGCCTAGATGATGTTTCCACTTAATAAGCACTAACTCTACTTCTTTATTACGTAAATCTACTGTTCTCTCGTTTATAATCTTTTCGGGCTTTTCTACATATCTTAATTTATTATCCAGTTTCACCTCGGATAACGAGATCGTTTCATCATATATGCTTAAAACATTTACGCAAATAACTCACATGAAACACATCATGAATACCTGCCAAATCTTCTGACAATTCCAAACGGTATGCTTGCTTACCAATTTTCTCGATTATTTTGAAAGGACCAACAAATCCAGGACTCAATTTTCCTTTCTTCCCAAATCGCATAATGCCTTTCCATGGAGATACCTTCAGCATTACGAATTCATCCATCTGGAGTTCTATAGGTCATCTTCTCTTTTTTTGCATAGGACTTTTGTCGATCCTGGGCCGCTTTCATTCTTTCTTGTACAATTTGAATCTTATTAGTGGTGTCTTGAATCATTTCAGGACCACCAAGGACTTTCTGTCATACAACACGCCAACATAATGGAGTACGACATTTACGCTCATATAGTGCTTCATATACCTTCAATATATTTTCTACTGTTTGAATTGTTCTCTTCGTATGATCATCTGTTTGGGGATAATAAGTTGTGCTGAGAGTGACACAAGATCCCAATTCACATTGCATACTTGCCTGAGAATGAGAAGTGAAGCTACTATCACGATTGGAAGTAATCTTTAGCGGCACACCATGTCTCGCATCAGTTTCATCCAAGTATACTTGTGCGTATTTTTCCATTGGAGTTGTTTCATGCATGGCAAGAAAATGTGCACTCTTAGTTAGTCGGTCGACAATTACCCAAATGCTATCATTCTGTCTAACAGTCTTTGGCAATTGGAGCAGCACTAGACATAAAGCCAGTTCAAAATTCTATTTGCCTATCCGGGGGAAGTCCAGGTAAATCGTCAGGGAAAACATCAGGATATTCATTAACAATGGGAACATCATTTACAGTTTTCTTCCCCTCTTTTGAGATATCAACTGTATAGGCTAGATAAGTAGAATACTCCTTCGATATAAGTTTACAGGTTTCTAGGAAAGAGATTATTATTTTTAAGATTTTAAGTCTTTGTTTACCGTAGACATAAATAGGATTCTTCCCTTCGATAGGGATGTGTACCATCTTTTCGTAACACAAGAGTTATGTGCGGTTCTTTGACAACCAATTCATGCCGAGAATAATTTCAAAGTTGGGCAAAGAGATAGGAATCAGGTTAGCAAGACAACTATAACCTTCAATTTCTATGACACAATCTCTATAGACTTTATCAACAAGTAATGATACACTTCCCGCGGTATCTACATGAAATGATTGGGCGAATGTATAACAAGCAATTTGAAAAGAACGCGCAATTTCATGAAACACAAAAGAATCTGAAGCATCAGAATCAAATAAGATATGAGCAGGTCTAGAGTTGACGAGAAATGAACCAGTCACAACATTTGGGTCCTCGTGTGCCTCTTCTATGGTAATCTGAAATATACGGCCTTTAGCTAAAGGATTGTCAAACTCTTCAAACTTCTTAATTGATGGCGGTGCTCAAATCTACACTCGCTCTTCATTCTCTATTGGCCTTCGGTCCTAATCTCTGAGTTAAAGAAAAATCAATTCTCATTGCAGACTCTTACTCTTTCTTGAATTTGGGTTATTGACTCAACCCAAGATAAGGTCTTCACTTTGCTACAACAACAACTCGAATGGTAATATTCTAATAACCTTTGATTTCATAACGCAAAAGACACACAACGAGCCATACTCTTATTTCTATTAGTCAAACACTATCATAGAAGAAACCTTCCTTCATGTTCTAATGTGATATAATATCTTCATAACTATTAGCATTTCTAGCAAATGGTTGCTTAATCCTTTAATGAAGGTTGTTATACTTTTATCGACTACCTTGACCATCTCATTCTTCAATCTTCCGACTGAAGTTTCGTCGCTACTCAAGACATGGTTCTCTAAACCAATCAATTCACTTCACGGATATATATTAGTCGGACTTGATTCTTTACGACCACTAAGGTCTGAACGAAAATCATTTTCTTAGTCATCACCGAAACGAAGGTGATGACATACTTGAACAAAACCGGAATCAATTACTAGCTTCTTGGTAACTTTATGACTTTCCCTGATCCAAGTGTGAGTCCTGTGCTTCCAGTAGTATAGTCCTCTACTACTATTCACACCTACTCATACTCGTCCCAAGTATTGTCTCGCAGTTTTCCAAGTCACCATTTAAAAGTTTTCACAAAGCAACTTTTCACACCTGAGTGTGTTCAAACAAGTAAATACAATAATTTCTCCTAGACTCAACTAGGGATTTCACGTTTCTATCAAACATATATTGGATTTATTAAATTCACCTTCTAGAATTCTTTTTATGCATAAGCTCGATCTAGCATATCCTAATATTTTCCTAGGTCGATAGGAATTTCACTTCCAAATTCTTCATATAAATTCTTTCTTGGGTATTGTCTACTTTACAAGACACACTATACCAAAATTTACTCTAGTAGTGTGGAGACAAACGGTCTCCAACTATCATCTTCTAACTCATGCAAGTCATCATGCACATTTATTCATTTCATTATCCTTTCATGACATCGTCATTCCTTTATATAAGAAAATTTTCTTCTCATAGGTGTATCTTTTAAGTCTACTTCATAGGAATCTATCCTAGGAAGTCTGCATTTTAACTGCATCTCAACATATTCTACTAGCTTCGACTTGGTTCTCTGTCATTCCTAACAACAATATCTCTTCTCATACAACACTATGAGTGTATATCTTCTTCAAGTATATAATCTACCTTATTCTGACTAGTAAGTCATTTAGCCTTTCACAACCATCCTAATCATGTATGTTAAAGTCGGCTTAACACACTATGAAACTTTCATAAGGATGTGATAGAAGTCAATTGTCACTCGATATTATTAAATACTAAGTCTGAGCATCTTGTATAGGGTTACATATTAGCTCTTACCATACTACTCGAACTACATACTACATTACAATGTTAAGTAAGGTCTTGGTCTATTGAGTCTGAAAACTTTGTTAGACTTTCCTTTGATCTTCATTGAATTCTTCTAAATCTTTCACAACATCAATTTTGATATTGTCGAAGTATTTATCACCATCTTCAGTTTTTCTAACTCTGTAAGCAATCATTGCTTCAATCTGGTCAGCGGTGGAACAACTTCATGGATTACATCAAAACATTCATCTCGTCCGAATGTACTTTGAACACACAATATTCCTCCAAATGTGTTATTATTTCATCAAACATAATTTGAATGTACAACACCACTTTATAGGTATTAATACACTATTTACGGTATTACTTGATAGATTTTATTTTACGATATCCTTTGATTGTTTTTTTATGAAGTTATCGATGTCAACTATCGTGAGTCTTCTTATCATCTCGAAAAGTTTCATGCCGATGGAATAGAAGAAACAAAAACATTTCTACCGACACGTGGATGCTTCGAAAGAGTGACACCACATATCTCTAAGTCGTGCTCGTGCTTTCGGGTATTTTATTTATCTTTTAGCACATATTAGCATATAAGACATCTCCCTTAAAGTATGCTAGTGCACACTATAGCAAGTGAGGTATTCAACCTAAAGTATACTAGGCACACATCGTACCATCATTACTTAGCAATTTAAGTTTAATCCTAGAAATCCTTACCATTTCTAGTTCGCTTAAAATAATGCTCTAAAATTTTTGAAGTAGCTTAGTACTTTAAAATATTAAGATTTATCATTATCCAATACTCCACTTAATTCTTTCATATGATTTGTATCCATATACTCCTAATGAATCCGTTCATATATTGAACTTTTGACGGTTTAAGTCTAAATACCAATCCGTGGTATTTAGTTCACTTAAACTACTGCTCTGATACCATGACTGAAAGAACCCCTTTCTAAACTTTACAATATTATTCCAAACATGCTACATGCATATTCATAAACATATTTTACATATATGGTCTTATTACAAAAGACTGGATACAAAACGACTAATGAGATTTTTACAGAGTTTTATATATTACATAATTTCCCACGAATTTATACACTAAATACAAAAGTTATAATATTATCTATTCTACATCTTCTAACAATACATAACTATACTTGATGCTTATCCCTCTCAGTGTTTAATTATTGCAGGTGATAAGCATCCAATATAGTTATGTACTGTTAGAAGATGTAGAATAGATAATATTATAACTTTTGTATTTAGTGTATAAATTCCTGGGAAATTATGTAATATATAAAACTTTGTAAAAACCTCGTTAATCGGTTTGTATCCTGTCTTTTGTAATAAGACCATATATGTAAAATATGTTTATGAATATGCATGTAGCATGTTTGAAATAATATTGTAAAGTTTAGAAAGGGGTTCTTTCAGTCAATATTGAACTCACCGTGAAATAACTGAATGATAAAATGCTGATTTGGGCAGCACTTCGTCTCTAAAAATGACTTTCTTTGACGAAACCGGGGATTTTAGTTGAAAACGGGTCTTGCGCGGGCAGAGTTTCAACTTGAAAATATTATTTTCTCGGGATCATCGGGGCTTCGGGACTTTCTTCGGGTGTTAGGGAGGTTCCCTAAGCTTTGGGGTGGTTTAGAGTGGCTAGAGAATAAGTAGAAAATGAAAGAGAGTGGAAATTGTAACCAAAACGCGGAGAGTCTCGCATGCTATTTATAGGAGGCTGTGGCCTCGGATTACGTTGGGCGTAATTCTTGGTACGCTGGGCGTATGCCTTGTACGCTGCGAGTAGAGCAACATGGCTTCTACTCGGTTCATGGGCCTCGGACATGCCAAACTTATGTGATAGTTGTCCTCCGTCCGAAGAAAGAGGCGACGTGGCCAACTTCTGACCTAGTTCGAGTACGCTGGGCGTACGGTTTCGGATAAGTCTCGAATTTTTATTTAAAACTTCAAAAATTCATATCTTTTGCATACAAGCTCCGTTTTTTACGTTCTTTATATCCACACGTAGGTGAGATTATACTCTACAACTTTAGTTTAGACTTCGTCGACTAATTTTGACTTCATTTTTAATATTATATTTTTAACAGACCGAGACAGAAAAAGTCCGTTAAAAAATCATAACTTCTTCATCCGACGTCCGTTTTCGTCTGTATTTTTGCCGTTGTACTACTATTGACGATATCTTCGATTCTCGTTTAGTTTGTGTCGGCTAAA
Organism: Lactuca virosa; assembly: GCF_052849685.1. Lineage (NCBI taxonomy): Eukaryota > Viridiplantae > Streptophyta > Magnoliopsida > Asterales > Asteraceae > Lactuca > Lactuca virosa. The sequence goes on from NC_136433.1 coordinate 27,331,167, forward strand.
AATCACTCGATCTTTATTTCGAGTTTTGGGCTGTGTATTGTTATGTCGATTCTTAGAAAAATCATAACTTCCTCATACGAAGTCAGATTTGGACGTTCTTTTTATGAAAATTCTCGGTTTAACGAATACTACGACTTTCATTTAGATCACTAAGGCTAAAAAGTAGTTTGTCGAAAACTCACTTTTAACGTCATATGGCGTCGTTCCGGTTCTGTCGTGAAACTTCAATAAGTCATAACTTCTTCGTTATAACTCAGATTTCGATGAGGTATTCGCCTAAACGTTTCTAACGAGATAATTTACAACTTTCAATAACATTATTTTTACTTATTTCCAACAATATTTGACTTTTAATTGGAATCTCATAAGACTTCCAATACTTCCCGAATGATTCTAAACATAGTTTTACTTCAATTCTCATAAAACTGTCTTGTTAGAACTCATTGCTCAAAACCATATATTATTTAATAATATTCATTTTTAAACTAACAAAACACGATAACTGAACGCGTATGTTACAAAAATACTTCACCATGGCGGTCTTGATAGACCCAAACATCTCCGGCAACTGAGCCCGAAACATAGCAGCAACCTCATCATGCAGGATCTCCCAGATCTTGTCGTCCATCTCATCTGGCCTCATCTGGCTGATAGTCTTGGGCGCTGTCTGCGTCTCCTGTCCACCCTCTCCTGATCCTGACCCGGATCCAGTCACAAATAGTCGTGTAACCACCATGCTGAAAATATGTCAAAAAGATATCAGACATTCCACATAACAATCCAGGAACCAACTCCCAACAAAACCATAGGGGTTGTGACTTCCTTGCTACGCGTATGGGTCCTGTGCTTCCAGTAGTATGAGCCCATACTACCTTCCACACCTACCAATATTTGTCTCAAGTATCATCACAACACCCTAAAACTATACATAAGCATGGCATGCACTCAATCCTCACTCCTAGAGGAAGGCTAAATATCTCATAACCGGCGGACTCGTCGAAACAACCCATCCATGAAACTTCCACCAACCCTGCAACACTCGTGTATACTAACCATACAGAACGTTGGACTCTATAGACTTTCGAATACCTAATCCTACCCTAAGCCCTTCATCAAACAAGAACAGGAAATAAGGCCAAACCAAACATTCTCAGGCTATAAGATCTTAGTTATGTACGGCCGTGATGCATACACTAAGCAACTACAGTAATGATGTCAATTTCATATAAGGAAAGACCCTAGGCTATCAGACATCATATAATCAGGCAATTATATCATGCAATTCCTGAAGATCCCTAGCCTAGTACTAGCATGTTGTTCGAACATATCACATAATCAAATAATCTGTAAGGTATTTTGGGGTCTGTCTGCGAGCTCCGGCTGATCGTACACTTGCGTCCTCCTTTATTATTTTGAAAACATTTTAAGAAAATCATTTTAATTTCTTGTCCTCGGTTTGAGACTGGAGACACGCGAGTGTTTCCTCCAATTCACTCAAACTAAGGCTCTGATACCAACTTGTAACAACCATAAAAAAATCACGCCAAATTTAAACTTTTAAAAACATTTCCAAACTAGTTGATTATTACAAAACTTGTTTTCAAAATATCCAATGTCAGAATTTCCCAGAACCAAATCATAAAAATCATAGGAGGTGTACAATCACGCCTTCGCCTTCCCGTGATCGTCAGAAGTACCTGAAACAAAATCAACAACTGTAAGCCCGAAGCTTAGTGAGTTCCCCCAAAATACCAACGCCATACATATATAACCATATCATATAACAAATACATCATGCATAATGAGCCATCAGTATGACTGGACCGCCTCGCATGCCATCAGTCTATCTGGACCGCTCTCTGAGCCATCGGCACGTCTGGACCGCCGTCTCGGGGCTTTCAGCCTATCCGGACCGCTCTTCGGGCCTTCAACCTGACTAGTATGCCCTAACCAGGCCTGCAGTCTATCCGGTCCGCCCTGGGTGTCTTGTCCTATAGCACAAAGTAGGACCTGCCTCAACCCAAACCCAATCCCAACACACATGTGCACATAATATCATACGCTAGCATGCAATAACAGATAGTCATACATATCTAACATATCACTAACATGGCAACCATCCTAAGACGTAGATACCGATCTAACCAATCAATTAATATAACAACCATCCTATATCCAGGATACCGATCTAACCGATCTCTAACATAGCAACCATCCTAAAACCAGGATGAAATCTAACAAATCAATGACATAGCAACCATCCTAAAACCAGGATGAAATCTAACAAATCAATAACATAGCAACCATCCTAAAACCAGGATGCAAATCATAAAGGTCCAACCTTGGTGTCGTAGACCCTGTTGATATAGTGAGGAGAACTCACCTCTCAAGTATCTCGAATCGATAAAGTCAACTCAACCAAATGCAACTCCAAATTACCAAAATACCCCGAGAGGTCAAACTGGTCAACCCTTGGTCCAAGTCAAAGTCAACGGTCAAAGTCAACAATCCATGTTGACCCAACTCGTCGAGTGCAGCTAGCAACTCGTCGAGTTCCTTAAGAGTTTAGAAGGTCATAAAACCCTCACTGATTCGCCGAGTTTCCGACCAACTCGTCAAGTCTATGTGTGTCCAGAAGTCGGGGAAACCCTAACTGAATCGTCGAGTCCTCGTACCGACTCATCGATTCCATGCAGAAACCATACCACGGGAAAACCCTTCCCAACTCGTCGAGTTCCTTATCCAACTCGCCGAGTTCATACAGTTCCTTTCTTGTCCAGATGTTTTCGAGCCATTCCAAACCTCCAAATGGCAGATATAGCCTCCTAGGGCCTAGTTATCACGTAAAGTTGCAAACTTTACGTGCATGCAAAGTCTTAAGAGCCAAAACCAAGCTAAAGAAGAAGCTTAAGACAATGGAAGAGCCATAGCTTGACAAAGGCTAAGACTTTATGACAATAAGGGGCTAAAGGGGTTCAGATCTGAAGTTGCAACCTCAGATCTTGCCCCAAATGCGAAATACCACCACAATACCCTAAAAAGGGTTCTAAACCCATGAAACAAGAGATCTAGCTAATGGATAGCCAAGGTAACAACTTGTTACCTTCAAAATGATGCTGAGATGAAGTAGAACTCGGATCCACAGCCTCTCTTTGCTCCAAATTCTTGTACTTCAAGCTCTTCCCACCACAATCCACCTTCCAAGCTTAATATCACACCGAAATGAAGTGTAAGCAGTGATTTAGGGTTTCTGGAATCACAAGGGGGCTGTAAGGGAGGCTAAGGGGGAAAGTGACCCTTAAATATGGTGAAAAATCGTGGGGATTAGGGTTTCTCATTCCAGCTCCAACTCGTCGAGTTGGTCACTTAAGCCACGTGGCCAAACGCGTCCCTACTCGACGAGTCGAGGCACCAACTCGTCGAGTAGATCTTCTAAGATGGACATAAAACTGTAAAGTTATATACCTGGGAGTCGGGGTGTTATAAAGATTTCTGTGAGCTTGATCATCGAGATTAATTTCTTCATCAACTAGTTCGGACGAGGACGATGAGAGTCCGAAGTCATAAGTTGGCCTGGATGAAGATGGTTTCTGAAAAGGGTGAATGGATGAGCGAACAGGAGGAGCAAAAATGGAAGCGTTGTCTTCATCGAACATGAATTCGGACGAGTGTTCCTCATCAGGATCAGGGTGGAGTGCATCACGGTGGGGAGACTTCGGAGGGTTGTCCGAGATGATGTTGTCATGGTGGGTCTCTCCAAATGCAAACTCATGGTCAGTTACATCATCAGCTGGAGCAATGAAGGGTCTGTTGCTCTAAATCGCTCTTTTTCTCATCGAGATGAGAGTTGCTTCAACCTGTGATCTTGTAAGCTCTGGATTCCTTGTATGAGCCCTGATGACAAAGTCTAACCAATCTGGATCATTAAAAGCTGGTCGTCCTTTACCTTTTCCAGGTATCAGACCAGCTGTGGCATCCGAGGCAGGAGGGACAACTCTCGCTTCGAAATGCTTGGGATCCGAGACAAGGGTCTCAAATCGTGCTTGTGTGGAAGAAGAATGAGGGATATCCGAGATGACTCGTGGGTGCGAGGGGGGGGGGGGTGCAAGGAACTTTGTTCAAAACCGACATCACCTTGTTGGGAAGGTGAGGGTGGATTATGTGGAGACTCCCCATGAGTGTGTGCAGTTGTTTTTGAAACTCCGAAGGGTACTTCGGACGAATGGACAGGTGGATTTCTTCTTGGGAGCAGTTTTGGTGATTTTGGGAACGGATTGTGAAGGCGCCATTGTTGCAGGTTTTGAAAGCTCGAAGAACACTTTACTGCAGAGAGAAAGAGATGAAGGTTTTTGAGAGCGTAAAGTGACAAATGGGTTCTGATGTGGCTTTTATAGGTTAGATGAAGGTGGGTCTGGTTAAAAGTATAATGATGAAACCCAGATATGGATATGGACCGCATTAAATGTGTTGCCACATTTGGAATGAGTTGACCTGCAAGGACGAAGGAATACTATGGAAAGACGTGCAAAATGGAAACCGTCAGTTGATTGACATGATGTTTAATTTATGGAGACGTGTACAAAAAGGTGCGATTTTCTAGGATTAAAGGATAATCATCATTAAAAAATATAGCCGTTTTGAGTTAGTAAGAAAACGTTTCACAAACAATGACGGAAAACCTTTTGAACTTCTTTTCAAGAGAATGATCTCGGAGCCAGAAAGTTCCGAGATGGATTTATAACGTGATCTCGGAACATAAAAGTTCTGAGATGAATTTACAAGATGATCTCGGAGCAGTTTCAAGATAGATTGTCATAAGACACTTCCGAGATGAAAAATGAAAATACTTGTACATGATATAGAGTCCGAGAGAGCTGTACAACTTATGACTAGAAGAAGAGGTCAGATAAAAAGACACGTAAAATGATCCTATATATTCCAAGAGGATACAATTCCGAAATGAAAAATTACATTTGACTTCGGAATTATTTCACTTCTTGATGATAACATCAGAGAGTGCAAGCCTCTTGAAAGAATTGAGGATCAGGCAACATCATACCCATTTTTTTTGAAAACCCCATTGAATTTGGTTTCGTCTAATGCCTTAGTAAAGACATCAGCAATTTCATCATCAGATGGAACAAAAATAAGTTCAATGGTTCCTTTTAAAAACATGATCTTTAATGAAATGGAACCGTATATCGATGTGCTTCGTCATGGAGTGCTAAACTGGATTGTGTGAAATCGCAATGGAACTTTGAGAATCACAATAGATGGGAATTTGTTGAAACCGGTAACCATAATCCAAGAGCTGTGATTTCATCTAAAGAACTTGAGAGGTGCAACTAGCAGCAACAATGTATTCAACTTCGGCTGTTGATAGTGCAATGCAGTTTTGCTTTCTTAGATGACCAGCTAACCAGTCTTTCACCCAAAAATTGACAGCCACCTGAGGTGTTTTTGTCTGTCCAATTGAAGACCACCATAGTTTGAATCGGAATATGCTTGTAGGAGGAAACTCTCATTTACTGGGTACCAGATTCCGAGACTCTTTGTGCCTTTGAGGTATCGGAATATATGCTTAACGGCCAAAAGATGAGACATCTTTGGATTGACTTGAAATCTGGCACACAAACATGTGGAGAATATGATGTCCGGACGACTTGTTGTTAGGTAGAGTAGCGATCCAATCATTCCTCTATACTTCTTTTCATCAACAGCAACACCAGATGGATCCGAGAAGATCTTGTGTCCGAAACCCATAGGTACCTTTGCAGAGGCACAGGTGTCAATCGAATATTTTTTGAGAAGCTCGGAAATGTTTTTTTTGGTGAATAAAGATTCCTCTGTTGGTCTGTTTAGCTTGGAGACCTAGGAAGAAACTTAGTTCACGATTCATGCTCATTTGGAATCAACTAACTATTAACTTTGCAAAATCAGCAACCATTGATGAATACGTGGATCCAAAAATGATATCGTCAACATAGATTTGAACCAGAATGAGATGCTTTCCATTTGATCTTCGGAACAGGGTAGGATCAAGAATTCCTCTTTGAAAACCAGAACGCTTGAGAAAGTCGGTGAGAGTCTCGTACCAGGCGCAATGAGCTTGCTTTAGGCCGTAAACAACTTTTTCGGAGTTTGTAGCAATAGTTCGGATAAGAAGGATTGACAAAACCGGGAGGCTGTTGGAGATACACTTCGGTATCAAGTTTACCATTAAGAAAAGCACTCTTAACATCCGTTTGGTAAACTTTAAAGCCTTTATGAGCTGCATAAGCAAGAAAGATTCTGATGGCTTCAAGACGGGCAACATGATCAAAGGTCTCGTCACAATCAAGTCCTTCAATCTGTGTGAATCCTTTAGCCACCAATATTTCTTTGTTTCGAATGATAACTCCTTCATCGTCTAGCTTGTGTAGGAGAACTCATCTCATACCTACAATGGGATGATCCTGAGGAGGAGGAACGAGATTCGACACTTCATTTCTGCCAAATTCTGCCAACTCTTCTTGCATGGTTGTAATCCAGTCAGCATGTTCAAGTGCTTCCTTGATGGATTTTCGTTCAACCATTGAGATAAATGCCGGAAAATGACATTCATTTTGGATGTTAGTGGCAGAGTGAGTTTGAATACCGGTGTTTAGATTTCCAATGACTTGGTTTGGAGGATGATCCTTGGTCCAGATGTGTAGTCTCGGAAGCTCTTTTGCAGCAGACGATCCGACATCCTCCCCCTAAACAACTTGAATTGGTGGATGATGCTGTTGGATTAGTGTCTAAGCCCATAACTATTTTGGTATGTACTTGACCCGATGGTGCATGGTCCTTTTGGGTTGCCTTCACCAAAGCAAGTTGATAGGATGAATTATGGAGAGAAATGATTAATTATGATTTATTAATATATTATGAGAATAATATATTAAAGGAGAAATCATATTGTTTAATTAATATTAGTCAATAATTAATTAAGAATTAATTTTGTGGCTGAAAGAGATTAATTAAACTTAGGGGACTGGAACTATCAATTGTGTGATAGTTGAATATTGGGCTAATGGACTTCTTATTAGAGGGGTGGACGAATTCTATGGGGAAACCCATTAGAAATCGTCCAAGGCCTCTAAAGGAGGAGTCCATGGATTGCTTAGGGCCTAAGCAGTCAAATTAGGGTTTCCTTGTTAGATAACCCTAATAGCCTCACTATTTAAGCACCCCCAGGGCACCAAAAACGTGGTCAACTGATTCCTTAGGGTTTCTAGATGTTTTTGAGTGCCTCTTCTCTTCTCCTTCTTCATCCTCTTGCTCTTGGTGTTTGTGAGCCATTAGAGGAGTGACATTTGTGACTCTAAGCTTTCAGAAGTCAATTACAAGAAGGAATAGATTGTTATTACTACATAACAATCAAAGGTAAGATCTAAACCCTATTCTTGTGTTAATATCGATTATCACATGCTAGATCTAGGGTTTATGGCTTTGGATGATTATTGCATGTTCATTAGACAAACTAGATCCAAAGCTTTAGGGTTTGCATGTACACCATAGGAATGTTGTAGTGCTCATAACCCATCAGTGGTATCAGAGCCTAGGGCTGTTTGTTTATGAATTTGATGCTTATTTGATCGAAAATTGCTAAAAAATCGATTTTTTTTGGTTCTGACTGCTTGACTCGCCGAGTCTCTTGGTGAACTCGCTGAGTCTGTTGTACTCGACGAGTCCAGGACGGGACTCGACGAGTCAAAGGGTCTGGCAGCGTTTTTTCGCGATTTTCTTGCTGTTTTGGCTTGGGATACTTACCATAAACGTTTTTAATTAGTAAAATCCGATTTTATTGATTTTGGGTGAATATCCTTGCCAAAATAGTAGATAATTACCAATTAATCAAATATTTGTTGCCTTATAAGATAATGTTTAATTATTTTAGTTATTTGGTGAACTATCTTGCAAGTAATTGGACTAGGTCAAAATTAGATAACCATAATTAATTGTTAATTGCCTTATTTGAATTGTTGATCTAGAATGTTCTTTATAAAGTTTGGAAAAGTTTCATTTTTTCACCCTTTAGGTTTTATAGTTTAAATTTGAACTTTAAAAGTTTTTGTTTTGAAATTTAAATAGTTGAACCTTAATATTTTGAAAGGTTTCAAAACTTGCCCTCAAGTTTTGGAATTTAATTTTTTGATTAAAAGTTTAATTTTTGAAATTTTAAATTCTAAAACCCTAGTTTTGAAAAAGTTCAAATTACACCCTTATGGTTTTATTAAGTTAATTAATAGTATAATTAAAAGAGAGTTAATAAATCCATAATGATATGGTTTATATTTAATTAAATTAAAAGTGTAATTTATAAAATTAAACCACCTAGTATTTTAAAAGTGTAAAATACACCCTATACTATATATAACATTAAAAGTCTAATATTATATATGTATAACTTAAACTGCTAGTGTTACCGTTAGTAGGCCTCATTCACGAAGCTGGTCTATAAGGGGTGTTTAAGGAAATTGCCTATAAAATGGCGATTGAATGGGTATCCACTCTTACCCACCGCACTCTTGACTAGTGGAGGGTCGTTAGCCGAACGGGTAGGATAGGGCAAACCCCTCTCCTCATTAAAAATATAATGAATAAAGTAACTAAATGCTTTACTAAAATCCCAAATCTTAGTTACTTTAGGAAAAAGTGAAATCGATGCAATTCCATGGAATTACACTTTGTACCTGATGATATATGGTCCATTGGCATGGCCTAGACTGCTCTAGCGTGCCAGCCTGCCCTGGCACGCTCCTGCCAGCCCTGCCTGGCGTTCCCTTGCCAGCCTTGCTGGGGACTCCCTTGCCAGCCCTGCTGGGGACTCTCCTGCCGGCCTAGCCTGGCGCTCCCTGGCTTGGCGCTCCCTTGCCAACCTTTCGTGGTGCGCGCCCGCCAGCCTTGCCTGGTGCGCGCCCGCCAGCCTCGCCCGGCACCTCCGGGCGGCCTCGCCCAACTCCTTGCTAGCTGGGCCTGAATTGGGCTGGCCCAAGGCCTGACCTAATTGTCCCCTATATAATGAACAGTACCTCCTCCATGGAGAGGGACCTTCCTAGATCCTTCCCTTTGGCTCAGCCGCCACCCTAGATCTTCCCCTTGGCTCAGTCGCCACTATACTCCGGCCGGGTGGCTCAGCCGCCACCCTCCGACGTCAGCCACCATACACCACCACTAGCACCAAGATGGTTCCCTCCAGCTATGGAGAACCATCTCAGATCTTCTAGCTTATCTAACTTGACTGTCGGAGTCCGCTCCCGGGGCATAGTCCCTGGGGCGGCTCTAACAGGTTTGCACTGTGATGTCAGATCTCCGCCGCAACAGAAGACCAGAAGACCGCCGGAGGTCAATGTCGCATCATTTGGCGCCATCCCGGATTCGAGCAAGTAGCAAAAGCCTCAGCTGCTTTCAAGCTCGTTTTCCCTCAGATCTGATGTGTTTCCATCTCAGGTTTCCTCAGATCTGTTAATTTCTAGTATCATTTGTTCAGATTTGTTTGTTTTTTGCCAAAATCTGTTCAAAATTGCTTCACCATCTTTTAGATCTGTAGATCCATCACGGTTTTTGGTTCAGATCTGTGGATCTATATGATTTCCTTTACTCAAACACTCCCCAAGTTTGCAAAAACCTTTTTAGAATCGTTTTTCGGTTCATATTCTGGGGGTTTCTTGAGTAGGATGAAGGGATAAGAAGCTTTGATGGGTCTTAACCCACTTTTCATATATTTTTCAGAAAATCCTACTAGGATTATGATTCTCAGGTATTATTCAAGTTGTTTAGAAATTTGAAAGAAGAAATAAGTTTTTATAATCTTTTACCTTCTCAAATTTTCAGAAAACACATTTTCATCCAGATCAGTTTTACCACACCTTTTTAATGATTTACTAAGAAAGTTGAGAAGCAAAGAAGCTTTTATAAATTTTACCATATTCCAGTCCATATATAATTAAAAATTCATTTTAGTAATGAGGTTATGAGTAAGTTGCGCTATAATCCTTATATATTTCAAAACACTGGTAAAATTATTCTTACCCTATAGTTATACCATCAGTAAATGGTTTTAAAAAAAAAGAAAAAAGAAGTGTAGAGATGAAGTGTTGCAAGAAAGTAATCAGTAAAAGAAAAAGAGAGACGGATATACAAAGTTCAGCTTCCCTTTTACATCAACACAAAAAAATAATAATCGAGATATAAAAGTTGTACTGCTCTTTGTCGTTTCATGGCTGACCAAAAAGAGAAAAAAAAAGCGGGGGTATGGGTGTATACAGTGTACACCGTACAAAAACTCGTGCAGGACCCACCTGGTCCAATCCCACACACACAAAAGCTGCACAAAGTCAAAAGACCATAAGTCGGCCCCACAGTATCCATCTCCTCCGTTCAGAAGAGTCAATCGTCGCCGGAAACCGACCCCAAACAGCATCCCGTCTCGCCGGAGTCACAACACCATCGAGCTGTCGGCTAAACTCTCTCCACATATTGACGTTGGCGACCCAATCCAAGTCACCACCAGTCACCGCTAGTTGGCCCCAAACCCTGCTGGTATAGACTGTTACTCCACCGGTCACCAGTCCATTCGCTAGTCAACCACTTCATCCGGCGAACACAGCCCAGACCGATGCAAATCACCAACCATCTCTCAACTCCAGCTACAGCTCCAACTAGCATCTCAGAGGAAAAATCCCGCTACCACTTCGCAATAATGCTTGCGGTTTGTGAGGTAACGATGGTCGCCTTCAGACCACCAAAGACGACGCCTAACGAGAAGCCCAGGACCACTATCGATCTCCCACAATAGCGACGCCGACAAAGTGAAGCTCTAATCCCTTTTGTACAACCCAGCACCATCGTTTCTTCAGCGACCAACAGCAGCCCTAATTTTGGGCATCATCAGAATGCACAGATCAATTGCATCCGCCGATCGTAGTCTTCACCGGTCTCCGCTTCCTCAGTCCGCTGCAGCTGGGCGACCACCGTTGCCCCACAACCTGGCAATAAAAACCCCAACAAGTAGAACACGGCTGACCATCCCCTTTTTATGGTGACTTTGCCGCCGCCGCCAGCATCGCTCGTTGGTCCCTGTCTCGTTAACCACCAGAAATAGCAACCAAGCCCTCGCCTCGACTTCAAACGGAAGCGCTTGTCATCAACCAGAGCCAAGGCTCTGCCTGTCAATCAGAACAGCCGACCTGCATCCCAGAAAAGCGCTGCTGGTAGAGTCCTAACTCTGATCTACTTTCCACTGTCGCCCCCCGGCGACGAACCACAAGGATTATTCGACGCTCGCAGCAAAATTCCATCCTTCGCCCAGTTTGTTTGACATTGAGCACCAAACAACGAATCCCTTTTCCCCAAATCTGAACAGGGGAAATATATTGGGCCATATGACGTACCCCTCATACTTGGATGCAGCCCATATATAAAATAAATATAAAAGACGGAGAAGAATGGGAAGTTGGGCCTCCCTAATAAGAAGTTTGGGCTCATATTAATAATGGACCTTCCCTGATTAGCATTTTGATGACGATGGGCCATTTCAAAAAAAAAGAGAAGGGCTTGGGCCAAGTATTTTAAATGAACATCGAATAGCCTAGTTTTGGGCTCCTTTGAGTGGGCTAAACAATTCTTTTTGGGCTCAGCAGTTTTTGGGTTTCAACAAATTTTGAGCTTCCATTAAATCATATTTTTAATGGGCTGGCTCAACAACAAATACAAGCTATAAAACTAATCTACTCGGCACTCGCTCATCAAAATACGTTTTTAGAATGCATATGGCAATCCAGACTCACTCAATGTTTTCAAAAAAAAAAAAAAGAAGAAGGGAAGGGAAGAGTAGTACGCTACTACTACTAGTGAAGCATTTCGAAATAGACATCAGCAACTACGTTGCGCGGCTATCAGCAGCCGTGTTGACCAATCCTGGGAAGTCTTGCTAATCAGCTCTCACATTCATGTTGACCGACCCCTGCTAGTCTTACTGCCCAACTCTTAGTAGTCGTGCAGCTCGACCTTCAGCAGCGACAGTACCTAGCTCAGCAGCCGCAAAGCCCAATCATCAGCAGCTACTTTGTCTGACTCCCAGCAGTCGCGCTGCTCAGCTCTCGCCAGCTGTGCTACCCAGTTTTTGTTAGTACTTGGATCGCCTAGCTCTTTCCAACAGCTATGTATCTCTGCTTTCAGCGGCCATACATCCATCTTTCCCTTTCTTCGCCTCCTTTAAGAAAAAAAGGGGGGGGGGGGAATGGTTGGTACGACAATATTCCGAAGGGGCGGAGTTAAAGTAGATGAAGAGCTGATGCTATACATAATAGTGCACTCCCGAGGTGACATTAATATTTCGAGTCGAAAGATCAGCCCCGTCGTTCAACCCTCGGTAGTCTCGTTGCCCAGCTCTCAGTGGTCGTGCTGCTCATCTATTGCTAGCAGCTCGATGCTTAGTTCTCAGCGGCCCTGATGACCAGCTCTTGACGGCGGTCTCGCTACACACCACTTGACGGTAGCTACACTATCCAGCTCTAAGTAGCATCCCCGCATAGCCCTCGACAAACAGTCAAGACACCGAGGCATCAATTATTAGTACGACCAGCGATGCAGCAAAGCATCAGGTACTATTCCACTTTAACCCAGACTGATCACACGAGCTAGACGCATAGACTGTGAGGTGTTACGCCCAATTATGCGAGGTTCAGTACCCTCGCCCCGAGTCGCCTGGCTTCTCGGCCCGACTCCATTATAGCGGCAAGCTCCGCACGCGAGGTTCAGTACCCTCGCCCCGAGTCGCCTGGCTTCTCAGTCCGACTCCATTATAGCGGCAAGCTCTGCATGCGAGGTTCAGTACCCTCGCCTCGAGTCGCCTGGCTTCTCAACCCGACTCCATTATAGCAGCAAGCTCTGCATGCGAGGTTCAGTACCCTCGCCTCGAGTCGCTTGGCTTCTCAGCCCGACTCTATTATAGCGGCGAGCTCCGCACGCGAGGTTCAGTACCCTCGCCTCGAGTCGCCTGGCTTCTCAGCCCGAATCCATTATAGCGGCAAGCTCCGCACGCGAGGTTCAGTACCCTCGCCCCGAGTCGCCTGGCTTCTCAACCCGACTCCATTATAGCGGCAAGCTCCGCATGCGAGGTTCAATACCTTTGCCTCGAGTCGCCTGGCTTCTCAGCCCGACTTATAGCAACATGCCCCGACCATTCCACGCGACACTCTCCCGTGCGATCTATCTACGATCACTAGCAGCCAAGCCCGATCCATTCCGCGTGATGCTCTCCCGCGTAACATCTCCATGATCATTGGCTGCTAAGCCAAAGCCGCTCTCCATCGTCGCGCACCATAAGTCGCGCATCACAAGCTTATTCCACACCATGATCTTGGTGCTCCCTCCCTCACAGTCATCATGGTTCTCTTGTGCTCGGACGATAGATGAAGTGTTATCCACATTACAACCTGCTGGTGAGGATACTCTCCAGCAAGAAGGTCATCCCGACAACTGCCCGGCTACCTACGACCCCACAGCACCTCTGTTTCCTGGCTCTCGGAAACAGTCTTGCTGCATAACCCTACCTGTAGCCTCGTCGCGTATCCCACAGCACCTCTGTTTCCTGGCTCTCGGAAACAGTCCGGCTGCGTAACCCTACCTGTAGCCTCGTCGCGTATCCCACAGCACCTCTGTTTCCTGGCTCTCAGAAACAGTCCTGCTGCGTAACCCTACCTGTAGCCTCGTCGCGTATCCCACAACACCTCTGTTTCCTGGCTCTCGGAAATGGTCTCGCTGTGTAACCCTACCTGTAGCCTCGCCGCGTACCCCACGGCATCTCTGTTTCCTGGCTCTCGGAAATGGTCTCGCTGTGTAACCCTACCTGTAGCCTCGTCGTGTACCCCACGGCACCTCTGTTTCCTGGCTCTCGGAAACGGTCTTACTATGCAACCCCAACTTATAGCCTCACTGCCTATCCCTCAACAATTCTATTGTCTGGCTATCGGCAATAGTCTCACTGCGTGACCCTCGCTAGCAATCGCACAGCTCTTGGAATATCTGCCACTTATATTATGATCAACAACCTTACGGTTTATTGGTTGACAACATAGTCTGACGCGGCTACCTACGCTACCCACATCAGACTGGGGGGAATCCAGCTAGGTGTAGCCCAAGCAAGAAATACCTTCAAGGCGGTTATTAATGTGGACGATGTAGACAGATATCGGTGACATCCCATCTCGCATGGCTACCACAACAATCACGTCGGATAACAGTCTCAGGGACTGAATGGCAAGCTTACGCTTCTTAGCTACCCCGCCCCGACATTCCATCGACATCAGTGTCGTGTAACACTCTTTAGCAGCCTCGGACCGCATGATCGCAACAATAGCTACGTTGCATCTCACCGACCGACTCACACTCCTCTCAATGAAGGAGTATCAAGTCATCTCAAGCTACGTAAGCAATGCTTGGCTCATCGCACAACCCCACGACTCTCGTGGGCGAGGTTCGGTCATTTCTCTTTATTATTTATTGTATTGGTGCTTTATCTAGTCTGACCCGATTGTCAGCAACCCAATCGCATCAGACTAGGGGGACTTGACGACGCACAGTTTATATGACTAGTTCCTGTCCGATGTCATTGGCCGCGTACCAATAACACCAGACTGGGGGGGACTTTATGATATATGGTCCATTGGCATGGCCTAGACTGCTCTAGCGCGCCAGCCTGGCCTGGCGCGCTCCTGCCAACCCTGCCTAGCGTTCCCTTGCCAGCCTCGCTGGGGACTCTCCTGTTGGTTTATCCGACTAAGTCCAGTTCGATGTCATTGGCCGTGTACCAATAACACCAGACTGGGGGGACTTGATGATATATGGTCCATTGGCATGGCCTAGACTGCTCTAGCGTGCCAGCCTGGCCTGGCACGCTCCTGCCAGCCCTGCCTGGCGTTCCCTTGCCAGCCTTGCTGGGGACTCCCTTGCCAGCCCTGCTGGGGACTCTCCTGCCCGCCTAGCCTGGTGCTCCCTGGCTTGGCGCTCCCTTGCCAACCTTTCCTGGTGCGCACTCGCCAGCCTTGCCTGGTGGGCGCCCGCCAGCCTCGCCCGACGCCTCCGAGCGGCCTCGCCCAGCTCCTTGCTAGCTGGGCCTGAATTGGGCTGGCCCAAGGCCTGACCTAATTGTCCCCTATATAATGAACAGTACCTCCTCCATGGAGAGGGACCTTCCTAGATCCTTCCCTTTGGCTCAGCCGCCACCCTAGATCTTCCCCTTGTCTCAGTCGCCACTATACTCCGGCCGGGTGGCTCAGCCGCCACCCTCCGCCGTCAGCCACCATACACCACCACTAGCACCAAGATGGTTCCCTCCAGCTATGGAGAACCTTCTCAGATCTTCTAGCTGATCTAACTTGACCGTCGGAGTCCGCTCCCGGGGCATAGTCCCTGGGGCGGCTCTAACGGGTTTGCACTGTGATGTCAGATCTCCGCCGCAGCAGAAGACCAGAAGACTCGTCGGAGCTCAATGTCGCATCAGTACCCTTGTCAAGACAATTAGTGGAGCGTGTGTGGTTAACCGACACACTAAGTTGGGTTTGGCATTGGTAGGTAAGGGTGACTCGATGTTTGTCATAGATCGATGGAGCGTATGTGGTTAACCGACACGTCGATTAGGTGACTGTAACATTGAGGGCACCGCGTACATTCGCATGGTTATTCACACCTTATTTGTGATCCTTGGCATCCCAGTCACAAATGAAGGGCATAGTCGAGATTAAACATGACATTGAAAAGTTCAATGAATCTCAAAAGATCTAGGAGTTTCAATTCATTTAAAACTTAACCTTCTTTTCATTTTTCATGGTGGAAATTGGTAAATCGTCATTTACCTACCTTAAAATGTTCTGCGAGTTGGATTACGGCATCCCTCTTCTAATTTGTAGGATATTGTGTTGGGTCCTAGCCTTAATATCTCATTTGGGTGTTTTATTAAGGACTCAATCAACTAAACTTGAATTTTCTCCCGTTTCATAGATGTCAAAGTCTGACAACTATGGTCTTCCTAAATCCGTTGGAAAAAGTTTTCCACGTGAAGATGATGTTCCACGATTGTATTATGGAAATGGAAATCATGCTTCATTTCCTCCACCTCCTCCAATAATTCTCCCTGACCCACGTGTTCGAAGACTTGAAAAGTTCATGGTCACTCAAGCCCTATTGGCAAAAGACATGAAAATGGAAAGTCTATTTGTGCTCATGTCTTGGATAAAAGGTTACACATTGATAGATTGGGATTGTTAGGTATCGATGTTTAAAGGAAGTTGGTTGTTGACTTGGTTCTTCAGTCACTTCCCGAATCATATGGTAAGTTCGTTAGAGAGTACTATATGATGGACCACGACATGACCCTTATTGATTTGACTTATTTGCTTATTGCTGCTGAATCAGAAATGATTTGGCGCACCTGTCAGCAAATTTGTCTGGTAAATCAATATCCCAACTCTCTATGGGCAATGGTAACATTGGAAGTCCAGAAAAGTTTTCTCTACGCAAGAGAAAGGCTGAGTCTGAGATAGTCCCGTGTACCATTCCATAAGAATCCATGTGTTTCTACTGCCGAAAGAAGGGGCATTGGTTACGAAGCTGCCCTGACTACCTGAGAGATCTAAGAGATGGGAGAGTCAAGATGTATGACTCTGCTTCAAGTAAAAATCCACTATCTAACTCTATTAAGTTCCTATTTGGAGATTCTTAATACATGATGTGATAAGATTACATTTTGATGTTTTGAAGGATCGAAGAAAGGAAAGGAAGCTTAAAGGAAGGAGCAAGCTGAGTCTGATCGCGAAGAAATGGATTTTGATCGCATGATTCAAGGATCAGATATTAAAGCTACTACTTTAGAGTTAGGATAGATTGCTAAGTAATATTTACATAGTTTTCATTTTTAATCGCATCGTAAGGACAATATTTTTCCGCAATAAAATAAATTTTGATTTATCTTATTTATGTTTTCTTACGATGGATTTTATGAAAATTGGTGTTTGAATGGTTCTATTGTTAGCAATATTGTGAATGGATTTGATTCTTAGTTATGTTATTTGTGGTAATGTCAGAAATTTACCAAATGAGGAAAGATTCTCATCGCCCAAGTTTCAATTGGACTAAAACTTGGAATCATGCAACTGGTATTGTGTGACGAATGAGAACCTTCGTATTTAGAAAATTGAGACTAATTCCTTGTTCACATAAGTATGTGAATCAAGTGAAGGATAATGAGATATGGTACGCAATGTTGTGCGCTAGTCAAATCCACCACAAAGAATGATAAAATGTTCGTCATGATTTGCTAAAAGATTAGTAAATATGATTATACTTAATAGATTAAGTATGATTCTGAATCATTGAAAGGTTTCAATGAATGGCAGAACGAATAAGAAAAATCAATTAGGCAAGAAAGATAAACGTTTCTCCAATCTAAGAAGAAGGGAGAGTACTTTTGCATCATGTTTTATGATTCTCTTAAAGATTATAAGAACCATATTACAGTTCATCCTCTAAGGACACCTTAGTGCACTAGTATGGCTAAGAAGAGGAGTCGAGAATTGTTGAAATGGTTAAGTCAATAAGATGAATCGTACTTCGTACCAAAATCAAATTTTAGAGTCGTACTCCAAGATTGTGAATTGAGTGACATAATCTTAAGTAGGAATGTTCTTACATTTGCACATTTTGATAAGTTGTGATGTCTTGGATAAGACAAAGACCAGCCAATACCAAATTGTGTGTAGGTTTGTCTTGATAAAGACATACACTGACTCTTGAATATTTGTTTTGTTTCTTGACAAGAGAATCTTATATGTCAAGAGGTCAGTGGGAGTCTAAAGATCTTGAAAAGGTTCAAGAACAGATCAAGAAGTAAACTTGATAAACTCTAGCACACGACTTGAGGATTGTAACCTATCGTGTTGACAAAATTTTATTTCTGTGCCAATCCAGTTGAGTGATTATGCATATGAGTTCTACGAGTTCTCAATTGAATGCATAAGGGCAAACACCTTGATCAATGAAAGTACATTGACTGGCATATGTGAGCTGCTAAATAACTTGGAAGTAATGGTGGGACCCTTGATGGCAAGAAATTAAGAATGAACAAGTTCTGTCCATAAGAGGTTGAATTTGTCACAAACATTTTCTTACGATTATTCTTATGGCAAATTTGCATGGATAGGAACACATGCACCATAAAATCTAAGTGTCATAAGGTTACTCTCCTTCATGAAAATGATTGTGAGGAAACGCTTTCACTAGTAGAGATTTTAAGGAGATAGCGATTATGTAAATTGCATTCTCAAATTCGAGTTGTGAGATTTGGAAATTAGTTTGAACAATCGAGCCTTATTGCTATAAGTTCTGGAATTGTTTAGACACACATGTGAGCTGTCTAAAGTAAGGTGTATGATTTTGAGATGCTTAGATAAAAGCTTATCAAAGCATATCGTATTAGAAACAATGAACTTCGGAAGTCAATAAGTATTGTTTTCTAGAAGTTTAGCTGGTTTCTGAATACGTGTCAAAGCTAGTGGGAGCATAAATGTTATGCTGGTATGGATATAATCATCATGTTAGTGGGAGTATGATTATTATTGCAAGTTAGCAATATTAATTATAGAAAACAAAAGTTTCAATTTGCAAAGTTGCATAGGTTGAAAAGTTGTTTTGCTATAATTAAGGGAGAGAATATTATACTTCGTTTCAAATCTAAAGGTTTAGATCGAGAAATTTTAATCAAATTTAGTCAAAAAAGATATATGAATGTTAAGTTGAAAGGATTCAACGTAATAGAATTCTATATATGGAAATATTTGTTGTGTTCTCACACTCGAATATGATTACGGCATCCCTCTTCATAGTTCAAATTGTGAGAACATGGCAAATAGAAATAAGAATATTATAGCAAAAGACTGGTAAAGTATCATGTCATTGTAATATTCGACCGTTCTAAAATTTTCCAAATGCCTAGGGCATTAAGAGGGAAAAAGGACTAGAATCAGATTTGACTGAATTAGTTAAACAACTGTCAAGGATAATCTAAGGTTCGCCAAGGATTGGTCGCTTGTGAACAGTTGGAAGTATAGTAATGGAAGGACCATATTGACATTATTATTATTAGAAATGATTCTATTAATAATGAGTTGTCATATGACAAATATGAAAATGTTTCCTTATTGGGAGTTGGACGTTAAGAGTTTATGTCCAGATTAGAAAAACTTTTATGCAAGAAGGATGTTCAAAGGAATGTACTTTGAATGCGAGACTTCATGTCTATGGAATTGTCTTGTAACAATCTCCAATAGAGCTTTTTGTAATTTCATTGGCCGAGTCTTGGTGACTTTTGTGTTGTGATATTACGAAAGGACCATTGCATAAAATGTTAGAATCTAACATATTCTATAAGTGGCAAGAATTTGGTATTCTCACACTTGTGGTAAGGATTAGGAATTATGAAATGAGTGTGATTGAAAATGTTATTCAATTATACTATTTCACAAGTAAGGACCATAAGTAAACATAGTGTGCATGCTAAGAGCATGGGACAGTTGTCGTTATAATAAGAAGTTGATTACCCGAAACAACAAATAATGAGTAATCAATATGGTGATTAAATAAAAGTGTTTTATTTATGCTCAAAAGTTTGGGGCCATATAAGATTAGTATTATTCTTGTGTTTCAATTTGCATGTTTTGACTTCCTGAATAATAAGATTATTCCAACGTTCCACAGTCGCTCATACTTTGGGAGTAGGTATGAAAGAAGATTGTCATGAATTGGTGTGTAGATTGTCTAAAGTGTATTAGACATAGCAAAAGTTTGCTACAACGTTCATGAGTGCTTACGGATATGACTTGAGCATTGGACTAAACCCACACTCACTTGGATCGCTTCATGGATTTTATCACGAGTG
This sequence comes from Lactuca virosa, assembly GCF_052849685.1. Lineage (NCBI taxonomy): Eukaryota > Viridiplantae > Streptophyta > Magnoliopsida > Asterales > Asteraceae > Lactuca > Lactuca virosa. Next base: position 27,351,124 of record NC_136433.1, read on the forward strand.
ATTGGTGAGACGATAATATCTTATATTCTTAAAACCGAGATGTGTGAGTTGTATCTTGCGAGTCGGTTATACATTAATAATATGTAAACGCACCAGTAACTTGGTGTTATAAAACGTATTGTTGTGTGTGATTCGGTGAGTGAGTAAAAGCGAGCATTGAGTCAAAGTTTATCCATTCATTTTACCCAAAGTGGGATAAAAGCGATATCTGTGGGCCCCTCGATGATTTAGTGATGACAAAGGAAAGTGCTCGGCCGGGCCAGGACTGATGTGATTTGTTCAATTAGTCAGTTGTCATAAATCGGAAATCGAGAAACGACACATAGACTGAGAGAATGATTTCAATCCATGTCTCACGTCTATATGATATCTAGAATGGAGGAATATATGATCCGTTGTCTAAAGGACGCGTTTCTGATAAGATCAGAGTTGACAACGACTTTTGAAAGCTACGATTGTTGATCAGGATCTGAAGTCATACGCAGAATAGTTATTAGACTTATCCAAGTGGGAGACTGTTGGATTAATGTCTAAGCCCATAACTATTTTGGTATGTACTTGACCCGATGGTGCATGGTACTTTTGGGTTGCCTTCACCAAAGCAACTTGATAGGATGAATTATGGAGAGAGAGGATTAATTATGATTTATTAATATATTATGAGAATAATATATTAAAGGAGAAATCATATTGTTTAATTAATATTAGTCAATAATTAATTAAGAATTAATTTTGTGGCTGAAAGAGATTAATTAAACTTAGGGGACTGGAACTATCAATTGTGTGATAGTTGAATATTGGGCTAATGGACTTCTTATTAGAGGGGTGGACGAATTCTATGGGGAAACCCATTAGAAATCGTCCAAGGCCTCTAAAGGAGGAGTCCATGGGTTGCTTAGGGCCTAAGCAGTCAAATTAGGGTTTCCTTGTTAGATAACCCTAATAGTCTCAGTATTTAAGCACCCCTAGGGCACCAAAAACGTGGCCAATTGATTCCTTAGGGTTTCTAGATGTTTTTGAGTGCCTCTTCTCTTCTCCTTCTTCATCCTCTTGCTCTTGGTGTTTGTGAGCCATTAGAGGAGTGACATTTGTGACTCTAAGCTTTCAGAAGTCAATTACAAGAAGGAATAGATTGTTATTACTACATAACAATCAACGGTAAGATCTAAACCCTATTCTTGTGTTAATATCGATTATCACATGCTAGATCTAGGGTTTATGGCTTTGGATGATTATTGCATGTTCATTAGACAAACTAGATCCAAAGCTTTAGGGTTTGCATGTACACCATAGGAATGTTGTAGTGCTCATAACCCATCAGATGCTCCCCCTGAACTTCTGAACCGGAGATATCAACATCATTTTTGTTCGGAAAGTCAAAGAAGTTGACATTGTCGTTGTTGTTCTTCGGAATAGGATCGAATTCAACAAAGCGATCAGCTGCATCTTGAAATCCATCCACATTTGATTCAAGGGAAGGTAGACCATTCTCCACCTCAACCTGAGAAGGTTGAAACGGTTCAGAATCAAATGGATGAAAAGTGGAGGTCGGACCAGAACCATTTTGGTAAATAGGAGCAATAACGGATGAGGATTGTCTTGATCGAGATTCCGAATCAAGAGCAGTTTCTAATGGTCCGAACATGGTTTCAAAATCGACTTCATAAATTATTTGAGGATTCAGACATCCTGGCGATGGAGCATCAAACTCCATGATGTGAGTTGTAAAATGGGTTGGGCTAGAATTCCGAACATAGTTGTCATCAAAGCTGACATCAAAGCTTTCTTCAAGAACACGATTTCATCAATTCAAAACCCGGTAAGCTTTTGATTTTGCTGAGTAACCAAGAAAAATTGCTTCATCGGCTTTGGGCTGAAATTTCGTGAGCTGATCACGATTGTTCTTAATAAAGCACCGACAGCCAAAGACATGCAGAAAGGAGATACCCGACTTACGAACATTCATGGCTTCATACGATGTCATATTGAGGTGTCGATTGATGATGCTACGATTCTAAGTAAAACACGCAGTGGACATGGCTTCAGCCCAGAGATAAACTGGAAGATTTGCAAAATTAAGCATCGATCGTGCAGCTTCAACTAAAGTTTTGTTCTGTCTTTCGACTACACCGTTTTGTTGAGGAGTGTAGAGAGTTGAGAAATTATGGTCAATTCCTTTCTCGGATAGGAATTTCTCAATGGTAACATTGGTAAACTCCGAGTCATTATCACTTCGGATTCGACGAACATGCAATTTCACTAGAACTTCAATACTCTTAATGAAGGTAATAAGTTCCGATGCGGTTTCTGACTTGAGCCTAAGGAAGAAAACCCAGGCGAACCTTGTAAAATCATCCACAATCACAAGAATGTATTTCTTATGATGTAGACTTTCTACAGTGGAGGGTCCACACAGATCTATATGAAGCAGTTCTAACGGTTCCGAGATAGATTTTTCAATGATGGTAGGATGACCTTTCTTCGATTGCTTCCCACACTCACAACCAGCACATAAATGATCGTTTTCGAACTTGAGGAGAGGCATACCTCTGACCATTTCACCGGAAACAAGATCGTTCATATATCGAAAGTTTAGATGAACAAGCCTTCGATGCCATAACCAACTGACAACAGGAACTGCCTTTGAGAGACTACAGAGTTGAGGCTTTCCAATGATCATGTTGATGTCAAGGGGATACATGTTCTTGTTGTGATTTGAATTGATCATACATTCTTTCCGGTCTTCGGACATGACATAGCTGTGTTTCTTGCAAAATTCAACTCGACGATTTGCATCAGTAAGTTGAGCCACACTGATTAGATTATGTTTCAGATCAGCTACAGATGCCACGTTTGATACAGAGAAGTTTCCATTGGTGAGAATGCCATAACCTCGGATTTGAGAGTTGGAGTTGTTGTCATACGTCACATAGCCAACATTTGGTGAAAGTTTAAGATCACGTAGAAAGTCTTTCTGCCCCGTCATGTGCATGGAACAAGCACTATCAATATACCATATTGTAGCTTGTTCCGAAGCACAGAGTGTCTACAAAGATTAGTGAAGTTTGGAGTTTTTAGAGGTCTCTACCACCTCCATTCTCACACCATTCACATGATCTCCTAAATGGAATCTCTTTTCCTTCCAAGCAATTTCTAAGCTTCTGAAGTTTTAACACAACACATCGAGTACATGAAGCATGCTTCAAAGGTGAGTTCATGACCCCACTTTTACAATTTTTAAATGTTTTACGGGGGTAATACTTATTATAATATTACATTGTTTTATAAATATTGCTAATTGTATAAGTATTATTCATATAACTAAGCCTAGGACATTAGGGTGATATTATGCCTAGTAGGTATCCTACCCAACTTTTAAGGATAATATTATGCCCATTCATTACGCTGAAAAACTCTTAAGGATAACATCATACCTAGTCGTTATGCTGACCAATTTTCTTGGAAACATTATACCTAGTCGTTACCCTTTCCAACTTTTGGGATAGCATTGTACCTAGTTGTTACTATGCCCGAATATCCTACTAGAAAACTAAAGTAACTTAATTATAATATATATATATATATATATATATATATATACACACACACATACACACACACACACACACACACACATATATATATATATATATATATATATATATATATATATATATATATATAAAGCATAACTAATGGAACAAGGAAAGAGAATGTACAGATACGGCTACACGTTAACAGGTGTTAAATGAGACATTATTCATCACTTAGCTAAATAATATTTAGCTAAGCTCGACCTATTATCGTTAAATATGAAGTGAGCGGGAAAGATATGTATCGATCTATATGGGACTGACACCCCCACTTGCGGTTGCTAGCTACAACCTTGACGGTCAACTCACAACAGACATAACTTTCTAAACTTTGGCGACGTTCGATGAAGCGTCGATTATAGGAACTCATTGTAACATTGTTTATCCTTAACTAAAGAAACCACTTCTGAAGAGACGCCTCGAAGAAGTAGTAATAACATACATAGACTCATGGATGCGGGTTAAGAAACCAATATTATTTATAAAACTATAAATACCGCAAAACCTAAGAAGTAGTGGACACACGAATGCTAGGAAGGTACACCCCTAGTGACTGTAGTAACAGAGTCCCAAATATACATACGACTACCCATAGGATAAAACAAGATATTATAAACAAAACTAAAGGATGAAAAACATAGGATTAAGGATGAATAATGAGATATAACACCATATTCATAAACAAAGATCCTACTCAAAAGACATTAAGTATTTTCTATATTATCAAAAAAAACTTGTGAACTCAGTAACATGATGTTAACCTTTCAAAATCCACATGTATTCCTAGGAAACTGAAAGAGATGGAAGATTTCTCTCCTTGCAGCAACAGTTGACTGATAGAACTAATGGAAGTTTATTAAGATGCCTACCTATCAAGATATACAGTTATGTTAGGAGTTTAGTACTTTCAAAAACACCTTCCATGTATTATACATATATTATATAATGGAAGTGATATTTATGTTACATAATGTTTTGTATGATGGGTTTGAGCCATAAGAACTTTCCTATGTGCACATGAAAACCCTAATGCTTGGATCTAGGTTTCTCTATTGTACATCCAATTCATCCAAGTCTTGCAAACCCTAGATCTAGTGTATACAATTCGAATATGACATAAGAAACTCAGATCTAGATGATTACCTCTTGTAGCTTGCTTGAATCTTCTTGTTCTTGGAGCTTAGAGTCACAAGTGTCACTCCTCTAATGGCTTACAAACACCAATTGGCAAGAGGGCAATATGAGAGAGGGTAAGGACTTATGATTTTCGGCTCTAGGGTTTCCAGGAGAACAAGTGGCCGAAAATCATATCCCAAGGGTCCTATTTATACTGTGAGCAGTTAGGGTTTCAGTCAAAACCCTAATGGACAACTTAATCACCAAGCAGCCCATGGAACCTTCTGGAGTAAGGCCTTGTACGAAATCTAGATGGGTTCCTACCCACAATTTCATCCATCCCTTAACCATAAAGGCTTCCCAGCCCAAAATGCAACTATCACACATTTGACAGTTTAATCCCCTTTATTCAATTAATCTCTTTTAGTCACCAAATTAAATCTCAATTAATTTATGACTAATATTAATTAAATAATATGATTATTCTTTTAATATATTATTCTCATAATATATTAATAAATCATAATATCTTCTCTCTCTCCACAAATTACCCGGTCAAGTTGCTATGGTGAAGGCAACCCAAAAGGACCATGCACAACCGGGTCAAATACTTACCAAATATAGTTACGGGCTTAGACACTAATCCAACAGTCTCCCACTTGGATAAGTCTAGTAACTACAAATGCAAGCACTATCCGATTAGCAATCGTAGCTCTCAAAGGCGCTGTCAAACTCTGATCTTATCGGCAACCTGTCCTTTAGATAAGGAATCGTATAATCATCTGTTCTAGATATCGTGCGGACAATTACATGGAACACAATCATACTTATTGTCCAGCAGTTAGTTTCTCGATCTCAGATTCATTTGACATAGAACTTAATTGAACACATCAATTCAGTCCTGACCGGGCCCGGCACATAAGTCAAATCAAATCATCGAGGGGCCCTGATATCGCTTTTACCCTCTTAGGATAAAAGGAACAGATAAACTTCGACTTACATGCATTTACTATCCACTAATCAAATCATACACAACAATGCATTTTATAACATCAAGTTACTGATGCGTTTACGCATTATCAATGCACAACCAATTACCAAACAATAAACCATATATCTAGGTTTTAAGACCATATGATATTATCGTCTTGCGATCACTTGTGATAAATTCCACGAAGTGATTCCAGCAAGTGTGGGTTTATTCCAATGCTCAAATCAAGTTCATAAGCACTCATGAACGTTGTAGCAAACTTTTGCTATGTCTAATACACTTTAGACAATCTACACACCAATTCATGACAGTCTTCATTCATATCTACTTCCAACATATGAACGATTGTGGACCGTTCGTGTGACAACCCGAAATTTCTATTCTGTATGACATTTCAATTCAATAGAAGTCAGAACAGTTTCTGCTAAATTTCAAGCTTTTTGGAATAAGTTTGAGAATTTTAGGATTTACACTTTAGGAGATATCAGGAGAGAGGATGCTCTAGGGTTTATTGTGCAACAATAATACCCTAAAGTTCCAAGAGTTTGGAGTTTACGGCCTAAAAAAGGGTGTTTACGGCCGTAAACCCTATTTTGGGGGTATATATATGACACTTGGTCATTATTTTCCATTTTTCACAAAATCAAGATCCAAACTCAATAATCTCTCAAGTATCTTCGACCTTTCTTCTTGATCTTCAACATTGTAAGAGTTTCTAACCCTTTTAAGTTGAGATATTACTTAATCTAGTGTTTTAACACACTTCCATCCGTGAAATCATTCCAAAAGGTTAGATCTTCAAGTTTCACCAACAACACCAAGAACACACACTAGTGTTCTTGGACTTTTAGCACCTTTTCAAGCCTCTATCTTGTAAGTACTTCTATCCTAGAGTATCTTAAGGCTTGTTACACTTCCATATATCAAGAAATCACCCAAGAAACACAAGAACAAGGTGTTTACGGTCCAAAATGTTCTTGGACCGTAAACCCTAAAAAGGGTGCCAAAGTGTGCCCTTTACCCTTCTAAGCCTTGGGAACTAGCATGGATCCTTTCCTTGATGAGTTAACAGCATGAAAACATCAAAAGACCATAAACCATTTGGGTTTACGGTCGTAAACCCAAAGGCAAATGGTCCAAGGACCGTAAACTCCATTTAGGAGTGAAATGGTGCCCTAATCACTTCCATAGGCTTATACTTCAAGTGGAAATGCTTCTAAGGACTTGTAGAGCTTCAAAACATCACATGGTCAAAGAAGCATGAGTTTACGGCCGTAAACTCATGGGTTTACGAACGTAAACTCAATGAGTTATGGTCACAAAACCGTAAACTCATGTAAGGGGTTCCCTTGAACCCTAAACTCAATAGCAATGTCCCACAACACTTAGATACAATCCTTAGCACTTATAACACTTATATAAAGTGTTTTACATGCTCTGGGATGTCTTAACTTTGCTAATTAGTTGTTTAAAGATTAATTGAATACATATATGTGTTAATATATGTTATCTAGGATCATTGAGTGTGTTCAAGTCTTCACTTGACACCTAGCATCCTATACTTTCTGTTCATCCAAACCACTCACTACAGGTGAGTTCATACCCCTTAATTAACCTTTTAAATGTTTTTAAATGCTTTTATGGGGGGGGGATACAAGTTGAATTATTATAGTTATTATATCAATCACATGTGATTAATAACTACCAAACAAGTGGATTTCTTACTTTTCAAACTGTGTTACCAAACTGTTTTACTTCAAACTGTTTTACAAACTCCTTTTCATGTCAAATACTTTTACTTAAACTCTTTTAAACTTATATTCTGTTAAATGTGTATCTATATAGATATAGTTATATAAGTAGGATTGAAAGGACTTAGGACTGATAGCTCACCTTACTTCTTGTTCCTTGTTTGGTTGTGGACTTAGGGTATTAGGGTTATGTGTCCGAAGGTCGTTTGAATCCTAGTTATGTATTATGTATATGTATATTGATACAAAGGTTCCTTCTTTCTTTCAGTTCCATACCTTTAGGTAGCAAGGGTATACAAACATGTTCATACATTACTAGTAAGCTACTATAGGAGTAGTTTAGGAAGATACAAATACTATTACTAGAACAATGAAACATACGAAAAGTCAGTTCATACATGAAACAATACCATACAGAGTAAATAACAAACAATACCATACATAGTAGATAACAAACAATAGCATACAGAGTAGATAACAAACAATACCATACAGAGAAAGAGATAACAAACAATACCATACAGAGAAAGAGATAACAAACAATACCATACAGAGAGAACATACAGGCTAGACAGAGGTAGAACATACAATACAACTTGCACATTCATTAGATATACATTATTACAGTTATGTCAGCCACCTAACGGGGCATGGCACTACCTGCCATGACCGTTTTTGTATCCAGAATCTCCTTAAATGGGGAGCGTATGAGTTTGTGTATAGATCTATACTGGATTGACTATCCTACACCTTGCTGCTCGCTACAGTGGGACTTGCAAGTCTACGGGTGCCAAACGTCATTTCTTACGACGTCTTACATCGTCGTTTTTCTATTGAGTCGGTAGCAGGATACATGCCGATCACATGGTACTTTAAATAACAATTGGTTTAAAGTAGTTAGTACACCAGTAGTTACTTAATACAACACTACAGTACTATTTATTTTCCCTTTAAATTTACTTTGTGATATTCACAGAATAAACAATAATGTAAGAACTATATTTTTAGTTAATAATAGTCAGATTTGGGAAAATACACACTCTTACAAGAGACACACACACAGATACTAGATGCCTTGGTAGAAGGCTACTTTTAGTAGGAAACATAGGGTTTTCTAGGAGAGTTCAAACAAATACAAACTTTCACAAAACTTATACATTACAAACATCTTACAAATGCTTTCATACAAACACAGACACTAATATACTTATGATCTCACCAGCTTTAAAGTTGATACTCGCTTTCAAAGTAACTTGTATTCTCAGGTCGCCAGTAGACAGGTACCGGTGCCAGGTTCTGAGAAGATGGAGCTCGTTCAAGACTCATCTTTATTTTGATGTATATTATTTTTGGTGTCTATAAAACTTGACAGAACACACTTGTATGAAATTATTTTATTAATGCAATGGATGATGTTGTTGCTTGTTTACTACTTTGCATTGTTGTGATATTGTACATGACGTCCTCCACCCCCGAACGTTTCTGCCGTTCTCGGTTTTGGGGTGTGACAGATTGGTATCAGAGCATTGTTTATAGTGAATCGAGTGTATCAACCCATAAAAGATATACGAACTATAAACACAGCGGGATTAAAATACTCTGATAAAGAGTTTATACTTTTAAATAATAAAATATTTAACTAAGTATACATACCTGCATTCATACTAAAATCGGTGTCACTAGGACAGAACAAAAGTATTATGATTGTTGGACAGCACAAGTAGACTTAGAGACATATGGTCAACCCTGGGAAGATGTAGCCTGATCAACTACATTATCCGAGGAGTGATTAGCATGTGCCTAAGGGTGGTTGTGAGGTTGCAACAAGTCTAAAAACTTACCAACACTTCTACAACAAGAACAGTAGAACAGAACATAAACTTAAAATACTATAGGAGTATTTTGTGTGACTATTAATTACTTATTTGAGAACTAAAAAGGTCTTTATTGGTATGTCAATAGTTGCGGGGTGGATACATTAAGGTTATAGGTAACTAGGATGACATAGACTTAGAATGTGTGATATTTGCTCTACTTCCTGTTCCTTGTTTGGTTGTGGGCTTAGAGTTAGGGTCACTTATTCGAAGGTCTATCCTGTCTAGGTTACCTATGACTGGTATGCACTACGCAAATGTTGGAATAACTGATAAAGATCATCTTATAATTATCTAGTTAGTTCGTCTATTAATTATTTCCTTATCCCTTTTCTCGCGTAGATATAATGGCTGGATTTCATTTTCCCGGAGACCCGTACTACCCCAACCACGGAAATGCAGGATGGCTGGGTGAAGAGCCAGAAGATGATCACCCAATCCCTTTGGATGATCACGAAGCTGAAGGCTTTTCTGATGGTTCTGACTCAGAGCCTGAAGTCAACAACCTACCCCCAGCTGCTCAAGACCCAAACCTGAATCCTCGTCCAGCATTCCAAGGACCCACACCTCTGTGGGCCACAAACTTGAACAGATGGAGTCAATAACAGGGTCAACCCATTCCCTACAATGGAGACCGAAGCTTCTACAACCTCACAGAGGGAGGTTCAACTGACAGGGTCCTGCCTATCATGGTTCGTAGGATTGCTTGGAACACTGAGCAAGGTCGAGCAGCTATCGACCGAGTCATGGAGGTTGACGCCAACTCAGGCGTTAACACTGTCCGCATTCGCCAGCTAGAGTTTGCTCATGAAAGGACTCAGGTCCGCAATGCAGTTCTACAAAGGGAACTTGCTGAGACCCAAGCTGAAGTCAAAGAACTTCGAGCTCAGCAAGCAAGATCTGATAGACGTATGAGAGACACAGAACGTCTTCTGTCGGATTCAAGAACTCACTCCAGTAGTTCTCGTCGCCGATAGAGTCTCATCGATTCCTCTTTTGGATATAACCTAGTTTGTGTAAAAACTCTAATCTAATTTCCTATCTTTGTAAATCTTAGACCTGTTAGGTCTTGATTAGGTCGTAGTTCTGTCAAAATTTTCCCATCTTGGTTGATGTAAGACCTACTTCTAGGTTATTTTTCCCGAACTTGTTACATCTGTAACCCCAATATCTTTGACAGATATCTAATCTTATGGAAATCAATATCCAATTGCTATCATCTGCTGGTACTAGATCATCCTCAAATCGTGCTATTCAATTACGCTGTTGGGCTATGGAGAGTTAGTCCATGAGTCATTCTCATCATTTTCCTATTAAATTCTTATCAATATCTTCATCTTTCTAAACTTATAGTTCAAAAATGCCTCCACGTAAATCAACAAGACGCAATCCTCCAGCACCAACACCACCTGCTCCTCAAATCGATACGGCAGCACTAAATGCTGCTGTAGCTGCGGCTGTGGCTTCAGCCATGGCTCAATATCACTCTTCTGGTTCCACTGGAGGAGGAACCCCTGTGCAGTCTATTCAGGGTGAAGCTCTCGTGCGCTCGAGAGAGTGCTCCTATAAGGACTTCACAAACTGCAAGCCCAAGTCCTTCAGAGGGACTGGCAGAGTCATTGCCCTCTCGCAATGGTTCGAGAAAACCGAATCGGTTTTCGAGATCTGCTCCTGTACAGAAGGGAGCAAGGTCAAGTTCGCCGCTTGCACCTTTGAAGACAAAGCCCTGACATGGTGGAATAGCCATGTCAAGTCACTATCTCTTGTGGCGGCTAATGCTATGGGCTGGGAAACTATGAAAGACCTCATGATTGAGGAGTACTGCCTGTGGGGCGAAATCCAAAAACTGGAAGAAGAACTGTGGAGCCTAACCATGAAGGGCTCCGACGTAGTCTCTTATACCGCCAGGTTCTGTGAACTGGTGGCCCTCTGTCCCAACATGGTTCATACGGAGGGGAAGAAGATCGAGAGATACATATGGGGACTGATGCCACCATACCAGGGAAATGTTTTGGCTTCACACCCCACTACATTTGATAGTGCCAAGCGATTGGCATAGCGGCTCATAGACCATGGGGTCCGTACCCCGGCCACAACAACAACCCTGGCCATCTCAGAACCCACCAGAACCGCTGATTCCAAGCGGAAATTCTGGGATGACAAGAAGAAGAAGAAGGCTGCCAAAAAGCAGCAGGTCGTGGCAGTTCATGCTGCGATAGCACCTGCCGCTGCTGCTCCGGTCAAGCAGTATTCTGGAAGTTTGCCTAAGTGCAACAAATGCAACTTCCTCCACACAGGAGCCTGCCGGGAAATGCAGTGTTCAAACTGCAACAGGAAGGGGGACACCGCCCGTTTCTATAAAGCTCCGGCAAGACCACTCAACCAAGTCCCCGGCGCTGGTGTGGGCCAGACTTGCTACAATTGTGGCGACGTGGGGCACTACAAGAGGGACTGCCCAAAGGCAGGGAATGCCGGGAGAGTAGGAAGAGTTCTGGCCATAGGCCACGAGGAAGCGGTTGCCGACCCCACAGTGGTCACTGGTACGTTTCTCCTCGATAACTCTTATGCATGCATACTATTTGATAGTGGAGCGGAGAGGAGTTTCGTGAACCAAAAATTTGCTCATTTACTTAAGCAAAAATCACGAGCACTTAAAGAACCATTCACTGTAGAAATGGCTAATGGAAAGACGGAGAGCACTAGCAGTATATTCATAGGGTGTACCCTAACTTTAGATAGCCATTCATTTTCGATCGATCTCATGCCGGTCTCCATTAAAAGTTTCAACGTCATCATCGGCATGGATTGATTGAGTCTTCATCGTGCCGACATCATGTGTTACGAAAAGGCTGTACGCCTTAATCTGTCGTCTGGCGAAACTCTAGTAGTTTATGGCGACAAACCCGACATGAACCTTCGCATCATCTCGAGCATTCAAGCCCATAAATTCTTGCGAAAGGAATGTCGCGCATTCCTTGCTCATGTTGTCGATGTGAGCCAAGAAACGAAAGACATTCAGAACATTCCAGTGGTACGCGAATTTCCCGACATCTTTCCAGAAGAACTCCCAGGATTACCTCCACAACGTCAAGTCGAATTTCGAATCGACTTAGTTCCAGGGGCTACCCGCGTAGCCAAATCGCCCTATCGTCTAGCACCTGCAGAGATGCAAGAACTGTCCTGTCAACTTAACGAACTGCTCAGCAAGGGCTTTATAAGACCAAGCTTCTCACCCTGGGGAGCTCCAGTCTTGTTCGTCAAGAAGAAAGACGGATCGTTTCGTATGTGCATCGACTACAGGGAGCTCAACAAACTGACCGTCAAAAATCGTTATCCGTTGCCTCATATTGACGATTTATTCGACCAACTTCAAGGGGCGAATTTCTTTTCAAAAATCGACTTAAGATCCGGATATCACCAACTACGAGTGCTAGGGGAGGATGTTCCGAAGACAGCCTTCCGAACTCGTTATGGGCACTACGAATTCGTAGTGATGCCGTTCAGATTAACAAACGCGCCCGCTGTAATCATGGATTTAATGAATAGGGTGTGTTGTCCTTACTTGGATCAGTTCGTCATCGTCTTCATCGATGACATACTTATCTACTCTCGTAGTAAGGAGGAACATAGTCAACATCTGTGACTAGTCTTAGCAACATTACGCTCAGAGAAGCTCTATGCGAAGTTCTCGAAATGCGAATTTTGGATCCGACGAGTCGAATTCTTAGGGCACGTGGTTAGCGAGGAGGGAATACACGTGGACCCTTCCAAAATTAAAGCCATTGAGAGCTGGTCAGCACCGAAGACGCCTACGGAAATTCGTCAATTTCTAGGCCTCGCTGGCTACTATCGCAGGTTCATTCAGAACTTCTCCCGCATTGCGAAGCCTCTTACAACACTGACCCAGAAGGGCTTGGCCTTTGACTGGGAAGAGAAGCAGGAGAGAGCGTTCCAAATGCTCAAACAAGCCTTATGCACCGCACCAATACTATCCCTCCCCGAAGGGATAGAAGACTTCGTCGTCTATTGCGATGCGTTAAATCAAGGACTCGGATGTGTTCTGATGCAGCGAGGTAAGGTCATCGCCTATGCCTCGAGACAGCTGAAGACACACGAGGTCAACTATACTACCCACGATCTGGAACTAGGAGCAGTTGTGTTTGCTCTGAAGATCTGGAGACACTACCTGTATGGTACAAAAAGCACAATCTTTACAGATCACAAAAGCCTACAACATATATTCGACCAGAAGGAGCTCAACATGAGACAACGACGGTGGGTCGAGCTACTCAGTGATTACGAATGCAAAATTCGTTATCATCCGGGTAAAGCCAATGTAGTAGCTGACGCCCTAAGTCGGAAAGAATATTCTGGTCGTAGAGTCAAGTCATTGACTATGACTATCCATTCACATTTGTCCACACAAATTAAGGAGGCTCAGATCGACGCTTTGAAACCTGAAAATGTGGCAGGTGAATCCCTGAGAGGAATGGATAAGAACTTGGAGGTTAAAGGTGGCGGAGCTTATTATCTCATGGACCGGATCTGGACCCCGAAACTTGGTGGTTTCAGAGACTTGGTCATGAACGAGGCGCACAACACTCGTTATTCCGTCCACCCAGGTTCAGATAAGATGTATCTGGATCTTAAAAAGCTATACTGGTGGCCTAACATGAAAGCAAAGATTGCTACCTTAGTAAGTAAATGCCTTACTTGCGCCAAGGTCAAGGTCGAATACCAGAAACCCTCCGGTCTACTACAACAGCCAGAGATACCGGAATGGAAGTGGGAGCGGATCACTATGGATTTCATAACCAAGTTGCCCAAGACAACGGGTGGACTTGATACCATATGGGTCATCATCGACAGATTGACCAAGTCCGCACACTTTCTGCCTATCAAAGAAACAGACAAGATGGAGAAGCTTACAAGAACTTACATTAGGGAGATTGTACGACTGCACGGTGTTCCCATATCCATTATCTTAGACAGATATAGTAGATTCACTTCGAGGTTCTGGCAGTCGTTACAAAGTTCCATAGGAACTAGGCTGGACATGAGTACAGCCTACCATCCGCAGACAGACGGGCAAAGTGAGAGGACTATCCAAACCTTGGAAGATATGCTGCGAGCCTGTGTGATCTACTTTGGGAAAGCATGGGATACTCATTTACCCCTTGTCGAATTTTCCTACAACAACAGTTATCACACAAGCATAAAGGCTGCTCCATTCGAGGCCCTCTATGGCCGCAAGTGCAGATCCCCTCTGTGCTGGGCTGAGGTGGGTGATACCCAGTTAGCTAAAGGACGAGTTCCTGAAAGCACTCTCACAGGTCCGGAGATCATTCGGGAAACGACAGAGAAGATCGTTCAAATTCGTGAACGATTGAAAGCCTCTAGAGACCGACAGAAAAGCTACGCTGATAAACGAAGGAAACCGTTGGAATTTCAGGTGGGCGACCGTGTTCTATTGAAGGTCTCACCCTGGAAGGGCTTGATACGCTTCGGAAAGCGTGGAAAGCTAAATCCAAGGTACATAGGGCCTTTTGAGATTCTCGCAAGAATCGGCCCTGTAGCTTACAAACTTAACTTACCTCGCGAGCTCAGTAACGTACATTCTACCTTCCACGTCTCGAACTTGAAAAAGTGTCTGTCCGACGAGACTCTTGTAATCCCACTCGACGAGATCGAGATCAACGAGAGCCTCAACTTCGTGGAAGAACCAGTAGAGATCATGGACCGGGAGGTCAAGCAAACGAAACAAAGTCGCATCCCGATAGTGAAGGTTCGCTGGAACGCCAAGCGAGGACCTGAATTCACTTGGGAGCGAGAGGATCAGATGAAACTGAAATATCCTCTTCTTTTTACTTAGTTATTTGTAACTACTTATTTGCTTAAACTCTAATTTCGGGATGAAATTCCTTCTAAGGGGGGGATGATGTGGCAACCCGAAATTTCTATTCTGTACGACATTTCAATTCAATAGAAGTCAGAACAGTTTCTGCTAAATTTCAAGCTTTTTGGAATAAGTTTGAGAATTTTAGGATTTACACTTTAGGAGATATCAGTAGAGAGAGGATGCTCTAGGGTTTATTGTGCAACAATAATACCCCAAAGCTCCAAGAGTTTGGAGTTTACGGCCTAAACAAGGGTGTTTACGGCCGTAAACCCTATTTTGGGGGTATATATATGACACTTGGTCATTATTTTCCATTTTTCACAAAATCAAGATCCAAACTCAATTCTCTCTCAAGTATCTTCGACCTTTCTTCTTGATCTTCAACATTGTAAGTGTTTCTAACCCTTTTAAGTTGATATATTACTTAATCTAGTGTTTTAACACACTTCCATCCGTGAAATCATTCCAAAAGGTTAGATCTTTTTAAGTTTCACCAAGAACACACACTAGTGTTCTTGGACTTTTAGCACCTTTTCAAGCCTCTATCTTGTAAGTACTTCTATCCTAGAGTATCTTAAGGCTTGTTACACTTCCATATATCAAGAAATCACCCAAGAAACACAAGAACAAGGTGTTTACGGTCCAAGATGTTCATGGACCGTAAACCCTAAAAAGGGTGCCAAAGTGTGCCCTTTACCCTTCTAAGCCTTGGGAACTAGCATGGATCCTTTCCTTGATGAGTTAAGAGCATGAAAACATCAAAAGACCATAAACCATTTGGGTTTACGGTCGTAAACCCAAAGGCAAATGGTCCAAGGACCGTAAACTCCATTTAGGAGTGAAATGGTGCCCTAATCACTTCCATGGGCTTATACTTCAAGTGGAAATGCTTCTAAGGACTTGTAGAGCTTTAAAACATCACATGGTCAAAGAAGCATGAGTTTACGGCCGTAAACTCATGGGTTTACGACCGTAAACTCAATGAGTTATGGTCACAAAACCGTAAACTCATGTAAGGGGTTCCCTTGAACCCTAAACTCAATAGCAATGTCCTACAACACTTAGATACAATCCTTAGCACTTATAACACTTATATAAAGTGTTTTACATGCTCTGGGATGTCTTAACTTTGCTAATTAGTTGTTTAAAGACTAATTGAATACATATATGTGTTAATATATGTTATCTAGGATCATTGAGTGTGTTCAAGTCTTCACTTGACACCTAGCATCCTATACTTTCCGTTCATCCAAACCACTCACTACAGGTGAGTTCATACCCATTAATTAACCTTTTAAATGTTTTTAAATGCTTTTATGGGGGGGGATACAAGTTGAATTATTATAGTTATTATATCAATCACATGTGATTAATAACTACCAAACAAGTGGATTTCTTACTTTTCAAACTGTGTTACCAAACTGTTTTACTTCAAACTGTTTTACAAACTCCTTTTCATGTCAAATACTTTTACTTAAACTCTTTTAAACTTATATTCTGTTAAATGTGTATCTATATAGATATAGTTATATAAGTAGGATTGAAAGGACTTAGGACTGATAGCTCACCTTACTTCCTGTTCCTTGTTTGGTTGTGGACTTAGGGTATTAGGGTTATGTGTCCGAAGGTCGTTTGAATCCTAGTTATGTATTATGTATATGTATATTGATACAAAGGTTCCTTCTTTCTTTCAGTTTCATACCTTTGGGTAGCAAGGGTATACAAACATGTTCATACATTACTAGTAAGCTACTATAGGAGTAGTTTAGGAAGATACAAATACTATTACTAGAACAATGAAACATACGAAAAGTCAGTTCATACATGAAACAATACCATACAGAGTAAATAACAAACAATACCATACATAGTAGATAACAAACAATAGCATACAGAGTAGATAACAAACAATACCATACAGAGAAAGAGATAACAAACAATACCATACAGAGAAAGAGATAACAAACAATACCATACAGAGAGAACATACAGGCTAGACAGAGGTAGAACATACAATACAGCTTGCACATTCATTAGATATACATTATTACAGTTATGTCAGCCACCTAACGAGGCATGACACTACCTGCCATGACCGTTTTTGTATCCAGAATCTCCTTAAATGGGGAGCGTATGAGTTTGTGTATAGATCTATACTGGATTGACTATCATATACCTTGCTGCTCGCTACAGTGGGACTTGCAAGTCTACGGGTGCCAAACGTCATTTCTTACGACGTCTTACATCGTCGTTTTTCTATTGAGTCGGTAGCAGGATACATGCCGATCACATGGTACTTTAAATAACAATTGGTTTAAAGTAGTTAGTACACCAGTAGTTACTTAATACAACACTACAGTACTATTTTATTTTCCCTTTACATTTACTTTGTGATATTCACACAATAAACAATAATGTAAGAACTATATTTTTAGTTAATAATAGTCAGATTTGGGAAAATACACACTCTTACAAGAGACACACACACAGATACTAGATGCCTTGGTAGAAGGCTACTTTTAGTAGGAAACATAGGGTTTTCTAGGAGAGTTCAAACAAATACAAACTTTCACAAAACTTATACATTACAAACATCTTACAAATGCTTTCATACAAACATAGACACTAATATACTTATGATCTCACCAGCTTTAAAGCTGATACTCGCTTTCAAAATAACTTGTATTCTCAGGTCGCCAGTAGACAGGTACCGGTGCCAGGTTCTGAGAAGATGGAGCTCGTTCAAGACTCATCTTTATTTTGATGTATATTATTTTTGGTGTCTATAAAACTTGACAAAACACACTTGTATGAAATTATTTTATTAATGCAATGGATGATGTTGTTGCTTGTTTACTACTTTGCATTGTTGTGATACTGTACATGACGTCCTCCACCCCCGAACGTTTCCGTCGTTCTCGGTTTTGGGGTGTGACAGTTCGAATAATTTGATTATTATTAAATAATTCAATTATTCAGGAAGTCAAAACATGCAAAATGAAACAATAGGTAAATGATTAACATAAGACAGTAACATTACTAATAAATAATACTCTTTTATTTAATCATCAAATGTTAATTACAATTTATCTATTACATATTTCTTAACTATCTAATCTAAACTAATATCGTCCTTCAGCCCGATGCTCCTAGCGTGCTGCAAGTGCTTAACCCTGCTCAGTCCCTTCGTAAGCGGATCTGCTGGGTTATCCTATGACGATACCCCTTCACTACGAGGAGTCCATCTTCCACCCGATGTCGAATAAAGTGATATTTTATGTCGATATGTCGAGATCTGCCATGATCCCTGGGTTCCTTGGTCAAGGCAACCGCTCCTTCATTATCATAGAAAATTTCCATGGGCTCCTTTATGGCTGGCACAACTCCAAGGTCTCCAATGAAGTTCTTCAACCATATCGCCTCCTTTGACGCTTCGCTCGCCGCTATATACTTTGATTCGCACGTTGAATCAGCTACGGTCTCCTGTTTGGAACTTTTCCAAGTTACTGCTCCTCCATTAAGGGTAAAGACCCAACCCGACTGCGAACGGTAGTTGTCCCTGTCGGTATGAAAACTGGCGTCACTATACCCTCGCACCTTTAAGTCATCACTCCCACCGAGGACTAGGAACCATTCCTTGGTCCTCCGAAGGTACTTAAGAATATTCTTGACTGCGGTCCAATGCGCTTTGCCAGGATTCCCTTGATATCTACTGACCATGCTCAAGGCGAAGGCCACATCAGGGCGAGTACAAGTCATAGCATACATGATTGAGCCAACTGCGGAAGCGTAAGGTACTCGGCTCATCTCTGCTATCTCGACTTCAGTACTCGGACTTTGAGTCTTACTCAACTTGGCATTACTTTGAATTGGTAACTCCCCTTTCTTTGAATTATCCATACTAAAACGTTTTAGTACTTTGTCCAAGTAAGTATTCTGACTAAGTCCTATTAGTCTCTTACTTCTGTCTCTCACTATCCTTATTCCCAAAATATAGGAAGCCTCTCCGAGGTCCTTCATAGCGAAGCACTTCCCGAGCCAGGACTTAACCTCCTGCAGTGTCGGGATGTCGTTTCCTATGAGTAGTATGTCGTCGACATACAATACGAGGAAGCTTACTATACTCCCACTGGCTTTAACATATACACATGATTCATCTTCACTTCGCAGAAAACCAAACTCTTTAACTTTCTCATTGAAACAAAGATTCCATCTGCGAGACGCTTGCTTAAGTCCATAAATGGGCTTCTCAAGCTTGCACACTCTATTGGGATGCTTTGCATTGACAAAACCCTCTGGCTGAGCCATATAAACATCCTCAGCCAACTTCCCATTAAGGAAAGCGGTTTTGACATCCATCTGCCATATTTCATAGTCATGAAATGCAGCAATGGCCAGCATCACCCTAATAGATTTTATCTTGGCAACCAGTGAGAATGTTTCATCATAGTCAACTCCAGGAGTTTGAGTGAAACCCTTCGCGACCAATCGTGCCTTATATGTGTGCACATTCCCATCCATGTCAGTCTTCTTCTTGAAGATCCACTTGTACCCAACCGTCTTACGACCTGGTACATGGTCAACCAAATTCCAAACTTGGTTGTCATACATGGACTGAATCTCGCTGTCCATAGCCTCTTTCCATTTCGTAGACTCTGGGTCTGCCATTGCTTCCTTATGGCTGTTAGGTTCGTCCAGATTCACTAGTGTACTATCACTAATGAATGTATCCCCTTCTGTAGTAATATGAAAACCATAAAGCTGGGGTGGAACACTGTAACGTCGTGATTTTCACCATAATTTTGTTTAAAACATTTATTTAACAGAATACGTTAGCGGAAGACTTAGTTTTAATTCCAAAACATTTTCAAAACCACAACGTTACTCCAAAAACTCAAACGAAATTCCAAACCATTTAAAATGTAAACAAAAGTACTTTAAAGTAAAGAATCAAAACGTGTCCAAGAGTGGTATCGTTAATATAAATCTACTACCCATAAGAACCCTTCTCACCAAGACCAATCTTCTAAACTACCTACACCAATAAAGGCACAAAAGAGAAAAGATACAAGTGTCAGCCCCTGCTGAGTGAGTTCATAAAGTTGCACATAAAACATACAAACCCCAAATGGGTCAATCATTCATTTTATGATGAAGCATAAAGATGATAGACAAATACAACTTACAAAACAACCGCATATCATAATTATTCAACCGCATACATGCATATATGTTTAATCACAATTCTACCACATAACGTATATAATCAACCAAATACCACATAAGCAACCGCATAGCATATAATTAATCACATTTCATATTTAAGCAACCTTTAATTGTTCAACCTTTTATTAATAACCAACCTTTGTTATATATTCAACCTTTTAATATGCAACCAACCTTTTGTTTCATGTTCAACCTTTTATTAATAACCAACCTTTGTTATATATTCAACCTTTAATATGTAACCAACCGTTTGTTACATGTTCAACCTTTTATTATATCTATCCAACCGATTGATAGAAAAGTATCTCTTAGTGCTACCTAACCCAAGAGAAACACCCCGTTCACTACTTGTGTGCACGGCCAGCCGAATGCTCTAAGTGGCTCATGACTTCCACCCGCAACACCAACCCCGTGACTTCCACTTTCGCTACTCCGACTTTGCAAAGTACAAGTACCCCGCGGTATCGTTCAGGATCGGTACAAACGGTGCCAATTCCACCGATACACCTCCCGATTCCCACGTGATGTTTGCGCTGGCCGCGAACGAGGGACCAACATCACTCCAGCCCACGAACACCAAAGTGCCCGCAAACCATGTGTCACACGGTCATCTAGAAATACCGGCAACTAATCACCGTTGTGGCTATAGCTCTTCCTATAGGTACTCTTTCAACCTAGTAGGCACCCTCAATGATCCGGATAAAGTTTTAGGCACATATCATGAACTACCCAAACCCTCTATGCATAACACCGCAATGTCATTTATAAATTAAGCAAGTCATATAATGCATACCATATGAACGTGTATTAAACATGCAATGTATTCATAACCAACACATCAAAACATAACCATCCATCATATTTCAAGCAACTTAAGCTAGCATGTCATATACATCAAGTACATCAAAGTATAAGCAACATAGCAATTACGTCATATCATGGCATTAGCACAAAGCATATATTAGCATCACAAATATCATATCATCACCAATCACAAGTAATGACATGGTCATCCTAAAGTGAATCAAATCACCATCCACGGATTGCACGTTTCAATAATGCAACCTTAGTGAGTTAAAACTATGAACTCACCTTTAGCCTTGATGAAATCTTCCTTCTATTCCAAGTCTTGAACTTACTTGAATTTCTCAAGGCTCCACCTAAACACCACACATAACATTCAATTAACAATCAAAATATATGTTTCAAAAATACAACTTTATTCTAACTTTTATATTAATTTTTATAGTTTCCCTGCCCGACCCCCGTTCAGTGTTTTAAGCATAAAACCTAATCTACAGCTCCATTTGGGATGACATCAGACATTCTGAAAACTAGACTCGATTTCCTAGAATTTCATGAGACATGAGCATCTTCCAATTCTGCCCATATTAGCAGCTATAGCTCTCGCAAGATGGGGAAAAGTTGCTGTGCAGAATTCCAACATTCACCAAAAATCACTATATGATTCAAGACTTTAGGTAAACGATTATAGTCGCTCAATTTTACACACAAGATGATTGAATGATAGTTTTAAGACATCGATTATGTACTTTATGAGAATACCAAATAGATGAAACAAAATGTTGAGAGTAGAATGCCTAAACATATAGACAAACGTTTAGAAAAAAGTTCCAGATTTTGACCCGTAACAGCCACCTGTTCAAAGCCATTTTAACACCACCAAGGACTGCAAATTATACAATATATTTGAATATTCCAGTAGTTTATACTTTTAGCTTTTCAGAAAGTACTTTTAAAAGTCCAAACGACTTTTCTACAATTTTATATGATTTTTACAAAACAGTCTATCCGTGCAGTTAATTTCCGACCAGTCAGTGAAAAAGGCGATTTTCACCTAAGTTGGAGGCAACAACAGGTCCTCGAAAAATTCATGGACAAACTACACTCAAAATGAAAACTTTGAGAGTTTACAGATCACTGATACGACCTCTGATGATTTTTCTATATTTTTTTTCAAAACATGGGCAGAATGGGAAATTTTCAGAATTTCCCAGCAATGCATTCTAAGGGTTAATTGACAACTTAACCCATTGAGTCACAACCAAAATCAACTATAAGTTGTAAATCGAGTTCTTAACAGTAGCAACATGTCAAGAAGTTAAAATCACAATTTCAACCTCAAGCCATGATTCAAATTACATTGCTTATATGGGAAAAACAAAGTACTTTGCTAAAAGAGAAAACACCACTAGGGCTTGAGTTTTCTCCACCATTAAGCTTCACATCAAGACCTTTTAGGGACTGTTTTGAGAACCTTTTTGATGGCTCAAAACAAGGTCTTATATGTAGAAAATTTACACACAATCATTTGAGACAAAAAGAAACAAGAAGCATGACATCAAGAAAACAATTTTTGACCCCAAGTTTACAACCAACTCTTGAGCATCAATACTAACCTTTGAGGGATTGTTTTAGAAGGATTTTCTCAGCCATAATTGATCAAAATACACACCCAATATGGCTGAGAATTGATCATACATAAACTCTAGAATTGAGAGTAGGAAGAAGAAGACTAATTAAACCAAAGGGATGCATTACAACTGTAACATCCCAAATTTGAAGGCCAAAAAATTTCGTTTTTAAATAAGTTATTACATAAAACCATCAGTATAAAACATTCATAATAACATATCGTGTCAAACCAAAATTTCAGTAATCAAAACATAAAACCATATCAGAGTGTAATCCCAAGGATCTCATGTGCGGAAAACATAGTGTGATGCGTTGCGATCAAGCCGACTCCTTTCCTTTAAAAACGAGTACCTGAAACCAAAACTAAAAACCGTAAGCACGAAGCTTAGTGAGTTCCCCCATCATATCACATACCATACAATCACATAGCATACATACTGCCAGGCAATTCTGGGGTGCCCGACCTACCCGTGTCGGTGCTGACTTACCCGTGTCAAGCCATTCTGGGGTGCTGACCTACCCGTGTCAAGCCATTCTGGGGTGCTGACCTACCCTTCGGTCCTAACAACCGAACTCTGGGGACTATCTCACCCCATACTACTACTATCACACATATCATAACATAATCATACTTTCAGGCATATCTGGGGTGCCCGACCTACCCTTCGGTCCCTACGACCGAGATGCGAGGACTATTTCACCTCCTGCTACTACTATCACATATAACATATCATGCCAGCATATAAACATATCATAAAATACTGTCGGACATATCTGGGGTGTCCGACCTACCCATCGGTCCTAACAACCGAACTTGGGGACTATTTCCCCCTACTACCACTATCACATATAACATATCATGCCAGCATATAACATATCAGGTAGTAGCAAACCTATATGAATATCACAAAGACAATCATCTAACATACAACTCCTACTGGTGGGCCAACATTGTGGTCATAGACCCACCGCTACTGGAAGGTAACTCACCACACACTGGTGAAGTCCCGTAGACACAATCCCACACTGCTGAAGTCCTGCAGACTCAACCCCAGCTGCTGGCTGACAGATTCCCAAACTGTCAACACCAAAATAACACCCAATTAATAATTGGGTTCCACTACATAACCATGAGTACATACTTTGGATAATTACTACATTACCCCAAGCTTGGCTTTATGCAAGCCCAAGGCCCAATCCAAGGCCCAAAAGTCCAATTATGGCTCAAAGCCCAACATATGGCCCAATTTTCCAAATTGGGCCCAAACCTTTACAAGGTCTTACCATAAGGCCCAACCATTTATTTCAATCCAACCTTTGACAGTCTTATGGTCCAATATCATATAATCATTAAAGCCCAACTATGGCCCATCTATGGCCCAATTTTCCAAATTGGGCCCATCTCCTCATATGGGCCTTACCTCCAAGCCCATTAATTATTCTAGTCCAT
The DNA here is from genome assembly GCF_052849685.1 of Lactuca virosa. Taxonomy (NCBI): domain Eukaryota; kingdom Viridiplantae; phylum Streptophyta; class Magnoliopsida; order Asterales; family Asteraceae; genus Lactuca; species Lactuca virosa. Next base: position 27,375,460 of record NC_136433.1, read on the forward strand.
TTTCTTGATCTCGGATGGCCCATTAATAACCCGATCATCAAGGCCCAATAGAAAGGCCCAACAATAAACCCAAGAAAAATTAGGGTTTCACATAAAATGACGATTAGGGTTAAGTGTTTCTCACTTAACCCATTAAGGACTTAATCCATTAAGTCCATCACTCTTCTAAATAAATCATAGGGTATGATTGGGCTTAATACACATGCACTTCCATTCTAATGGCCCAAATGTGGTTCCCGATAAGTCCAATATTAGGGTTTTCTAAACCCTAATTTGGGTTTCCAACCCCATCTTAGCCCAATAGGCCCAATTGATATGCCTTTTGATCAATTAAGGTTCATTAAGCCCATTAGGGTTTATTAGGCCCATTAAGCCTCATTAGGCCCATTAGGGTTTGTTAGTCCCTTTGTCCAAACATCCAAACAAGTCACGACCCAACAAGGCACACCGCCACCCGACACGGCGGCCGGTGGCGGCAGGAGGCGGCAGCCACCACCCTAAGGTGGTGGTTTTTAGTTTCTTTCCATTATTCAATTTGTAATTTACACTTTACAATGCTGAAACTTAAAATAAACACATACACTAAAAAAACATAAACACACACACACAGCCACCTAATGGTGGCCGACGGTGGCGTATGGCGGCAGCCACCACCCCACGGTGGTGGTGGTTCTCTTCGGATCTCCGGCCAAGATGCACTCCTGCAACCTTATACCATCACAGTATGCACACACTCCAAGATAATCACACGCACATAACATCAGAACACACATAACCATCATTAGAAGCGCACCAGTCTCGGCCACCCCTACGGTGGCGTGAAGCAGTCGAACGAACAAGAAGCTACGCTATACACATCGGAACCACAACAGAGTCGCATCACCGGACATAAATGGAGAAGGGAAAGAAGAATATGGTAGGGAGAAGGTCGTCCGATATCCGAACAGTAGCAACAACCAGGCTATCTCGAACCTCTACTTCCCGTGACTGGACATCGACTTCGCAGCTCACACTTCGCTGTTTTCAGTGCAAAAACCTGGTCTCGGTGGTCCCTGTCGTTCACGGTGTCGCCGACAGCGATGAAACTTTGACGAAGCAGCAGCGTCAGGATGCTGTCTTCCACCCCTAGTCGGTCTCCGATGTTAACGGTGACGAGGACTACCCGATGATGCTGGGCGGCCGGAAAAACGAACGAAGTAGATGATGGTGGTGCCGGATCGGAGATGCAGAAGGAGGGTAAGGTGGCGGCCATGGGTGGTCACTTGTATGGGTGGCGGCTGAACATATCTTCTTAGGGTTAGGGTTAGAACCGGTAGTGCTACTTATATACCTGATGCCATAAAGCCTTATTTCCATAATTGCAGAAACAGTCCCTCTCTATCCAATTCTTTTCAACTATGATCCAAAATTTACCATTTGAACCCTGCTTCCTGAATCCTTTACAATTGAAGTCCGAATTTTACCTATTTAACCTCAGCCAACCAAAAACCCTTCAACTTAAGTCCTCATAGTTACCATGCAGCCCCTCCTCTACAATTATTTTCAAATGAGGTCCATAGTTAACTCTTTAGCCCCTGTTTTCCATAAATCCTTTCATATTAGGTCTAATACTTACCAAACAGTCCCCATCTTCTAAAATTGTGACAATTAGCCCTTCGAGACCATCCTTTGATATATAATTTTATTTTAGGGCTACTATTCGTTCATTAATTTATTTATTTAACTAATAAATAAACAGGGTGTTACAACTCTCCCCCACTTAAACTAGATTTCGTCCTCGAAATCATTCCTTACCATCTCTTATGCGCCGAACCACTCGAGTAACATGGACACCATCCTGGGCACACCCTAGCCTTCCCAGGGTAGCCGTGACCAGTGTTCGCAAAGCCATAACATCCGCAGGAGAACGAACTCCTCGCAACAAGACCACATCTACTCCATCCGAATCTGCTGTCTTGAGATTGTCTGATTCCCTGATAGACCACTCATACAGAATCATTATCGTTGAATCCCGCCCGTTTATCCCTCAACAGGCTACTCCACTTCTGATAGGTCGAGGTTCCCACTATAAAACAGGGTCACAAACCCAATTATCCTTGCAGATCACTTATACTTGGCCAAGGCTCAGCTGAACCCGCTGTGAGTGACTTGTCACTTCCCAGATCAACCAGCTATTTCGTCCTTACTTGCAACCTGAAACACAAATGCTATCACTGCCCACACACTGAAACTGCTCGAACATTGAACTTCCTGAAGCAGTATGCTGCTACATAGCTGCTTCCTAAAATCTATCGAGACCTCCTGGGTCTCAATTCGCTCGCCCATCATCTGAAATATCGGGTTTCTGCCTGGCTGTGGAGCCAAAGGACTCCCACTTAGTCATCTCGCACGACTTCTGAACGTGATCCTTCTCTGAAACTAGTTGCGACTAGTTATCATGCCACTGTGGTTCTAACAACCTCCTGATCTAACCGATCGGGTCCATGCGTCGTACCCTGTCATCATCCAATCCAAGACTAAAAGTGATCACTACCTAACCAATGGTAGCCTTACATCACCAACGCCCTTACGCAGTCCATTACTTCCCTGATCTCATAACTGTAGTGGCGTTCCTACAGTCTTATCACTGGCTCAACCAGATCTAATCCATCTGGGTAATACCGAAATCCAATATGGGGATTTCCATATCCTCACTGCTGCACCCGAACTGGTGGGTACTACTGTTCCTCCCGCGTTCTAACAACACGCTCATGCCATCTACCAACCTAGTGAATGCTACGGCTACACCCGCAGACTTACAACACTCTATCACTATCTAGCTGCTAGTGAATGCTACGGCTACACCCGCAGACTTACAACACTCTAATACTATATGGCTGCTAGAGAATGCTACGGCTACACCCGCAGACTTACAACACTCTAACACTATATGGCTGCTAGTGAATGCTACGGCTACACCCGCAGACTTACAACACTCTAACACTATATGGCTGCTAGTGTATAAATAGTTCTTCTAGTAACGGAACAACTAACGTTGTTTAATTAATTCCATTTTAACCTCAAAAAGCTAAAATACTTTGCATAAATAGTTCTTCTAGTAACGGAACAACTAACGTTGTTTACGATAGGATTTTTGGGTCGTTACAAACACTAACCCTTTCGGAACGTCTAAGAGGTAAGGACTCGTCAATTGGTTCAACCAGAGTTTCCTCCTCTGGTTGAGTGCCAGTGTTAGAGGTTCCTTCATCTCTTGATTCTTGAAGCTCTTCAAGATCGATTTGCCTCCCACTGTCTCTTTGGATTATGATTTCTCGCTCTCGAAAAACCCCTCTTCTCGCAACGAAGACAACATTGTCACTCGGTCTGTAGAAGAGATATCCAAAGAATTTCTGTGGGTAACCGATGAAAATACATCACTCACTGCGAGGTTCGAGCTTGTCGTGAGTCTCTCATCTTACGAAAGCCTCGCAACCCCAAACCTTTACATGTGCTAACGAGGGAGCTTTCCCTGTCCACATCTCGTGAGGTGTTTTGGCAACCTTCTTCGTAGGGACTAGGTTAAGGATATGGGCGGCAGTATCTAAGGCATACCCCCAGAATAATATAGGTAGCGAAGCACGACTCATCATGGAACGAACCATGTCCGACAAGGTTCGATTACGCCTCTCAGCTACACCATTCAACTGTGGTGTCCTAGGTGGCGTCAATTGTGAAACTATTCTGCATTCCTTGAGGTAGTCGTGGAATTCGAGACTTAGGTACTCTCCACCTCGATCAGATCGAAGCATATTGATTTTCCTACCCAACTGATTCTCCATTTCTTGCTTGAACTCTTTGAACTTTTCAAAGGTTTCTGACTTGTGCTTGATTAAGTAGATATACCCATATCTGTTATAATCGTCTGTGAAAGTCACATAGAAGCGGTTTGCATCCCTTGTGGTGGATCTAAATGGTCCACACACATCTGTATGTATGAGATCCAATAAACCCTCACCCCTCGCACAAGTGCCAGTGAAGGGTGACTTGGTCATCTTTCCAAGTAAACAAGATTCACACACGTCATCGTCCCTAAGGTCGAATGACTCCAACACTCCATCCTTTTAGAGTTGGGCTATGCGCTTCTTGTTGACATGTCCAAGACGACAATGCCACAAGCATGCTTTATCCATACTATTGGAAGAATCAACACACAACACATCATTTCCTAAGTTATCTACAATCATCACAGTTTCATATATTCCATTACAAGGAAATGCTTCAAAATATAAAACATTATTAAGATAAGCATAAATAGAACCCTTTTCATTATCAAATGAGTATCTAAAACCTTGTCTATATAAACCATGAAATGAAATGATGTTTCTTGCCATATTTTGCGAATAGCAACAATTGTTTAAATCTAAATCTAATCCATTACTAAGCACTAAGGAATATACTCCAATCTTGGTGACAGGCGACGATCTTCTGTTTCCCATGATCAGATTCATCCTTCCATGCTCCACATCCCTATTTCTTCTTAGTCCCTGCAAATCAGAACATATGTGAAAAGCACATCCTGTATCAAGAACCCAAGAAGTAGCATGCGATAAACCATTAGATTTAATTGTGTAAATACCTGTGAAAGATGGCTTGATCTTCCCATCCTTGATGGCCTGCAGATATTCTAGGCAGCTTCTCTTCCAATGCCCTATCTTGTGGCAGTGGTGGCACTCTGCCTCCTTAGGGTTAGAGTTGGGTTTAGCAGAACCAACTTTGGTTCCACTAGAAGAGGTACCATCTTGGGACTTTCCCTTGTGGTGGATCTTTGAGGGAGCCTTCCTCTTCTTACCCTTCCCTTGTTCTATTGCCAAGACAGGAGCAGCAGCGGGAGTTGGAGTTGATGCAACAGATTTATCCTTGAGGTTGCTCTCAGCAGTCCTCAACAGGCCCTGAAGCTTGCTCAAGGAGACCTCCTCTTTATTCATGTGGTAGGTCATGCGGAACTGGCTATAGCAGGGAGGCAAGGAGTGAAGGATAATATCAATTTCCAGCTCTTCATCAAAGTTCACATTCAACTTTAGCAGGCGATCGACATATCTCTGCATCTTTTGCAGATGAGCGGTAAGGGACTCTCCATTACCCATTTTGGTAGTGATCATCGAGGTGATGATCTCGTACTTTTCTTGCCTAGCGCTCTGGTGGTACCAGTCCAGCAGATATTGGTGCATCTTGTAGGGGTACATGTCCTCATAGGACTTCTGGAGTTCTGCAGTCATAGTCGTTAACATGATGCAATGGACTTTCGTGGCATCACGCTCATGGGCCTCAAAGGCCGCAATCTCTTCAGCAGAGGCAGTGTTGATGTCAATCTCCTTCAGCTTCTCATCGAGAACATACTCTTTGTCCTCGTAGCGAGTGACCATGCGAATGTTGCGGATCCAATCATTGAAATTGGACCCATCAAAGTGTTGGGTTTTTGAGCATTCTAACACTCCTAAGTGTACATGCAACCCTAAATACCTTGGATCTATGTTTTCTCTATTATACATGCAAATATGAATATTCCAAGGTATTACCCTATCTAGCATACAATCCTTGATACTTGGGTAATATAACAAGTTAGAATACATACCTTTTAATGAAGCTTGAAGTCTTGAACTTTAAGAGCTTAGCCCCAATAGTGTGGAAGCCTCAAGTGGAATCACAAATCACCAAAACACCTTGGAAAACCTTTAGAGAATATGGATACTTGGCTCACACTTATGAAATCGGTTATTGCCCTCTTTAGTGTATTCACACTAGCCACTAGCCTAATTTCATGAACCATAAGACCCTTTATATATTGTGGAGGATTAGGGTTAAACCCTAATACCCATAACCTTTCATTTCCTAGGATCCATGGGTTAAAGCTCCATGGACTATCCATGAAGACTTAGCCCAACCTAAATGAACTTGGCCCACTACACATATATATCTAAGAGTCCATATTTAATTAGTTCCTTTTGATCACTTAATTAATTATAAATTAATTCTTGATCAATACTAATTAAATAATATGATTATATATTAATATATTAGAACTTATAATATATTAATATAAATCATAAATATACTATTCTCAAAAGACTATCCACATAAATTGTGCCGGTGAAGTGCAACCCAAATGGACCATGCCGGGTCGGGTCAAGTACATACCAAATATAGTTATGGACTTAGACATTAATCCAATAGTCTCCCACTTGGATAAGTCTAAAACTATTATTGAGTATGACTTCAAAAACCAACTGGCAATCGTAGCTCTTAAAGCCGCTGTCGAACTCTGATCTTGTCAACGAACTCTGACCTTTGTCAATGACTTGTCCATTAGATAAGGGATCATATATTCCTCCATTCTAGATATCATATGGACTGAGACATGGATTATCAATCATTCTCTCTGTCCATTTGTTGTTTCCCGATTTCCGATTTATGATGACTGACTGATTGAACAAATCAAATCAGTCCTGGCTTGGCCAAGCACTCACATGTGTCATCACTAAATCATCGAGGGGCCCACAGATATCGCTTTTATCCCGAAGGTAAAAGGAATGGATAAACTTCGACTCATATGACTTGTTCTACTACTTGTTGAATCATACACAAAGGCATGTTTTATAACATCGAGTTACCGAATGCGTTTTCGTGCAATCAATGTACAACCAACTCATAGTAACAACTCATATCTCTAGGTTTGAAGAATATAAGATATTATCGTCTCATGATCACTCGTGATAAAATCCATGAAGTGATTCAAATGAGCGCAGGTTGAATCCAATACTCAGAACTTATGAGCACTCATGAGTGTTGTAGCACAACTTTGTCCACCAACTTGGACCTCTACAAGCCAACCCATGACAGTCTTGATTCATATCTACTTCCAACATATGACCGACTGTAGATGGTTTGAATAACTTAGTCATTCCGGAAGAATAACCTAGTTATTATGGAAGTCAAAACATGCAAAGTGAAACACAAGAATAAATGAATCAAATATGGTATCAAACCCTATGAATATAAATAGACCACTTTTATTTATCACCATACTGATTACTTATTATTCATTGTTTCGGTTTTATCAACTTTATACCTGAATTAAAAACACTAGTTGTCCCATGCTCCAAGCATGTACACTATGTTTTTCTAAACAATAGCTTTGACATACACCAAGTATGCACTCTATGTTTGTCTATGATCCTTTTCTTTGTGAACTAGATCAATTGAACATAATTTCAATGATTCTCTTTTCACACTCCCAAATCCTTGTCGTAAATGTAAGAATTCCTAACATTTATCGAAATCTGTTTAGATTTTAAACTTATATGCACTGTTCCTCTTGTAATGATTATGCACAAAGCCATGAAGACTTGGCAACAATCATTACAGAGTATTCCAATGGAGAGCAATTCCATGGAAACGATGTATCAAATTCAAAGCGCATTGCTTTGAACATGCTTCTTGCATTAAGTTTCTTTAACCTTACACAGATTGCTTCCACCTATGAAGACAACTCTATATTCCCATTTTGACTACCACTTCTGAACAAGCGTTGCCTCTTTTCAAACTATGTCAATATGGTCCTTCCAATATTAACAGTATACTTCCCACTGTCCTTGAGCAACCAATCTTTGGTAAACCTTAGATTGTCCTCGACAATTGCTTAATCACTTTAGTTATATCCAATTTTAGACATTGTTCCCCTTAATGCCCCAAGGCATTTGGAAAATTCAGAAAGGATAAATATTATAGCACATGTAATCGATCTTGTACCCAAAGTAAATGGGACACGATTCATGATGTTTCACATAAAGACATGGTTCTAGACCAGTCTTTTTCCATAATAATTTTTTGTTTGCCATATTCTCAAAATTTGACTATGAAAAGGGATGCCGTAATCATAATCGAATTTTGAGAACGCAATATATAGAATTTTCTTAAGTTGAACCAATCCAACATGAAATTCATATATATATATTCTTGACTAAAGGTGATTAAAATCTCAATATAAGCTCTTTAGAATGATTATAAACTCAATCTAAGCTTTTTAGAATTGAAATGAAGTATAATTTCCTCTCTCTTAATTATAGCAAAACAACTTTTTCAACCCCTGCAACCTCACGAATTGAAACTTTTGTTTTCTATAATTAACATTGCTAACTTGCAATACTTATCATAATTATGATGCTCCCACTAACATGATGATTATTAGCATAACACTTATGCTCCCACTAGCTTTGACATGTATCCAGAAAACAGCTGGACCTCTAGAAGTCAATACTTTATTGACATTCTTACCAAAGTTCAGATTTCTGATACTAGATTGCTTTGATAAGACTTTATCAAAATCATACACCTTATCTTAGATAGATCACAGGTGTGTCTAAACAATTTCAGAACTATGAAAAGGGATTCCATAATCATAGTCTCAATTGTTTAGACCTTTTGCCATTTCTCATAAGTCCATGTTAGTGTGTCGGTTAACCACGCACGCTCCACTAACGACTTTGAGAACTGCAAATATCACAATTGCTATCTACTTAAAATCTACTTAGTGAAAGAATTTCCTCACTATCAATTTCATGAATCGGAGAGAAACCTTATGACACTTAGATTTTATGGTGTATGTGTTCTTATCCATGTGAATTTGTCAAACCATAATCACAAGACTAGGTTAGTGACAAATCCTAACTCATATGGATTGAACTTGTGCAATCTTAACTTCTTGCCACCTGGCAGCTCAAGGGCCTGCCATTGCTTCCAAGTAGCTATGCAAACAATTGAGAACATGTAGAACTCAAATGTATAGCCAACTTAACTGGAATGGGCACAGAAATGTCAACACGATAGGTTATAAATCTCTAGTTGTGTGCTAGTGATGAAATACAGGTTTTATTCTTGATTACTTCTTGAAACCCTTTCAGGATCTTTTAGACTCCCACTGTCTCCTTGACCTATAAGACTTTCTTGCCAAATATTCATGAGATAGTGTGGATTCTAATCACAACAAACACTTAACATAATTGGCCTAAGTTGGTCTCTATTTTATCCAAAACATCACAACTTACCAAATTCAAATGTACAAGAGTAGAAACCCTTTTACTCTTACATTTCACTAGTGTTAATAAACCTTCTTTAAGATGTGTCACTCAAGTTACATTTGTTGTGGGCTTGATCAGTGCACAAGAATGTGTACTCGATCCCTTAGTCCTTTACTTGACTCATACATCCATGTGAACAAGTAATTAGTCTTAATTTGCCAATGCTTGAAAGTTCTCATTCATCATACTATACAACTTGCATGATTCCAAGTTTCTATCCAACTAAAACTTGGGTGATGAAAATCTTTCGTTATTTGGAAAATTTAGACACTACCACAAATGAAAGAATCAAATTCATATTTCCACTCTTGCTATTAATGGACTCATATAAGCAACATTTTTTTTTCCTTTTCACAAATGCCATTGTAAGGATATTTTAAAATAAATAAAATCAAAAAAAAATTTCCTTTTATTTTAAAAACTTTGCGGAAAAAACTATCCTTACAGTGCAAAAGCAAATGAAAAACTTTGTTGTTATCTATTCCTAAGCAATATATCATAACTCCTAAGCAACAGCTCAAAATTCTGATCACAGAACCATGCGATCGAGATGCATCTTCGCGATCAGAATCAGCATATACTTCCTTTAAGTTTCTTCACTTTTCTTTGATTCTTAAGACATCAACATGTGACCCAGTCACATCATGTAACAAGAATCTCAGAATAGAAATTTAACAGAGTTAGATAGTGGACTTTACCTGAAGTAGAGTCAATCTTCTTGACTTGATCAACCTTATGATCTTTCAGGTAAATAGGCTGCTTCGCAATCAATGCCCCTTCCTTTGGCAAGAGAAACATAGGGACTCTTTGGGAATGGTACATGGGACTATCGCAGACTTAACCTTTCTCTTTACCATTTGGTCAACCTAGTTGACTATGGTCAATCCCTTTCCTTGGGAAGAGAAGGCTTTTCTAGATATCCAATTTTACCATTGTTAATGTCCATGGTAGCTTGGGAAGTTGATATACTAATCAAATTTGCTCTCCCAGTGCTCCAAATTATTGCTGATTCAGCAGCACCAAGCAAATAGATAAGATCATTAAGGGTCATGTCATAGTCTGTTTCATAGTAGTCCCAAAGGAATTCACTATGTGACTTAGAAAGTGATTGAACCACCAACTTTCTCAAGAGTTTGACACCCAACTCTCCCGGCTTGTCAATATGTGACTTCATCTCCAAGATGCGATCACACATAGACCTTGCTTGCCAATAGGGCTTGAGTGACCTTGAACTTGTGGGTTAGGGAGAATAACTGGAGGAGGTGGAGGAAGTGAAGTTCCAAGAGATTTGGGAGGATCATAGATGTCTGAACCAGACATCTTTTTGGGAGATATTCAAGATAGTTGATCTAAAGTCCTTAATATAACACCCAATATGAAATATTAAGGCTAGGACCCAACAAACTATTTTATAACTTGGAAGAGGGATGCCGTAATCCAAGCTATAAAATATTTGAAGGTAGGTGAATGACGATTCACCAATTTCCACCAAGATAAACGAAATGTATTATTAGGTTTTAATTGGTTTTGAAACTCCTAGATTCTTTTGAGATTCATTGAACTTTTCAAAGGCATGTTTCAATCTCGAGTGTGCCCTTCAGGTTTTGTGATTGGGATGCCGAGGATCACAAAACAAGGTGTGAATAACCATGCAAATATACTTGGTACCCTTAATATTTACCCCTCAATCGATGTGCCGGTTAACCACACACGCTCCACCGATACTATGATAAACATTAAGTTACCCTTTGCCTACCTTGTTAAATCAAGCTAGTGTGCCGGTTAACCACACACGCTCCACTAACTGACTTAAGCAAAGTGCAAAGTGTAATTTCATGGGTTAACACCAAATTCACATTTTCCTAAGTAATTAAGATTGGGTATTATTAAGAGTTTAGTTACTTAGTATTTATCATTAATACTTTTAATGAAGCGAGAATTATAAAAATATCATTAAAACTATCCTTGTCCTAACCGTTCGGCTAACGACCCTCCACCGGTCATGGAAGCGGTGGGTGAGAGTGGACACCCATTAAACTGCCATTTTATAGGCACTAACCTTATACCCCCCTTATAGACCAGCTTCGTGAATGAGGCCTACTAATGGTAAGACGACTTTACTCTTATACATATATATAAATATTATTAACTTATAATATTATAAAGTATAAGGGTTGAATTTTAACTTTTAAAATTCTAAGGGCTTAACTTGGAATTAAAGTATTCATAAGTGAAAACTTTACAAATTCCAAAACTTGAGGGCAAGTTTTTGAAACTATTCAAAACTTTTCATTTCATAACTTATGAGTTTAATGGTTCATTAAAATGAAGACTCTTCATTTTTTATGTAACCTCTTATTCTTTAATAACACTTTTAAAGAAGTGACTCTTAAACATCCATAACTTGATGACAAGTTATGGAGTAATAATACTATTTAATGAAAAAGACTTTTCATTTTTTTTATGTAACCTATGGCACTTTTATGAGTTTTAAGATTCATAAATGTGACCTTTTATGTAACTTGAGGACAAGTTACAAAAACACATTTTATGAACTACCTCTAGATTAATTAAGATTGAAAACAACTAAAACACAATTTTTTTTCCATTAATCTAAACTAACTCATAAATCAAGGAAACATAAACACTTTTGGTAATCCATAACTTATGGAGTTAAATGCTTGTTTTATGATGAAACTTTTCATGTTCCACAACTTAAGAATAAGTTATGGAATTCTTTAAAACATTAACACCAAATTTTGTAACTCCATAAAAACTTTGAATCAATTTTTTTTTAAAACCTTTTCATATCCATAACTTATGGAGGTTTCAAAACACTTAAGATCACAACTTTAAAAAAACTTTTGATCTCCAAAATTTTATGACAAAATTTGTAACTCCTTAAAACATTTAGATCAAACTTTTAAAACTAATAAAATAATCATATCATTTTATCTTTTACTAAATTTGACCTAATTCAACTCATATAACAAATGATTCAAATTTTACAAATAATTAGTTTTTCACAAAACAAGTAATTATCTTAAAATTTGACAAACTTCATGTTATTTTTTTCCTTTTTTTTCAACTTTGAAAATCAAACATTTGCATGAATATAACATAAAACAACCCATGGCTCTGATACCACTGTTGGGTTTTTGAGCATTCTAACACTCCTAAGTGTACATGCAACCCTAAATACCTTGGATCTATGTTTTCTCTATTATACATGCAAATATGAATATTCCAAGGTATTACCCTATCTAGCATACAATCCTTGATACTTGGGTAATATAACAAGTTAGAATACATACCTTTTAATGAAGCTTGAAGTCTTGAACTTTAAGAGCTTAGCCCCAATAGTGTGGAAGCCTCAAGTGGAATCACAAATCACCAAAACACCTTGGAAAACCTTTAGAGAATATGGATACTTGGCTCACACTTATGAAATCGGTTATTGCCCTCTTTAGTGTATCCACACTAGCCACTAGCCTAATTTCATGAACCATAAGACCCTTTATATATTGTGGAGGATTAGGGTTAAACCCTAATACCCATGACCTTTCATTTCCTAGGATCCATGGGTTAAAGCTCCATGGACTATCCATGAAGACTTAGCCCAACCTAAATGAACTTGGCCCACTACACATATATATCTAAGAGTCCATATTTAATTAGTTCCTTTTGATCACTTAATTAATTATAAATTAATTCTTGATCAATACTAATTAAATAATATGATTATATATTAATATATTAGAACTTATAATATATTAATATAAATCATAAATATACTATTCTCAAAAGACTATCCATATAAATTGTGCCGGTGAAGTGCAACCCAAATGGACCATGTCGGGTCGGGTCAAGTACATACCAAATATAGTTATGGACTTAGACATTAATCCAACACAAAGATCACTCTCCCACACAAGTTCATGAGTGAGAATGAGCCAGAGGAGTTTGAACCAGAAGCGTTGTTGTTGACGTTCGACATCTGAAAAGGAAAAAGAACAAAGTTTGATTAGAAACGAATTCCCCAATTAAACACCCAAATGAGAAATTAGGGCTAGGAACCAACAACATTATTCACAAATTAGAAAAGGGATGCCGTAATCTAACAAGCAAATAATTTGAAGGTAAGTGAATGTCGATTCACTAATTCTCCACCATGAAAAACGAAAAAGAGATTAAGTTTTAAATGTATTGAAAAACTCCTAGATCCTTTGAGATTCATTGAACTTTTCAATGGCATGTTTAAATCTCGATATGCCCCTCTAGTTTGTGACTGGGATGCCGAGGATCACAAAGCGGGTGTGAATAACCATGCAAATGTACATGGTGCCCTCATTGTTACAGTCACCTATTCGATGTGCCGGTTAACCACACACGCTCCATCGAACTATGACAAACAATGAGTCACCCTTTGCCACCTTTGCTTAGAACCCAATTAATGTGTCGGTTAACCACACACGCTCCATTAACGTCTTAGCAAGGGTACAAAGTGTAATTTCATGGAATTTCATCAAATTCACTTTTGCCTAAAGTAACTAAGATTGAGAATTTTGTAAAAAACATTTAGTTACTTTATACAGATTTATTATACTTTTAAATGAGGAAAGTTTGCCCTATCCTACCCGTTCGGCTAACGACCCTCCACCAATCAAGGAAGCGGTGGGTGAGAGTGGACACCCATTAAACGGCCATTTTATAGGCCATAACCTTATCGGCTTCGTGAATGAGGCCTACTAACGGTAAGACTAGCATTTAAGTTATACATATATATTAATCTTATAATATTATAAAGTATAAAGTTGAATTTTAAAACTTGTAAAAATTCTAAGGTTTGAAATTTAAATTGTTCAAATTAAACTTTTAATCACAGAATTTAAATTTCAAAACTTGAGGACAAGTTTTGAACTTTTCAAAACATAAAGGATCAAATAGCAAATAATTTTAAATTAAACAATTAATTTAATGATTATCTAAATCTGACCTAATCATGATTAATCATAAGATAATTCACCAAATAAATTCAAATAACCAAACATTATCAAATAAGGAATTTATTATTTAAATAATTGGTAATTATCTTTTGTTTTGTTAAGGATATTGTCAAACAGGTGATAAAATTCGGATTTTATTAAACCAAAACGATTTAGGTAAGTATCCTTAAGCAAAACAACAAGAAATCCCGAAAATCTCTCTGACAGACGCTCCGACTCGTCGAGTCCCCTTATGGACTCGTCGAGTTCATCCTACTCGTCGAGTCCACAATGGGACTCGCCGAGTCTGTCAGCCAGGGGGCAGAAAAAACGATTTTTAAAGCTTAAACAAATAAACAAGACATCAATACAATAGAAACCAATCAAGGCTCTGATACCACTGATGGGTTTGAGCCATAAGAACTTTCCTATGTGCACATGCAAACCCTAATGATTGGATCTAGGTTTCTCTATTGTACATGCAATTCATCCAAGTCTTGCAAACCCTAGATCTAGTGTATACAATTCGAATATGACATAAGAAACTCAAATCTAGATGATTACCTCTTGTAGCTTGCCTGAATCTTCTTGTTCTTGGAACTTAGAGTCACAAGTGTCACTCCTCTAATGGCTTACAAGCACCAATTGGCAAGAGGGCAATATGAGAGAGGGTAAGGACTTATGATTTTCGGCTCTAGGGTTTCCAGGAGAACAAGTGGCCGAAAATCATATCCCAAGGGTCCTATTTATACTGTGAGCAGTTAGGGTTTCAGTCAAAACCCTAATGGACAACTTAATCACCAAGCAGCCCATGGAACCTTCTGGAGTAAGGCCTTGGACGAAATCTAGATGGGTTCCTACCCATAATTTCGTCCATCCCTTAACCATAAAGGCTTCCCAGGCCAAAATGCAACTATAACACATTTGACAGTTTAAGCCCCTTTATTTAATTAATCTCTTTTAGCCACCAAATTAATTCTTAATTAATTTATGACTAATATTAATTAAATAATATGATTATTCCTTTAATATATTATTCTCATAATATATTAATAAATCATAATATCTTCTCTCTCTCCACAAATTACCCTGTCAAGTTGTTATGGTGAAGGCAACCCAAAAGGACCATGCACGAACGGGTCAAATACTTACCAAATATAGTTACGGGCTTAGACACTAATCCAACATTGTACTGTTCAATGTATGTTCAATGACTGTGATCCAACAACCTAACTTCGCGCTACCTGACGATTCCGCCGTCGGTCAGGGGTGTGACATCCGACGACGCTTCCTATCTTCGGCGAACAGTATTTCGGCAACCATTAGAAGGTGAAAATCAGTTTTTCGAACTTCTGTAAAGCAAATCTATAAACCTATGTACTCGGAATGTTCAAAAGGTCTTCCATTTAAAAATAAGAAAAACTCGCGAATCGGTTTCTGATTTCCCGAACAAATCGAACTCACGCTTCAATGGTGAGTTTCTACAACCCCTCTTTTACGGTTTTCATATTTGGGGGAGAATACATGCATGTTTAATGAAGTTTTGATGATTTTCAAGTTTTTATACACAAAATAGCATCATACTTTGTTATTCGTCAAAAGTTTATGAAATAGCAATCTAAAATGTATAAATCATCAATAAATCATATAAGTTAAAGTAGAATGCTATAAATGACATAATTACACCTTGTTGTGATATATTAATTATTATTAAGAAAAACCACAAGATTTTAAGTAGATTCCTATAAAGATATAAGTATATTTGACGAATCATAAATTATAATCCTTGTCATATATATGCACAAATATGTTAAGAAAGCATGAAAAGACATTATACATATAACCAAATATGTTATTCAACATAATTCTCTACAAAAGGGAAGTACGTTGCCTAAAATGGTTGAAGAACAATGTTTGAATAAGTATATAACTATTAGTTGAAAATAACAAAAGTAAACTCTTATTATATATAGATATGTAAAAATGATTTCAAAAACGAATTACTATATTTTTATATTTATTATAAAAAAGTAAATCATTTTTACTAAATTACGAAATGGATTTAAATGATCAGATAATTGATTCAGGATTTTAAAGAATCGTTATCTAAGAAATTATGTATCAGGTTAATTAAGTAATTATCGATTATTATGGAAATTGTTGGTTTCACGTTGGTTGAAACCTAGAAAATGTTATAAAAGCAATCGTTATGTTGCCCAAATTTCGTCATAACAGACAATAGAAATTTGGAAATCCTTAAGTCTTACGAATCTCAAATACAAAAAGACTTATATCAAAGATTATTCTTGAACAACCAAATTATAAGTAATCAACAATCTTATAATGTAAGGTTTAGGATTAGAATGCCTAGACACATTGTTAGGATCAGACATACACGGGACATTCTATATGAGATATGTTGTTTCTAAAAGCCATAGGAGCTAGTATCATTTTCTAAGCCGCGGGGTATGTTGTTGTCTACACTGAGACCGGTTGTCTTAGTAAAAATCCTCTGTGTTATAACCATTAATCCGTATGGAATGTGTAACATCAGGTATAGATTGGTGGTACCGATCTATAAGGGTAGACATCTCGCCAACGGTTGCTAGCTACAACCATTGTCTGACAAGTCGAAAAAATGTATTGACGTTTCTACTCTACTTACTCCACAGCATTGATAAATCGTTGGTGTGGAACTTCTTAGCATGCCCCTTCTTAGTGTCGGTGCAGAGGCTGCGAGTCGTAGTTCGGTTATGAGCTCATTATAGATCTCGATGTTGTTTTGTTACCGTATAAAATCGATATTGGGTTTATATTGGGTTTTGTTCACTTATGCTAGTTAGAAAGAGACTGTATGTAGTGGAATATTCTATGACTCAAAATGATAGGTTTCAATACCAGGAATTAAGTCATATAACACTTAATTAACAACATGACACGACTGGTTAAGTTTTATTAACTTACGATTAATAAGTCGATTATATAAACCCTTTGTTTTGTATGAAAACATTTTGTTATTGTGAGAGGAGTTTTCCCCACAAGTAAAGTGTCAGTTCCCAAATTAAGTAAGATAACACAAATAACTACTGCGACGCGCCTTTACAAGTTTAATAAACTAAAGATCTATGAGCTTTACATATAAACTATAAAATTGTTTGTACGAGATTTCAAGAGTAAAGTTGATTATTTTATGTTCTCACAAAATGTAACGTGTCTTTATTTTATATTATTTTCTATTCAAAATCCATGCGTAAAATGCATTTTGGTCACGAAAACCGTAAAATTTGATATAAGTCTGAATCACTTATATATTTGTCAAATTTTGTATTGTTGAATTTGAACAAACGATATTTCTAAATGAGTCCAAATATATTTTTATAACTTAACTATTCTTATACTTTTGATAGAGAAGTATGAATTTATAAAAACTGGTCAACCAGATGAATTTTATAAAACACTTTTGGTTATAACAATACTTTGTGTAAAAACCTGTAGAACTCACCAACAATTTTTGTTGACGTATCTTAATGCATGTATTCTCAGGTTTATTGACAGGGTGGAAGGATTTCCATAGAAGACTTTCCATTATTATACTATATCATTGTAAACGCCAAGTTGTTAGGCGCGTGTCGTGAATTAGCAATAGCCTCTGCTAATGTAATTTCTATGTCTAATATTATATTTTGTATTGTTCAATGTATGCTCAATAACTATGATCACTGATTTACGTTGCGCACCTCGGCGTTTCTGCCGGTAGTCATGGGTGTGACACATGTGCTAAGTCAAGGGTTTGGATAGGCTTCTGGTCATGAATGGTACCAGGATGGTGGAAAACATTACGATAAGAAAAGCGAGAAGCATTGAACAAAAAAATTCATTTTTCCATTTCTTAATAGACTTAGGAAGACCCTCTATGAAACTTTTCCCTCGAGAACGGAAGTAAAACCAAGCGCCACTACTACAAATCTAGAAGAAATATTGAAACAAATCGACAGCATGTATAACCAGATAAGCATGGCACAACAACTCAAAGCTAGTTATCTTGGATATGGAGTTAGGATTAAGTTGACACATATGGAGCTTCTAGGCTTCAATAATCTAGCCAAAAAAGGGCAACAGGGGTACCCTTAAACCACCAACAAAGTAATAGAGGTAGAAACCGATCTTACCAGAAGGAGGATGGTTGATTGTAGCACTAGTATCAGGGATTGAAACACCATCTTCGTCAACAAGATGGTACTTCTTCAAAATTTGGTCCAAGAGATCATGAATCACAGTCGACGACAACGCATGCATAGTAGAGCAAGACATTTTTTCTGGAGAAGACGAAGTAGAAATAACAAAGAGAATAATTTACAAGTCGTCGGGGAGGGAAAAAATGACGTGACAAACATTTATAAGGGTAAATAAGGTAGGAACATCAACCGCTGACAAACCAAGAGATCAAGTTGTTACTCGAATACTCAAGCGCATGTAACCAACGTCGGACACTTCGATACCTATGACATTTAAAAGCACATTTAAGCCCAATTATTAAAATGGTTTAAAAACTTCCCTTAACAATTAGGATGTGGGGCTTAATGGTATATGGGGGTCAACCCATACACAAAGACGATACAACACCACCAAAAGCAGCTTGACCACGTATAATAAACCCCTAGCTTATCGGGCTGGTACTCCTTAACAGAAGTAAACCGACTACTTAAACTGGGAATCAATATATTATGGCAACAAAATCACCCGTACGAATCCTTATGCAATTTCCCGAGAAACACGAAAAAGACAGTATTATTATATTGAAGAGTACAACCCTTGCATCCTACGGATAAAAACATCACCCGGTTAAAGGAGCAAGAACCCGTACCATCCCACTTGTATAAAAGAACATTGATACACACTCGTAAAGGCAAAACTCTCTCATCTTAAGAAATTTTACTACACTTCTACCCGCCATCTAACTTAGGCATCAAAGAGTAATATCGGGTCCATCCATCGGTATCGCTTTCTAACCTAGTGTGTGTCTATATTCCGCAGTGTGCCATCCTGATTGTGCATTAGACGAGGATTCATCCGATTCGTTATCAAGCATCTGGAGGGATACGTAGAAACAACTATCCCTCGCGATGTTAAATATTTCAACATCTATAATTAAAGCGAAAAAGAAGTGATCAAGGTACGAAAAATATGAAACACTAAATTGGTTAATAAGTAAATTATTATTATTAAATAAGAAATTGTGATGTCTAATGGACTATTAATAATTGCACATATTAACTTAGAAGTATAAATGAAAATATAGATAAATAATAATCAAATCCATCTTTGGTGCGGTTCGGTGTCTACGGTTCGACATAATATCGAAAACTGCACCGCATCGCAAATCATCGATTTTAGTCCGTTTTCGGTTTTCCGGCTTCTGTTTTTTCGAGTTTTTTTTATTTTTTTTTTATTTCTGTTCGGTTTTTGCTCACGCCTACCATTTGTCATGTTCACATTTGTCCATAAATACTTCAACCAGGTCTTCGGTATGCCCACATCAATGGGATTAACTTGGATAGTACTATGTGCAACACTTGTGATGTTGTCGTTGAAACTTTGGATCAAACTTTTTTTATTAGTAAGTGGCGATTAATACAGCGTAATTCTATACTTACCTCCCTCCCCTCCCCACACACACATACATTGCCCCATGTACCCCCTTTATGAGTGAGTAAGTGTATGTACCTCCAATGATTTGACTATTTATGAGTGAGAGATACATATAATAACATCCATATATATATATATATATATATATATATATATATATATAGACAAATAACTAATTAGTGGGAGATTGCCATGTTGATACTTTGACAATTCCAATGATTTTCAAGCCTTGGATCAACTAACAAATACTCACTTATTTACAAATGTAACACCCGGATCTTGAGGTACCCTTTTATATTTTTTCATTTCTGGTATTTTTGGGTTGCCACGGCGTGGTGGGAGTACCACGACGTGGCAATGCTAGATTCATTCGCGTGTTTCATTAACGTCGACATGGCGTGGCAGCATATGGCCACAACGTGGCAGCTGACATATGGGAAACCCTCAATTTCTAGGTATTTAAAGGAAAGTAGGAGGCTAGGGTTGCTCATTCTCAGCCTCCATCACTCTCAAACCCCAGAAACGCTAACCTTAATCCTCTTTGGTGATCTTGTGCTCATTTTAGTAATCTTGTGGTGGTTTTCAAGGGAGAAGAAGAAGAAGAGTAAGCATATTAATTCAACAAGAAATCCTTTCCTCCATTTGTGCGCATCTTGTGGACTCTTTGTAAGTCCTCAAGCTTCAACCTTTTGTGCTCTTAATCATACATCTAGGTTATTGGAGCATGTTTTGGTCCTTTTGGAGTGGTTTGTGTGGTTAAAAGACATAAAGTTTGCAACTTTATGGTTCTCTGTGTCCCTTAAATATTATATCTTATAGATTTGGATTTTGGGTCATATTTCCCCCTTTTTTTTTTACCTGGTTTGAAGAAGGACATGCATGGGTCATGCATGTACATAAAATTTGGATTTTTATGAACCATTAGGGGTCCTAGAAGCATTCTGGAGAAGTTGGATTAAGGACCTTCTGGATTAAGTGCTTAATGGTTGAGTCTTTGCCATTTTTAGCCTTATGGAACCTAGTGTGACATCCCCAAATTTCTCGGCCAGAAAAGACCGATTTAGTTTATGCTTTTAAAATAAAATCAGAGTAATCTTTTTAAAAGATGTTGCGGAATTTGTCCCCAAAACAAAACATGATAAAAATTTATCAAAACATTTCTTAAAGAAATATATATTTTCATTATATATCAAAACCTCGGGATGTCATGTTCCGATACATACCAAAAACATAAACAGTACATTATAAGCCTTACAACAGATATTTACATCTACTGGCCTATAATCCAAAAATCTCTCGTCATCATTCAACTATGCTCTGGGTCCACTACCTGTAATATAAAAGCTGAGTGGGTCAGGCTTGGGAGCCTGTTGAGCATATAGGGTTTTCAACCCATAAATAATAATAAATTTATTAAACTCATCAACCAAAAATAAATTTATTAATTTCATCAACCAACAATATCCCTGATTACCCGTTTCCGTTATCCTCACTTTACGTCCCTAAACACCTATCATAAGGGACCTAGTCTAAGGATTTTCATCGGGGTGACAACACTGCTTTATGGATTCCTCGACAATTTATGTCAAATAAGGCAACCATGAGGGGGATGGAGTACACCAGTGAACATATAGTTCACCAACACCTACAAGTTGCAAACCTGCTAGCGTTCCACTGGACTGTCTAAAAAGGTATGTGGTCGTCATCTATACTCCGCTAGATGACTACAACAACAACAACATCGATGCATCTCATCATTTTAACACACATAAACTATTTCATCTACCCATGTTTTACCCAACATATTTGTAGATAAAAATACATATACAGTTTAAAACTTGTATAGAACATCTATTCAACACCCATCTCAAATAAACAAACAATATAATTACACATAACACGTATTTTATAGAAAATACTTCATATCTATGTATAAGATGAAGGTGACTACACACTCACTTGATTTAACGATAATCGGGCAGCGCTTCGTTTCTTAAAACGATCGTTTCCGATAAAACGGGATGTTTTCCCAAAAACCGGGCTTCACGCAGGCAAAGTTTCGTCTCGAAAACTCTTTTTCTCGGGATCTTCGGGCTCTCCGGGACTTGCTTACGATGCTAGGATGATATAATAGGTTTGGGGGCAATTTTTGCAATATAGAAGAAATTATAGGGGGTGAAAGGATGAAAATTGTAACATCAATTTGGCTGGCATCGTCCACTATTTATAGGGGCTGAAAACTCGAATTACGTTGGGTGTAAATTGAGAGTACGCTGGGCGTACTCCTTCTTCATCCAGTACGCTGGGCGTACGAGGGGATCACATTGTACGCGTCAAGGCTACGACACGTGGCTCTCATGCGAAGGAGTAGGGGAGGTGATGAACTCCGGAACACTTACACGAGTACGCTGGGCGTACTCGGAATTTTCAAACTTCAAAATTCGTAACTTTCGCATACGAGATCCGTTTTTAACGTTCTCTATATCCACGCGTAGGTGAGACCGTGCTCTACAACTTTCGTTTATACTCCGTCGGCTAATTTTGACTTTATTTTTAAAGTAATATTTTTAACAGGCTGGGACAGGAAAAGTCCGTTAAAAATTCATAACTTCTTCATCCGACGTCCGTTTTCGTCTGTCTTTTTACCGTTGAACTACTATCAACAAGATCTTCGATTCTCGTTTAGGTTGTTTCGGCTAAAAATCACTCGAACTAAAATTTGAGTTTCGGGCTGCATACTGCTAAGCTAAAACTTAGAAAAATCATAACTTCGTCATACGAAGTCAGATTTGGGCGTTTCTTTTTATGCACGTTCTCGGTTTAACGAACACTACGACTTTCGATTAGATCGCTAAGGCTAAAAAGCACTTTATCGTAAATTCTCTTTTTACGTCATACAGTGTCGTGCCGGTTTTGTCGCGAAACTTCGACATGTAATAACTTCTTTGTTATAATTCGGATTTTGGTATTCTTTATATCTCTGGAATCCTTGTTTCAACCACTACAACTTTCTTCATAGATATCGGGTTTATCTAATATTTATTTTCGACGCTTATTTTATCCTTAATTCATTAAATTATAATAATTAAGCATAAAACACATAATAATCAAATAATATATTTTATTCTTTCAAAACAAATTACAAAGGTTGGCCTAGACTATTACATCATTATTAATGCCTAGCCTAGAAACACGGGCGTTACAATTCTCTCCCCCTTAGGATGATTCCGTCCCCGAAATCACACATCAACAAACAAATGCAGATAGCGACTCATCATGTCACTCCCCGTTTCCAAGGTGAGATTTGGCCCATTCGTAAGTTTCCATTGCACAAGTACTAAATCGACCATCTTACGTTGCAACTTCTTAGTCTTACGGTCAAAGATTGCCTATGGTTCTTCGATTAACCTCTTGCTTTCATCCAACCTTAATTCAGAAATTGGAATTATATTGGGAACATCTCCCGTGAACTTCCTCAAATAACACACATGGAAAGTGTTATGAATACCATCTAGTTCTTCTGGTAATTCTAGCTTGTAAGCTTGGTTCCCAATCCTCTGAAGAACTTTAAATGGCCCAATAAACCTTGGAATCAACTTTCCTCTTTTACCAAATCTTATAAGTCCCTTCCACGGCGAGACTTTAAGTAAAACCGAAACCCCAACTTCGAATGTTATCGTTTGTCTTTTCTTGTCAGCATAGCTCTTTTGACGATCCTGAGCTGCTAACATTCTTTCCCTAATCACTTTCAGCTTTTCAGCAGTTTGATGAACTATCTCGGGTCCCATAAACTGCTTTTCTCCAGCTTCAAGCCAACATGATGGTGTTCGACACTTTTGTCCATACAAAGCTTGATAAGGTGCCATTTTGATGCTCGAGTGGAAACTATTATTGTAGGAAAATTCTACCAGAGGTAAATGTTCATCCCAGTTACCTTGAAATTCCAGGGTACATGCTCTCAGCATATCCTCTAATGTTTGAATCGTTCGTTCGCTCTGACCATCGGTTTGCGGATGGTAAGCAGTACTTAAACACAACTTTGTACCCAATTCCTCTTGTAGACTTCTCCAAAACCTTGACGTGAAACGACTATCACGACCTGATACAATCGTCAGGGGAACACCATGATCTTTCACTATCTCTTTCACGTAAACCTTTGCAAGTTTTTCCATAGACCACTTCTCATTGGCTGCTATGAAATGTGCACTTTTAGTGAATCGGTCAACGACCACCCAAATCATGTCGTGACCGCTCTTCGTTCTGCTTAGTTTAGTCACGAAATCCATGGTGATGTCTTCCCATTTACCCATGAGTACAGGTAAAGGTTCTAAACTCCCATACGGTTTCTGATGTTGTGCCTTAACCCTTACACAAGTCACACACTCAGCCACATATTTTGCAACATCGAGCTTCATCGTCGGCCACCAGTAGTAGGGTTTCAGATCTCTATACATTTTCGTGCTGCCGGGATGAATCGAGTACATGGTCTTGTGAGCTTCTTCCATTAGAAGATCTCTTACTCCTCCGGTCTTAGGTACCCAAATCCTATCCTGGAATACCTTCAGTCCTTGACCGTTTATATCGAACACTAACGTTTTGCCCAAACGTTCTTCCTTTCGGTCATTTTTCTCTGAAGCTTCCTCCTGAGCTTTCTTTATGCTTTCCACAATTGTCGAGACAACTTCAAGTCTCAATGCTCTTGGCCTTTTCTTTTCAAGGTTTACCTTCTGACTGAGAGCATCAGCGACAACATTTGCTTTACCAGGATGATAAAGTATCTCACAGTCGTAGTCCTTGAGTAACTCTAGCCAGCGTCGTTGCCTCATGTTCAATTCCTTCTGATTAAAGAGATACTGGAGACTCTTATGATCAGTGAAAAGTTTGCACTTGGTGCCATAAAGATAATGCCTCCATATCTTTAGGGAAAATACTACCGCTGCCAACTCCAAATCATGAGTGGGGTAGTTCTTTTCATTTTCTTTCAATTGTCGAGATGCATATGCTATCACCTTTTCTCTTTGAGTTAGAACACATCCCAAACCGACTCCCGACACATCGCTATACACTGTGAAGTCTTCAAATCCATCGGGTAGAGAAAGAATTGGTGCTTCACATAATTTATTCTTTAGCTTCTCGAATGCTTCCTTATGCTTCTCACTCCAAGTATAAGTAGATCCTTTGTGGGTCAAAGTTGTCAATGGAGCAGCTATCGAAGAAAAGCCTTGGATAAACCTTCGGTAATATCCAGCTAATCCTAAAAAGCTTCGGATCTCCGTAGGACTCTTTGGTTGTTCCCACTTTGTTATAGCTTCAATCTTAGCTGGGTCAACCATAATCCCTTCTTGGTTAACCACATGACCCAAAAATTGGACTTCTTGAATCCAAAAATCACATTTGGAGAACTTTGCATACAACTTCTCCTTTTTCAGAACTTCTAGCACTTCACACAAATGCTTGTCATGCTCATGCTTGCTTTTTGAATAAATCAAAATATCATCTATGAACACTATTACAGATTTATCGAGGAATGGTTTACGAACCCTGTTTATCAAATCCATGAATGCTGCTGGAGCATTGGTTAGTCCAAACGACATAACCAAAAACTCGTAGTGTCCATATCTTGTTCTGAATGCAGTCTTCTCAATATCCTGCTCTCTTACCTTTAGCTGATGATATCCTGACCTAAGATCGATCTTCGAGAAATAACTTGAACCTTGCAACTGATCAAATAGGTCATCAATCCTTGGCAACGGGTACTTGTTCCTTATTGTTGCCTTGTTCAGCTCTCTGTAATCTATGCACATTCTCATGCTCCCATCTTTCTTCTTTACGAATAGCACCGGAGCTCCCCAGGGTGAAGAACTGGGTCTAATGAAACCATATTCCAACAACTCCTAAAGTTGCGTCATAAGCTCCTTCATCTCTGTCGGTGCTAATCGATATGGTGCTTTTGCTATTGGTGTTGTTCCTGGTAACAAGTCTATTCTAAAATCCACTTGTCTATCAGGGGGCAATCCTGGAAGATTTTCAAGAAAAACTTCTGGATAGTCACACACCACTAGTATACTTTGCATATCCTTTTTCTCCTTCTTAGCATCGATCACGAATGCCAAGTATGAGGTGCATCCTTTAGACAAACATTTTCTGGCTTTCATTAGGGAAATGATTCCAGAATTCACTCTGCACTTTTCTCCGTATACCATAAACGACTCTTTTCCAGGCGGGTTTACCCTCACTATCTTTTTCTTGCACGATATCTCTGCATCATTGGCGCTAAGCCAATCCATTCCCAATACTATGTCGAATCCGTTTAACTCAATAGGCAATAGCTCCTCGTGGAACTTATTCCTATTCAAGTCAATGACAATATTCCTAATAGAATCGCTAACAAGTATGAATTTGCCACTAGCAACTTCTATAATTAGGGCATCATCAAGTTTTTCTATAGGCAATGCTAGTCTTTCACCAAATTTATGTGATATAAAGGAGTAATGCGCTCCGGAATCAAACAATAAATTGGCAGGCAATCCATTTACAAGAAAGGTACCTAAAGCGACATCCCCTGCATCCTTTGCGGCTTCCAATGTCATCTGGAAAGCCCTGCCTTTTGGTTTTTGTGGGAGATTGGGTTTCACTGCCTCTTTCTTCTTCGGGCAATCCTTCAAAATGTGCCCCTCTTCATTTCACCCATAACAAACTTTCTTATTGAAGGTGCATTCATTGGCATAATGCCCAGGCTTTCCACATTTGTAACAAGTGACTTCCTCGCTACATTTCCCAACATGTTTCTTCTTACACTTGTCACATCACTTTGCTTCGGCTCCTCCTACGAATTTCCTCGAACCAGACTTTGAGAACTTGTTCTTTTTATTGGAACCTGAAGTTCCTTCAAATTTTCTCTTTTCGCCAACTTCAACCTTGCTGGCGGCTCTCCCCTTAATCATATCTTCAACTGACTTGGCAACCCAGATAGCTGCCTCCAAAGTAAGTGCCTGACACACTGGCACTGCATACTCCCATGGAAGTTCTTTGCATACCTGTCAATTTTTGTCAGCTCATCTGGGACAATACGCAAAGCAAACTCCATTTTGTCTGTGAAGTTATTGGTGTATTCATCGATGGACATACTTCCCTTCTTTAACGTCAGAAATTGGTTTTCTAGCTCAAGCACATTTTGGGCCGAGCCGTACTTGCGCTTGAATTGCACCAAGAACTCTACCCAAGTCAGTTGCAGTGGCTCATTAGGGCTTAGGGTCTTCCCTAGAGTGTTCCACCAGCGAACAGCGCCACCTCTGAACTGACGCACTGCAAATATGGTTTGTAACTTGCCTTGGCAACCACATGTCATGAAAGCCAATTCCATTTCCGAGATCCAATCAATTACTCCGACGGGATCTTGTTTTCCAGTGAAAGTAGATGGCTTGCAAGTCATAAAGTCTTTATACTTGCATCCATTTCTCTCCACTCCGTGCTCGTGGTTATTCCTCCTAACCACAAGCAGTTCAGTTTGACCAACAGATCTACTGTAATTTCCTTCCCCAGACTGACTGTCATTTAATTCAGGTTGTTCCACATGTATTGAAGGTTCACTCCTGTTGTTCATCAATATTTGCCTCATTTCTTCCCTTTGTTCAGCTATCATTGTCTGAATCATGGCTTGTACTCCAGCCATTGTGATCGGTTCTGGTGCAGCTTCTACTATTCGCACCCGTTCCATCACTTGGGGTTGAGGTTGCTGATTTCTATTTGCATTTCCAGCTCCCCTTCAAGTTCTTGCCATTTTGATCTATAATCCAAATAAGGCGAATTTAGATCTTTATTCACGATAGACGTTTAAATCACTCTGAAACGTTACATGCTAGTTCTAATATCGTAGTCGTACGCTTAGAATCCTAAACACATAAGGCTTCCAGATCCGGTCGGCAACAGACCATAGATCCGAACAAATAATGTCATATATGGCAAACATATAGCATTTAACACATAAAAGCATTTTAGGCATCTTTCCTAAAATATACTAATGCTCGTGTCTAAAATATGGTAGACACTCATCTCACAATCATCACTTAGCATTCTAAGTTTAAGTCTAGAAATCCTACAAATTCCTAGTTCGCTTAAACAAATGCTCTGATACCAACTGTGACATCCCCAAATTTCTCGGCCAGAAAAGACCGATTTAGTTTATGCTTTTAAAATAAATCAGAGTAATCTTTTTAAAAGATGTTGCGGAATTTGTCCCCAGAACAAAACATTATAAAATTTATCAAAACATTTCTTAAAGAAATATATATTTTCATTATATATCAAAACCTCGGGATGTCATGTTTCGATACAGACCAAAAGTATAAACAGTACATTATAAGCCTTACAACAGATATTTACATCTACTGGCCTATAATCCAAAAATTCCTCGTCATCATCCAACTATGCTTTGGGTCCACTACTTGTAATATAAAAGTTGAGTGGGTCAGGCTTGGGAGTCTGGTGAGCATATAGGGTTTTCAACCCACAAATAATAATAAATTTATTAAATTCATCAACCAAAAATAAATTTATTAATTTCATCAACCAACAATATCCCTGATTACCCGTTCCCGTTATCCTCACTTTACGTCCCTAAACACCTATCATAAGGGACCTAGTATAAGGATTTTCATCGGGGTGACAACACTGCTTTAGGGATTCCTCAGCAATTTATGTCAAATAAGGCAACCATGAGGGGGATGGAGTACACCAGCGAACATATAGTTCACCAAACCTACAGGTTGCGAACCTGCTAGCGTTCCACTGGACTGTCTAGAAAGGTCTGTGGTCGTCATCTATACTCTGCTAGATGACTACAACAACAACAACAACATCGAGGCCTCTCATCATTTTAACACACATCAACTATTTCATCTACCCATGTTTTACCCAACATATTTGTAGATAAAAATACATATACAGTTTAAAACTTGTATAAAACATCTATTCAACACCCATCTCAAATAAACAAACAATATAATTACACATAGCACGTATTTTATAGAAAATACTTCATATCTATGTGCAAGATGAAGGTGACTACACACTCACTTGATTTAACGATAATCGGGCAGCACTTCGTTTCTTAAAACGATTGTTTCCGATAAAACATGGATGTTTTCCTAAAAACCGGGCTTCACGCGGGCATAGCATCGTCTCGAAAACTATTTTTCTCGGGATCTTCGGGCTCTCCGGGAATTGCTTACGATGCTAGGATGATATAATAGGCTTGGGGGTAATTTTTTCAATATAGAAGAAAATATAGGGGTAAAAGGATGAAAATTGTAACATCAATTCGGCTGGCATCGTCCACTATTTATAGGGGCTGAAAACTCGAATTATGCTGGGCGTAAATTGAGAGTACGCTGGGCGTACTCCTTCTTCAACCAGTACGCTGTGCGTACGAGGGGATCAAATCGGACGCGTCAAGGCTACGACACGTGGCTCTCATGCGAAGGAGTAGGGGAGGTGACGAACTCCGGAACACTTACACGAGTATGCTGGGCGTACTCCGAATTTTCAAACTTCAAAAATTCGTAACTTTCGCATACGAGCTCCGTTTTTGACGTTCTTTATATCCACACGTAGTTGAGATCGTGCTCTACAACTTTCGTTTAGACTCCATTGGCTAATTTTGATTTTATTTTTAAAGTTATATTTTTAACAGGCTGGGACAGGAAAAGTCCGTTAAAAATTCATAACTTCTTCATCCGACGTCCGTTTTCGTCTGTCTTTTTACCGTTAAACTACTATCAACAAGATCTTCGATTCTCATTTAGGTTGTTTCGGCTAAAAATCACTCGAACTAAAATTCGAGTTTCGGGCTGCATACTGCTAAGCTGAAACTTAGAAAAATCATAAATTCCTCATACGAAGTTAGATTTGGGCGTTCTTTTTATGCACGCTCTCGGTTTAACGAACACTATGACTTTCGTTTAGATCGCTAAGGCTAGAAATCACTTTATCGTAAATTCTCTTTTTACGTTATACAGTGTCGTGCCGGTTCTGTCGTGAAACTTCGACATGTCATAAGTTCTATGTTATAACTCGGATTTCATTATTCTTTTTATCTCTGGAATCCTTGTTTCAACCACTACAACTTTCTTCATAGATATCGGGTTTATCTAATATTTATTTTTGATGCTTATTTTATCCTTAATTCATTAAATTATAATAATTAAGCATAAAACACATAATAATCAAATAATACATTTTATTATTTCAAAACAAATTACAAAGGTTGACCTAGACTATTACATCATTATTAATGTCTAGCCTAGAAACACGGGCGTTACACCTAGGGTTTGAGATTTTGTCTTTTTGGGTGGTCTTAATGGATAAAGTTGGAAACTTTATCCTTCTAGACCATATTTCGAACCAGATCTGAGCTTTGGAGCTCTTGGGGCTGAAGGAAACAACTTAACCCATTAAGCAGTTTTGAACCCAATGCCCACGACGTGGCGGCTGGGGTTGGATCAGTTTTTTTGTCCTGATCTGATGCCACGAGGTAGCTAAGGATGGCCACAACATGGTGAGTCGTTGAAGCTAAATGTTTAATTGTTGACTCTGACCTTTAACCGTTGACCATGAGGGTTGACTTTTGACTTGCTGACTTTGATCAAATGTCTAGTTAGAAAGGTAGACTAAGGGTCTTACTTGCGTCTATATTTAGGTGGCGTTTAGCACCGTTTTGGTATTTTGTGAGCTTGTTGATTTAGAGCTGCATTTCGAGGTGAGTCTCTTCAATGTACTCGTGGGTCGTAGGCACCTATGCTGACCCACTGGATTATGTTTGTAGGATGCTAGTTGTCTGTGTGATACTTGCATGTTTTGTATGTTGGGAGGGACCTGTTATGCCAGTTAGGGGATGCCCGTTATACTCATTGGGTGGGTTCCATTATGCGAGTTAGGGAGAGGCCCATTATACTCATTGGGTGGGGCCCGTTATGCGAGTTAGGGTGAGGCCCGTCATACTCATTGGGCGGGGCCCGTTGCTTGTATGATATGTGATATTTTAGGGAACTCACTAAGCTTTGTGTTTACGGTTTATGTTTGAAATGCTTTCAGGTACTTCCGGTTCGAAGGGGAAGGGTCCGACACGATCGCACATCATTCACCTGTGTTCCGTATTTTATGATTTTGGGATTGTACTCTGATAACTATTTCTACATTGTCATACTTTGATGGTTAAAATGAATGATTGATGGTTTTGGTTGACTTAAAAAAATTACTTAGTATTTTTGAGAATGTTACAACAAAAGTGCATACATGTTATTCTTACAACAATTTGCACGGTTTAGAGATTTCAAATAGATACCATCTTTGTAAAGGCGAAACTGTTAAAGTCTACCAATTTTTATTTGGGAAAATTGATGGGTTTTAGGTACAACAAATAAACTAGAAAACAATTCCTAAGTTCACATGCAACCTACTTTGGATCTATGTTTTAACTATTGAACATACAACTTTGAATTGCAAAACAAGAACCCTAGAGGAGAGAGGCTAATTTCGAAATCAACAAACTAGGGTTTAGGGTTTACATACCTTTCAATTGTTATAGCAAACAATTGATATTCCCTTGATCTTGATCTTGATCTTCTTGGAAGCTTTAGCACCACAAGTGTAATGCCTCTAATGGAATCACACCCAAACTAGCAAGAAGGAAAGTAGAAGAGAGAGAGGGGAGGGAGTATGCAATTTCGGCCAGGGTTTCTTCCAAAGAATGAGTACCAAAACATGAACCAGGAGGCTCCTTATATAGCTGAGGGATCTAGGGTTTAAGGGAAACCCTAGTTATCCTTTGCTTAGGGCCTAAGCAAACCCAAGGACCTTATCCAAGCCCCTATGGACGAAATTATTAGGGTTTCCCCTAAAGATTTCGTCCACCCTCTTCCAAGGGGGTTCTAGAGCCTTCCACTCAACTATTAGATAACTGCAAACTAGTCCCTGCACCTTATAATTAATTCTTTTAACCCCAAAATCAATTCTGATTAATTTCTGGCTAACAATTAATTAAACATAATGATTTCTAATTAATATATAAATCCATTAACATATTAATAAATCATTTATATATATATATTAATTTATTAATCTTATAAATTAATATCTCTCCTTTCATAATTTCCTTGTCCAGTTGCTAGGTTGAGGGCAACCCAAAAGGACTGTGCTGCTATCAATTCAAGTACATACCAATTATAGTTATGGGCTTAGACACCTAATCCAACAGTCTCCCACTTGGATAAGTCTGTAACTATAATTGCTAGTATGCCTTCTAAATTTGACCAGCAAATTGTAGCTTCCAAAAGCTGCTGTCGAACTCTGACCCAGTCAGTTACGTGTCCTAAGATAAGTGATCATATAACCCTTCGTTCTTCATGATATCCCCAGACAAAAGACATGGAATGTAATCAATCACTTTGTCCAGAATCTATGTTTCCCGATTCTTGATTTGTGATGATGTAGGACTTCTAATTGAACACATCAATTTAGTCCTGGCTGGGCCCAGCACATAAGTCAACACCAAATCATCGAGGGGCCCACATATATCGCTTTTCCTGTTAGGGCAAAAGGAACGAATAAACGTTGACTCATATGCTTGTATCTTTTACTCATCAAATTATACATGACAATACGTTTTATAACACCAAGTTACTGATGCGGTTTCGTATCACCAATGTATTACCGACTTTGTAAATTACAACTCATATATCTTCGTTTCAAGATTATAAGATATTATCGTCTCAGTATTACTCGTGATGAATTCCATGAAGTGATACTCTGAGCGAGGGTTTATCCAATACTCAAATCTCAATTTCTGAGTACTCATGAACATTGCAGCAATTCTATTGCCATGTCTATCCTTAGACAATCTGCAATCCAATTCATGACAGTCTTAATTCACTACTGACTTCCAAGAGTACGAGCGACTGTGGAGTTTGAATAATCTCATTATTCAGGAAGTAAAACATGCAAAAATGAAACACAATAATAAACAATTGACAAAAGGTAGTAGCCAAACTTATAAATAATACTTTATTATTTAATCACCAAAAGTCAATTACATTTACTTTGTTACAAGTTTCAAAAAACTAATCTAACTACTAAAACTAATATCATCTTTCAGTCCTATGCTTCGAGCATGCTGAATATGCTTAGCCCTACTCAGACCCTTTGTGAGAGGATCTGCTGGGTTATCTTCAGATGACACCCTCTTTACTATAAGATGGCCTTCTTCTACTCTATGTCTGATGAAATGGTACTTTCTGTCGATATGTCTGGTCTTACCATGATCTCTCGGTTCCTTTGTCAAGGCAACCGCTCCTTCATTATCGCAGAACAGTTCCATAGGCTCCTGGATGGTTGGAACAACTCCGAGATCCCCGATGAAGTTCCTCAACCAAGCTGCTTCTTTCGACGCTTCACTTGCTGCTATGTACTCTGATTCACAAGTAGAATCAGCCACCGTATTTTGCTTGGAACTCTTCCAAGTAACTGCTCCTCCATTCAGTAAAAACACCCAGCCCGACTGAGAACGGAAGTTATCTCTATCCGTCTGAAAGCTGGCATCACTGTAACCATCTACTCTCAAGGTATCACTGCCACCAAGCACAAGGACCCAGTCCTTTGTCCTTCGCAAATACTTGAGTATATTCTTAACTGCTATCCAATGAGCTCTACCTGGGTTTCCCTGATAGCGACTGACCATGCTCAAAGCAAATGCCACATCAGGGCGAGTACATGTCATAGCGTACATGATCGATCCGACAGCGGAAGCATAAGGTACACGACTCATGTCATCTATTTCAACATCTGTACTCGGGCATTGAGTCTTACTCAATTTGGTATTGCTCTGGATAGGTAGCTCTCCCTTCTTGGAATTTTCCATACTAAACCTCTTTAGTACCTTATCCAAGTATGTGCTCTGACTAAGTCCAATTAGTCTCTTCTTTCTATCTCTCAATATTCTAATCCCAAGAATATAGGCAGCTTCTCCAAGGTCTTTCATGGCAAAACACTTTCCAAGCCAAGACTTAACTTCTTTCAAGGTTGGAACGTCGTTACCAATGAATAATATGTCATCGACATACAACACCAGAAAAGTTACTATACTCCCACTAGCCTTGATATACACACAGAACTCATCTTCACTTCTAGAGAAACCAAACTCTTTGACTTTCTCATGGAAGCAAAGATTCCAACTGCGAGATGCTTGTTTCAATCCATAAATGGATTTCTCAAGCTTGCACACTCTATTGGGGAACTTTGCATCAACAAAACCCTCTGGCTGACTCATGTAAACATCTTCAGCCAACTTCCCATTAAGGAAAGCAGTTTTGACATCCATCTGCCAGATTTCATAATCATGAAAGGCAGCTATGGCGAGCAATATCCTAATAGATTTAATCTTAGCTACTGGTGAGAAGGTCTCATCATAGTCAACCCCTGGGGTTTGAGTGAAACCTTTTGCAACCAGTCGAGCCTTGAATGTGTGCACATTTCCATCCATGTCTGTCTTCTTCTTGAAGATCCATTTGCACCCAACTGTCTTACGACCTGGTGCACTATCAACCAAATTCCAAACTTGGTTGTCATACATGGACTTAATCTCCCTGTCCATTGCCTCTTTCCACTTGGAAGCCTCTGGGCCCTCCATTGCTTCCTTATAAGTGACTGGTTCATCTAAGTTTACCAGTGTTCTGTCACTTATGAATGTGTCACCATCTGAAGTAATATGAAAACCATACAACTCAGGTGGCACACTCACCCTAGTGGATCTTCTAAGAGGTAATGAGTTATCGATTGGTTCAACAGGAACTGTTTCCTCTGGTTGAGTGCTAGTGTCATCTAAGGTTCCTTCATTGGCTGAATCTTGAATTTCTTCAAGGTCAATAGTGCTCCCACTGTCCACTTTGAATATGAGCTCTCTTTCAAGAAAGACTCCTCTTCGTGCTACAAAGACCATGTTTTCACTAGGCGTGTAGAACAAATATCCAAAAGACTGCTTTGGGTAACCAATGAAAACACATTTCTCACTTCTAGCTGCTAGCTTGTCGTGAGTCTCTCGTCTTACGAAAGCTTCACAACCCCAGACTTTAATATGTGCTAACGAGGGAACTTTCCCTGTCCACATTTCGTGAGGTGTTTTGGCAACCTTCTTTGTAGGGACAAGATTGAGGATGTGGGCGGCTGTCTCTAAGGCATACCCCCAGAAGTGAATGGGAAGCGAAGCTCGACTCATCATAGAACGAACCATGTCTAACAAGGTTCGATTGCGCCTCTCAGCTACACCATTTAACTGTGGTGTCCTAGGAGGAGTCAATTGTGAGACTATCCCACATTCTTTCAGATAGTCGTTAAACTCGATACTAAGATACTCCCCGCCTCTATCGGATCTAAGTATCTTTATCTTTCTGCCCAATTGATTTTCGACTTCATGCTTAAACTCTTTGAACTTTTCAAAAGTTTCTGACTTATGCTTGATCAAGTAGATATATCCATATCTGCTATAATCGTCAGTGAAAGTCACATAGAATCGATTAGCATCTCTTGTAGTTGATCTGAAGGGCCCACACACATCCGTGTGTATGAGATCCAACAGACCTTCACCTCTTTCACAAGACCATGTGAATGGTGATTTTGTCATCTTTCCCAAAAGACAAGATTCACACATGTCATCTGACTTTAGGTCAAATGATTCCAACACTCCATCCTTTTGGAGTTGGGCTATGCGTTTCTTGTTGATGTGTCCAAGACGACAATGCCACAAGCATGCCTTGTCTACACTATTAGACAAGTCAATATTAAGTACACTATTTCCTAGGCTATCAACACAAGTCACTGTTTCATACACACCATTACAAGGTAAAGCTTCAAACATAAAAACACCATTCTTATAAACAGAAATTGAACCATTCAAATCATTAAAAGAATATGTAAAACCTTGTCTGAACAATGCATGAAATGAAATAATGTTTCTCGTCATCTCAGACGAATAGCAACAATTTATTAAATCTAATCTAACATCATTACTAAGCAGAAGCTGATAAACTCCGATCTTGGTTACTGGTGAAGACTTTCTGTTTCCCATGATCAGGTTTATCCTTCCTCGCTCTATCTCCTCACTTTCCTTTAGACCCTGCAAATCAGAACAGATATGAAAACCACATCCTGTATCAAGGACCCATGAACGAGAAGATAATGAGTTATTAGCAGAAATAGTGTAAATACCTGCCGAAGATGGCTTCACTTTGCCATCCTTGATATCTTGCAGATATTGTGGGCAAGATCTCTTCCAATGCCCCTTTTGGTTGCAGTAAAAGCAAACTGCCTCTTTTGGATCAGAAACATGGGGAGTGGAACCATTGGGCTTAGCCTTTGGGCCATTACTAGATGACCCAACTTGAGCCTTGCTCTTCCAGTTTTGTTTGGGAGGACCTTTCCTCTTTTTCCCCTTTCCCTGTCCAATAGCCAAAATAGGGGCACTCGTAGGTGTGGAGGGTATACTTTTACCCTTCATCCCTGCCTCAGCTGTCTGCAACAAGTTGTGCAATTGGGCCAAGGTCTGCTCTGTATTGTTCAAATGGTAAGTTAGAATAAACTGACCATAACATTCAGGAAGTGAGTTCAAAACCATGTCAATGGCCAATTCCTCATCAAAGTGAATATTGAGCTTGACCAAACGCTCTATGTAGCGTTGCATTCTTTGCACATGTGACACAACTGAC
Organism: Lactuca virosa; assembly: GCF_052849685.1. Lineage (NCBI taxonomy): Eukaryota > Viridiplantae > Streptophyta > Magnoliopsida > Asterales > Asteraceae > Lactuca > Lactuca virosa. The sequence continues at coordinate 27,411,958 of NC_136433.1, forward strand.
TCCCCATCTTTCATCTTGCAAGCCATGAGTGACTTGACTACTTCGAACTTTTCTTGACGAGCTCGCTTATGGTACTTTTCCATAAGGTCCTTGTTCATCTCGAAAGGCCAGTAGTCCTCATAGTACCTCTGTAGTTCTGGGGACATAGTTGCCACCATGATGCATGCCACTTTGGTAGCATCATCGTAATGTTTCTTGTAGGCAGCAAGATCTTCAGGAGTAGCTTCATTCTCATCAAGCTCTTTGAGCTCCTTTTCAAGAACATATTCTTTGTTCTCGAAACGAAGAGCCATCTTGATGTTGCGCATCCAATCGTTATAGTTTGAGCCATCCATAACGACTTTGGAGCATATATTGAGCAAGGAGAAGTTCTGGTTGGAGGAGGACGAAGTAGAAGTGTTTCCAGGAGTAGACATCTGAAAAGAAAGAAAGTTTTAGTTAGATTTCAAGATACCTTAATAGAATAACCCAAAGATATAATATCAAGGTTAGGATCCAACTATGAAGATTCACAACTCAGAAATGGGATGCCGAGATCCAAGTGCAAATTTCATAAAGGTAGGCGAATGACGATTCACCAATTCCACCATTAGACGAAACAAACGAAGTGAAATTCCTAATTCTTTTGAGATACATTGAAACTATTCAATGGCATGTTTTAATCTCAGATTATGCTCTTCTATTTGTGACTGGGATGCCGAGGATCACAAACAAGATGTGAATAACCATGCAAATGTGCTTGGTAACCTCATTGTCTTTATCATTAACTATTGATGTGCTGGTAAACCACACACGCTCCATCAAAATGACAATTATGAGATACCCATTACTACTCTTTATTGGTGCCTTTTAGTGTGCTGGTTAACCACACACGCTCCACTAACGACCAATAAAGCATAATGTGCAATTTCATGGATTAGCATACTTTTCACATTTTTCCTAAAGTAACTAGAGTTGGGATTTTGAAAATAATGTTCTAGTACTTTTAATATCATTATACTTTTAATGAGAAGTAGTTGTCCTATCAAATCCGTTCTGCTAACGACCCTCCACTAATCAAGGAAGCGGTGGGTGAGAGTGGACACCCATTCAACTACCATTTTATAGGCAGTTTCCTTATACCCCCTTTATAGATTAGCTTCGTGAATGAGGCATACTAGCGATTTGACTGACCATATTCTTATACATATAATATTAAACCTTTAATTATAATATATATATAAGGTGTGTTTTAAAACTTTTTAAAACTTCAAGGGTTTATATAAATTTCAAAATTTAAGCTATTAAATTCAAATTTAAATAAACCAATTAACTAGATTTAATATTTATCTATTAATTAACTATTAATCAAATTATTAAATCTTGTAAGGATTATCTAATTAAATTAATCAATTAATTTAATCCTAATCCTTATCCCTCTAATTTCGAAAAATAGGGTAAGGATAATTATCCAATTAATCTAATTAAGTAACAATTATCCAAAAACAAGAAACCCTAGTTATCCTCTTAGCATATTTCGAAATTCATAAGGGAGGAGGCTAGGGTTTTCAAAACCCTAACCCTAATTTCGATTAGGGTTCTTTGGAGGCTAGGGTTTTCGAAAAAACCCTTTGATCCAAAACCCTAGAAATCGAAAAATTGGCCTTTAGGGTTTAATAGCTATAAACCCTAATTTGCAATTCAACAATTGTAGCAATTCAATTTAAAACAACAATGGCTCTGATACCACTGATGGGTTTTAGGTACAACAAATAAACTAGAAAACAATTCCTAAGTTCACATGCAACCTACTTTGGATCTATGTTTTAACTATTGAACATACAACTTTGAATTGCAAAACAAGAACCCTAGAGGAGAGAGGCTAATTTCGAAATCAACAAACTAGGGTTTAGGGTTTACATACCTTTCAATTGTTATAGCAAACAATTGATATTCCCTTGATCTTGATCTTGATCTTGATCTTCTTGGAAGCTTTAGCACCACAAGTGTAATGCCTCTAATGGAATCACACCCAAACTAGCAAGAAGGAAAGTAGAAGAGAGAGAGGGGAGGGAGTATGCAATTTCGGCCAGGGTTTCTTCCAAAGAATGAGTACCAAAACATGAACCAGGAGGCTCCTTATATAGCTGAGGGATCTAGGGTTTAAGGGAAACCCTAGTTATCCTTTGCTTAGGGCCTAAGCAAACCCAAGGGCCTTATCCAAGCCCCTATGGACGAAATTATTAGGGTTTCCCCTAAAGATTTCGTCCACCCTCTTCCAAGGGGGTTCTAGAGCCTTCCACTCAACTATTAGATAACTGCAAACTAGTCCCTGCACCTTATAATTAATTCTTTTAACCCCAAAATCAATTCTGATTAATTTCTGGCTAACAATTAATTAAACATAATGATTTCTAATTAATATATAAATCCATTAACATATTAATAAATCATTTATATATATATATTAATTTATTAATCTTATAAATTAATATCTCTCCTTTCATAATTTCCTTGTCCAGTTGCTAGGTTGAGGGCAACCCAAAAGGACTGTGCTGCTATCAATTCAAGTACATACCAATTATAGTTATGGGCTTAGACACCTAATCCAACAAAAATTTCATCTATATCCTTATAAACTTTCATAATTACATGTATATTCTTGTAAAATTTTAAATTACATATATATCCTTATAAAACCTATATAATATATATGTATATATATATATATATATATATATATATATATATATATATATATATATATATAGAGAGAGAGAGAGAGAGCTAGGTTCAAATGTTTCTAGCAAGTATTGTGTGCCTAAATGCACCAATGAGAATTCAAGAAATAATAAATCATTAAATAAATCATTAAAGGGTATTTTGGACATTTTGTACTTTTAATTAAGGAAATCATTTAATTTAAATCTTGCAATTAAGGAAATAAAGTAATATATTTGACCTAGTCATTTGTGTTCTCGTTTATAGGCATGCATATTGTTTCGTTCCAACCCTAGCACATCTCTTTTTTTTTAGCCTTCTTTAGCAACCAGCGAGAAGAGACGGCGAGATCGGGAAACTCGCCGGAGCTACCTGTCGGAGTTCTAGAAGACAACCGGAGACAAGAAAGGCTGGAAGGTCTAAGGCAGATTACTCGTTTGGTAAGTCTAGTATGTCCCTGTTTCTTATTCTTTCTTCTACCTCTTTCTTTTCTGCTGGATGTAGCATAACCATAAACTACCGGCAGCCTCTTGCTGCCGGTGTGCATTCTTACCACCGCCGGCCACCATTTGGTGGCTGTGTGTGTATGCATCTGATGTAGTGTTCCTAGACTTTTCCACCAAAATCCTAAATTCTGGTTTTTTTTTTAAATCTGTTAATTTCAATTGTTTATGTTCTAAAAGATTTCATGAAATTTCATCCAAATAAAATCACATTTGCGTATATATGTAATTGGATTTGTGATTGTAAAGTGAATTAATTATAATATGTTAGAAATATGAAGTTATCTTAGACCTAACTTCCTCCAATCGCTCTTGGTTAAGGTACCTCTTTGATTCTTTATTTTTATTTTTTTTCGATTTTGATAGTAAAGGTAAGAATATTCAAAACCATTCTGCAAGAATAGTTTATTCTGTAAGAATATTTATTGTTGTATTCTGATAGAATTGTAGTTAATTATTTATATGTTTAATGTGCAGTTGTTACAAGCGTATCACTACTAAATATTTGGCAATGAATTTGTGATAGAAATGGCTTGAAGAATGACTTGAAGACCTGATGGGCAAGGCTTGAAGAATGAATTAAAGAATGACCACACTCATACAATGTAATTAAGAATGTTGTTATTTTTTAGGAATTACACTTGTTATTCTTTCAGAATGTTGTTATTATTCAATGAATCACAATCATACAATGTAATTATTTGATATATTATTAATTCAAGAATCGATTTTGTGTATTCTTTCAGAATGTATTTAGTAGTTTATGATTGACATTCTGTGATTCTGACAGAATAAAATCGAAAATATATTTACTAGTTCATGGTTGACATTCTTTTATTCTGACAGAATAATATCGAAAAATATATTTACTAGTTTATGGTTGGCATTCTATCATTCTGACAGAATAAAATCAGATTTTTAAATTTGAATTAATTTAAAATATTCTGATTTTTAAAAATAAAAGAGTTAATTATTCCTAAAAATCCGAAAATTTCCTTTTTTAATATAGGTTAATTGACTAAAATGCCCTTATGCTGAAATTAGTGTGATTATATGGTACATGTTATCCTATTCTAATACCATAGACCCTCAGATCATGACATTTGATTCTATTCCATCCGGTGGTCCAGATTTGTGCATTCTGGCACACAATAGTTAGTAAAAACAAAATAACCTAAGCCTATATATATATATATATATATATATATATATATATATATATATATATATATATATATATATATATATATATATATATATATATATATATATCCAAATACTTAATTTGATCATATTTAATATATTAAAAAAATAAAAATACAATCTTTAAATTAATTTTTTTATTATTAAAAATATAATTAACTTGTAATATTGCAATAGTATTCTTGTATCACATTGCTACTCTCAACCTATTTACGTTATGAAGCCTTACAAAAATATTGAAACCCACATTGATTTTTTTTTTGTCATTTACTTGTGTAATTTATAACTGAAAACAAAGGAATAACAAAACTGTTTAGAAAAAGAATAGCCATTGGTCTTGTAAATCGATTGTAGGAGATGAACTATATTGTTTAACAATTTTAATATACAACGAATGAGTTTTGTTAATCAATTATGTATGGATAACCATATTGTAAATAAGAAAATTGATTATGAGAGAGGTTGAAAATAAGTATTTTAGTAATATAGTTATAATTTAATTTGAAGATTGTGTTTTTATTTATTTAATATATTAAATATGATTAAATTAAGTATATATATATATATATATATATATATATATATATATATATATATATATATATATATATATATATATATATATATATATATATAGAGAGAGAGAGAGAGAGAGAGAGAGAGAGAGAGAGAGAGAGAGAGAGAGAGAGAGAGAGATTTTAGTAATATAGTTATAGGTTTTATAATTGGGTTGGTTGGTTTAAAATCTAATTAATGTTTTATTTTATTGAAAACTGCTGCCTTCCCAAAAAAACAAGAGAAAACAGTAGTCCACAAAGTGATTACTAAATTTTTTGACAATGGAAAAACATGTACTTGAAAATTTCATTCACTCAAATCGAAATATAATTATACGACGTTTTCCATTGTAATAACAAATTTCAAAAGTCAGAAATAACTAAACAAAACTAACATTTTCTAGAAGCACAAATAAATAACACCACTTTCCAACCCATCTGTAACACAACCCCAAACCCCAAAACAAAAGTTAAAATTGCTTTATTGCTGTCCTATTGACATAACCCAGCTTTATCACCACCATAAACATATCACTCAATGTTACAAAACAACTTTTTTGGCCATGACAACGCATTCATTTTATTTTATTTTATTTCAAAATATTCTTAAATGGCCAATTGTTTAAAATACTTTTACATTTTAATGATTTTTTCTTTCAAAAGTATCCACAAATGTTCTTTATAAAAAAAATTATAATGAGAATAACTCTATTAAACTAGAGAAAGTTAATAAGTTTTTTCTTTTTATTTTCGTATTATTATTATTATTATTATTATTGAATTAAAATTAAGTTTAAACAGCAGTTATAGTATTAAACTATTAATGATATTTACAGTATGTTAAAGTGAAAGAAAAGTAAGCCACCTTCGTCATCTTATTTTGTTTGGGTTATTTGGTTTGTTAAACGAATAAAGATTATTTTATTTGATTTGATTTTGGTTAAATTTTATTATTTTGTTTAAATCGAATAAATAATTAAATATATATCTTTATATGTTATTTTTCATGAATTAACATTTAATTTTTAATTTATAAGTTAATTATCAAAAGTTCTTTATTAATTGGCTTGTTACTTAGTAATAAAAATTATAACCAAGTTGTATTTGTAGGCATCTAGGGGTATTTTGCGTTTTTTGTTAACTTAGTATGATTTTTTGTTTACTTGTTATAGTACTGTTTCTGTGATGTTGCCGACAGTTTTTTAACAATTTTTTGGTAACATGTTCGGTTGTTAAGGTTAAAATATGAGAAATTAAATATCCTTCTACAATTTCTTCCTACCATCCTCCTATCCATATCAAATGATGACATGTGTCATATTTAATTTTTCTTAATAATATTTTAATCCGCTTGTCACCAAGGGCGTAAGTAGCATATGAGAAGGTAGGTCCTAGGACCTACCTAAAATTTGAATTTCATTTATAATATATATACCATAAAAATTAAAAACTACCTTAGAAAAAATAAATGACCTACCTTGAGTTGGTTTTTTTTTAAATGTCTTAAAAAATCATTTTAAAAGGGGCAAAAAATAAGTTATATGAGACATTTGTGCTGTTAAATATATATGGTTAAATATAATATATAGTTTTTATAAAACAATAAGGTATCAATGCATTAATAATCAACTAATTTTTCATTAAATCGTTCGGTTTTTTCAATTATATTTCAGTCGGTTTTTTTTAAAATTTTAATTGGTGGTGGCTGATCGGTTTTTTCAGTTATATTTCTTTAAATCGTACACGATCCGACCCGACCCGACCCCACACAAGTGTTGTTGATTTTTTTATCGGCTTCACTTAATTTGGAAACAACGTGATATTTTGTTCTAGATTCGCCACTGCTTGTCACCATTTAACATGAGTAGGAAGATAAGTATCCACAAATGTTCTTTATAAAAAAAATTATAATGAGAATTGACTCTATTAAACTAGAGAAAGTTAATAAGTTTTTTCTTTTTATTATTTTTATTATTATTAATAAGTTTTAAACAGCAGTTATAGTATTAAGCTATTAATGATATTTACAGTATGTTAAAGTGAAAGAAAAGCAAGCCACCTTCGTCATCTTATTTTGCTTGGGTTATTTGGTTTATTAAACGAATAAAGATTATTTTATTTGATTTGGGTTTGGTTAAATTTTATTATTTTGTTTAAATCGAATAAATAATTAAATATATATCTTTATATGTTATATTTTATGAATTAACATTTAATTTTTAATTTATAAGTTAATTACCAAAAGTTCTTTATTAATTAGCTTGTTACTTAGTAATAAATAATTATAATCAAGTTGTATTTGTAGGCATCTAGGGGTATTTTGCGTTTTTTTTAACTTGGTATGGTTTTTCGTTTACTTGTTATAGTACTGTTTCTGTGATGTTGCCGATAGTTTTTTAACAATTTTTTGGTAACATGTTCAGTTGTTAAGGTTAAAATATGATAAATTAAATATCCTCCTATAATTTCTTCCTACCATCCTCCTATCTATATCAAATGATGATATGTGTCATATTTAATTTTTCTTAATAATATTTTAATCCACTTGTCACCATTTAACATGGGTAGGAAGATAAGTAGGAGCATATTGTAGGAGGATATTTAATTTCTGTTAAAATATATATCCACTCAAGTAAAAATCTTGGGTATCACTAATCACATGATTCAACATACTTTATATTTTTATATATTTATATTATAAAATCATCGAAGTTACTATTTTTTTTTTTATAAATTTACAGTTACATATATACTTATTTTCATTAGTTACTAGTTACTATTTCTTTTTAACTTGTAAATATTTAATCAAGACTGGTCCTAAGCACATGCGGGATGTGCCACCGCACATGGCCCATGTCGTCGGGGTGGAAATTTTAATATTTCATGGTTCCTTCGCTAATCTGTCGTTAATCATTCGCTAACCTGTCATATAACTGTTCTTATCGCATGCTAATCCGAAATTATATTGGCACATTTTTTATTTTCGCACAAGATCTTCAAAGTGAATGGACTGTCCATACCTTTAATAAAGATGTTTTTGATTCTGTTTGATTAGAACACAAATATTAAACAATTAAATAGTAATAATGTGAAATTTTAATTACTCAAGTTAAGTTTCAATTGGTTTAACTAGTAACTGGACCGAATAAACTGAAACCAATTAAATCGAACCTTATTTAGTTTGATTACATTTAATATGAAGAGGTTGGATAAACCGATCATCAACCGAATAACACCATAGATGCGGACTTGGCGAGAAACCTTAGACATGATGGTCTATTTTTGTCATTTCGATTATCATGTGATAAAAAATAGGATTTTGACATATTTTAGGTTATTTGACATTTTACTTTTTCATGTTTTACATTTAACACCATATTAAATTTAAGTTATTTCAAAAAAATATTCATTGAATACTTTTAGTTTTTGACATTTTGATTTATATGTTACATTAAATAACATATTTAAAATAATAAATTAAATATATTATGTTATATATTGAAATCAATAAATTAAGTATATTATGTTAGAATTTGAAAAATTATTATTAACACTGAAATAATAATAAAAATCAATATATAAAAAATCAAATTAATATGACTCAAAATAAATATTTATTTTAAACCATATGAGAATAGTTCCCTTTTGAAATATATATAAAAAAATCCCGAAATCTAAAATGGTCAAAACAATATTTATTTTGAACCGTAAAAGAAGATCAAACTCTTTTATACAATATATAAAAATCCCAAAATCCAAAAGTGGTCTCATTTCGAATCGGTTATTCTAAAAAATACATAAAATTTAGATCTTTTATATTATTCTAGGGAAATATACATAAATATCAATATATTTTATTTTGTTTTTGCTATTTAACAAATATATTGTATTCTGGTCGATGAGAGCCACCGACTTTAAAAAGAAATTTCCACCATGATTACATATTTATGATTTAACATGTGCTAAACTGACATGAATTCTCATTAACTTACATGTCATCTTATGTATATCTGAAAATAGTTTCCAACTTTCTAAAATAACTTTTCATTTACCCACATGGTAATGATGCAACATAAAACCAATGTAACTGGTTTAGGGGTTGAGTGTCTTGGATTTGTAAGTGGTTAGTGGATTTTTTACTTGGTTCCTATCTACCATCATATAAAAAAATATTTAGGACCATCCTAGAGCATGTGCCCTGGAAGAAGTATCGTCTTACGATAAAGTTAGATCGAGGTAAAAGTGGAGATTGTTTCTCCTGATAAGGATCAACCATCTATATCTATGCAGATATGATAATATATGTGTTAAAGGAGAGAGTATAGTGGAAGTTTTTGGGATCATTTTCAAATGGTAGATGGATTATGACTAAATAAGGGGACAATAAGAAAGAAGGGAGATACAACACGCTCGTAGCCTCATACTACCTTCTCTATTAGTGAATGAGGACAAAAGGTGACTATCTCTTTGTAAGAGGTGGTAGGGTCATCAAGTCCCCTTAATTAGTTTAATGTGGTTAGCTTGCAGCCAAACATATTGGACTTAAATAGGTAAGTGCTCATTTCTCTTATGCAATAGTGAAAAAGGTATAAGGATTAACGAGATGATGCAACTTCATTCTTTACGAGTATCTTGATGTTTGAACCATCAAGTTCTTTGGTCAGGTGTGGTTAGCCCTCCACTAACGGGTATTGAATGATACAATCCACAACACCACAATCCAAAGTAAATCTCCAATGCTCAACAAACCATCAGATGCACTAGTCATCATTTTGAAAAGTTGTCGTATGCGACATATACCATGAGGTATATATATATAACCTTCTAAACCGACAAATATATGATGTCATTATATTTAAAGTTACCAAAGTTAATCTCTTTTATTTATATATCATTACCAAAGTTATTCTCTTTTCGTAAATATTCATATATTAAAAGTATTGGATGTTTGAGAAAGTTAAAAAAAAAGAGTTTCTTAGCTTATTACCGGTTCTATACCGTTATAACCTAATAAAAGTGTTTGATATATATATATATATATATATATATATATATATATATATATATATATATATAACTTATAGATGTTCCATACCGCTAATAAATCATTTTTGATAAGTTATTTCCACAAATTTATTAAAAATTATTATAAGTTATAGTTTGTCTACTTTAAGAAGCTTTCTTTTTTGTCACGTAGCAAAATATTAAAAAAATGTTTATTAATTTATAATGTTTTGACACCAATAAACTAATAATAAATTAAAAATTATTTATCTTATTCCCAAACCATGCATAGAAAAAACGTTCGAGTCTATCCGACCCACCCGTTTAAGTTGGTACCCGGTTGGACCACCCGTTTGATTAATTTTGTTTCCAATGGAGAAACAGATTTCAAACTAAACCTATGGCGATTGTCAAATATGAAGGGGCCGTTGTGATCTGTATGCCGTTCCTTTTTGCCGGCAAAATTCTCTTTCAAAAGTTGGTTTCCTTATACAAAGTCCGATCAAATTTTGTTCTTCTAGACGCTAATCTTCAACCCTAGCTTTCTATATTTCAATTGTTGATCTTCTTTTATGGGCTGTCCAGAAACCGTTTATTTTATCTTCATCTAAGATTCTCTGCTTATCTTTCTTTCTTCGATCTATCCCACTTTCTCTTCTTTGCTTTACACAAGCCAAGAATCTATCTATTTCTCTATCAGAAAAACTGTACCTTTCGTTACCCTTTCAGAGATTCCCTTTTCTTTTCTTCCTCAAACAAATTAGCTTTTTATCTACAATGATGCCATTGTTCTTCTCCCCATCTCGTTCTGCTAATCTTATTTTTTTTCTTTTTCAAACCACCCTTTCAGTCTCTATCGCCATCTTACTCCTTTTCCAGTTTCACCATTCGTCTTTTCTCCTTCTTGAAATCCCGGTGGCCAAACTATACATACATCCCACAACCCACCAGTCATGTCTTCTTCAGGGAACGTCACTCACCTCTCTCAGCCTTGTATCTATGGTACGAACAAACAAGAACACTTTCCATCATTAATTATTGTTTGATTTATGGGTTTTGTGAGTGCATCAGGAAACTGTTTGATGAAATGCTTGAATGAACTATACTTATGAAACTTTTCTAAAACAGGGGACTTTGTTTCTCCACACGCAGAGAGGAAGTCCGGTTTCATGAAATGGCTGAATAAGCTTCTTAAAGGTGGATCAAGTCGTGGTTCAGTCAGTGGTGGAAATCCTCCTCAGTTTATTGGAGATGAAAGTATGGTATTACGTGCTCCTGTTAGATCCTTGGTAAATCCATATTTCCTTTTTTTTTTTTTTGTTCGTTCTACATGCCATATATATGTATTTATTATAGCTATTAATGCAAGAAATTCATATAGGACAACCGCACAAGAAGTGATAAAGAAAAGGAAGAATTAGATCGAGCAATTGCACTTTCTTTGGCTGAAGGTTTAAGGAAACCAAATGGTAAGCTTTAACTAAATCAAAAATCATCAGTTCATCACCCTCATTTTCAATCTTTATCAAGATCACAGATGAACATTTTGCGTGTTTGAATTACTTTAGGATACGGGTGGCAACCAGGCAATGATAATGATCTTGCAAAATCACATCAAGATGACTTTCATCCATCATACCCTCCATATGTACCCATGGGATATAGGTACTTATTATATCTTTTTGTTACTAAAAACATGATATAACCTTGATTTAATCTTTGTATTCATCTCTTAATTTCAGGGTATGTGGTGGATGCAACCGTGATATTGGTTACAGCAATTACTTGGGTTGCATGGGGACATTTTTTCATCCAGAGTGCTTTTGTTGTCGTGCTTGTAGTTACCCAATCACAGAACACGAGGTAATTTGTTCTTTTTTTTAATCATTATTACAATGCATTCTTTTTTTCAAGACCTTATTAGTTTTTTCTGTTGATTCAAGTTCTCTTTATCAGGAAAAGATGCATACCATAAGTCCTGCTTCAAAGAGTTGACTCATCCCAAGTGTGAAGTCTGCTTTCAATTTGTAAGGGGAAATTTTACTTGAATGTATTTCTTTTTTTTAAGTCCTGATAAAGTGGCCAAATGGGTAAAGATGTATGTATGGATAAAGTGCTGTATACACAAAGTCTGTTTCTATTTGGACCGAATAAACCGCGTGAACATAAGTAAATGACCATTTTACCCTTACACTCCAACAAACAATTTTCACTATATCCACATCAGACTCAAAATTACCCTAATAAACTCCAACATTTATGTGAAGATTTGGGTCTGAATGTATTAAGCCAGCATTCAGGGCTTAATGTGTTAAGACATTCTGTATGGATCAAGGCAAAAAGAAACAACCTTATATATATCTTTCCGCATTAACTTCTTAACCCATTAAGCCCATTAGTCAAAAAGAAAAACCTGCTTAGTTGTATTGATTCTTAAAACAAGATTTGATTTTGGATGCTAAAAGATACAAAAGAATTGCATATACGATGATATATTCCTTTACAGAAAAACAATTACAAAAAGTGTAATATCATCTTTTTACTTTTTAGATTCCCACAAATGGAGCTGGATTAATCGAGTATCGATGCCATCCATTTTGGTCACAGAAATATTGTCCAGCACATGAACATGATAATACAGCTCGATGTTGTAGTTGTGAAAGACTTGAGGTATGGACATAAAGTTTCCATCTTTATACCTTTTTTTATAACATTTTTTATAATTATGATGTTAATTTGGAAATATTGAAGTGTGTGAATGTAAGATACATCTCATTGGGAGATGGAAGGAGTTTATGTTTGGAGTGCATGGAATCTGCAATAATGGATACAGGAGACTGTCAACCGCTTTATCATTCCATTAGAGACTACTATGAGGGAATGAACATGAGACTTGATCAACAAATTCCCATGCTTCTTGTTGAAAGACACGCCCTTAATGATGCTATCGTGGGGGAGAAAAACGTAATTTATCAATCTTTCGTTTTTTATAATGTTTTTGCTACTTGAATTCTTGTGATTTTTACATTCTTTTATCTTTCAGGGGTTCCATCATTTGCCTGAGACAAGGGGTGTGTGTCTTTCTGAAGAGCAGACTGTTGCAAGTGTACGTATGCTTTAAAAGAATATGATACTTGTAATTTTGCAAATAGTTAATATATTTTTCTGAGTAAATTACAGTTTTGGTCCCTGAGTATAGCTGGTTTTTTCAATTTAGGTTCCAAAAGGTTTCCTATTGCAAGAATCAGCTATAGTCAGGGACCAAAAATGTAATTTACTAGATATTTAATTATTTTGTTGCAGATATTAAAAAGGCCGAGAGTTGGTGGTCATCGATTGGTGGGAATGAGAACTCATCATCAGAAGCTGACTCGAAGATGTGAAGTTACTGCCATTCTTGCTTTGTATGGTCTTCCAAGGTCACATTTTTATCCTCCATTCTTTTACTTCTATAAATAATTTAAGTTAAAAAAATAAAAAACTATGACCCGAATTTTGTATATAACAGTTGAGAAGGTTATAAACACTTGAGTATATTATATGCAGATTACTAACTGGAGCCATTCTTGCTCATGAGTTGATGCATGGCTGGTTACGTCTTAAAGGTAACAACTTGCATACAGTTTCTTGAATATAATCTTTTTTAAGATTAAGTTTTTTTGGTACTAGTAAAGTTATGTTAAAAGTTTTTGAATTTTGACAGGTTACAGGAGCCTAAATCCTGAGGTAGAAGAAGGTATTTGTCAAGTGCTTTCATATATGTGGCTCGAATCAGAGATCATGCCTGGATTAAAAAACATGCCATCATCATCAACATCATCATCAACATCAAAGAAAGGTGGGAAATCAAGAAATGAGAACAAATTAGGTGAATTTTTCATGCATCAAATAGCTCATGATGCATCACCAGCATATGGAGGAGGGTTTAGAGCTGCAAATGCAGCTGTTAATACATATGGCTTACGAAGAACACTGGATCATATTCGCCTTACTAGAAACTTCCCTCTCTGAGTTTTGTTTTATAAATAAATTATTATTTATTTTTAATCTGCTTTTTTTTTCTTTGCACAAGTAGCTCTTGAGGATCAAAGTGATCGAATGACACCAAGTTTTTAACTATTTATGGGGTCATTTTGGAGATAAATGTGCAAGAATATGAGGAAAGTTGGTCTTGATTACTTTTTTTTATAAACCTTTAAAGGATTTATTTCTGTAATTGGTATTGTGGGTTTCTGTTTTGAAATTGTTTGTGAACTTTTGTGATTTATTAGGAATTTTTTTTTTCTTTTGAACTTCTTTTAAGTCTTTAATTGAATATGCTATTCTTTGTTCCCTTTTAATTCAATGGTTCTGTTTCACTTGAGATTTCTACGATGAATGGTGATTAAGAGAGACAACATCATATGACACAACATAGTGTTTCACCCCAAAGTTCTTTACATGGAGTTTTTTCACAAATTAATATTATTTTATTCATTTATCTATTACATATACTTATATAATTGTTATTATGGGATCATAATAATACTATGTGAAAAAACTCACCTGTAGTGGTTGCTTGAAAAGCTTTTTGGGTTGGTGATGTGGTACCAAAGGTGCCATTTAACCATAATCTGTCACTCCTTCAATGAAGAGTCTAAAATAAAAAATCATTTGGTTCACCGGCTGAGTTCAGGAGAAAACTGGGTTCAATCGGACTGGTTTAATACGTATAAAAGTTGGTGGTGAAAGCCGAAAGAAGTAAGTCAATCTAAATCAGGCATCGGCAAGCTTATGATGTAGAAATATGCATCATTTTCTTCTTAGAGCCGATGTGAGACTTCTTCATACCACAAAATATGATGTCTTCTGTTGTCAATAATTTATACCTTTTTTCTTTTACAAACACAATAAGGTAGGTCATTAATAATACTTAAGGTAGGTCCTAAATATATTTTATATATAACTTGTTTGAATTTTTTTTTTAATTTTAGGTGGTTAAGTGACCCACCTTCACATAAAATAGCCTCGCCAGTGCACTACCTAAAATTAAAAAAAAAATTCAAACACATAAGGTGATAAGGTGATGTCCATTCCTTATCCTAGTAATGGTTACCCATCAAATACATAAATACAACAAGCCTCATATCAGTTTTTCTTTCTCTTCCTCTATCTTTTCATTTCATACGTAACTTCTCTAAACATATAGAAATGGTCATTCCTAACATACATCTCTTCCCTAAACCATTTTATTATTAAAATAACATAAAAACTAGTCCAAAAATATAAAATAAGAAATTAAATAATATTTGATTATATAAATAGAAGGGTAAATAATAGAAAGAAAAAAAAAGTGTTGTAAAGGTTTGGTATGCAGGTGTTTGCAATATGTTCTACGATATGGCCACATCTTTTTTTTTTTTCTTTCTATTAAAATAAACAGAAACTTGTGGTAGGCTTCTTGGTAATGCCATTCGTTAAGAATACATTCATTTACTTCTCGATTGTTTGGAGGATCGATAACGTAATCAGGACATATCGCCGCATCTTCATTTTTAAATTATATTGTGTAAAATAATGCAAGTGTATATTATTTTTCTAATATTCTAGGAAGCATTGCTCGTGCAGGGAGTTCAAGTATGCACCAACGACTTTTTAGGATGCCAAAAGCTCGTTCGACTTTTTTTTTTTTTCCTGATTATTGTGTTGCCTTGAAACTTTTTCATTTGGCGTGACTCGGATAAGTATATCATCGGGACATCAAAGAATGTATGTCCATATACTTCGAGACCCATTTCTTTACACACGTCTCCACCATTTAATGATGGTATTATATTATTATTTATAATCAAAAACTAATTATATAAATAATCCTATTTTATCCATATTAAAAAATAAAATAAATTATCTAAATAAATATATGAATACTCTTTTAAGTGTGTTTTTTAATTGAAAGTTAGATTTGGTAGGGTTGATAAGGATGATGAAAATTTTGGATAGGGTTGGATTGTGTAGAATTATAGATGTAGGAGAGATAAATTAGTTTTTTTAATTGAAAATTAGGTTATATTTGTTATTAATGAAGATAGTCTAAGACTCTAAGTGGTAGGCGACGAAAAGTATGGGGGGTTTAGTGTCATTAAAATATAGTATAGGGATAGTAATGAAAACTTTGTGAACTTGAAACAATTCCAGGTTTTTCTGATTCTTCTTCTGAATTACCGATGAAAGTTCCTGTTTATTCGAAATTTCTGTTTCTTCCGATTGGTCCTCTCTCCCTCCTCCCCTTTCTCTCTCTACAATCCTCTGCAACTCCTTCCGTCTAATCTTTCCATTACAGTCTTGTTCTTCATCAGCCATTTCTGCATGGTTAGATTCTTAATCTTCTATCATTTTCCATTACATAAAAGAATCACATTTGGGATTCGTTTTCACTTTCTAGTTTTGTGAGGACGTCTGAAGATAAGAAAATGGTGGTTTGAAACAATAAAAGTGGGTGAAACTCTATCGAAAAAAACGAGTTTGTTCATTGAAATTGATTAGAAGAAAAGAAAAGATCCCAAATTGGTCGTTATGAATAGTCGTTTATAAAAATTTTATTTCGTTTTTCTAATCGTGTTTTTCTTCCATTTTCTATAGGTCTGAGAGAAGGAATGGCATATAAGGTGGATCACGAGTATGATTACTTATTCAAGATTGTATTAATTGGGGATTCTGGAGTCGGTAAATCTAACATTCTTTCTCGGTTTACCCGGAATGAGTTCTGTCTGGAGTCTAAATCCACCATCGGTGTCGAATTCGCTACAAGAACTCTTCAGGTTGAGTAACCTCCGGCAGTTTTTTTGTGGGTTACGCCTACAATTTCGTATAGATATCACTTTTTTACGTCAATCATATCCATATATAATAGTTTGTTTCTTGAAAATAGCAACATATCGACGGAGACTTAGTAATGCCCATAAGGTGTTTGTTGAAATTACCCACAGAGATTAGTCTGTCATAACTTGTACTAGGTGGGTGTAAATTGTAAATTGTAATGCAGGTGGAGGGGAAGACAGTGAAGGCACAAATATGGGACACAGCTGGTCAAGAAAGGTATCGAGCAATCACAAGTGCTTATTACAGAGGAGCTGTAGGTGCTCTGTTGGTGTACGACATAACAAAAGCACAATCATTTGAAAACGTGACAAGGTGGCTAAGGGAGCTAAGGGACCATGCAGACTCCAACATTGTGATCATGTTGGCTGGAAACAAGTCGGATTTGAACCATCTTAGAGCCGTTCAAGAAACCGATGGTCAAAAGTTAGCAGAACAAGAAGGGTTGTCGTTTTTGGAGACTTCTGCACTCGAAGCACAAAATGTGGAAAAAGCCTTTCAGATGATTTTGTTGGATATATATCAGATAGTTAGTAAGAAAGCTTTGGCTGCTCAGGAATCAGCCAAAGCGGTTGTTCCTACACAAAGAACAACCATTAATGTTGGTGATTATGGGAATAATAACCAAAGGAAAGGATGTTGTTCTAATTAGAGGGGACATAAAAGAGGAAAAAAGATTGTACTTGTACATGTTTGTTCAAGACTTACAAGTGAAGTGAAGGACCTATGAATGTAGGATACTTCTTTCTGTAAAAGGTCAAAGAAAAAGAAAATGAGAAGGAAATGGTAGGAGATTGGTGTTATATATATGTTTTTTCCTTTTATTTCTTTTGAGTTTTGATAGGGTATAGAGAATAGATTAAAGAGTATTGAATATGTATTCTTTTTGTTGCTATAATTTAACTTCTGTAAATCATTTCAATTTATACTAGCATGAAATATTCGTATTATATATATATATATATATATATATATATATATATATATATATATATATATATATATATATATATAGGGGATGGGGAATATGTGGCTGTCATGTATACAACCTTACATATAGAACATGAAAAAACTACGTAGTTTCGATTAATTCCAACCCTTCCAAATATACGTAAATAATATAAATATCAAATTATAACTATTTTACACCACTAATGAAATTAAAAGAAAAAAAACATAAAACCTGCCACTTAACACCGTTACTGGTTCGAACCTTCCACTCGAAAGGCTATTAACTGTTAATAAACAAAAACATTAATTCAGTTCATTGGTGTAAATGAATTTGATTACTCACATATCTTAAAAAGTGCTTCATTGCAAACACAATCATTAAACACTTAGTGTATGGCTAATTCACTTAGACATAGTATATAATTAAAAATGAAAAAATCTAACATAAAAAGTTCTATCATAATGCTTGACTACGTTTTTGACGTACATAAAATAAAAGTTTTAAGTTCACGGAGAAGATAGAGTTATTAAGGAAAGAATCATTCAAAATCAAATAATTAAATTACAAAACCTAGATTTTAGGATAAGTTATTTGAAGTGTTATTAATCAAAACTACGTCGTTTTAAAGATTCTATATACAAACTTACATACATATCAGCCACATATTCACTTTTGTCATATATATATATATATATATATATATATATATATATATATATATATATATATATATATATATATATATATATCACTCTACAACAGGTGACTACTCACCATTTGTGAGAAAAAGAATGAAAAACTGTAAGTTTATGCATATAGTTGTGAAAAGTGGGACAAAAAGATGAGAAAGGGTGCTAAGTATGCAATATGATTGCATAAGGGTGGATAGAGTAGTAGACGTCCCTTAACAACCATTGTGAGTAGATAGATTAAGATAGTTTGTCCATTGCATTGAAAATGCAAAAAATAGAAAGTAGATTGCTATTTCAGGTTAAGAGGTTAAAGAAAAGAATAACCTTAGAAATGGCTCATTAAGTGCGAAAATGACCAAGAGAGTAAGAAAAGATTTCGAGGACACAATCTCTTTAATGAGGGTAGATTGTAAGAACCTGAAATTTAGAGAGAGTTGATTTTGAGTCAACTATTGACCAAAATGGCAAAATGGTCATTTATAAGAAAAAGATGAGATTATGAATTTGTGACTTCATGAAAATGGCCAAAATGAGTTTAAGTCGCTAAGATGAGGTTAGACTAGTAAGTTCAAGAGAAAGAATGCATAAGAATATGCATTTTTGCCAAAGGGTAAAATGAGTGTTTTATGCTTTTTGGGCCAAATTTGTGACTTAATAGATTAAGACCCATATTAAGTTAGTAAGAAATGACGTAACAAAATTGTAGAGTATGTTCTCGGGATGCAACTCAGACTCAACATTTTATATTAAATATATATAATAAGAATACATCAAGGAATCCGAATGTTACACTTTTTATGCATAAAACCCGGTTAAAATTAATTAGATCGGTAACTCCTTCCCTACCTTCTATCATGTTACAAACTTCTTACTCCTCCCCCACGTTCTTACTTTCCCATGATTACTTGATTGTGACTGGAAGTTTTTTAGTGAATGAGTATAAGAAAAGGCCTCTAGCCCCCGTTTCATTATTTTTATTATTATTTTCTTTCTTCTTTTACTGTTCCTAATTTGATTTGATTTGTTGTTGCATGTCTCAGGTAATTTGGAGAAGTTTGTTGCTCGATGACATCAAATATCCATTTAAACAAACAAATATGCAAGGTCATAAAATGTCCTTTGTTCTCGGTTCCGCATCGTCTTCCTTGCGGTAACATTTTTGACCTACACAATTCTATACTGATTCTAATCGTTGTGTTGAGTCAATGGTTTTTTCAATTTCATTTTGTGTATAGATCGGCTGATGATTTTGGTGCTTTTTGTCCTTCGTTCTCATTTCCACATCGTCTTCCTTGTGGTAAGATTCTTGACCTACACAATTTTATACTAATTCTAATTGTTTAGTTGAGACAGTGGTTTTGTTAATGTCATTTTGTGTACAGATCGACTGATGATGTTGGTGCTTTCGTAATTTAACTTAAACATGATTTATTCAAAATAAATTTCTTAAACAGGACTTCAATGGTACTTATAAAAATTTATGAAATGTTGATGAGTACATCGATAAGTGGTAATTAAAATTGTTATTGTGTACATTTTTGTTTTTTTGTGATGTATATTTTACTAATTACTGTTTTCTGTATTTTGTTTCAGCATTGGTGTGGATTTTGGTGTACCTGTTACTAATTCATTTGTAGACATATCATTTAAGATGTGGCCACCACATATGTTTTCATCTTTCTATCACTTCGATCTCCTCTTTATCACTTCCAATGTTTCATCCTCAACGTATTCAGGAAAAGGGATTCTCAGGACATACACCACTTTTAGAGTAGTAAGGAGGAAATCAATTAGATCCATATAAGCGGTCGTTGAGAGAATTCGGGTATCTTCCGCATCCAAAGTTCAACTCCTTCCCCACATCCTTCCTTTAACCTCCTTCAACCTCCATCACGATCAGTAACTCCTTTCCCACCTTCTATCAGTTACAAACATCTAACCCCTTCCCCCACATTCTTACTTTCCCATGATTGCTTGATACAAGCCTGAAAGTTTTTTTCATGAAGGAATATAAGAAAGGCCTCTAATCCCCCTTTCGTTATTTTCTATTTTCTTTCTTCTTCTGCTGTTCCTAATTTGGTTTGATTTGTTGTTGCAACTATTAGGTAATTTGAAGAAGATTGGGGCTTGATGACATCAAATATCCATTTAAACAAACAAATCTGCAAAGTCATAAAATCTCCTTCAATTACATGACCTTTAACTTCCCCTTTAAGCTTATTGACCTTTCATTTACAGTGTAGCTCTTATAAATGTTGTAAATTAAACTCAACATTTTAACCTATTTATATTACACAATTTGATATCCCCTTTTTAAAATCCCTTTTATAAGAATGGCCAACTACAATGTCCCTTGGGTGATCATAGGATCGTGATCTACAGGGTCTCCTTCTGATATTTATGGATATTATAATGTCATGTATATCACGATGAGGGTGCATCATCATGGGTTTTTCATAGGCCGGTCTGAGAGGAAGTATGAAAGAGAGCGAGTGACTTATATGGAGTTATTCAACATTCATAAGTTGAATCCTCAAACACTACAAGACATTGCACATGAACTTGAGATTAAAACAATGGAAAACCGGTGCTCACTCATATATGGTCAGACATTGGATTACGGTCTCATACCACTGCACAATGAGTCTGACATTCAAATTTGTAAAAGAAGTATTTTCCCTGAATATTGAAACAATATAGTTTACATGTTCATTGATCAGGAACCACCAAGTTATAATATTTTCTGGCCAAATACACTTAAGAGGGCTTTCCCTAAAACAAATGCAAATTTTCTTTATGAATTTGTCTTCGCCAATCCGGATTCAACTCTTGAAGAAACCATTAACTACCTTTGGAAACAATATGTTGCTCAAATTTCTATATCTTACATGTTACTAGAGCTAGATTTTGCAAGAAGAATAGTTAGATATTGGCTAATTGTATAATCTAAATGAGAATATCTATTGATGAAAAATCTTTGTCCTGTTTTTGATTTATGTTTGTTTTACTGTGAAGGATAACAGAATAAATGTATTATTTGTTTGACTTCTAAAAAAATATAATCTTTTGTTTTGTAATATCAATATGGAAATGGTCATTATAAATAACATTTGTTTCCATTTTCCTATATATTTTTTCTGTGTATTTGTAGTATGTACCCTTTTTAGTATACTTTCAGTGATTAGAAATATTAATGTTGGAGTCTTTAACTTGATATAAATGAAATATATTTTTATTTCATGTGTTGTTGAAGGTTTGTATCGATCGAATACACTCAAGTATAAACAACAAAGAACAAAAAGCAATATGATCACAAAGATTCTTTCACTAAGAAAGAGTGTTTTCACATAGAGAACATGTCACAAATACGGTACAAGCTCTATTGGGGTTTGAACCTAATAGCACGACATATACGATTACAGAAACGAAGATACCACTATTTTGGGGATGTAACTAAGCTATTTTAAAAGGTCTGATCCTAATCACTAAGATTATGGATCAGACATCTATTCTATATATACAACGTATAACTGCCTAATATACATATGATCATTAAGATCATTGAGTCCACGCTGATGTTGATCAATTTGATGTTGGCGCAGGCGCTGGTGGTCAATGTGTAGTATGTGATCATAAGGTGTGACCTTAAAATCTCGCCCTATATAATGATGTCAAAACTAACCTTCACTGGAGTCATCATATTCATGATTGGAAAACTTTTCAGCTTCTGAAGTGAGGAGATAATGAATGTTCCCCCTGAGAGTAAGAACGCTTCTTGCATCTTGAAGTTATCTCCCCCCTGAGAAGATAAGGCATCTTGAAAGTATCTCCCCCTGAGAAGATGAATATGTCTTCGTATATGATTTCTCCCCCTTTTTGACACCAACAACATTGTACTATGAGCGAAAGCGGTCAATGTATCAAAGTTGTATTATCAGTGGATCAAAGTTGCAACTGACGAACGAGTGAGATTGAAAAGACTCATGATAGTATGGGTTTGCACTATCATTCACTGACATAGTATTGCGAATTCTCATCAGAGTATGGTTTTATACACTGAATCATTAACTTCTTTTATTAGTAGAATAATGGGAAAGAATGGGATGATGCATGTAATACATTCCGGTACGGAATGTCCCCATCGGCTAAGAATGTCGAAGTTGTATCAGTGTATGGTAGATACAGTGAATCATTAATTTATTTAATACAATAATTGTTGGGAAAGAATGGGTAGGTGCATGTAATACATCACGGGACCTGATATTTCCATCAGCACAGAGTTTTTGAATTCTCATCAGCGTCTGGCAATTCTAAAGAAGAATGTATGTTGAGAATGGATTGGTGTGTGTGATAAGCTACAATCCATAGCTTAACCATCGACACAAAATTTTCAAACTCTTATCAGCGTATGATATGTTACGCTGAATCATAAATCTTTTAAGAAGAATTTAAGGGAAATAAGGGATTGGTGCGTGTGATAGCCTACAGTACACAAACTAACCATTGTCATATAATTTCAAACTCTCGTCGGTGTGTGGTATATCACAGTGAATCATTAAGTTTTATTGAGAAGAATTTAAAGGAGAGAATAGAGTGTTTAAATCACTCCGAGGTGAAATCAACGTGAATCATAAACAATTTAAACTTATCAACGAGAAGTAGTTTATCTTCTGTACCATAAAGTTAAGTTGCAGTCTAGAATTTAAAATTCACCATCAATTCATTTTAAGATTGTACAAGACAAAAATGGTAAGGAGATGATAACGTGAGAAATGGTCAATAAATGAATAGTTAAAAAAGGAATATACATCTTTTTCAGAAGATCTGGATGTAGCCTTTTTTAGAAGAATCATAAAAAAAGGATACTAAAAATCTTTTGATTTAAAGGCTCATGAATCAGTTTCCTTTCTTCGAGATATCTATCCTTCAACACTGTTTATGAAAGAACACACAAACATAGTCAAATGCATTAAAACAAAATACAATCTACAATATAGAAATAGAGAGAATGTCTTTAGTCGATGAGGTATTGCAGATGGATTCCAAGCTTCATGTATATCAAGAAAAAAGGAAGAACAAGAATCAGTCTTTGTAACCAATGAGTTAATGGGATCTAATATGTGTAACCATCGAGTTGACAATATCAACACGAGGGTACTCGAGGTTTTACCAGATTATCACTCAGTAGATGGAAGCAAGACTCATTATATTGACAATGACTGGTTGCATCCATAACAGTGAGCGGAGGAAAAAGAGGGTATTGTCAACAAGAAGAATACTTGATGAAAACTTTCTCCTTTACAATCAGTGCATTCAGAACAATCTTCAAGACCCTAGATCTTTCTAATTTTAGAAAGAAGAGATACAGATAAACTACAGATAAAAAATAGATAGACCTGAAATAGAGAACATAGAGAAGGAAAGCACTTGTAAACATTAGATACATAAATTAAGTAAGCTATGTAAACTCCTTTGGTAAAAGCAAGATAAATAAAATACTTGTTTTTGTGCTTTTTTGTTTAAGAAGGCAAATAAAAGTAAAGTTTTCAAAGCAAGCTAAAAGAAAGTTAAGTCATTGAAAGCATGCCAAGATCAACAATTAATTTATTTAGGGTCTTTTCGTCTAATGCCTTAGTAAAAATGTCAGGCAATTGATCGGTGGATAAAATGTAGAACTGCTCCATTTTGCCCTTTTGAACAATGTACCTGATAAAGTGATGACGAATATCGATGTGCTTTGTCTTGGAATGTTGCACCAGATTTTGAGTAATCTAGATGGAACTGGTGTTGTCACTGCAAATATGAGTCTTTGTGAAGTTGAAACCTTAATCTCGAAGCTGATTCTGAATCCAAAGAATCTGAGCACAACATCTTCTAACGACTGCATATTCAGCTTCAATGGTAGAACAAGCCAATGATGTCTTCTTCTTGTTGGAACAGCTCACCAGTCGATTTCCTAGCATTTGAGCTCCTCCTGAAGTACTTTTTCGATCAATGCCACATCCACCATGATCAAAGTCAGTGAATCCCACAAGCTTGAACTCAGATGCGCGAGGATACCATAAACCAGGATTGGGTGTATGTTTCATGTAACGGAAGATCCTATTTACAACAAGAAGATGGGATTCCTTAGGTCAGGCTTGATATCGAGCGCAAAATATGGTAGTGAACATAATATCAGAGCGACTGATAGTAAGATAGAGCAGTGATCCTATCATTCCTCGATACAGGGTTGCATTTACATCAACACCAGTTGGATCAGCGGAGATAGAAGTTGAGGAAGACATTGAAGTCTTCGCTGGTTTGCTATCAGAAAAACCAAATCTCTTAAGTATGTCTGCAATGTATTTTATTTGACAGAAGAAGATTCCATCAACGAGATGTTTAACCTGGAAAACTAAAAATAAAGGATCTAGAACTCATCTTCTCATCAGTGGATCCGAACATAATGTCATCAACATACACTTGAGCAAGGATAATGTGAGATCCTGATTTCTTAATGAATAAAGTGTTGTCAGTTTTTCCTTGTGTGTATCCACTCTCTAGAAGATAGCTAGCCAATGTGTCATACCAAGCCTGGGTGCCTGCTTTAAACCATATGCAACTTTATCTTAGACGATATACATGATCAGGAAATTCTTCACTCTTAAAACCTGGAGGTTATTTCAGAAAGACTTCTTCTTGAAGATCTCCATGTAAGAAAGCAGTATTTACGTCCATTTGATAGATTTTGAATTTCTTGAATGAAGCAAAGGCAAGGAACAATCAAATTGCTTCAAGTCGAGAGACATGGGTGAAGGTTTCATCATAGTCCAAACCTTCTAGCTAACAAAATCCTTGAGCTACAAGTCTTGCCTTGTTTCTAATAACAATTCCATCTTCATCCATCTTGTTTCTGAACACCTAGCGAGCAACGATAATGGTTTTTCCATGAGGCCTAGGAACTAGAGTCCATACGCGATGACGTTCAAACTCATTCAGCTCATCTTACGTGACCTTAATCTAGGCGACTTCTTTGAGAGCATCATCAACATTCTTTCGTTCGATCATTGAGACAAAGTTCACAAACATGCAAAAGTTACTGCTGACTCTGCTACGAGTGAGAATCCAGAATTGATATCTCCAATGATTTGAGATTTAGTATGATCTCGAAGTATTCTATGATTTTCATTATCATTCACATTATTTGGGTCAAAATCTTCTTGATTTGAGGAGTTAGATAGCTCAACTTCTTCAGATATGACAGCCTGATCTTCAGAGTCAGACTGAGAATTGGTAATTGGATCAATGTTGGGAAAAATAGACTTAACGATATTTGGTAATAACTTAGGGACAAGGTCTGATGAGCTAGAAGTGAGTTCACTTAAAATGGAAGAAGGATGATCTATCCGATCATAAATAAATGAGTCTTCATCGAACGTGACATGAGTAGTCTCCTCAATAGTTTCCCTTGAAAGATTGAACACCCTGAAGGCCTTGTACACACTAGAGTATCCTATAAACACTCCTTCATCAGCTTTAGCCTCAAACTTTGAATGCTGATCCCTCTGATTCAGAATATGACATACACAACCAAACACTTGAAAGTAGGAGATGTCAGGTTTTCTCCCTTTAAGTAGCTCATAAGCAGTTTTCCCATGACGCTTCACAATGATGGAATGGTTTTGAGTGTAACATGTTGTGTTGACAACTTCAATACAGAAATATAAAGGAAGACCAAACTCAACAACCATAGTTCACCCAGCTTCAATGAGTGTTCGATTTCGTCTTTCAGCTATGCTATTTTGTTGAGGGGTTATAACAGCAGAGAAATTTTGAGAGATTCCTGAATTTGAGCAAAAATTTTCCAAGGTGGAATTCATGAACTCAGTGCCATGATCACTACGTAATTGTCTGACTTTATGGACATAAAGAACTTCCCATTGCTTAATGAGAGATATGATCTCATCAACAACATGGATTTTCTTTCTCAAGAAAATCAACCATGCAAATCTTGAAAATTCGTCCACGATGACAAGAGTGAACTTCTTCCCAGATCTTGACTTTATTGGGACATGTCCAAACAGGTCCATATGAAGGATATGAAAAGGTTTGGTGATAGAGGAACATGACTTTGGCTTGAAGGATGACTTGGTTTTCTTTCCCTTTTCACACGTTGAACAAACTTTGTGCTTAATGAACTGCATCTTAGGAATTCCTCTCACAAGCTGATTTCCAAAGATCTTTGAGATGTTCTTGAAGTTCAAGTGAGATAGTCTTTTGTGCCACAACATATGCGATTAAGCACAAGAGAAAAAGCAGCAAAAAAGAGAGTTGTCAGCAAAAAAACATGTCTAGAACATAAATGTCATTCTGGATGTTTGCAGTCAACACAGTGACATTCTTTTGATCAATTACTTTTCCTTATTTCTTGTTAAAATGGACTTCATAATCAGCGTCACATAACTGGCTGATTTAGATGATATTGTGTTTAAGACATTTGACGTATGACACATTCTTGAATACAACAGAGTTGCATTTGATAGTGCCAAACCTTTTTGTATCTCCCTTGCCACTATATTTGTATGTAACAGTTGGAACATCCTTGTTTACAAAGTCTTCCATAAGAGACTTGAACCCTGTCATATTCCTTGAGCAACCACATAGAAACATCTTAAATAGAAACATAGACACATCTTAAATACCAGGATATAAATCTAAGAGGATACAGATCTAAGAGGTTACTACAACATAGAAACATCTTAAATACCAGGATATAAATTTAACAGATCACTAAAACATAGCAACATACCAACTACCAGGATACCGATCTATCAAATCACTACAACATAACAACATAATAAATACCAACAATCTAAGGTATGCATAACCGTATGTACTCAGAGGTGAGATATACACCCCGACAGATAATCCTACTCTCGAGCCACATCCAACTAAA
Source organism: Lactuca virosa (assembly GCF_052849685.1). Taxonomy (NCBI): domain Eukaryota; kingdom Viridiplantae; phylum Streptophyta; class Magnoliopsida; order Asterales; family Asteraceae; genus Lactuca; species Lactuca virosa. The sequence goes on from NC_136433.1 coordinate 27,439,362, forward strand.
CAAAATGCAAGAAATCCTAGATCAAGAGTCCTCAGTCTATCCTACTTGACTATATACAGTCTCTATGGCATCCTTCTACTAAAGATAACCAAAACTAGTGGGTCGACATTAGTTCCTTCGACCCACGTGTACAATGAGGCAAAACTCACCTGAATTGAAGAACTCTGAACACTGCGATACGATCCTTTTTCAGCACTGCTTGTTCCCACAAATCACTAACACCAGAACCAGAGAGTATCTCAATCAATAGCCCAAAATCCTCAAGTTTGACCCAAATTCAAACTTGGCCAAAAAGTCAACAATCAATGAAAGTCAACAGTTAGCAGACCCTCACCACATGACCATATATGGCTCACGTCGAAAGCCACTTCAGGACAAAATAATCGGGTCTCTCACTTCTCATGACATGACAGGCATAAGCCTCACGTCTTGTGATCCGTCTGAGTGCCAATTCGATCTAAAAACTTCTTAATCCATTAAGCCACTACTCCACCTTTTCCACGAGGATTCCTAAAACTCCTAGGATCATAAAAATTGATGCTTTAAGGTCTTGTATATCCAATACAAGACTTGAGCTCAAACTAGGTCATTTATGAAGAAAAGGAAGTAATTTCTCATGCATGGACTGAAATATCCTGCAAACTTCAAATCCATGACATATAAGCATCAAGGGACCCTAAGGACCCATAAAGTTGCCAACTTTATGGAGTCCCAACACTCTCACTATTAAGATATTGGATAAATATAAATAAAACCTTAGGTCCAACAACAAGGAAACATAAAGCTTGGATCTTGATTACTCATATTGACCCAAAAGTGTAGCTAAGGGTTGCAAATGAAACTTTCCAAGCTGAAACTATGCTTCCATGGTGATCTCTTCCTCTTCAAACCATCAAAACTCCACCAAAAGCTCAAGAAACACAAAGAGAGGCTAGGGTTAGGGTTTTACTGAGTTTAGGGACGAAGGACGCTGGTTTGGAACCCTAAAATGAAGTTTATGGGGTTTAAATACGAAGGAAACCCTAAAAGATCGTAGGCTTGGGCTGCAATGTATCTCACGTCGTGAGCTCCTAACGCTCACGTTGTGAGCTCAGCTTAAATCAAAATGTTAATTGATCGCTGCTCATGTCGTGACCTCTCTATGGCTCATGTAGTGAGTCTGGGTTTTACCCAAAAACCAAGCCTTGACTCCTTGAAACCGTAAATCGACCCGATCCAGAAAACCGGGTGTTACAATTCTCCCCCACTTAAATTCGATTTTGTCCTCGAAATCACTTCTCTCTCCTATTCTAGATGTAACCCTTTGAGGGTCCTCTAAACCCGACTCCTCTGACACAGTTGCAAACCTTAGAAGAAAGGAGCAACCTGACGATAAATAATTCCCCACAACATCGGTAACCCACAAGAGAAGAATTCACTTTTCCGTCCAGGACCTCCAGGTCCCAAAATCATGGACAACCTTCTGGCATCTGAACCTCCCCGTTGACACTCATGTTGCACCAGGCTTCCAACCTAACCCGACCAAGGTCTTCCGGCCTTGCATCACTCATCAATATCTGAAATAGGAACTTCATCCCACATCACAGTTGTCATCCACACATACTGACACATCAGTGAGAAATCCTTGCAAAACCCAACAAACGAGGCTAAACCATCCTTTCGATCAATTATACTGACCGAAATCTGTAGATTTGGTCGGTACTTGTCAGAGAGTTAGTACTAAACCGACTCGCATCAAGATCACCTCATAGATCGTTGTTATGATTGATACTTGATTAAAAGGTACTATATTTATATCCTTAACACCTGATATACATATTGAGACTTAAGTGTAGGGAGTGATGTGTTTTGATATGGTCAAATGTTGATCCTTAATCCGGCAATTATAAAAGTCATTTTCAGGTATGGTATGAACTATGCAAGAGGCTTATGTAGTAAATATGGGATTTTTTCCTCTAATGTATTGAGAGTTAGACATCTAATGTGCATTACCCAAAGTTGAACTCCAAATGAGATTGATGCGATCCAAGTCTCATGTTCAACAGATGTAACAAAGGGAATTGGATGTTGATAGAATGACACTAATTCATATATTAATGGGGGCAGTGAAATGTTGTTAGACGTTTACCACTGTCTATATCAATCTATGACGAGTCTTGTGAAAGTGGGAGATTGAAAGATCTATATGTCCAAGAGTCATTATCGAATGACACTGCTAGATAATATATGATCCAAAAGGGTCACACTAACAAAAACTTGATGCAAATATATTATTTTATAAGTATTTGATTCTTGATATATATATATATATATATATATATATATATATATATATATATATATATATCTTGTAATTGTTTGTAAATTATTTATTTCATGGAAATATTACTTTTTAATGTTAAGTATCAAAATATATCACAAGGTATGATTTTTTATGTCATGTATATTTTTTTGGACTAAAAGGGTTTTTTTTGTTTTATAAGAATTTATATGTTTTATAAGTTATGAAAAATAGAAGAGTTTTTATAGAAAAATCAGCTCCTTCTTTTCGTAAAATATTCAAGGAGACCATAAAGCAAAAAATAATACTTTCTTTTGATTAATTTATTCAACACACCATGTTCTTACAAAGCATGGCTAGTTGCTTTGATGAAGCATGTGTCTTAAAGGTAAAGACCCATGGGATAAAGGCATAAGGTTAAGAGCATATAATATCACTTTGTAGGTCTAAGGTTACATCACCAAATTCTATCAATCATCAATATAAGCCCTAATACTTTTATTTCTCCTTTTACATAGGTGCTAGTTTCATCTAGTGGACTTACAATACACAGAAAGTAAAGGAAGTAGGTCAGATCAAAGCCAACAAGATTAAATCAAAAAAATTAGAAATCGATAGAGAGATAAAGGTGTTTACCAAATCAGATCGATGTGTAGGAGAAACGTATCTGGTGATGAAGAGCGTATTGACAGAGGAAGAAAAGAGATCTCGATCGGAGTGGAGGAGTCCAAAAATGATTGAGAAACATGGGAGAACAGATGTGCGATAATGGCAAACAAACTGATTCAAAATCAAAGAATATTCGGTGTAGTTTTTTCTATTGGTTCGTCGATTAACATCATTGATATGGAGATCAAGGAGTGTGGTGGTCGACAGAGGTAGAGGTGGCCGATGAAGGGATGAGGGAGGCGATCGGCGACGGTTGATGGAGGAGGCAGTTGTCTTTGATCGTCATTAAAGAACGTCAGAGGGAAAGAGATCTGATGACGAACAGAACGAGAAATAGTATAAGGAAATGGTTTGACAGGATCATGTATAAGTTATCTTATCCCTAAAATGCCCTCCGATTAATTGAAATAAGTTACCCCCGTGTTTTTTTTCCAATTTTTTACAAAAATGTCACATATCATATTGACCTTCTATTATTTTGATCTAACGGTCCATGTTTGGTTATCGGGTTCTCAGGAAACTATAGGTTCTCAAATGATCCTTCCTCTCTCTCCCCTCTCTCTCTCTCTCTCTCTCTCTCTCTCTCTCTTTCTCTCTCTCTCTCTATATATATATATATATATATATATATATATATATATATATATATATATATATATATATATATATATATATTGTTGTAAATAAGTGGATGACAACATTTTCTACCCTAATGTCAAATGTGTAAGAGTTATTTTCAACTCTTATAACAAATATGTCAAATATGTGTAAGAACTTATTAATTATGTCTAGTGATTTAACTAGTATAAATAGCACCATTACATATGTAAAAGATACACCAATTTGAATACTTTATATAAGTTATCAAATTCTCTCCAAATCTCCATTCTTCTTTTTTAAGGTTATTAGTTTAGTTTTATTAATCTTGTTTTAATTACGTCAAATTTACAACACGTTATCAGCACGAAAGCTCTAATCAAGGTTATTAAACAAGTGGAAAATCACATCTATCTTAATCAAGGTATGTATTACTTATTAAAAACACTATTAATTATAAAAACCTCAATCATATTAAAATAATAATAATACTAATGAATTAATGAAACTTATACATTATGGACATTATGGACTACTAACAATTTTTATTTCTTATACTAACATTTCTTTATGTATTCTAATTTTTATACTAACATTTACAATATGCAACTAATTTTATTTATGCAAACTAACATTTACATTATGCAACTAACTTTTATTTATGCATACTAACATTTATATTATGCTACTAACTTTTATTTGTGCAAACTAACTTTTAAATTATATTTATTTATACATGTCAATGTTTATTTATATTTTAGATACTCTTCATAATTTTATTTAAACATTTACTAATATTTATTTATGTTTCTACTTAGTAAAGTTATGTATTAGTTATAAGTCTTATTACATGATTTATAAAATACATATACATATATACACAACGGGAATATATATGCAACGGTTATAAACAGCAAAAACAACGGCTATATTTTTTTTTACCATAAATAAACATCTTTACCCTGCTTATTTTACCCACAACAAATATTTATCTCTTCTATCAAATAAATCAATTTCAAGAAATCAAGCTTCAAGATGATTCATCCTTTTGTGATAATCATGACTATAATAGTCATGTTACTTTTCATCCCAATCCTTAACATCGAAGATAATATGGAATTTCATCTACTTTTAAGCTTGTATGCAATGTTAGCTTTACCGCTTCTTTTTTGTGTAATATTTATTGAAATAAATGGACTTTAATTTTAATTTTATTTTGTTTAAAATTTATAGTTACATTATGTCCAACATTGCAAAGCTCGAGTTTGCAGCACTTGAAGTTAGTGGGAAAAACTATGTGCCATGGATGATAGATGTAAAAATGCATCTTGAAGCCATGGGTATCTCAAATACTATATATGAATTTAATAATTGTTTGGCACAAGACAAAGCAAAAGCACAAGTTTTCCTTCGTAAGCATATTGATGAAATGTTGAGATTTGAATATCTTGATGTTACTAATCCAAGTATTCTCTGGAATCTTTTGAAAGAAAGATTTGATCATCAAAAGGAAGTTATACTTCCAAATGCTAGAGATGAATGGAGAACACTAAGGTTTCAAGACTTCAAGAAAGTAAATGAATACAACTCAGCTTTGTTCAGAATATGTTCACAACTCAAGTATTGTAGACAAGAGGTTACTGATGAAGATATGTTGGAGAAAACTTACTCAAAATTTCATGCAACAAACATTACCTTGATGCAACAATATCAGATGCAAAAGTTCACAAGATATTCTGAACTGAATGCATGTCTACTTGTTGCATAGCAAAACTGTCACACCCCCAAACCGGAACGGCGGAAACGTTCGGGGGTGGAGGACGTCATGCGTAGTATCACAACAATTGTATCATAGCAAGCATAGTAAACACAACCAGACATTGAATACATATATGAAAAAGGTTTACATTGTTTAATACATAGTTTTGTTCATATCAAAAGCAAAATATAAAGACGTGACTCTAACGCTCCGACTTCTGCAAAACTCCTGGGAGTACCTGTCTACTAATTCCCTGAGAATACAAGCAGTTTTGAAAGAATATCAGCATAAAGCTGGTGAGTTCATAAGCATTTAGTTTTGATGGAAAAGAGTTCTTTGAATCCTTTTGAAAAGTGTTCCTCAAGAAAATCTTATATTTTCTTATGAAAAGCGTGTTTGAAAACCCATTCCTTCCATGACTTCCAGATTCATACAGGATATGTACAATCCAGGGAGTCGTGGAAGGAGTATGAATATCCATTGATTTCATGTTGAAAAATCATGTTTTGAATGGCCGGGTTATCCCGGGAAAATCCTATATTTTCCCTAAAGGTTGATGATTGATTATCCGTTCTAATCTGAGGTGTGCAAGTATCTACCATACTCGAAAAGCAGTTTTCTTTTAAAAAACCTGGTTACACCCAGAGAGGTATATTAGCCTTATTACATAAATAAAACTAAATAAAAGAAAACCGTGGTGAACTAAGTCCTGAAGGTATTATTAGTAATACCCTCCAGTAATTAAATCGGTTATTACTTTGAGGTTAGTTCACTTGATTCATTATTACAAAAGTAAATATCTGTTATCTAGGTTTTGAGTTTTTATAACCATAACTGACTGGATATAGCCCGCAACGGCATGTATCCTTAATGACTTTGTCACCCGCAGACCTGCCGGTCCGACTGTAGCTAGCAGTGAGGTGCGGGATTGTCAGTCCCGTATAGATCTATATACAACAGTCACGCTCTCCCTACAAGAGATTCTGGTTACAAGTGCTAGTCCTACACTCTGATTCTGTGGGAGTGTTACCAAGGATGTGTCTCCAACTTAGACTAACAAATTTACAAGTAATAATACTGAAAATCCTGTTTATGATTTGCATGAATCCGTTATAAAATAATACATTTTACTACATGATTCACAAGATCGTTACCCTAGTTTTGAAAACTGTTTCTACGAGTTGATTTCTTAATCGTTTGGTAAAAACTGTTTTCCATGTTAAAAGCATACTGAAAATATTATTATCTTAAGCAAAATAATATATTTTGAGCACAAGTTTCCTTATACTTTTGCTTGGATTCCCCCCTGAAAACGTTAAAAACACGGAAAATGTAGGGGTATGAACTCACCTCGGGTGATTTGAATGAAGGATCGACACGAAACGCTGGATGTTTAAGCAAAGCCTCGAACACGATTTGATCCTAAATTACATGCAATGACACATAACGGAGTCAAATAGAGGTATTTCACCACTAGATGTGATAAAGAACCACTCTAAGAACTTGGGACTACTTGCACTAAGTGTTAGGACCTCAAAGGATGGCATGAGGGAGGTGTATGGCCACCTTAAAGGTATGTACGACCATGGGTGTGCGGCCGTACACTCATGATGGAAGGTGCCTTTGAGGTGTTTTCAAGGTCCATACTTGCATCCATGAAGTGCCCTAAGCCCATACTTGGTTGTAGTACAAGTTTAGGGTCTTAGAAATGGGTTTGTGGTCCTATGGTGTGTGTGTATGGTCGCACAAATGTGTGTGCTGCTGCACAAAGGAGTGTGCTACCTCACACAGGAGTGTGCTGCCGCACACAGGAGTGTGTGGCCGTACACAGGAGTGTGATGCCGCACACATGAGTGTGTGGCCGCACACAGGAGTGTGCTACCACACACAGGAGTGTGCTGCCGCACACATGAGTGTGTGGTCGCACTCCTTCAAAGAGATGAAGAACATGACCGGACTTTCATGATTCAAGGCCTAGATCAAGAGGTTCTTCATGCACAACAAGTTAAGGGATGGATTACTCACGTTTTTGAAGCCTTGGGAGGGTTTGTGGTTGAAGAAGCTTGAGAGAAATGGTGTTGTGTGCTGCCAAGGTGTTAAAGGAATGAAAAGGTAAGGGGTCTACCCTTTATATAGGAGTGTGAGCGCTATCAAAAGTAAGTGTGCTGCCAGGAGGTGTGTGTGCGGCCGCACACCCATGTGTACGGCCGTACACTCCCTCCAAAGGTGTGTATGGCCTTGTTTTGACAGTATACGACTTGCCGACTCATTCCTAGACTCAACCTTGGTCATGCTCAAGCTTAGAATCACTTAAACGAACCCTTGAATAATACTAGAAATCGACAAAACAAGTTGAATATGGATTGAATTGATTAATTGTACAAGATTGAAGTTCGAGGTTGTCACATCATCCCCCCGTAGAGGGATTTCATCCCGAAATTCAAGGATAAAGTACAATCATGAACTTGGAAAGAGATGGGGGTACTTCTGCTTCAATGAATCCTCACGCTCCCAAGTGAATTCAGGACCCCGCTTGGCATTCCAGCGGACCTTCACTATCGGGATGCGACTCTGTTTTGTACGCTTGACTTCCCCATCCATGATTTCGACAGGTTCTTCCACGAAGTGTAGACCCTTGTCTAATTCGATCTCGTCGAGAGGAATCACAAGTGTCTCATCGGACAGACACTTCTTTAGGTTCGACACGTGGAAGACAGGATGGATGTTGTTGAGCTCTCGAGGTAACTGGAGTTTGTATGTTACGGGACCGATCCTAGCAAGGATCTTGAATGGTCCAACGTACCTTGGGTTTAGCTTTCCACGTTTTCCGAAACGTATCATGCCTTTCCAGGGCGAGACCTTCAGAAGGACGCGGTCACCGACCTGGAATTCCAAGGGTTTTCGTCGTTTATCGGCGTAGCTCTTTTGTCTATCTCGTGAGGCTTTCGGTCGTTCTCGGATTTGCACGATCTTTTCAGTCGTCTCTCGGATAATCTCGGGACCAGTGAGAGTGCTGTCGGGGACTTGACCCTTGACTAGCTGCGTGTCACCCACTTCAGCCCAGCATAGAGGGGATCTATACTTGCGGCCATAGAGGGCTTCAAACGGCACAGCCTTGATGCTGGTATGGTAGCTGTTGTTGTAGTAAAATTCGACCAAAGGAAGATGAGTATCCCATGACGCGCCGAAGTCTATGACGCAGGCTCTCTACATATCTTCCAATGTCTGAATTGTTCTCTCACTCTGTCCATCAGTCTGCGGATGATAAGCCGTGCTCATATCCAATTTAGTTCCAAGAGCCTTCTGTAGTGATTGCCAGAATCTCGAGGTAAACCTGCTATCTCGGTCGGAGATAATAGATACAGGTACCCCATGAAGGCGAACTATCTCTTGAATGTAGATTTGTGTGAGTCTTTCCATCTTGAAGTTTTCTTTGATTGGCAGGAAGTGGGCGGACTTCGTCAACCGATCGACGATTACCCAGATGGCATCGTGTCCACTTGGAGATCTGGGTAATTTGGTGATAAAATCCATGGTTATCCTTTCCCACTTCCACTCAGGTATTTCTGGTTGCTGAAGTAGTCCTGAGGGCTTCTGATATTCCACCTTCACCTTGGCGCAAGTCAAGCACTTGCCCACGAAGGTTGCAATCTCCGCTTTCATGTTTGGCCACCAATAGAGCTGTTTGAGATCCAGATACATCTTATCTGAACCGGGGTGAATGGAGTATTTCGTCTTGTGAGCCTCATTCATGACAACCTCTCTGTACCCGCCAAACTTTGGGGTCCAGATCCGGTTCATCAAATAGTACACTCCGTCTCCCTTAATCTCTAAGTTCTTGTCCATTCACCGCAATGCTTCATCCGCCACTTTCTCTGGTTTCAAGGCTTCCAGCTGAGCGTCCTTGATTTGCGCGGATAAATGGGAATGGATAGTCATGGTCAGTGTCTTCACTCTACGACCTGAGTACTCTTTTCGGCTGAGGGCATCGGCCACCACATTGGCCTTACCGGGATGGTAGCGGATTTCGCACTCGTAATCACTGAGTAGCTCAACCCATCGCCGTTGCCTCATGTTTAGCTCCTTCTGGTCGAAGATATGCTGCAAACTTTTATGGTCAGTGAAGATAGTGCACTTGGTTCCATAGAGATAATGTCTCCAGATCTTTAACGCGAAGACCACTGCTCCCAACTCTAAATCGTGAGTTGTGTAATTTACCTCGGCCTGTATCCTTAATGACTTTGTCACCCACAGACCTGCCGGTCCGACTGTAGCTAGCAGTGAGGTGCGGGATTGTCAGTCCCGTATAGATCTATACACAACAGTCACGCTCTCCCTACAAGAGATTCTGGTTACAAGTGCTAGTCCTACACTCTGATTCTGTGGGAGTGTTACCAAGGACGTGTCTCCAACTTAGACTAACAAATTTACAAGTAATAATACTGAAAATCATGTTTATGATTTGCATGAATCCGTTATAAAATAATACATTTTACTACATGATTCACAAGTTCGTTACCCTAGTTTTGAAAACTGTTTCTACGAGTTGATTTCTTAATCGTTTGGTAAAAACTGTTTTCCATGTTAAAAGCATACTGAAAATATTATTATCTTAAGCAAAATAATATATTTTGAGCACAAGTTTCCTTATACTTTTGCTTGTATTCCCCCCTAAAAACGTTAAAAACACGGAAAATGTAGGGGTATGAACTCACCTCAGGTGATTTGAATGAAGGATCGACACGAAACGCTGGATGTTTAAGCGAAGCCTCGAACACGATTTGATCCTAAATTACATGCAATGACACATAACGGAGTCAAATAGAGGTATTTCACCACTAGATGTGATGAAGAACCACTCTAAGAACTTGGGACTACTTGCACTAAGTGTTAGGACATCAAAGGATGGCATGAGGGAGGTGTATGGCCACCTTAAAGGTGTGTACGACCATGGGTGTGCGGCCGTACACTCATGATGGAAGGTGCCTTTGAGGTGTTTTCAAGGTCCATACTTGCATCCATGAAGTGCCCTAAGCCCATACTTGGTTGTAGTACAAGTTTAGGGTCTTAGAAATGGGTTTGTGGTCCTATGGTGTGTGTGTATGGTCGCACAAATGTGTGTGCTGTTGCACAAAGGAGTGTGCTACCTCACACAGGAGTGTGCTACCGCACACATGAGTGTGTGGCCGTACACAGGAGTGTGCTACCACACACAGGAGTGTGCTGCCGCACACAGGAGTGTGTGGCCGTACACAGGAGTGTGCTGCCGCACACATGAGTGTGTGGTCGCACTCCTTCAAAGAGATGAAGAACATGACGGGACTTTCATGATTCAAGGCCTAGATCAAGATGTTCTTCATGCACAACAAGTTAAGGGATGCATTACTCACGTTTTTGAAGCCTTGGGAGGGTTTGTGGTTGAAGAAGCTTGAGAGAAATGGTATTGTGTGCTGCCAAGGTGTTAAAGGAATGAAAGGGAAGGGGTCTCCCCTTTATATAGGAGTGTGAGCGCTGTCAAATGTGAGTGTGTTGCCAGGAGGTGTGTGTGCGGCCGCACACCCATGTGTACGGCCGTACACTCCTTCCAAAGGTGTGTATGGCCTTGTTTTGACAGTATACGACTTGCTGACTCATTCCTAGACTCAACCTTGGTCATGCTCAAGCTTAGAATCACTTAAACGAACCCTTGAATAGTACTAGAAATCGACAAAACAAGTTGAATATTGATTGAATTGATTAATTGTACAAGATTGAAGTTCCGGGTTGTCACAAAAACAATGAACTCTTGATGAAAAACCATGAATCTCGTCCAACGGGATCAGTAGCACTTCCTGAAGCAAATGCTACAAATATTGATGGTCATCGAAACAATACACGTGGACGAGGGCGAGGTCGTGGTCGAGGACGAGGTCGTGGCTATTTTAATCAAAACCAAAGCCATAATCAGAACCATAATTCTGGTTGTGGACAAGGTAATAATCGTGGTCGTGGCCAAAAAAGGAATAATTTCCAATATTCACAAAGAAACAATGTCCACACACAAGATAAGGCCAAAGTGGCAAGGCATGACACTGGGACATCACAAAAATCTGATGGTTCATGTTATAAATGTGGTGGCACAGGCCATTGGTCAAGGACCTGTCGCACACCTGCACATCTTTGTCAACTTTATCAAGAGTCCATTAAAGGAAAAGGAAAAGAAGCAAACCTCATTGATAATGTTGAATTCACTCCGCTAAATGTTGCTGATTTCTGTAATGACATGGAAGACATAAACTAAAAAAAATAATAAATAAAAATAAATAAATGAATAAATAAAAATAAAAAATCTATTATTGTTCTAGTAAAACTGTTTTTCCTTCATTTGTTTTTCATGTAATGTCTTTCCTACAATAAATGAACTTTCTTTTTAATAATAATTATGATTATGTTTATTCACTTATTATTCCTTTTATATGTGAAGTTTAATATGAGTCCAACTGGAGCAAAACACCAAGAAAAGATTGGAGATCTTTGTATAGCAGATAGTGGTAGTACACATACTATTCTGAAATCAAAGAAATATTTTTCAGAATTAGTACCAACAAAAACAGTCATACATACAATATCAGGTCCTGCAGACTTGATAGAGGGAACCGGGAAAGGCCATTTTATATTACCAAATGGTACAAGCTTTTGTATAGAAAATGTCTTATTTTCTCCAAAGTCTAATAGAAACTTATTAAGTTTCAATGACATATATTTCAAAGGTTATGACACAAAAACTGTGACCATTGAAAATAAGAAATATATGTATATTATAGACAAAAACCATATGCTTGAAAAACTACCAACACTTGATTCTGGTCTGCATTATACATATATACATATGATTGAATCAAATATGGTAGTCGAAGGAAAACATTGTGATCCTGGGACATTCAGTTTATGGCATGATAGGTTGGGCCACCCAGGATTAACAATGATGCGAAGGATAATTGAGAATACACATGGGCATCCATTGAAGGACCAAAAGCTCACTCAATCCAACATCATAAAACCATGTGCATCTTGTTCCCTTGGAAAGTTAATTATAAAACATTCTCCAATGAAATTTGAAAGGGAGTCACCTAGATTTCTAAAAAAATTCAAGGTGATATATGTGGACCGATTCACCCATCATCTGGACCATTTAGATACTTTATGGTCTTAATAGATGCATCCAGCAAATGGTCTCATGTTTGCCTATTATCAACTCGTAATATGGCATTTGCAAAGTTTCTTGCCCAAATTATTAAATTAAGGGCACATTTCCCTGATTATACTATCAAAAGAGTGAGACTTGATAATGCTGGTGAATTTACTTCACAAGCATTTAATGACTATTGTATGTCTGTAGGAATTGTTGTTGAGAATCCAGTTGCTCAAGTACACACACAAAATGGTTTAGCTGAATCACTGATTAAACGTCTCCGGCTAATAGCTAGACCATTGATAATGAGGACCAAACTTCCTGTTTCTGTTTGGGGCCATGCAATCTTACATGCTGGATCATTGATACGCATGAGACCAAGTTCATATCATGTATATTCTCCACTACAACTTGCTTTCGGTCAAGAGCCAAATATATCCCATTTGAGAATTTTTGGGTGTGCAGTATATGTCCCTATTGCACCACCTCAACGGACAAAAATGGGTCCTCAAAGAAGGTTGGGAATATATGTTGGTTATAAGTCAGTCTCTATTATAAGATATCTTGAACCATTAACAGGTGATGTTTTCACAGCACGCCTAGCAGATTGTCAATTTGATGAGGCAAATTTCCCATCATTAGGTGGAGAAAAGAAGATTCTGGAAAAGGATGTGTCATGGCATGAGCCTTCTTTATCATATCTTAACCCTCGCACAAAGCAATGTGACATGGAAGTTCAAAAGATAATGCATTTCCAAGAAATGGCAAATCAATTACCTGATGCATTTACTAACACAAAAAGGGTGACTAAATCATATATACCAGCTGTCAATGTTCCAGCTCGAATTAACATTCCACATGGACAATCTGATGATAAAGTCACTCAAGAGTCTAAAACACGCCTGAAGCGTGGAAGACCATTTGGTTCTAAGGATAAGAACCCACGAAAAAGAAGAGGAGCAGAAAATACACTAGATCACGAGGAAAGTGTTCCTGGAGAAACACGAATTATTCAAATTCCCCCAAGAAAGGATGATGATGCACTAAATTATGGTCAGACAAATAGAATATATGACCAAAATGAAACTGACAATATAGGTGCAATATTTTCTTATTCAGCTGCATGTGATATTATGAATGATGATCCCGAACCACAATCTGTCATTGAATGTCAAAGAAGAAATGATTGGGCTAAATGGAAGGAAGCTATGCAAGTTGAATTAAATTATCTTAACAAGAGAAAGTTTTTTGGGAACATTATCCTCACACCTGAAGTTGTGAAACCATTAGGATATAGATGGATCTTCGTACGAAAAAGAAATGAGAAAGACGAAATTGTAAGATACAAGGCCAGGCTTGTTGCTCAAGGTTTCTCTCAAAGACCTGGAATCGATTATGAAGAAACTTATTCACCGGTAATGGATGCAACCACTTTCAGATATTTAATCAGCTTGACAGTATCTAAAAATTTAGAGATGCGTCTTATGGATGTTGTTACAGCTTACTTGTATGTATCACTTGATAGTGATATCTATATGAAAATCCCTGAAGGATTTAAAATGCCTGAAGCATTAAGTGCAAAACCCAAAGAAATGTACTCTATAAAATTACAAAGATCTTTGTATGGGTTAAATCAATCTGGGCGCATGTTGTACAATCGTTTGAGCGATTATTTGACAAGTAAAGGTTATAAAAATAACACTATTTGTCCATGTGTGTTTATTAAGAAAACAACATCTGGGTATGTGATCATAGCAGTCTATGTTGATGATCTAAACATCATTGGAACGAATAAAGAAATCCTTGAAGTGATTGAACTTTTAAAGAAAGAGTTTGAAATGAAAGATCTTGGAAAAACCAAATATTGTCTTGGTTTACAGATTGAGCATATGCCTAACGGAATACTCGTACATCAATCAAATTACACAGAAAGAGTCTTGAGACGTTTCAATATGGACAATGCTAATCCTTTAAGCACTCCAATGGTTGTTAGATCAATATTGAGAAGGATCCATTTCGTCCATGCAAAGAAAATGAAGAAGTCCTTGGTCCAGAAGTACCATACCTTAATGCAATTGGAGCTCTTATGTATCTTACCAATTGTACTAGACCTGACATTTCTTTCGCTGTAAACTTGCTAGCAAGATTTAGTTCAGCCCCAACAAAAAGACATTGGAATGGAATCAAACATATTTTTCGATACCTTCGAGGAACTAGTGATTTAGGGTTATTTTATCCTAACAATTCAAAAGAAAGCTTGATTGGTTATGCAGATGCAGGTTATTTGTCTGATCCTCATAAAGCTAGATCTCAAACTGGATACGTATTCATGAATGGAGGTACCGCAATTTCCTGGCGTTCTCAAAAGCAAACACTTGTTGCCACATCCTCAAATCATGCTGAAGTAATTGCACTAAATGAAGCTAGTAGAGAATGTACATGGTTGAGATCAATGACACATCTAGTTTTAACTTCATGTGGACTTGAAAAAGATATAGGTCCAACTTTAATATACGAAGATAACTCGGCATGTGTTACTCAAATGAAAGAAGGATATATCAAGAGCGACAGGACAAAACATATACCTCCAAAGTTTTTCGAGTACACTCAAGAGCTTATAAAGAACCATCAAGTTGAAATCAAATATGTTCAATCCAGTAACAATGCAGCAGACCTTTTTACGAAGACACTTCTTACTGCAATCTTTAGGAAACATGTCCATGGCATCGGAATGCGACATGTGCATAGAATATAATGTGACAAATGTCTAAATAAGGGGGAGTCAACTATACACTGCACTCTTTTTCCCTTCGCTAAATTTTTTTCCCACTGGGTTTTCTTTAGCAAGGTTTTTAATGAGGCAGTACTTCAAGGTTGAACTCTAATTTGAAATGATGTCATCCAAGGGGGAGTGTTGTAAATAAGTGGATGACAACATTTTCTACCCTAATGTCAAATGTGTAAGAGTTATTTTCAACTCTTATAACAAATATGTCAAATATGTGTAAGAACTTATTAATTATGTCTAGTGATTTAACTAGTATAAATAGCACCATTACATATGTAAAAGATACACCAATTTGAATACTTTATATAAGTTATCAAATTCTCTCCAAATCTCCATTCTTCTTTCTTAAGGTTATTAGTTTAGTTTTATTAATCTTGTTTTAATTACGTCAAATTTACAACATATATATATATATATATATATATATATATATATATATATATATATATAGTTTCAAGAAAGTTCTTACTTCTTATCCAATTTTTTAGAGACGATTTAATAATAATAATAATAATAATAATAATAATAGTTGTTGTTATTATTATTATTATTATTATTATTATTATTATTTGCAATAAACCTCATAATTCTCATAATGGCTTTTTGTTTTATGACGTGTTTGACAAAATTAGCTAGTAACGTTTTATTAAACGTTACGTGAGATAGTTTTTAGATTTGGAACATTTTGTTTAAACTAAATTTTAAAAGCTTGTAATGTTACACGAAACTTTTTGTTCAAAAAGAAACGTTTTGTCAACGCTCAATGCCAAAATACCGTTTTTGTCCATGGAATCGGTTATTTGGCTAACTTGAAATTTCATAAAAATGTAATTTTCCATAAATTCTTACATTTTTTAAGAGAAAGACATGAACTAATTAACTTAAGATTATTTATAAATCGATATTTTTAAAATATGTTAAGTTTAAAGCTGCATGCATATAAATTAAAATTTTAACAAAGAAATTTATGCATGTTCATCACAAAACAATGATTTCATTCATAAATTTGTTTTCTTAAAATATTGTTCAATATTCAATAAAAAAACTACAACTTTGTTTTCTTATTTTTTATGGTTTATTTAAACTGTTTGATAGTTGTTAATTGAGTCAGATCTAAAGTAAGCTTCTTATTACATCTAATAAAAGACATATGAAAAGCTATATGACCGAGTCAGAAGTATCAATTATAACTGATCAAAATAATTGATTTAATAGGTAAAAAGGTAAAATAAAAAATAAAAAATAAATAAATAAATAAAAGAAGAAAAAAAAGTTACTTTGAAAATTATCACAAAAAATAAATGAAACTAGAAAGGTTACCCCCGCTACGCGGGGGCCAGAAGCTTTCAATGTTGTTTGCGAATCGATAAATATGACAGACGTAGAAAGTATAATGATGAAAAGCCCGGGCTTTGCCCCGGACCGTTTTTTTCATGTTTTTATGAAAAAATGTAAAAGTTTTGACTGCAAGGACCAGAAGTGTCAAAATGGCTAAAGAATTAAAGGGGGTAGGAATTAGCAACTTTTTAGAAAAGGGATCAAAGTTGTCAAACCGTTAAAGTTTTGTGGCCAAACTTTAAATATTAAAAGGTTCCTAAAAAGTGTAAAAATATTGATTGTAAGGACCAAAAGTGTCAAAATGGTTAAAGAATGAGGAGCAAAGTTGCCAAAAAACATTCAATTTTTATGAAAAAATGTAAAAGTTTTGACTGCAAGGACCAGAAGTGTCAAAATGGCTAAAGAATTAAAGGGGTAGGAATTTGCAACTTTTTAGAAAATAGATCAAAGTTATCAAACCGTTAAAGTTTTGTGGCCAAACTTTAAATATTAAAAAGTTCCTAAAAAGTGTAAAAATATTGGTTGCAAGGACCAAAAGTGTCAAAATGGTTAAAGAATGAGGAGCAAAGTTGCCAAAAAACATCCAAATTTATTATTCATAACTTTGAAGCCCAATAATAATACAGGGACCAATTCTGCCAAAAAAATGACAAGTTTACTATTCCTTTTCTTCGTAACTTTAATATAACTAGGGTTTGGACCATCCGCGCATTGCTGCGGAAGCTCCGGTATGTTAAAAAACGCAGTTTGACACCATATATACAACGAAGACAATTAAATCATATAAAGTGGAGCACAAAAATATCAAAATAAAACATGGATACAAACAATTGACTTGAAAGTGTATCTTTAAGAAATTAATAAAAAAAAGATTATTAAAAAATTATATAAGGGGCCAAAATGTAACTTTAAAATATAGTAAGGGACCAAATTATAATGTATAAAATACTAATAATTTAACTTTAAAATTATAAGGGTTGAAACTGTTAAATAAAAATTAATTAAGGAGAAAGAATATAAATTGTAACATCAAAATTAGTTTAGGGGTACAAAATATAAAAACAAATAAAAGTAAAGGGAATTTTAAAATTATAAGGATAAAAATTGTAACATCAAATTAGTTTAGGGGTATAAAATATAAAAACAAATAAAAGTAAGAAAGAATATAAATATATATAAATTTTAAAATTATAAGGATAAAAATTGTAACATCAAAATTAGTTTAGGGGTACAAAACATAAAAACAAATAAAAGTAAAGGGAGGAAAATGAAAAAAGAATTGAAAGTATGAAATCATTTTGCTGCTTAGGGGGAATGAATAGTGAATCCTCTCACATACAAATTTTGGTAATTAATATATATATATATATATATATATATATATATATATATATATATATATATATAATATACTAGTTTATAACCCATGGGAACCACGGTTGCGAAATTAATTACACTTTCATACTAAAATGTTGTAATTATTAATAAAATAATATAAATAAAATTAACAAAGTCTTATTAATAATAATAAGAAAACATGTTATAAGGAATAAAATTTTACAAACAACTTACAAATTTCTAAAAACTTCTTTATAAACAACATTAGAAGTTTTATTTGTAAGTCTACCATCCTTATCTAAAATTAACAATTTTAATCCTTCTCTACTTTGAACTCTAGATAGGGCAACATATAATTGACCATGTGTAAAAACCGGATCTTTCAAAAACAAACCAACCTTAGATAAGGACTGTCCTTGGCTCTTGTTAATTGTCATTGCAAAACAAACAGCTAATGGAAATTGTCTTCTTTGGAATTTGAATGAGATTTTTTTTTTCAGATGGTGTTAAGGTCATTCTTGGAATAAAGGTCCGATTTCCAATATTACTTCCAGTTATGATAACTGCCTCAATAACACGTTTGCCCAAAGATATCACCTGTAGTCTAGTGCCATTACATAAGCCATTTTTTTTATCAATGTTTCTTAGTAACATAACTGGAACCCCGACTTTCAAAACTAACTTATGATTAGGCAGACCTGAGACTTTAAGACCATTTAAAACATCAGGTGAGTATAAATTGACATCAAAGTGATCATGGACAAACTCAGATTCACATAGTTTATCTGAACTTAGATATTCAACTTCATCTCCTGGAAATAATGCTAGCAAACGATTATTTATTTTTCCGACAACTTCATTTTTTGGAGCAAGTATTGCTCTTTCTTGAAAATATTCTGGATTGCTAGAAGCTTCAAGAATTGAAGGATATACAAACTCGATTAACGAACCTATAGGATCATAAGGATCATTAATTAGAAGATCATCCGGAATATCAATAATCGCTTCGCCATCATTAAAACCACCAAATTTCCCTTCTCCTATATCCAAAAGCCATTTTGCAAAATCCATTGTCTGTTGAAAAGCAGATGTATCACTTCCAACAGTTAGCCTCATGTTCTTGGTTAGTTGATAGACTTTGCATTGTTGCCATAAATATGATGAACTTAATGAAGCATTAACAATGTCTTGTCTACTACCACTTGGTATAACAGGCAGAATTTGTCTAAAATCTCCTCCAAAAACAATTACTTTCCCTCCAAATGGCAAAGTTGAGTTTCTAGGATTATGACACTTGAATATATCTTTCAAAGTTCGATCTAAAGCTTCAAATGCATGCTTGTGAATCATGGGTGCTTCATCCCAAATGATTAATGAGGTTTTTCGTAATAAACTGGCGAGTTCACTATCTGGTGATATGGAACAAATAGAAACCCCAGTAATAATACAGGGACCAATTCTGCCAAAAAAATGTTTACTATTCCTTTTCTTCGTATCTTTAATATAATATATATATAATAATTAGGGATGCTTAGAAAACATTTCGTAATGTAAGGGCTTTGTTTTTGGAATTAACCGATCATTATGTGGACATAATCATTTTATAAAAATCAATATAGATCTTTTGACTGCCAAAAAGTTAATTGAAAGGCTCTTCCTAAATGTATATAAAATAAAGGGTTTGTGTACGATGTGCTATGACTTTCCGGATTGTGAGAAAAAAGTGAAATGAATAACAAAAAACCCATGGATACGTTTTAAATTTGACTGGTAGTTAAAGCTTTTGTGTTAGAATAAATTACACGAATGGTCCCTATGATTTAGGGTAATTTTCATGTTGGGTCCTTAATTTATTTTTTTAACTTGGAAAGTCTCTACTTTGTTTTTATTACGCATTTTGGTCCATGTCTATTATATATATATATATATATATATATATATATATATATATATATATATTACTTTTTTGATTTGTTCAAATTTACACTGTGAATTTGTGTAGATTCACAGTGTGAATCTGCATTGAATCTGAATTCCGAATAATATATAATTTATTTTTTAACATTCACAATGTGAAGTTATGAATTAATTATTTTTAGATTTTTTTCGATAAAGAATAAGCTATAAAACTCGAAAAAAATAATAACGTCACAAAACCCCGAACCAAAAAAAAAATGTTTTTATAAATAATAAAACATCAACCAAACGTGTTTATCAAAACCATAAGGAAATCATAGTATATCAATAATCATCCAAAATCCATCAGAGTCAATAAAACGGAAAGACATGGTGTGTGTGCAATGCGATCATCTCGAGCCCTTCCTTTTCGAACCGGAGGTACCTGAAACATAAACTGAAAACCGTAAGCACAAAGCTTAGTAAGTTCCCCAAAACACCACATACCATACATACAATGCCACAATAGGCCTTGCCCCACAACCATCGGGCCCCGCTCGGAATAGATCTGTCAGTAACATGCGATGGGCCCTGCCTAACACACTCATCAAGCCCCGCCCGATATACATACAAACACATACAATACATGCAGGAGTCACAAAGAAAGCTAGCATACTATAACATAATCCAACGGACCGACATTGGTGCCTTCGAACAGTAAGTACTGTGAGAAGACTCACCTCGCAAAACAACTCAAAAGTCAATACGCCCTCAAAAATCCACAACAAGTGCTAAACGCCACCTAGATAAACACACAAGACAAGACCTTAATCTACCTATTAACAGTTGAACAAAAGTCAAATGTCAAAAGTCAACCCTCAAGGTCAATGGTCAAAGTCATCAGTCAATGTTGACTCCAGTCGACCGTCACGACGTGGTCTTCCTTGGGTACTTCGTGGCCCGCATACGACCAAACAGTTAGGAAAATCTCAGCCGCCACGTCGTGATAGTTGGGGGTTCCAACAAGTTAAGGCATTAAGTTGTTTTCTTCGATTCCAAGAGCTCCAAATCTCAGATCTGGTCCAAAATGTGATATAGAATGATATAGTTTCTAACTTTATCCATTAGGACCACCCAAAAGGTCTAAAACCCAAATCCCTAAGTCCCAAAAGTCTTAACAATGCAAGAACTTAACTGGTAAGCACTTATTCCATAAGGTCTAAAGTCCATCCTTTCTAAAAGTGATTCTAGCAACAAAATTAACCTAAAAGTTATTGCTTTATAGACATGCATGTCCAATGCATGTCTTGAACCCATATTAGGTCCAAATGAGAGTTTATGACCTAAATCACATGCATGGATTGAAAATCCAACCAAACTCCAGATCCAAGTCACAAAATACACGAAATGCCCCAAAGATTCATAAAGTTGCAAACTTTAAGATATCTCACCACCCCAACAAACAAGAAAAGAAGTTAATGGGACGAAACTCAAGATCTAACAACTTAGCATGATAAAAAAGCGAGTCTTGGACACTTACAAAGGTCTAGAAGAGTGCTAAGGTGAAGAATGGAGACTTGCTTACTTGATATTTGCTTCATTTTCCTCATTCTTCCTCTTTAGCTCCAAGGAACACCAAAACTAGCTAAATAATTGAGGAAATTGATTAAGGTTTTCATTAGGGCTTAAGGGGGCTGAGGATGAGCAAACCCTAGCCTCCTCGTTCCTTTAAATAAAGAGCAAACCGGGGAAAATAGGGTTTTCACGTCAGCCGTCCACCACGCCGTGACCAATACTGCCACGCCGTGGGGGCTTAAATAAAACATGCGAACCCTTTTCGCCTCGCCATGTCGTTGTGGTGCCTCCATATATATATTTTGAGTTCTTATGGATATTTAAAAATAAAATATTTTCCCTTAACATAATAAATTTTTTACAAGAAGTATAAGTACATTGTTAGTAATTCTGAATAAAATCATATTAGTTAAATCATTTATTTTTAATATATACATATATAAACATTTTTTTAATAGATAAATATATTGTTTATGTGATTCTTTAATACCAAAAATGCGAAGGGATCGAGTTTTTTGGACGTGCTACTTAAGGCCATCAGTCATGGGAGAGGAAACCATGTGTGAATGCTAATGTGACAACTCTGCCCACGTGCGAACACCAACCCCCAGGAGCGTGGGTGTGTTGTGGCGTGACCGGTTCCACGTGGAAGACAACAAATAAGGGAATAACTTTGCAAACAACCAATGAGATTCGTTTATTCCAAACGGTCAAATGGTCGTTGTTCACGAAGGAAGGCGCCAAAAATTCTTGAATTAGGCTCGTCGGAAAAAGAATTACATCGATAAAGGGTGTTGCATAAACCAGAAAGAAGAAGAAAAAGAAAAGAGGCGATTAGGAAATAGGGTTTAAATTAAAAAGATTGAGATTAATTAAATTTAAGTGAGCTATATATATTTTTAGTGGGCTGACATTTTTGTCGGTTAAACTTGGTTTGATAATATGAAGTGATTTTTTTTGGGGTTTAATTGATTTGGTAATATGTGTGTTTATATAATTTTAAAAACTAATAAAATATTTATTTAATTTTAAAAATTATGTTTTGTTTATTTAATTGAAGTAAAAAATAGGTATAAATAATTTGGAGTGGTAATCATATTATTTATAAATGTTATCTAATTTTATAAATTATGTTTTTTTTTTCAATTTAATGTACTTTTTTATTAATAAAATAATTTTTATGTTTAATAATTATGTTTTTTATTTAATATAATGTCAAAAAAAGAAATAAAAAATAAAAAGATAAATAATGTGGAGTGATAATCATTTCCAAATGCTAGTGATTTGATAGTGAACATGTAGTAGAGCTGGCCTAGGCTAATCGTTTGGTAATGAACATGTAGTGGATGTGACATGATGCTGAGTTAGCAACACTTTTCTAGTGGGTTGGTGGTGATCATATCTTTTAACCAAACTAAAGTAGACGAAGACCATAACTAAAAAAGAATAAATTTAATAAAATATGTATCATAGTCTATTCTTTTTCCAGTTGTATTTAATTTAAAATTAAATTTTTTTTCCTTTCTTTGAATGAAGAAATTCCATATCCACTATAAAGAATTGTTGAAATCCACGTTAGTTTTTGTCTTTCAACCCAATGTTTACGAATAGGTTTCTTAAATCCCGCGGGGTTTATGAATTAGTCACAAAATCGTCAAATAATGTGAATGGGATCATGAAATAAATGGGAAAGTCATGAATTTCAGTTTAATTAATTCTTCTAGAATTATATTACAATTATATTTATATCCGTGCAAAATTAATATAATATAATAATTAAATAAAAATAGACAAATAAAACTATTTAAAAGATATTTAAAAAATAAAAATGAGTACCGATGAAACCTACCATTTTCTACCTTACGAAAAAATATAATATAGTATTCAAAATAAAATACAATATAATCTAAAAAATAGTTCAATAATAAAGTTAAACATATATAATAACTATCGTTGTATACCGTTTTTTCAAGTTTGGTTTTTAGATAAAATGATTATTTAAATATACTAACAACTAAATTATAACTTTAACAAATTTTTTTTTATCAAATTAATACAACTTTTTATTAACACTATTTTTGATATACACCATTTTTTATCGTACACACAACACTCACGATAAGTTAGTGTTTTTTTCCATAACCATATTGACCATGATTCTAAAATCATATGATTGATTTAATTATAGGTTTCTTTATCTCATCCTTATTAATAAATAATTTATATGCATAATTAACACTTAAATATTTTGTTAAATACAATAAAAGAGACATATTGTATCGACTTTCCTTTTTGTAGTATCCATATTCTGATAGACCTGTGAACACGTTGCAGATGATTGACCCTTCTTTCTAGAAGAAACACCAGTGTCATTTAAATAGAAGAAGCCACAAGCTCAAATTCAAATTAATGCAAATCTTTTATCAAAGTGAAATTATTTTTGCTCAAAGAAATGGGTATGCATAGCTTCAGGAATCTAGGAATCTTGCTATTGCTTTTGATGATTTTTGAGTCATCACAATGTACAAGAGATTTTGGTTTTCGACCACAGTCTCTTTACCCTCAAAGTAAGAAATTTTTATATCATTTTCTTTATAATTTGTTTGTATTTATATACAACTGAACTCAAGAAACACTTGTGTTCTTAAAGCTTGATATGACTCGTATTGTAGGTAACACTTAAACTCGTACAAAGCTCATGTCTCAAAATTCTACTATCTCAGAAAATGCTAACATGGTTACTGTTTATGTATAGTTGAACATGTTAAACAATCACATATTAGACTTCTTTGAAATAATGACTTTGTCTCTATTTATGTATGTTTAAATTCAAATATACAAAGGTGTTAGAATTTATGTTTTCTTTCGATAAGCATGATATGATCCATGTTTAAACTTGACTATTAATCAAAGGGGTTATAACGCAACTGTTACCTGAGATGTTGATATAGTGCCTCTGAGTCCAAATGGTTGATGTTTCGAGTCCCCTCTAGAAGAGTGACGTAGTTTAGGACTAGACTACATAGTGTATTGATGTTTTCAAGAAAAAGTCTTACTATTCAATTATGTTATTGATACATGTATGTGTATGGAATGTATAGGGTATGCAAAGGTATTTGCTACACTTGGAGTGGAATGTACATGTTGTGATGGAGAATTAAGTGACAAAAAGTGCAAAAGCATATGGGAAGGATCTTGCTCTAAGCTACAATGCATCCCATGGAAGTATCACAATGTTTAATTATCCAAGGTTACATGATACATTTAGGTTATTCATTCTTTTGGAATCCGTGTGTTGTTTTTTGTATTATTGTATAGGAAATAAGAGCATCTTCAATGGTAAACATATATGATAGGTCAAAAAAATTGTCATCTTATTATTTAATTATATCGACTTCTAATTAAATTGTTTCAATAATGGTTAACCTTTTTTATGACGTTTTCATTAATTTAACAACTTTATCCTTGTCTATCTAAAATGTTATATAAAACCCTCTCGTTTAACTAATTATTATTTAAACATGTCGTGTTTTAATATAAACATTCACTCATGTACAAACGATTCACATATTACTATAGTATATATTTACATATTATATATTTTTTTATCTATAAACTTTAGATAAATAATAAATACTTAAAATTAAATCAAGGGGATGAAATGTAATATTACTAAAGAGAAAGGGTTAGAATGTTTAAAATATTAAACTATATTGATCATTCAATATATATTGAGTGTTCAATAAAAATGAGTAAAAATATCATCTACTCCAATGGTGTTTTGATCACTCAATCAAATAGTAATAAGCTATAAAAACTTGTCATTTTTAAAGATGGAATTCCAAACAAGTACTTGTATATAATACCTCTTGTCGTATTGTGTGAGAAATAAAGATGGAACTCCAAATAAGTACTTGTTTTATATATATATATATATATATATATATATATATATATATATATATATATATATATATATATATATATAAAGAGAGAGAGAAAGATGATGACATGAGAACTTAAAAATTGATGAGACTGGTAAGACAAATCTTGACGTAAGATTAAAAAAATAGAGATTTGATTTTATTTATTATTAAAATCTCGCGAGATAATATAACATTTTGGTAATTGTGTGTGAGATATTGGTAATTTCCGACGAATGATAAATGTTTTGAGGTTTAAAATGGAAAAGGAAAATAACAAAAATAAATAAATAAATAAATAAATAATAAAAAATAAAACAAATTTCACAAGTCATGAGTCTAAACTCAACCCCCCCTTCCTTTCATTTCCTCTCTATCACATGTCCAACCATTGACTGAATTTTTTTTCCGCCCATTTTATTTTTCGGGTATAACTTTTTTTTTTCGTTGAAAAAAAAATTATGAAAAAACCAAATTTCTTAAAATTTAACTCGCTACAAAATAAGAACAATCATGAAATTTTGAAAAAAAAAAGAATTTATTTTTATTTTTTTTATAAAAAATTCCAAAAATTATGAAAATTTAAGAGATACATCTACTCATTATACTAGTGAAACTGTAAAATGAACTTTTTTAAAAAGATGTTTATGATTTGTTTATATTATAATTTATAAAATATAACATAAGTTTTTTTTATCCAAATTCAAAAAAGCAAATGATAGAGTTTTTCTTAATACTATTTTAGTGTATTTGTAAAAGAAATTTTTTTAAAATATTGTCGTTAATGATACAAACGTTTTATTTAAATCATTCTAACTTTGTATACAAAATAAGACATGAAAATTTCTTTCTTCAAATTAAAAATAATTTTAATGATTTATTATATATCATATATTATGAACTTTTTGAAAAGAAACTTTATGAAAAAAAAAGTTTTTGAGATACAAAACTTTATTTTAAAAGAGTAACATTATGATGCTTTGTATCTTCATCATTTGCATGGCGGACACAAGATTTCACAGTAGGGGTGTCACGGGAAAAATCAGGGGTTGCACGACAGTAGAAAAAATAAAATTTTCAAAAAATTTTCCACTGCGTCCGAAAAAGTCAGGGGTTGCCGGTGCTACCGTGGACCCACCCTAAATCTGCCCCTGACGATTTAGAACTTTTATAATTGTTAAACATTAAAAACTCGAACCGATATTTAGTTCAAAAACATAAAAAAGTACAAAAAATAAAAACAAAAGCCACTAGTAAATCCAAATATATAGTAGAAAAATAAATAAATAAAACGAAAAAAAACAAAAACAAATAACAAAAACAAAAACTAAATAAAATGTTAACCGAGTATATATATATATATATATATATATATATATATATATATATATATATATATATATATATATATATATATATATATATATATATATATATATAAGAATTAAAAAGAACTGAAAAATATGAAATTAAATAAAAAAACCTATTTAAATGATGTTCCGTAGACGTTCGTTGCACATAACTAAATCATCAAGTTCGTATTACGCTTCACATACGTGCATCACATGCGAACGCGCTACGTCCAAATATTGAGTTTGACATATAATTGTATATGGTCACACATTTAGCAAGTTTTCACTTATTAAATATTTATAAGTACTTTGATTATTAATAAATAAATTCAACTATTGTAATTAATTAGGGAATAATTATTATTTATGAAAATAATATATTTTTTTTCTAAGAGAGAAAAACAACTAGTAATTCATAATGTATGATATATATGTTGTGTGGACCATTTGTTGGCCATTTATATAAAATTAGTTTATATAAAAATAGGTATATGCGTGTATAAAATAAGGAGTAAAAAATCACTTATGCTTTTACTTTTTCTAGTCAAAATCGTAGGTATCTGGTGGTGGGGTAATGTTGCTTGTAAAGAAACTTCTTACACCCCATGTCTCTTCCGTTTGTGAACCATAGAACCCTTGGTTCTCCCTCTCTTCTTGTTGATGTTGTATTTTGAAGTTTGTTGAAAATTTGGTGCATAGAAGTGCTTATCCTTTAGTGCTTAATTGTGTTAAGCACTTAAAGGCTAAAGAAGTACTTCTTACAAGATGAAGAACTAGCATTCTTGGTGGCTTACTTTTGTTGGTGGATACATAGAGAGAAACTCTACTCTTGAGTTTTTGCCATTTTTATCAACTCCTCAAAATAAAGTGGGATCAAAGTCTTCAAAGGTTGTAGTTTTAAACATGGTTGTCATAATATTTCTAGTTCGTGTATTTGGATCCTCTTGATGGTTTTGTTAAAATGATCATAAAAATAAACTAGTTATTTATAGTCTTATGGTTTTCATTCTTAAAATTATTTTATAAAAATGATCGTTTTTAGCTTCTCAAAACTCATAAGTGTTATCAGAGTCTCTTATACATTTTTAGAAAGATTTATTTAAGTGTTTGATAACCTTTGGTTTTGGAAAATATGATTGGTATTTCTTGGAAAAAAAACACCAAATATATTTTTTATGGCAATTTGTTTTTATAATTGTTATTTTTATACAACCAATTTTTTCATGCATTTGGCTGTATAAAAGTTTCCCTAGAAAAACAAAGTGTTTTTTATTATATTCGACATGTTCTTGTTGTGTATAAACAAGTCATTGGGACCATTATGTTGTTGCTAGTTGATATATATTTATTCATAAGATGTAACAGATAAATGAGTATTTTTTTTTTCATTTGTTGATTTGTATGTAATAAATTAGTTAGATTAGTTGTATTTTTTTTTTCAAATGTAACAAGTTGAAGAAATAACCACTTTGAAGATGACTTAACGACTTGAGACTATAATCCCAACCTCGAGCTTCTGCTTTTGTTTTGGGCTCAATTGTAGTCTTAATGGTTTAAGTGTCACAACATCTGCAACACATGGAGTCTTAAAGTTGTTTTTGTAAGAAAGAGTTGTCTTGTCAAGTGGGATATTGAAGACCCTTTAGAAGTGTCTCTTAAGTCTCTTAGGAATGACTTAATAATTCTTGTGTTGGTTTAAAAAAATTATTACTAGATTTTTGGTTTGGTTTATACACATTTTTTGAAGAATGTTTGTGATGTTTATTGTATGCTTTTATATGTTATGTTTTATGTATGAAAACGGTTTTTACATGTCAAAAAACATTTTATCATAAAATAACATCTTTTGGTGTTTGAGATATAAATATTTAAAATATAACATAAGATGTTTATAAATGAGTATTTATTAAAAAAACGTTTAAAAATGAGTTTTTATTAAAAATAGTTTTTATTGTAAAAAATTTAATAGCCAACTTTAAAATATTTAAAATGGTTTGAAATGAGTTTTAAACTATATCTAAACTTTATGTATTTCATAATAAATAAGAATTTTTAACGAAATTTAACAATCTAAGCCTGTTAAAAATATTATTTTAAAGATAAAGTCAAAATTAGCCAACGATGTCTAAACGAAAGTTGTAGATCTCATCGAGAACTTTACGGGGATATAAAGAACTTCGAAAACGGAGTTCGTATGAAGAATATATGATTTTTTTGAAAAATCATAAATTCACACGCGTGAGCGCGAGGGCACGACGCGCAGTAGGCTGCCGACATAGGGACGCAGGCAAGTTTGGACCTGACACGTGTCGCAAAACGAGAGGATCGACGTGGCGGGAGTGTGCGGCGCGCACCTCATGCGCGGCGCTCAAATGGGCTATAAATAGATGTTCTCAGCCTCATTCTCCTTCATACCACCCACATTTTCTCTCTCGATTTCCTTCGATTTTAGCCCCATTTTCCTTTAGTTTTAGGCTTCGGCGAAACCTTGTGATCACTAAAGTAGTAGTAGCTATCAAGTAGAAGCCCTGCGGTCTCAGATAGACGGTAAATAGAAGCTCCCAGATCTGAATTATGCCTGCATAATTCCCAACTTTTCGCTAAATCATTGTGACAACCCGAAATTTCTATTCTGTACAACCATTCACTTCAATGAAAGTCAAAACTGTTTCTGCTAACTGTTAAGTATTTTGGAGTCAGTCTGAGTGTTTTAAAGTTAGTACTTCAGGAGATAACAGGAGAGAGGATACCCTAGGGTTTATTGTGCACCAATAAAGTCCCAAAACTCCAAGAGTTTGGAGTTTATGGCCTAAACAAGGTGTTTACGGCCGTAAACCCCATGGGGTATAAATATGGCACTTAGCCATTTTATTCACTTTTTCACATTTTCAAGAACTAGAACTCATTTCTCTCTCAAGTATCATCCGACTTTTCTTCAAGATCTTCAAGAAAGTAAGTGTTTCTTGCCTTGTTTAGTCGATATCTTCCTTAATCTAGTGATCTTACATGATTTCATCCGTGAAATCATTCCGTTTGTGTAGATCTTCAAGTGTTCTTAGTTTCACCAAGAACACCAAGAACACACACTAGTGTTCTTGGACTTCTAACACCCTTTCAAGCTTCCACATAGTAAGTACTCTTACCTTGGCTTGTTATAAGGCTTGCTACACTTCTTAATCATCTAGGAAACATAAGGAAACACAAGATCAAAGGTGTTTACGGTCCAAGATGTTCTTGGACCGTAAACCCAAATGAAGGGGCCAAAGTGTGCCCTAGTCCCTTACCAAGCCTTGGATACTAGTCTAGAACATATCCTTAAAGTGCTTAGGACCTTAAACATCAAAAAGACCATAAACCATTAGGGTTTACGGCCGTAAACCCAAGGAGAAATGGTCCATGGACCGTAAACTCCACAAAGGGGTGAAATGGTGTCCTAATCACTTCCAAAGGCTTAGACTTGAAGTAGGAATGCTTCTTATGACCTTTAAAGCTTCAAAACACAAAATGGTAGAAGTACCATGAGTTTACGGCCGTAAACTCATGGATTTACGACCGTAAACTCAATAAGAGTTGGTCCCAAAACCGTAAACTCATAAAGAGTTTACCCTTGGACCCCAAACTCAATAGCCAAGTCCTACAACCCTTAGATGCAATCCTTAGCACTTATAGCACTTAAATCAAGTGTTTTAAATGATACCCCTTAATTAACCTTTTAAATGATTTTAAATGCTTTTCTGGGGGGAATACAAGTTGAACTATTATAGTTATTATATCAATCACATGTGATTAATAACTACCAAACAAGTGGAATTCTTACTTTTCAAACTGTGTTATCAAACTGTTTTTACTTCAAACTGTTTTACAAACTCTTTTACATATCAAATACTTTTATTAAACTCTTTTAAACTTATATTCTGATAAATGTGTATCTATATAGATATAGTTATATAAGTAGGATTGAAAGGACTTAGGACTGATAGCTCACCTTACTTCCTGTTCCTTGTTTGGTTGTGGACTTAGGGTATTCGGGTTATTTATCCGAAGGTCGTTTGAATCCTAGTTATATATTATGTATATGTATATAGATATAAAAGTTCCTTCTTTCATTCAGTTCAATACCTTTGGGTAGCAAAGGTATACGCACAAGTTCATACATTCAAACAACATTACTAGTAAGTTATAATAGGTATAGTTTAGGGAGATACTAATACTATTACTAGAACAGTGAAACATACAAAGAGTCAGTTCATACATGAGTCAATACCATACAGAGAGAACATAACATACAGATAGAGAATACTATGATGAGAAACAAACAATACCATACAGAGAGAACATACATACATGCTAGACAGGGAGAGAACACACAATACAGCTAGCACATACATATACAAGAACATTACTACAGTTATGTGAGCCACGTAACGGGGGCATGGCATTACCTATCATGGCCCGTTTTGTATCCAGAATCTCCTTATGTGGGGAGCGTATGAGTTTGTGTATAGATCTATACTGTATTGACTATCCTACACCTTGCTGCTCGCTACAGTGGGACTTGCAAGTCTACGGGTGCCAAACGTCATTTTTCCGACGTCTTACATCGTCGTGTTTATAGTCGGTAGCAGGATACAGGCCGATTACATGGTACTTTAAATAAAAATTGGTTTAAGGTAGTTAGTACAGCAGTAGTTACTTAATACAACACTACAGTACTATTTCATTTTCCCATTACATTCACTTTGTGATCTTCACACAATAAACAACAATGTAAAAACTATATTTTTGGTTAATGATAGTCAGATTTGGGAAAATACATACTCTTACAAGAGATACACACACAGATACTAGATGCCTTGGTAGAAGGCTACTTTTAGTAGGAAACATAGGGTTTTCTAGGGAGTTCAAACACTTACAAACTTTTACAAACTTATACATTACAGACTTATAAACACTTTCATACAAATACAAACACTAATATAGTTATGAACTCACCAGCTTTAAAGGTGATAAACTCTTTCAAAATAACTTGTATTCTCAGGTCACCAGTAGACAGGTACCGATGCCAGGTTTTGAGAAGATGGAGCTCGTTCAAGACTCATCTTTTATTTTGATTCATATTTTTGGTGTCTATATAACTTGACAGAACATACTTGTATTAAATTATATTATTAATGTAATGGATGATGTTGTTGCTTGTTTACTACTTTGCATTGTTGTAATACTGTACATGCCGTCCTCCACCCCCGAACGTTTCCGCCATTCTTGGTTTTGGGGTGTGACAGATTGGTATCAGAGCATTGTTTATAGTGAATCGAGTATATCAACCCATAAAAGATATACGAACTATAAACACAGCGGGATTAAAATACTCTGATAAAGAGTTTATACTTTTAAATACTAAAATATTTAACCAAGTATAAATACCTGCATTCATACTGAAATCAGTGTCACTAGGACAGAACAAAAGTATTACGATTGTTGGGCAACACAATTAGACTTAGAGACATATGGTCAACCCTGAGAAGATATAGCCTGATCAACTATATTATCCGATGAGTGACTAGCATGTGCCTAAGTGTGGTTGTGAGGTTACAACAAGTCTAAAAACTTACCAACACTACTACAACGAGAACAGTAGAACAAAACATAAACTTAAAATACTATAGGAGTATTTTGTGTTACTATAACTACTTATCTGAGAACTAAAAAGGTCTTTATTAGTATGCCAATAGTTGCTGAGTGGAGACACTAAGGGTATATGTAACTAGGATGTCATAGACTTAGAATCTGTGATCTTTGCTTTACTTCCTGTTCCTTGTTTGGTTGTGGGCTTAGAGTTAGGGTCATTTATTCGAATGTCTATCCTGTCTTGGTTACATATGACTGGTATGCACTACGCAAATGTTGAAATAACTGATAAAGATCATCTTATAATTATCTAGATAGTTCGTCTATTAATTATTTCTTTATCCCTTTTCTCGCATAGATATAATGGCTGGATTCCATATCCCCGGAGATCCGTATTATCCCAACGAAGGCAATGCTGGATGGCTTGGTGAAGAGCCAGAAGATGATCACCCAATCCCATTGGATGATCATGAAGCTGAAGGCTTTTCTGATGGTTCTGACTCGGAACCTGAAGTCAACAACCTACCCCCAGCTGCTCAAGACCCGAACCCTCGTCCAGCATTTCAAGGACTCACACCTCTGTGGGCCACAAACTTGAACAGATGGAGTCGGGAACAGGGACAACCCATTCCCTACAATGGAGAGTGAAGCTTCTACAACCTCACCGAGGGAGGTTCAGCTGACATGGTCCTACCCGTCATGGTCCGTAGGATTGCTCAGAACACCGAGCAAGGTCGAGCCACTATCGACCGAGTCGTGGAGATTTACGCCAACTATGGAGTTAACACAGTCCGCATTCGCCAGCTAGAGTCTGCTCATGAGAGGACTCAGGTCCGCAATGCAGATCTACAGAGGGAACTTGCTGAAACCCAAGCTGAAGTCAGAGAACTTTGAGCTCAGCAAGCAAGATCTGAAAGGCGTATGAGGGACATAGAACGTCCGGAGTCAAGAACTCACTCTAGTAGTTCTCGTCGCCGATAGAGTCCCATCAACTTCTCTTTTGGATATAACCTAGTTTCTGTAAAAACTCTAGTCTAATTTCCTATCCTTGTAAATCTTAGACCTGTTAGGTCTTGATTAGGTCATAGTTCTGTCAATTTTTTCCTATCTTGGTTGATGTAAGGCCTACTTCTAGGCCATTTTTCCCAAACTTGTTACATCTGTAATTCCAGTATTATTGACAGATATCTAATCTCATGGAAATTATTATCCAAATACTATCATCTGTTAGTACTAGATCTACATTCAATCGTACTATTCAATTGTGCTGTTGGACTATGGAGAGTTAGTCCATGAGGCATTCTCATCAAATTCTTACTATTTAATTTCTTATCATTGTCTTCATCTTTGTAAACTTATAGTTGAAAGATGCCTCCACGTCGATCAACAAGACGCGATCCTCAGATAACTGCAACCCCACCTGCTCCTCAAATCGATACGGCAGCTCTAAATGCTGCTGTAGCTGCGGCTGTGGCTACAGCCATGGCTCAATACCATTCTTCTGGTTCCACTGGAGGAGGAACCCCTGTTCAATCTACTCTTGGTGAAGCTCCTGTGCGCTAGAGAGAGTGCTCCTATAAGGACTTCACTAACTGCAAGCCCAAGTCCTTTAGAGGGACTGGCGGAGTCATTGCCCTCTCGCAATGGTTCGAGAAGACCGAATCGGTTTTCGAAATCTGCTCCTATCCAGAGGGGAGCAAGGTCAAGTTCGCCGCTTTCACCTTTGAAGACAAAGCCCTGACATGGTGGAATAGCCATGTCAAGTCACTATCCCTAATAGTGGCAAATGCTATGGGTTGGGAAGCTCTGAAAGAGCAAATGATCGAAGAGTACTGCCCGATGGGCGAGATCCAAAAACTAGAGGAAGAACTGTGGAGCCTAACCATGAAGGGCTCCGACATAGTCTCCTACACCGCCAGGTTCTGTGAACTGGTGGCCCTCTGTCCCAACATGGTTCATACAGAGGGGAAGAAGATAGAGAGATTCATATGGGGGCTGGTGCCTCCATTCAAGGGAAATGTTTTGGCTTCAAACCCCACTACATTTGATAGTGCCAAGCGATTGGCACAACGGCTTATAGACCATGGGGTTCGTACCCCGGCCGCAAAAACAACCATGGCCATCTCAGAACCCGCCAGAACCGCTGATTCCAAGCGGAAATTCTAGGATGACAAAAAGAAGAAGGCTGCTAAAAAGCAGCAAATCGTGGCAGTTCATGCTGCGATAGCACCTGCCACTGCTGCTGCTCCGGTAAAGCAGTACGCTGGAAGCTTGCCTAAGTGCAACTTCCACCACACAGGAGCCTGCCGGGAAATGCAATGTTCGAACTGCAACAGGAAGGGGCACACCGTCCGTTTCTGCAAAGCTCCGGCGAGGCCACTCAACCAAGTCCCCGGCGCTGGCGTGGGCCAAGCTTGCTACGGTTGTGGCGAGGTGGGCCACTACAAAAGGAACTGCCCAAAGGCAGGGAATGCCGGTGGAGTAGGAAGGGTTCTGGCCATAGGCCACGAGGAAGCGGTTGCCGACCCCACAGTGGTCACGAGTACGTTTCTCCTCGATAACTCTTATGCATGCATTCTGTTTGATAGTGGAGCGGAGAGGAGTTTCGTGAACCAAAAATTTGCTCATTTACTTAAGCAAAAATCACGAGCACTTAAAGAACCATCACTGTAGAAATGGCTAATGGAAAGACGGAGAGCACTAGCAGTATATTCATAGGGTGTACCCTAACACTAGATAGCCATTCATTTTCGATCGACCTCATGCCGGTATCAATTAAAAGCTTCGACGTCATTATCGACATGGATTGGTTGAGTGTTCATCATGCCGACATCATGTGTTACGAAAAGGTTGTACGCCTTAATCTGTCGTCTGGCGAAACTCTAGTAGTATATGACGACAAACCCGACACGAACCTTCATATCATCTCGAGCATTCAAGCTCATAAATTCTTGCGAAAGGAATGTCGCGCATTCCTTGTTCACGTGGTCGATGTGAGCCAAGAAACGAAAGACATTTAGAACATTCCAGTAGTACGCGACTTTCTCGACATCTTTCCGGAAGAACTCCCAGGATTACCTCCGCAACGACAAGTCGAGTTCAGAATCGACTTAGTTCCAGGGGCTACTCCCGTAGCCAAATCGCCCTATCGTCTAGCACCTGAAGAGATGCAAGAACTGTCCTGTCAACTTAACGAACTGCTCAGCAAGGGATTTATAAGACCAAGCTTCTCACCATGGGGAGCTCCGGTCTTGTTCGTCAAGAAGAAAGACAGATCGTTTCGTATGTGCATCGACTACAGGGAGCTCAACAAACTAACCGTCAAAAATCGTTATCCTTTGCCTCGTATTGACGATTTATTTGACCAACTTCAAGGGGCGAACTTCTTTTCAAAAATCGACTTAAGATCCGGATATCACCAACTATGAGTGCTAGGAGAGGATGTTCCGAAGACAGCCTTCCGAACTCGTTATGGGCACTACGAATTCGTAGTGATGCCGTTCGGATTAACAAACGCGCCCGCAGTATTCATGGATTTAATGAATAGGGTGTGTCGTCCTTACTTGGATCAGTTCGTCATCGTCTTCATCGATGACATACTCATCTACTCTCGTAGTAAGGAGGAACATAGTCAACATCTGCGACTAGTCTTAGAAACACTGCGTTCGGAGAAGCTCTATGCGAAGTTCTCGAAATGCGAATTTTGGATCTGACGAGTCGAATTCTTACGGCACGTGGTTAGCGAAGAGGGAATACACGTGGACCCTTCCAAAATCAAAGCCATTGAGAGCTGGTCAGCACCGAAGACGCCTACTGAAATTCGTCAATTTCTAGGCCTCGCTGGCTACTACCGCAGGTTCATTCAGAACTTCTCCTGCATTGCGAAACCTCTTACAACACTGACCCAGAAGGGCGTGGCCTTTGACGGGGAAGAGAAGCAGGAAAGAGCGTTCCAAACACTCAAGCGAGCCTTGTGCTCCGCACCAATACTATCCCTCCCCGAAGGGATAGAAGACTTTGTTGTCTATTGTGATGCGTCTAATCAAGGGCTCGGATGTGTTCTGATGCAGCGAGGTAAGGTCATCGCCTACGCCTCGAGAGAGCTGAAGACACATGAGGTCAACTACACTACCCATGATCTTGAGCTAGGAGCAGTTGTGTTTGCTCTGAAGATCTGGAGACACTACCTGTATGGTACAAAAAGCACTATCTTTACAGACCACAAAAGCCTACAACATATATTCGACCAGAAGGAGCTCAACATGAGACAACGACGGTGGGTCGAGCTACTCAGTGACTACGAATGCGAAATTCGTTATCATCCGGGTAAAGCCAACGTAGTAGTTGACGCCCTAAGTCGGAAAGAATATTCTGGTCGTAGAGTCAAATCTTTGACTATGACTATCCATTCACACTTGTCCACACAAATTAAGGAGGCTCAGCTCGACGCTTTGAAACCTGAAAATGTGGCAAGTGAATCCCTGAGAGGGATGGATAATAACTTGGAAGTCAAGGGTGGCAGAGCTTATTATTTCAGGGATCGGATCTGGACCCCGAAACTCGGTGGTTTCAGAGACTTGGTCATGAACGAGGCGCACAACACTCGTTATTCCGTCCACCCAGGTTCAGATAAGATGTATCTGGATCTTAAAAAGCTATACTGGTGGCCTAACATGAAAGCAGAGATTGCTACCTTCGTGAGTAAATGCCTTACTTGCGCCAAGGTCAAGGTCGAATACCAGAAACCCTCCGGTCTACTACAACAGCCAGAGATACCGGAATGGAAGTGGGAGCGAATCACTATGGACTTCATAACCAAGTTGCCCAAGACAACGGGTGGACTTGATACCATATGGGTCATCGTAGATAGATTAACCAAGTCCGCACACTTCCTGCCTATCAAAGAAACAGACAAGATGGAGAAACTTACAAGAACTTACATACGGGAGATTGTACGACTGCACGGTGTTCCTATATCCATTATCTCGGACTGAGATAGTAGGTTCACTTCGAGGTTCTGGCAGTCACTACAAAGTTCCCTAGGAACTAGGCTGGACATGAGTACAGCCTACCATCCATAGACCGACAGACAAAGTGAGAGGACTATCCAAACCTTGGAAGATATGTTGCGAGCCTGTGTGATCGACTTTGGGAAAGCATGGGATACTCATTTACCCCTTGTCGAATTTTCCTACAACAACAGTTATCACACGAGCATAAAGGTTGCTCCATTCGAGGCCCTCTATGGCCGAAAGTGCAGATCCCCTCTGTGCTGGGCTGAGGTGGGTGATACCCAGTTAGCTAAAGGACGAGTTCCTGAAAGCACTCTCACGGGTCCGGAGATCATTCGGGAAACGACAGAGAAGATCGTTCAGATTCGTGAACGATTGAAAGCCTCTAGAGACCGACAGAAAAGCTACGCTGATAAACGAAGGAAACCGTTGGAATTCCAGGTGGGAGACCGTGTTCTATTGAAGGTCTCACCCTGGAAGGGCTTGATACGCTTTGGAAAGCGTGGAAAGCTAAATCCAAGGTACATAGGGCCTTTCGAGATTCTTTCCAGAATCGGCCCTGTAGCTTACAAACTTAACTTACCACACGAACTCAGTAACGTACATCCTACTTTCCACGTCTCGAACTTGAAAAGTGTCTATCCGACGAGACTCTTGTAATCCCACTCGACGAGATCGAGATCAACGAGAGCCTCAACTTCGTGGAAGAACCAGTAGAGATCATGGACCGGGAGGTCAAGCAAACGAAACAGAGCCGTATCCCGATAGTGAAGGTTCGCTGGAACGCCAAGCGAGGACCTGAATTCACTTGGGAGCGAGAGGATCAGATGAAACTGAAATATCCTCGTCTTCTTAAACTCTAATTTCGGGACGAAATTCCTTCTAAACGGGGGGGGGGGGGGGGGATGATGTAACAACCCGAAATTTCTATTCTGTACAACCATTCACTTCAATGAAAGTCAAAACTGTTTCTGCTAACTGTTAAGCATTTTGGAGTCAGTCTGAGTGTTTTAAAGTTAGTACTTCAGAAGATAACAGGAGAGAGGATACCCTAGGGTTTATTGTGCACCAATAAAGTCCCAAAACTCCAAGAGTTTGGAGTTTATGGCCTAAACAAGGTGTTTACGGCCGTAAACCCCATGGGGTATAAATATGGTACTTAGCCATTTTATTCACTTTTTCACATTTTCAAGAACTAGAACTCATTTCTCTCTCAAGTATCATCCGACTTTTCTTCAAGATCTTCAAGAAAGTAAGTGTTTCTTGCCTTGTTTAGTCGATATCTTCCTTAATCTAGTGATCTTACATGATTTCATCTGTGAAATCATTCCGTTTGTGTAGATCTTCAAGTGTTCTTAGTTTCACCAAGAACACCAAGAACACACACTAGTGTTCTTGGACTTCTAACACCCTTTCAAGCTTCCACATAGTAAGTACTCTTACCTTGGCTTGTTATAAGGCTTGCTACACTTCTTAATCATCTAGGAAACATAAGGAAACACAAGATCAAAGGTGTTTACGGTCCAAGATGTTCTTGGACCGTAAACCCAAATGAAGGGGCCAAAGTGTGCCCTAGTCCCTTACCAAGCCTTGGATACTAGTCTAGAACATATCCTTAAAGTGCTTAGGACCTTAAACATCAAAAAGACCATAAACCATTAGGGTTTACGGCCGTAAACCCAAGGAGAAATGGTCCATGGACCGTAAACTCCACAAAGGGGTGAAATGGTGCCCTAATCACTTCCAAAGGCTTAGACTTGAAGTAGGAATGCTTCTTATGACCTTTAAAGCTTCAAAACACAAAATGGTAGAAGTACCATGAGTTTACGGCCGTAAACTCATGGATTTACAACCGTAAACTCAATAAGGGTTGGTCCCAAAACCGTAAACTCATAAAGAGTTTACCCTTGGACCCCAAACTCATTAGCCAAGTCCTACAACCCTTAGATGCAATCCTTAGCACTTATAGCACTTAAATCAAGTGTTTTACATGTCTTAGGATGTCTTAAATTGGTTAATTAGTTGTTTAAATGACTAATTGGATACATATATGTGTTATTATATGTTAACTAGGATCCTTGTGTGTGTTCAAGTCTTCACTTGACACTTAGCATCCTATAACAATCCGTTCATCCAAACCACTCACTACAGGTGAGTTCATACCCCTTAATTAACCTTTTAAATGATTTTAAATGCTTTTATGGGGGGGGGGGGGGAATACAAGTTGAACTATTATAGTTATTATATCAATCACATGTGATTAATAACTACCAAACAAGTGGAATTCTTACTTTTCAAACTGTGTTATCAAACTGTTTTTACTTCAAACTGTTTTACAAACTCTTTTACATATCAAATACTTTTATTAAACTCTTTTAAACTTATATTCTGATAAATGTGTATCTATATAGATATAGTTATATAAGTAGGATTGAAAGGACTTAGGACTGATAGCTCACCTTACTTCCTGTTCCTTGTTTGGTTGTGGACTTAGGGTATTCGGGTTATTTGTCCGAAGGTCGTTTGAATCCTAGTTATATATTATGTATATGTATATATATATATATATAT
The DNA here is from genome assembly GCF_052849685.1 of Lactuca virosa. Classification (NCBI taxonomy): domain Eukaryota; kingdom Viridiplantae; phylum Streptophyta; class Magnoliopsida; order Asterales; family Asteraceae; genus Lactuca; species Lactuca virosa. The sequence continues at coordinate 27,479,260 of NC_136433.1, forward strand.
AAGTTCCTTCTTTCATTCAGTTCAATACCTTTCGGTAGCAAAGGTATACACACAAGTTCATACATTCAAACAACATTACTAGTAAGCTATAATAGGTATAGTTTAGGGAGATACTAATACTATTACTAGAACAGTGAAACATACAAAGAGTCAGTTCATACATGAGTCAATACCATACAGAGAGAACATAACATACAAAGAGAGAATACTATGATGAGAAACAAACAATACCATACAGAGAGAACATACATACATGCTAGACATGGAGAGAACACACAATACAGCTAGCACATACATATACAAGAACATTACTACAATTATGTGAGCCACGTAACGGGGGCATGACATTACCTGTCATGGCCCGTTTTGTATCTAGAATCTCCTTAAGTGGGGAGCGTATGAGTTTGTGTATAGATCTATACTGGATTGACTATCCTACACCTTGCTTCTCGCTACAGTGGGACTTGCAAGTCTACGGGTGCCAAACATCATTTTTCCGACGTCTTACATCGTCGTGTTTATTGTCGGTAGCAGGATACAGGCTGATCACATGGTACTTTAAATAACAATTGGTTTAAGGTAGTTAGTACAACAGTAGTTACTTAATACAACACTACAATACTATTTCATTTTCCCATTACATTCACTTTGTGATCTTCACACAATAAACAGCAATGTAAAAACTATATTTTTGGTTAATGATAGTCAGATTTGGGAAAATACATACTCTTACAAGAAATACACACACAGATACTAGATGCCTTGGTAGAAGGCTACTTTTAGTAGGAAACATAGGGTTTTCTAGGGAGTTCAAACACTTACAAACTTTTACAAACTTATACATTACAGACTTACAAACACTTTCATACAAATACAGACACTAATATAGTTATGAACTCACCAGCTTTAAAGGTGATAAACTCTTTCAAAATAACTTGTATTCTCAGGTCACCAGTAGACAGGTACCGGTGCCAGGTTTTGAGAAGATGGAGCTCGTTCAAGACTCATCTTTTATTTTGATTCATATTTTTGGTGTCTATATAACTTGACAGAACACACTTGTATTAAATTATATTATTAATGCAATGGATGATGTTGTTGCTTGTTTACTACTTTGCATTGTTATGATACTGTACATGACGTCCTCCACCCCCGAACGTTTCCGCCGTTCTTGGTTTTGGGGTGTGACAATCATCTGTAAGTTAAGCTAAACTCTATCATTTTTAGTGTAACTTATATTTATAGTCATAAGTCGTTATTATGAAAATATAAATAAGATTTATCAGTAATGCCATGTCGTTATACTGATTGATACTGACAGGAGTGATGTATAGGTTGGATTTAGTGAGGTGTTTAAAATGGGATTTCCAAATAGTATACTTTGTATACCAAATGGAACCTACCTCCAATATGATCCTACTTGGTTATTCCTTATTTAGATCTTGAAGTAGACTTTGGGATTGTTGAGAAATCCAAACCCTTATGATAATTGTTGGGGTACAAAGTTATCCATATATGACTTTGTAAATGGTTTGACTTTTGTAGACCCACTTGCATGTGGTGCTTTAGCCTTGTGACATGAGAGATAGAGAGTGAGAGAGAGACATGTAAACACCTCTATATAAGGTGGGTTTATTCCACATGTAGAGGTGTGCTTGAGAGATGTAAAATTGAGTGTGTAAGTGTGTATTATTTATGTAGATTTAGATCTAGATCCATTTTTGTAACACCATACATAATCGAATGCATCTATTAAAGACCCAAATCACCATGTTCTTTGTGTGTTCTTAATTCCGCAAGCCAAACCAATGTTCTTAATTCACATCAATTGGTATCAGAGCGGGTCTTCGAAGATCAACATGATTTTTTGAAGAAACGATTCTCGGTTTGGCTAAATTTGTCACAATTTGAGCATTTATGGTGAGTCTCTCTCTATGATCTCTCTTAATCTCGTTGATTCGTGCGTTACGTTCTTGATTTTTGATCGTTTTGACTCATTGGATCAATTTTTTTTGAAAAACCCATTTGTTATGATCCAATAATTTTTTTTTGATCAAGGTCCGATCCAACCAATATTCATGTATTCGATTCGATTCTCAAATTTTTACAAATGCTCATTTGAATTCAAATTTAATTCTAAATGAATTAAATCATATGTTTGCTACTGTTCATCAAATAATTTCGAAGCCCAATTCAATAAAAATCTATTGGTTATCAATTCATAAGCCCGATCCAAAAGTTTTAATCATTTTCAATTTATTGATCCAATTCATCTTTTCGGTTTCTGTTCATTTGATTGAGCCCAATCATACATTTAAATGATCCGATCTATGTGAGTAAATCTGAAAGAAATATGATTCGCTAAAAAGTCCTGTTCGTCAGTCGACATATACATACATATATCTCACTTGTACATTCAACTCATCTGTTGTGTGATGGCTCTTGATTCTTCAACCTCGTTGTCTCAATTTTTGTTAATCGGTTGAATGCGATTCATATGTTGATCAAAATCATTTTGGATGATTGTTCGATTTTGAATGCTAATCGTATTTGGATTAAAGTGCATTAGAGCACATTTGGTTTGAGATGACTTTTCAGAGTCAAAATCAGTGTTCTTGAGATTTTAGAACTGAAATTGATGAAATTGACTTTGATTTCAAAACCAGTATGATGTTTGTGATTGATAAGGAATGGATATATGGTTATTTGAATATTGCTTTTGGATGTTGAGTTAGATCGATCGAGGTCAATGTTTTGATGTCGAAATTTGATTGAGAAAGGTTCAGATTGTTTATTTCAATTTGAATGATATGAAAAAGCGAAGTCATGGTCCACTGGAAATCTGTTGGAATCGATGTCGATTGTATCACTTGGAATCGAAATCTGATTTAAGACTGATTGAAGTTTCGACTGATGTTGATATACCTAGTTTGATTTGTTCTTGAAGTCGAGTTGGTTTGAAGTAGTCTGATTCCGAAGGTCGACTGGAACAAAAGGGAATGTTTGATTTTTGAAAAGCAAAAGCATGGAGGCTGGATTCGTTAATGGAAATCGACATTGTTATGTTCAATTAAGAGTCAAAGGAAAAAGTCAAAGCAGAAAAATGCAATGTTTGAGATGTCGATATTAACTTTGATGTTCGATTTTGCTTTATCAAGTGAATGAATGGAGTCAAGAAATCGATGTTGGTTAACAGATGGCTTGATAACGAATAGATGAAGCATTACGATTGTTGATTTGGGATTAGTGAGTCGCTGTTGATGATGTAGCTTCGAAGATCTGTGATTTGGGAATCAATATTTCGATGATTGTGGGTTTGGACTAAAAAGCGAAGTGTGATTGTTGATTTGGGAAGAGATCAGATTGAAATCGAAGAATTGTAGAACGAATGTTTGCTGTTGATTAAATGAAGTCTGGGAAATCGATGATTTTGAGTCGATATAGATTTCGATGGTTCATTGGTCGAAATCTGTAGCAGTCATTGCTCGTTGGTTGCTTGGTATCGACTGGGAAGCAAATTTAATTTTGAAAGCGAATGAATGAATTAGCGAAGGTCGGGTATAGTCGATGATTTGGATGTCGATTCAGAGATTAAATGGTTAAGATGAGATTAAGAGGCTTCGCATGCCTTCGTTTTCGTTAATCCGTTGATATTTTCGTTAATATAGTATTGTGCTGTGAAAACAATTTTCGTTACCAAATTAACGAAGTGAAGAAGAAGGTCTCTTTAATGAATTAGGGAAGAAGAAATGAAAGTTGGATGTAATGGGCAGCAATTTCGAAATCAGTACTTAAACTTTCGACAGTTTGTCACATTTTACCCAACTTCGACATTTGGGGTGATTTTCGAAAGTTTGGAGGACAAAAGGTAGAAATTTCGAAATCAGTCCCTAAAGTTTCGAAAGTTTCGCTGTTTTTGCCCAAATTTGAAAATAGACTGATTTTGCTGAAAAATTGAAGAATATGCATTTCAGGCCCCTGCAGTTAATGCGAATTGACGCTTTCTACCCAGTTTCGAAAAAGGGGGAGAGTTTCGCATTTTTGGTTGTTTTGGGCGCACCGGGTCACTGCAGAATTTTGAAATTGACAATTTCTACCCATTTTTGAGAAATTTTGTCAAAGGCGGTCCGTGAACGAAGCTAAAAATTGAAGATTTTCCGGATTAAAGCACAAAGTTTATGCCACATGTTAAGGGGGAGTTTTGACACGAAAAATTCCGAATAAAGCACGTTCTCTTTCCTTGATGGTTTTATAATCAAATTTCGATTATAAAAAGGGGAAGAAATTTATATGGAAATTCGAAAGTTGAATTTTTCATATTACGCGGACTTGAAGACCGAAGTGACCTCGAGTATTTGAAGTTTATGAAATGATTCGATTGGAGATTTGGAAATGATTTCGGTTCATGATGGGTTTGGACTTATTGAAGATTTTTGGGGTGTGCTTTTATGCTCAACGTTAGGGTGATTCTTTGGAGATTGAGAAGCTCTTAATCATTTGTTGATGCTCAGTTCGTATGGTCTCACATCCTAGAACCCAAATTGAAGAATCATGGAAGAATTGAAGATTTGAAGTTCATCTCTACATGTGTCACGCTTGAGGCTCGGATCGCGTAGTTGCTCGATTTTGGAAGATTTGAAGCGGGTCATCCATTCCTAACTTTGAGGGGGAGAATGTTGGGGTACAAAGTTATCCATGTATGAATTTGTAAATGGTTTGAATTTTGTGGACCCACTTGCATGTGGTGCTTTAGCCTTGTGACATGAGAGATAGAGAGTGAGAGAGAGACATGTAAACACCTCTATATAAGGTGGGTTTATTCCACATGTAGAGGTGTGCTTGAGAGATGTAAAATTGAGTGTGTAAGTGTGTGTTATTTATGTAGATTTAGATCTAGATCCCTTTTTGTAACACCATACATAATCGAATGCATCTTTTAAAGACCTAAATCACCATGTTCTTTGTGTGTTCTTAATTCCGCAAGCCAAACCAATGTTCTTAATTCACATCAATTGAAAATTTTTCAACAAGATCCTTAAATTATTGTGAATTAAGTTTCACATTCTCATTTGTTTCATTAAATTCTTTTTTCAAAATCTCCTTTTTATTTTCTTGTTTTTCATCCTATTTTCTTTGTGGTTTTTGTCTTTGAAAAACACACGAATTCTTTGTTAGATTATTTTCAACAGTGCTTTGGTTTGAAAAGAATCATTCGTCTGATGTTTTCTTGTTATCTTCTTTGACCGTTTTGTTGAACTCTGGTTTGATGTTTTCAACATTTCCAGTAGTGACAAACACTTGATTCGGAAATACAACATCATCTGAACACTTAAAATTTAGATACACAACAGTAATTGATTCCAAATAATGAGCACCTTTTTCAGATAAGACTTTGTCGAAATTTTCAGTGTCTCCAAACACTTGATCAACAACAACTCGTGGAATGGATGTTTCATTTGAAACATTCTTTTCTGTTTCATAATTAGATGTGACATTAATGAAAGATAACTGAGAACAGTCGATACTTTCTTCCTCCTCAATTTCACTGATTTCGCTAAACTATCAGAATTATCATCAACATCAGCAAAATTAGATTGACAGTCAAGTTTCAAATTCTCAGTTCTTTTCAAAATTTTGATTTGTTCATTTTTGGTCAAAGTATCATTCACTATCTCAACAAGTTCTTCAGCATTCAAATATTCGTCTATCTTAACAATTCCATAAGCAAATCGATTATCAAGCACTTTATCGAACTCTGCTATGGTTTTCTCACAATCATAAGACAAGCTATCAATCTTCTCTCTTTCGAAAGTAAGAAAAGGAAATAACTTCCTATGTTGTTCTTTGCTAATGTCAGATGAATGATGCAATGAAGTCAATTTAGCATACAATCTTTTTGTTGAATTACACTAAATGTTTCTTTGAGCAAGTAACATTCGAACTTCATTATCTAAACATTCCCTATCATTATTCACATTATTCAATTGTAATCCCAGATACTCTACTCTGATTTGTTTCGAATCTAGCAATTTTTGGGTCTCTAGCAACTGGATGTTTAGTTTCTTAGCTTCATTACTAGCAGACACCACAATTGTATCAAAGTAAGCAACAATATCATCAAATGCAATTATTTCAGAATCATAAGCTTGTAAAGGAATATTAAAAGATTGAAGTATAGCATGTACCTTGGTTGTCATTGGTGATTTGTCTCCTGTTTTGGTCATAAAACAACGACCAGTCACCATTTCGTCCTCATCCTCTTCAAATTGTGCGAACATAGCCCCATGCGTCGGATTACGCATCTCTTCTTCATCAGACCCTGAAGACCAGATCTGATACGTGCCATATTCCTCACCTTTGCCTTGTGCAACCAAAGACATCCCCTTCGTCTTTGCACGTACTTCTTCCAATATTTCAACATAATAGGCTTCGTCCTTGACCCTATTCTTTTTCTCTTCTTTCTTACGAAGCATACAATCATTTGCCAAATGATTTGCTCCGTTGCAGTAATGACAGTCAATGCCCGAATCACTCTTAAGTTTCTTTTCAATTTTGGCTTCAGTTGCCTTCACATCATTCTTCTCGAATTTCTTCTTCTCCTCACTTACTGACTTATTAACGAAACTTCCTTTCACATCACTCTGCTTCACCTTGGGATTGAAGGGTTTCTTGAAAAACTTTTTAAATCGGTTGTTCGAGTAAAAAGCAATCGTTTCATCATCAGAATTCATTAGAAAGCCTTCTTCATTAAAATCATCTTTCTCAGCTGCTTCTTTCTCAGACACTTTCGAAACAAGAGCTAAAGGACCTCCCAAACTAAGTTTCGACTCTTCAGCCATCTCATTCACTTCACTTTCGTGAGTTTTCAACTGATTATACAAATCATTCAAAGGTGAAGTATCGAAGATTTGTTGATTCTTCACCATCATGATGACACTTCTCCACTCCTTACGAAGTCCCATCACAAAAGTGAGATCGAACTCCATAGATGACCTTGTGATTCCATAACGATTGCATTATAGATCAGTTCATTAAGACGATCATAGTAAACTTCAATCGTTTCATTCTCTTTTTGTCTGAACTCTTTCAGCTCCACAAGACACTGCTTAACAGAATTTATCTTCGTTTTCTCGCTTCCCTGATACTTTTCCTTAAGAGTATTCCAAATATCTTTTGCAGTGTTACAAACACGGATGTAATTGTAAACAACAGACGGCAAGGCACCTCGTAGTTCTCTCAAACAACGTTTTTCGTTGTTCTTCAGCCTGGTGGATTGATCAGTAACTGCAGGTGCTGATCCAGATGATCCAATATATTGAACATTCGATGGAGGTTGAGCAATTCTTGTAATGCAGCTCCAGAGTTCCTCGTCCAATCCGTTCAAGTAATCCTCCATTCGACCAACCCACTGATCATAGTACTTTGGAATCAACATAGGAATCTTCGTAGAAGATCCTAACAGATGAGAAAATGAAGTCATCGTGTTCATGTTGAAATTCGCCATTAACGTACGGATGAGATTTTTCAAAAGAACTTGAAGAAATTTGAAATTGAGTGAATGAATTGATCAGAAACTCAAAAACGATTACTCGATTACACAACTCAAATGCAGAATCAAATCAAAATTGTAGATCAAAGATGATTTTCATAATCAAACAGTGCGGAAACTTTTGAGACAAACTCGCGACTCAAAAACTAGAGATTCAATTGAAAATCAGATCTTAGCAGTATTGATTCCTGCTCTGATACCAATTGTAGTTGTGATTAATCGAGTATGAGAATCAAATCAGAGTAAAAGATGAACACGAGAAGTAAATAAGGTCTGGTTCAGCTCATATTACTTTCAATGAACACGAGTACAAAATGATAGTAGAGTTTTCCCATTTTTACTATCATTTTGTACTCGTGTTCATTGAAAGTATTATGAGCTGAACCAGACCTTATTTACTTCTCGTGTTCATCTTTTACTCTGATTTGATTCTCATACTCGATTAATCACAACTACAATAATAGTTCCATGAAGTATGAAATTAGACTAAGACTTAGTGTTATGTACATTTAGATCTGTTGGAAAAAGGTGTAAGGTGAAGCTCTGCCTAATTCGCCAATCACTAGACACTATGTCAAGTGAGTGCATAGTCCCTTTCATTAACACGATTTAATAAAAGTATTAATTAAAATATTAAATACCTATTAGAAGTCCTGAGTGAATTATGTGCTTATTTCGTTAGTTATATGTTAGGATATATATTGTCCTATGTGCGAACCATATATGGTTCTATTTTATGTTAGGATTAAATAGATAACATCATATAATAGTATTAAAGGTAGCATTGCAAAGAAGATAAAATAATAATAATGCCTAATGCTTTGTAGGGATTATACACACTAGATTTATATTAGTGTCACCCAAGCAGATAGTTGGTATTAAGGTTGGTTACAGACACTATAATCTAGTCTAGGGATGAATTTCGACTCATGGAAGATACCTAGATCAATTAAGTTTGATATTAGGTAGTCTCATTAGGAGAATATGTGTAACTATTAGGGATTATAAATACATTAGAATTAGATTAGTGTCCCGATCAGCAATTATTAGCGGTATGTCTAGTCACCCCACAGAGTAGGTGACAACACTTGATTATTCTAGACGGTCTTGTGAATTACGTTGCTAGTGTGAGTTCATTGCTCATATACATAGATAAAATGGAAAACCATATTCATAAAATATGCTAACGGCCCATAAGCCTTTATGATTTACACCGACAAAGGAAGTCCCTAGCTTTGTAGTCAATCTTTGAACGAATTATTAGGCGAGATAATTTCTCCCTGATAATTTGGACTATGGTATGTGAGGATCGGTAGGAATAGATATGTAGGAATATAGGCCAATATGGATATAATATGGCAACGGTTGGTTTTGCGAGTCTGATAATAAAGAATATTATCATATCAATATTATGGGATTGAAATCCCTATGTATCTCACTAGGTTTCCCCAACCTGATTCACTCAGTTTATATGCATCACATGTGTCAAGAATTAAGATACTAGAACTTGATTAGGACACTGAGTGATTAAGAGACAACTTACAATAGTATTCAGGACTATCACGTCTTTACGTTGTAACTTATGTATCTATATTGATTATGACAACCTTATGGTTTTAACATTTTGGAAACAAACATTTGTAATCAAAATGATCTATTGTACTGGGATTTTACACAAAAATAAATAAATGATTTTAAAAGAGTAAAGACAAGTTTTAATTGTTTCTGACAATTAGAGGATGTCACAGTTGGTATCAGAGCATTAGTTTAATCGAACTAGGAATTTGTAGGATTTCTAGATTTAAACTTAGGAGTTAAGAAATGATAGTGAGGTGTGTGTCTAGGATAGTTTAGGTTCTAAACCCAAATAGACACAAGCAGTAGGATATTTTAAGGTATATGCCTTCAATAATATTAAGTGCTTCAGAAGAAATTAATATATATATATATATATATATATATATATATATATATATATATATATATATATATATATATATATAGCATAACGTAGGTTAAATACCTTATTTGCTATAACATGCACTAGCTTACTTTACGATAAGATGCCTAATTTGCTTTTATGTGCCAAATGAATTGTAGTATAACATGCCTTAGATTACCATCTAGGTTGCTATTATTAGATTCAAGGTCTGTTGCCAACCTTATATTAGGAAATTTTATGTGTTCAGATTTCTAAACGTTTAATTATGGTGTTAGAATTGACACATAACTTTTCGGAGTAATATGGAGCATTTCACGTTTTAATCTTCTCTATCTATATTCTGGTCTCGGTACATTGAACGCCTTCTCGGGTGTACAGAACGTCATGGTCAGGACGCGTAGTAGAGTGGGAAATGATATCGGAGACCAAAGCCCTGAACCGGTTACGAGGGCAGGAGTTAACACTATGATTCGAGCAATTCTTGACGAGCATATAAAGGAAATTAGACAATTATTCCAAGGAAATAGGGAAGAACCCACTGGACCGGTTATGGAACCAGTGTTAAATGAAGGTCAGTCCAAGGAAGGAGACTACAGTGGGAATGTAAATAACCAACAGTTAGGAAGGACGACTCCAAGAAAGAAGTTGATAGAGATGGATGCAAGTATGAAGAGTTCTTAGAATCCAAACCACCAAGACTTTCTGGAGAACCAACACCAATAGCAGTCATGGATTGGATCTACGAAATGGAGATAGTATTCAAGATCTGTGACTGCGACGACCAATGGGAAACAATATTCGCAACCAGACAACTAAAGACTTGAGAATTAAGTTGGTGGAAGCGGTTGGCTAATGCTATGCCGAAAGGAGAGGCAAGGAAGATATCATGGGAAAACTTCCTTGTGCAACTGAAGGAGGAGTACTGCTCAGAAAGAGACATTCTAGAAATTGCAAATGAATTCCAAAAGCTGAAGAAATGAGAGATGAGCGTCAGAGAGTACGCTACATCCTTTTTCGAAAAGATAGAATTAGTCCCTTACCTAGTTCCTACTGAACTCTCCAAGATAGAGAAATTGGTGATGGATTACCAATGAATTTCGGTCCTTCGGTAAAGCAAGGAACTACCTTGGGAGCAGTTATCCATGTTGTCAGGTCTTTAGAATACATAGTTGAAAGTAAAATCACCACCAAGGATGAAGCCAGAGAGAAGAGGAAGGGTAAAAAAATTTCGGAACCCAATAAGGAAGATTTATGAAATGTAACCCTAACGGTGAGAAGCCCGGAGATGGAAATGAAGCAATGTGGTGTTAAAAATGCAGAATTAAGCATTTTGGACAGTGCTCAGAAGTTGTAACCTACTTTAGGTGTGGCAAAACTGGTCACTATGCTTACCAGTGTGCAGTCATGTCATGCTTCAAGTGTGGAGAAGTCGGGCATTTCAAGGAGGATTATCCAAATAAGAAAGGAGCGGCGTGAGCATTGCACAAAACTGAAGATAGTAAAGGAAGAAACACATGGCACTTCAGGAAGTTAGGGGTAGGAAGCTACCTATCCAAATTCAAGATATGGAGTAGTCGTCTTATATAGATAGTAGTAGGATGAGAATCCTAATATAGAGAGGCATATTGTATAAATAAATGTTGTAATCATTTCAAAAGTTAAAAAATTTCTAGTTATGTTACATCAATGTGTAGCATGAAGAAATTATGATTTCAACATAATGGGTTGGTTAAGAATAAATTCTAGTATAGTGTGCCTTGTAAAGCAGAACAGTACACGAGAAAGAATTTTTACCAATGGTTGGAAAGTAAAATTACGGTTAAGGATACGCATAAAAGATATAAAAGATATCTGAGTAGAGTCTAGGAAATTTGTTGTATATGATTACTAAGACGCATCTATATGTGTTAAATTGCTTTTGTGATATTAGGAAATTATAACTTAATAAAAATACGAGACAACTTTTGGGACGAGTATGAGTATGTGTGGAAGCTAGTATGGGCTCGTACTACCGGAAGCACAGGACTCGTACTTAGATCAGGAGGAGACACAAGGCCAATAAGGCACTAGTGATTGCATTCATTCTTGTTCATTTCCACCATTACCTTTGTTTCGGTGATGATTTTTGTTCCGAACCTAATGGTCAAAGCAAATAAAGTCCGACTAATCTATGAAGTAAGTTCGTCATAGCGTCCGACTTTAGATTGAAGGAAGAGATAGTAAAAGAGATCGATAGAGGTATCGCAGTCACTGTAGCCTGTAGCTAGAAGTGCTACATGCTAGAATGTGATTGTATCACGTTAGAACATGAAGGAAGGTATCCTTCGTGTTAAGAGTCTGACTCAAAAAGACCTAAGTCTGTAGTGACAAAAGAACATGGTTTGGCATGCGGAATTAAAGATTGCACAATGAACATGGTGATTTGGGTGTTCAAGAGATGTATTGAATATGTATGGTGTTACAAAAAGGGACATAGATCTACATCTAAATAAATAACACACACTTACACACTCACTTTTACATCTCTCAAGCACACCTCTACAAGTGGACTAAACCCACCTTATATAGAGGTGTTTACATGTCTCTCTCACACTCTCACTAACACATGGGTCTAAAGGCTAATGCACCACATGCAAGTGGGTCTACAAGAGTCAAACCATTACAAAGTCATACATGAAGAACTTTGTACCCCAACATTCTCCCCCTCAAAGTTAGGAATGGATGACCCACTTCAAATCTTCCAAAATCGAGCAACTACGCGGTTCGAGCCTCAAAGGTGACACATGTCGAAACGAACTTCAATCTTCAATTCTTCCATGATTCTTCAATTTGGGCTCTAGGATGTGAGACCATACAATCCGAACAGCAACGAATGATTAACTCCAAATAATCACCCAAAAGTTGCGCATAAAAACACACCCCAAAAATCTTCAATAAAACCAAACCTATTTCGAATACATCATTTTCGAACATCCAATTGCATCATTTCGTAGACTTCAAAAATCAAGGTCACTTCGGTCTTCAAATCCGCGTAATATGAAAAATTCAAGTTCGAATTTCCATATAAAACTTCTCCCCCTTTTTATAATTGAAATTTGATTATAAAACTCCCAAGGAAAAAGAACGTGCTCTATTCGGAATTTTTCATGTCAAAACTCCCCCTTAACATGTGGCATAAACTTTGTGCTTTAATCTGGAAAATCCAAAAAATATTGAATTTTTAGCTTCGTTCACGGATCGCCTTTGACAAAATTTCTCAAAAATGGGTAGAAATTGTCAATTTCAAAATTCTGCAGTGACCCGGTGCCCCTAAAACAACAAAATATGCAAAACTCTCCCCCTTTTCCAAAGCTGGGTAGAAAGCATCAATTTGCACAAACTGTAGGGGCTTGAAATGCATTTTCTTCAATTTTCAGCAAAAACAGTCCTTTTTCGAATTTGGGTATGAACCGCCAAACATTCGAAGCCTCAGGGACTATTTTCGAAAATTCTTCCCTTTTTGCTCCAAACATACGAAGACTAGTCCCAAAGATACGAAGCTCCAAAAATTTTCGAATTTGGGTGAAAAGTGTCAAACATACGAAACTTCATTTAATTTTCAAAGTGCCAAATATTCGAAGGTTCAGGGGCTGTTTTTGAAACGTTTGCTTTTTCAGTTCATACGAAGCTTTTTGATGAAACATACGAAGCTTTTTGATGAAACATACGAAGACAGTCAAAACTCAAAACGTACGAAACTTTTTCTTTCTCTCTCCTCTTCGTATGAAACTCCATCTTCCCCAATCAAAAATTTTCTCAGCATACGAAGCATACGAAGACTTATATATGAACAGTAATGAACAGTAACCATTCTTCGTTCGTTCAATCATCAACCCTTCGTATGAATCCACAGCACCAAAAACCTAATCACAAATCGACTGTAAACAAACATTGACCCTTCGTTCTTTAACACAGTTCTTCGTTCCTTACATTACAGGGACCCCAAAATCGATTTCCTTAAACCCATCTGTTCCTTTCGAATCTTATTCACCAAATCAACATAGTCGATCATTTGTTCACAAACATAATTTCGTTTGTTCAACATCAACTCAAAAGCAACATCAAATCCCAAATCTTCGAAGAAATCGATCGTTAACCCTTCAAATCTATCAACCCAAACTCATCAATCCTTTGTACATGAAACCCAAACCATTCTTTGTTCTTCACTTGTCGATAATCCCAATTTCTTATCATTTGATTATTAATACCCAAACATCACCAAGATTAACTGCAAAAGTCATTTTATTCTTTGCTATCGGTTTCTTCTTCCCAACCCAATCGGTGTCAATGATCATACGAAAATCAACCTTTCGAAATCAAGATATCAAAATCAATACTTTCAATTGCAAAATCCATTCCAATTGCTAAGATGACGAACCCAAAACAAAAATCTGCTCATCCATCGATTCCATTCACAGTAATCGACACCAAAAACTTCAAATCATACAATTTTTGATATTAAACCCCAAATCAAGTATGATGTCGACATTAATAGTCCATAGCCATCTTTTAACAAACGATTTTGACATCCAATTCATCGGTTTATCGATTCTAGGCTAAGTTTGACTTTTCTTCATTTTGACTTTTTCGACATCAGAGATTATCAAACAGCAAATGAATGATTCACACACCAAATTATGGATCGAAATATGATTATTGAACAGATCCGCATCATATTCATGTGTTCTTTATACAAGTTCATCAAAATCAAGAATTAATTTTGATTATTTCTTCATTTGAACTTATATAAACCCGATTTCATCATGTTCCAAATCCGATGAAATCAAAACACATTATCAGATTATTGATCGAATTTAAACAAAAGAAAGCAAACAATATTATCGAGAAAACGAGAAGAAAAATCATGGGTTATCGATTAAGAAGAAAGAACAGATGCGAATGAATTCAAACGTACAACCATTTGATGCGTCCGACTAGATCTGGAACAAGTCTTATTGATCATATGATGTAAATGAATTTTGGGCTCACAAACATGAACAGTAACAATCAGTACTTTGGGCTTATCAATTAGACGAATAAAAATACCATTGATATTAGGAATCAGGTATCGGAAACAAATTGGGCTTTGAATCAATCCGATGAACAGTAAAAGATAACATTGATATCGAATTTTAAACAAACTTTGGGCTCCATTAATGAACAGTAAAATTGATTTTGATTTTGGTTGGCTTGATCTAATCAAAAAATTATTGGATCACACAAAGGGGTTTTTCAAGAAAAATTTGATCCAATGAGTCAAACGATCAAAAATCAAGAACGCAACGCACGATTTCAATGAGATTAAGAGAGATCATAGAGAGAGACTCACCAAAATTGTTCAAATTGCGACAAATGTTGCCAAACCGAGAATCGTTCTTCAAAAATCACCTTGATCTTGAAGACCCGCTCTGATGCCAATTGTAGTGACAAAAGAACATGGTTTGACATGCGGAATTAAAGATTGCACAATGAACATGTTGATTTGGGTGTTCAAGAGATGTATTGAATATGTATGGTGTTACAAAAAGGGACATAGATCTACATCTAAATAAATAACACACACTTACACACTCACTTTTACATCTCTCAAGCACACCTCTACAAATGGACTAAACCCACCTTATATAGAGGTGGTTACATGTCTTTCTCTCACTCTCACTAACACATGGGTCTAAAGGCTAATGCACCACATGCAAGTGGGTCTACAAGAGTCAAACCATTACAAAGTCATACATGAAGAACTTTGTACCCCAACAAAGTCTAACCACTGTATCATCGATGAGAAGTCATTAAGGACATGGCCCATTGATCGGTTACAATGGTCAAAGTAAGGACCTTAATTTAGGTTAAGAAAGAACATGAGCTTACAATGGAGATCGAATCTAGTACGAAGAAAAAATGCAGCACCGTCAGCAGTCAAGAATTCTAAAAGTTAGAAACTCAATAGAAAAGAGACATTAGATGTTACGATTACCACCTAGGATGGAAAGTTAACGTGCAGAGTTATCATACAAGCCATGTTTTGTTGATGATTCTGGGACATAATCATCCTAAGGGGAAAATAATTGTAACGCCCACAAGATAGGGCTAGCTGATTAAAGAATAATAGGATAATTAATAGTCACAACGATAATTAGACATTATCAAAGAAGGATTATTAGGGAAAATAATCTGAATGAAAGTCGTAGTAGTTGTGAAACCGTGAGCGTGCATATAGAGAACGTCCCAATCTGACTTTGTAAGGGAAAGTTAGGATTTTTTGAAGTTTCAGCGTAGAAGTATACGACTCAAAAACCGAAGTAGAGATCGGTTGATTGTTAGGACAAACAATCTAAACAAGAGTTGAAGATCTCGTCCATATGGTTTCGTCGATATAAAGACAGTCGATAACGGATATCATTTGAAAAAGTTATGAATTTTTAACGGACTTTAACAGTGTAAAGCTGTTAAAAATATAACTTTAGAAATAAAGTCAAAATTAGCCGACGAAATCTAAACAAAAGTTGTAAATCTCGTCGAGAGCTTTTCAGGAATACAAAGAACATCGAAAACGGAGTTCGTATGAAGAATATATGATTTTTTGAAAAATCAGAAGTTCACACGCGTGCGCGCGAGGGGCACGACGCGCAGTAGGCTACCAACACAAGGATACGGACAAATCTGGACCTGACACGTGTCGCAAAATGAGAGGGTCGACGTGGCTGGAGTACGCGACGTGCATATGGGCTATAAATAGATGTGCTCAGCCTCATTCTCTTTCACATCACCCACACTTTCTCTCTCAATTTCCTTCGATTTTAGCCCCATTTTCCTTTAGTTTTGGGCTTCGGCGAAGACCTACGATCCCTAAATTAGTACTAGCTATCAAGTAGAAGCCCTGCGGTGTCAGATAGCCGATGATTCGAAGCTCCCATATCAGAATTCTGCCTGCATAATTCCCAACTTTTCGCTAAATCATCTGTAAGTTAAGGTACACTCTATCGTTTTCAGTGTAACTTATATTTATGGTCATAAGTCGTTATTATGAAAATATAAATAATATTTATCAGTAATGCCATGTCTTTATACTGATTAATATACTTACGGGAGTGATGTCTAGGCTGGATTTAGTAAGGTGTTTAAAGTGGGATTTCCAAACAGTATAGTTTGTATACTAAATGGACCCTACCTCTGATATGATTCTACCTGGTTATTCCTTATTTAGATATTGAAGTAGACTTTGGGATTGTTGAGAAATCCAAACCCATAGGATAATAGTTCCATGAAGTATGACATTAAACTAAGACTTAGCGCTATGTACATCTAGGTCTGTTGGAAAAATATGTAAGACGAAGCTCTTCCCAATTCACCAATCACCAAACACTTGGCATAGTGAGTGCATAGTCTCTTTCATGAACATGATTTAATACAAGTATTAATTAAAATATTAAATACCTGCTAGAAGTCGTATGTGAATTATGTACTTATTGCCTGGATTATATGTTAGGTTATATAATTTGCTATTGTGAACCATATATGGTTATATTTTATGTTAGGATTAAATAGATAACATAATATAATAGTATTAAAGGTAGCATTGCAAAGAAGATAAGAGAATAATAATACATAATGCTCTGTAGGGATTATGAATACACTAGAATTCGATTAGTGTCACCCAAGAAGAGAGTTGGTATTATGGTTGGTTACAGACACTATAATCTAGTCTATGGATAAACTTAGACTCATGGAAGATACCTAGCTCAATTAAGTTTGATATTAGGTAGTCTCATTAGGATAATGTGCGTAACCTAGGAACTGTAACATCCGTTTCCTTGGGTGATTCGAATTAGGGTTTTGGAGGATTGAAGACTTGATTTTTTTGGAGAAAAAAGGGTCTCACGACGTGAGACATGGATGATCACGACGTGAGAAGGGTCGCGTGAAGATTTCATCTAGGATTGGGCTCATGACGTGAGCAATAACAGCTCACAGCGTGAGGAACATTGTGTTGGATTAGGCGTCTAAGCCCATAACTATTATTGGTATGTACTTGACCCAAGAGTAGCATGGTCCATTTGGGCTGCATATCATCAGGACATTTTGATAGGATGGACTTTTGAGAAGAGGTTATTTATGGTTTATTGATATATTATAAATTCTAATATAGTAATATGAAATCATATTATTTAATTAGTATTGATCAAGAATTAATTTGGAATTAATTATGTGATCAAAAGAGACTAATTAAATATATGGGATTGATTATGTAAATCATTCATTCTTATAATGTGGGCTTATGATCCATAGTTCTTTATGTTGGGCTAAACCCATGTGGTGACCCATGGATGATTCATGGAGGTTTAAACCCATGGAGCATGAGGAATATGGAAGGTCATGCACATTAGGGTTTACATGGTGTAACCCTAATTAAGCCACACTATATAAGAAGCCCCTAGCTCATGAAATCGACTACACATGTGTTCTTTGGAAGAGCTAGCCGAATTTGAGTGCAAGACACCTTCTCTAAAGTTATCCTTTGTTGTAGGTGTGTTGTGATTCCATTTGAGGCATTCACATTATTGGTGCTAAGTTCTTAAAGGTCCAAGGTTTTCAGCTACAACAAAAGGTATGTCATCTAACTAATATTTTGTAGTAAAGATACTCTATTGTATACTAGTTAGGATGATGCTTTGGAAAAACAAATTTTGTATGTATATTAGAGAAAACATAGATCCAGAGAATCTAGGGTTGCATGTACACCATAGGAGTGTTAGAATGCTCAAAACCCAAAAGTGGTATCAGAGCCTAGGGTTGTTTTCCAATATACTTGATGCTACTTGTTTTCGAAGCTTGAAACAATCGATTTTCTGCTGTCTGGACAGTGGACTCGCCGAGTCCACTGGGGAACTCAACGAGTCCACCCTATAATCTGACCAACTCGCCGAGTCAGTTCATGCACTCGACGAGTTGGTGCTCCTGGATGCAGATTTTCGAGTTTTAAAGCTGGAATTGGACTAGGATCATTACCTTAAACTGCTTTTTGAACTTATAAACCTGTTTTTGATGTGGTAATGATCATGTTTATCCAATTTAAAAGGTAATTGTCAAAGTTTCATGTTTTGTATTAGTTTATATGGTTAGGCTAATTACATGAAATTTGTTTGATATGAATTGTCTTATTCTTATGAGTTTAATTTAGATCATAAACAAATTGGTTGATTTTGTAGTTACAATAGTTGGTCTAAATGTTTTTTGATGAATTCCATAACCTGTCCTCAAGTTATGGAAAATTAAAAAAAATTTCTTTTAAAGAGATCATTAAAATCATAGGTTATGAACTTGAAGAGTGTTTTTCCCATAAATGGTTTTATGAACTCCATAACTTGTCCTCAAGTTATGGATTTTCAAGAGTCTTTTCAATAAAACCTATATTAAACTCATAAGTTACGGATTCGAAAAGTTTTGACAAGTTTCAAAACTTGCCCTCAAAGTTTTGGAATTTGTAAAGTTTCACCTTTTGAATACTTTAGTTCCAAACTCTAGAATTTTAAAAGTTTAAAATTCAACCCTTATACTATTATAATATTATAGGTTTAATATTTATATATATGTATAAGAGTAAAGTTAGTTTTACCGTTAGTAGGCCTCATTCACGAAGCCGGTCTATATGGGGGGTATAAGGTTGCCTATAAAATGAGAGTTTAATGGGTGTCCACTATCACCCACCGCTTCCTTGACTGGTGGAGGGTCGTTAGCCGAACGAGTTTGACAGGAAATTTAAATTCTCATTAAAAGTATAAATTCCCAATCTTAGTTACTTAGGGAAAATGTGAATATGGTGCTAACCCATGAAATTGCACTTTGCACCTTGTTAAGTCGTTAGTTGAGCGTGTTTGGTTAACCGGCACACTAACCTGGAACTGACAGTGTGTGGCAAAGGGTAGCTTGATGTTAATCATAGATCAATGGAGTGTGTGTGGTTAACCGACACATTGATTAGGTGGTTTGTAACATTGGGTGTACCAAGCTAATTTGCATGGTTATTCACACATTTTTTGTGATCCTCGGCATCCCAGTCACAAACTTGAAGGGCACAATCGAGATTTAAACATGCCATTGAAAAGTTCAATGAATCTCAAAGGATCTAGGAATTTCAATTCACTTAAAACCTAAAGTTTTTTTTTTCGTTTTTCATGGCGGAAATTGGTAAATCGTCATTTACCTACCATCAAATATTTCGCAATAGGATTACGGCATCCCTCTTCCGCATTGTAAAATATTGTGTTGGGTCCTAGCCTTAATATTTCATTTGGGTGTTATATTAAGGACTTAAATCAACTAACTTGAATTTCTCCCATTGTAGATGTCTATTTCAAACAACTATGGTCTTCCCAAATCTTTTGGAAAAAGCTTTCTTTATAAAGATGATTTCCCACCAGGCAATCAAGGTGAAAGATTAATCCATTCTTCGTGCTATAGTGGAACTTCACTTCCTCCACCTCCTCTAATAATTCTGCCTAACCCACAAGTTCAAAGCCCTATTGGCAGGAAGGAAAGTCTGTATGTGCTCACGTCTTGGAGATGAAGTTACATACTGACAAGCTGGAAGAGTTGGGTGTCGAAGTCTCAAGGAAGTTGGCTGTTGACTGGGTTCTTCAATCACTTACCTAGTCATATAGTGAGTTCATTAAGGACTACTTGTAACACCCAGAATCAGAAAGACCAAGAAAAAAAAGGAAAAGCTCTAAGTCATGAGTCAACTCGTCGAGTCTAGGGAGGAACTCGACGAGTCGGAGCGGGATCCGGGGTATAGAGTAAGTGACCGACTCGGCGAATCGGCTAGTGGACTCGGTGAGTCTGGTCTGGACGAGAAAAGCCCTAATCCCGGGGGTTGTGCCCTATATAAAGCACATTATAACCCACCCTCAGCCTCTTTACCACCCTTTTGAGATCCAGAAACCCTAAAACGTGAGTGAGAGTCCTTGGAGGCAATTTGGAGCTTAGATAAGTGGTTTTTGGTGAAGAGATCTTGAAGATCAAGAAGCTTGGATCAAGGGGTTTACAGAGATCTGGATTATTCTTCAGTGGGAGGTCATCTTGGAGGTAATAAGCTGTTACCTTCACCCTTTTTGCATCGAGATCTATTCTCGAATGAGATTTTGGGGCTATTTTGGTAAGATTGAGATCTATTTCGGGTTTGGGGCTTAGATCTGAGGTTGCTACTTCAGATCTAGAGTTGTGATGGTCCAGAATGTCTTAAAGCAGCAGTCAATGAGTTATTGGTGAAGCCCCTTTGTCTTAAACCCTAGCCCTAGAGTGTTTTGGGCCTTTAGCTCCTTGGTTTCACGTAAAGTTTGCAACTTTACGTGGGGGATAGACTGTAGAAGAGTGGATCTATGGATTGGAGCCCCTGCATGGCTCGAAAAGCCACTGTATGGATTGAGAACTGGAGAGACTCGACGAGTCACATGGGTGTACTCGACGAGTTGTATGAATATGTGCATGGGCTCGACGAGTTGGAAAAACAACTCGGCGAGTCTGTTGAAGATTGCCTAGGACTCGGCGAGTCTGTTCTTGGACTCGACGAGTCAGGTCGCAGACCCCCAACCTCTCCTGGATAAGACGCAGATCAGTGAGTTGAGTGGTGACTCAGTGAGTTGGACAGGATGGGACTCAGAGATCGTTGAACTCGACGAGTCCTGGGGTGACTCGGCGAGTTTGGGTCGTATTTGGAGAGCTTCTTAGTTTAAGGACTCGGCGAGTCTACGGGTTGACTCGGCGAGTCGAGTCAACTGGAAGGTTGACTTTGACCAGGAGTTTGACTTTAACCAGAGTTGACTTAGTTTGACTTCTGGAGTTCAGTTTGGAACTAAGTGTTATATTGATAATAGTAGCTCGAGGAGCTAGTGGAGCAGCAGTTCAGAGAGTTGTCGGTCAGCAGCCAGAGGGTTATCAGCAAAGTTCAGCAGTGCAGGTGAGTTTCCCTTGTGTGGATGGGTCTACGGCCACAATGCCGGCCCATGTAGTTATGAGTAGGAAGACCCGGGGGTTAGCCCTAGACACTGTTTGCTAGTATGATATTCAGGACCAAGGTCCAATGTCGGGCGGGTGCCCAAGGAATGGTTTGCATGATAAAGTATACTTATTGTCTGTGTGATACATGTATGTGCCTGGTAGGGAGGTGAGTGTGGGCGAGGTCCCGTACCTCACCAATAGCAGAGTATGGACGGTGTTCCATATCTCATTAGCAGCAGAGCAGGGGCGAGGCCCAAGTTAGGAAAAGA
The DNA here is from genome assembly GCF_052849685.1 of Lactuca virosa. Taxonomy (NCBI): domain Eukaryota; kingdom Viridiplantae; phylum Streptophyta; class Magnoliopsida; order Asterales; family Asteraceae; genus Lactuca; species Lactuca virosa. The sequence goes on from NC_136433.1 coordinate 27,501,053, forward strand.
GTGAGTGTGGGCTGGGCCCGTATCTCACTATTAGAAGGAGTGTAGACGGGGTTCCACGACTCATCAGTAGCAGGACAAGGGCGAGGCCCAAGATAGGCGAGGCCATAGAACAGGATTCAGTAGTATATGTTCAGTTATGTGTTGTGGTATGTTTATGTGTTAGTATATGTTAGCGGGCGGGCCCAGAGACAGGCGGGGCCTAAGAGAAACAGATTTGTATCCGAGCGGGGCTCGAAGCCAGGCGGGGCCTGGAGCGGCGGGGCCGTTGTAGAGGGCGAGGCCCGAGGTAGTGGGCGTGGCCCAGTATTTGCAGTATGTGATTGTGCAGGGTATGTGGTAGGTTATGGAACTCACTAAGTTTCGTGCTTACAGTTTTCAGTTTTGGTTTCAGGTACTTCCGGTAGCGGAGGGAAGAGCTCGGGATGATCGCATGGCACACACCATAGTAGCCTGGGATGTTTTACTCTGATGAAATGAACAAGTGTTTTGGAAATGAAACTATGATTTGTCATATAAACCCTTTTCGTATGTTTGAATGACTTAACGCTATGAATTAGTAATGTTTTAAAAGAAATTTTTGGACTCGAAATTTGGGATGTTACAAGTTGGTATCAGAGCCTTGGTTTGAGGGATTCGGGCACACTCTCGGGTGTGTCTGAACTCAAACTGAGGAAGTGGTATAAAATTTTCAAAAGAAAAACCGTATTTATAAAAGGATTTTGAGGAAAGAAAAGGGTTTTAGAAAAAGCAAAAGGAGCTTTGAAAAGAGAAAAGGGTGTGGTGCATGCAATCAGTCGAGCTCAAGTAAGTACCCCAAAATACCCATACAAGTTATGTTATGATATGCTTATTAGAACTGCATGCTAGATTAGGGCTAAGGATCTAGGAGGATGCCTTATGTGCCTGTTATATGTGTATGAGCTTTATGAATTGCATGCTAGAACAGATTCCTGATTAGAGGATAGAGCAGCTTTATTGTATTATGTGGTTAGCTTTCCCAATGCCCGAATGTTGCTTGTTTTGTGCTATTAGGAGTTTTAGTTATCTCTGATTAACTAGTAAACGAATATGTTAAGTTACATATTGCAAGGACTAAATAATTTCAGAAGGTTAGGTCTAGCCCTATTTCGCAGCTCTTGTCTGAGTCCAACCGTTGTAGGTTAGGACCTCTCATTCGAAGAATTATCTAGTCTAAGCAATATGTAATGGTATTCGCGAGTTAGTTAAGGGGTGATAACAGGGACTTCTTATGCAGCTGATGGCAGATAGTGAGTTGGAGGTTACCCTAGGGCAAGCCTAGGATGAGAGTAGTGCTGGGACCAGTGTTAGTAGCAGTGAAAGGGACTTGGTGTAGTCAAGGCAATTCTTGAGGAAAGTATGGATAGATGTGGAAGGTAGTAGGGGCCCATACTACTGAAAGCAGAGGATCTGTACTCGATTCAAAAAGGGCTGAGATGAAACCGGGGAACTTGTAGTGTGAGTGTGATCCCTCAGTAGAGATGTGTATGTTAATGATAGTTATGATATGTTGCAAGAATGGTGACTCTACGGGGTAGACCAGTTGGCGGATCAGGCGCCGGAGAGGGATCATGCTCGGGTTCAGGGACCGAGCAGCTCGAGGAGCGGATGAGGGAGTTTGTATCAGCCGAGGTTACACACAGTATTCTAGATCAGACTCCTGTGATCTTTGGCACAGTCAAGGAGGTCATACTGGAGATATTAGATGAGAGGATGGGAGCCTTCCGTGCAGAGATGGTGGCTATGATAGGAGCGCGTACTTTGACATTCCGAGAGTTTAGAGCTTGTGGCGCACCAGATTACCATGGGGCTAGGGACCCCATCGCTAGCAGCAGGTGGTTGGCCAATGTTGCCAACGCCTTTCATACGAGCCGATGTCCCGAGGGGGACAAGGTCCGACTTGCCTCCTGTCTTCTTAAGGACAGAGCACGGGATTGGTGGGAGGAGGTTGGACATGCCATTGGAGATGATGCTGTGTTGGACGCGATGACATGGACTGATTTCTCGGTTAGGTTCAGGGCCGAGTTTGCACCAGTGATCGAGGTGCAGCAGCTAGCACGAGAGTTTCAGGATTTGAAGCAGACGACTGAGACTGTGGCAGAGATCACCGCCAAGTTCAGAGAGAGAGCCCTCCTCGTGCCGCAGTATGTGGCGGACGAGGAGATGAAGAAGGCTCGATATCACGAGATGCTGAGATGTGACATTAGGCAGTTTGTGAGCAGGTCCAGCTGCAAGACGCTGGAGGACATGATTGCTCGTGCCAGAGAGATAGAGATTGATTTGGAGTTAGAGAGGAAGAGGAAACCGGATGAGATTCAGGTAGCCACGTGTTTAGGCAAGAGACACAAGGGGTCAGACTCGAGATCGAGGGATTTCCAGAGCCGCAGCCGATGCGGGAAGTGTGGCAGGACACACGAGGGTGTATGCAGGAGTGGCAGTAGTGGGGATTCAGGCTGCTTCAAGTGCGGCTGGACTGGTCATTTTAGCAGAGATTGTACTGCTGCCACCACTCAGGGATCAGACCTGATATGTTTTCATTGCAGTAAGAGGGGCCACAAGAAGGCCCAGTGTCCGAGATTGCTTTCAGCAGGACAGGTGATAGCACCTGCTCCCGCGACTTTGAGGATCACCGACAGTCGGCAGGGCCGGGCAGAGGCGCCTACGTCACGGAGCAGGGCGTACCAGTTGGTTTCAGATGACATGCGAGCAGCCCCAGATGTGCCAGGTCACTCAGGATGCGGTCTCTGTAGCAAGCGTGAGATTGGGATTCTAGTAGTATTTCACCAGCTTTCAAGGACGGTAGCGTCGTGGTATTGGTTAGTTTTGGAGCACCAGTAGCGGTAAGCATAAGTTTTTAGCAGATCGACCATGGGGGTGGTAAGAAGGATTGGGATTCCTTTCCAGACAGTGAACTGTAAGGAGCTAGTTGAATCGAAGTGGGGGAGGAACCCTCGTATAGTCAGGAACGGAAGAAAGTGCGAAGATGGGATGAGTTCGCCACTTTGTTGAGCAGGATAGTAGTCCGAGTGGCTGAACGGATTGAGAAACGCGTGAGTTGGGAGTTGGGAAACTCCCCAGTGTTGGGTGCGTGTAAGAGCGATCAGTAGATGATTGGTTTGGGAAACCAGGTTGAAGATTTTCTCGGCAGGACGTGATTTTAGTTAGGATGTAAGACTACGGGTAAGCCGTAGCATTCATTAGCACTTTAGTTCGCGGAGTGTGGGCGGGGGCCGTATCTCCTAGTTAGCAAGGTAGGGGTCAGGAAAAGGTAGTTCGTTGTGATTGGTATGGAGTTGGCCTCCGTAGCCCTAGAGAGGTGAGACCTTGGGAGAGGCCGCTCCAAGATACAGTTGGGTGAGACCCGTGGGCGAGGCCCGTATTATTAGTAGCAGTATAGGTGAGACCTAGGAGTAGGATTGCTAAGTAGTATGGTTCGGGTGAGACCCATGGGCGAGGCCCGTGCGAAAGTAGCTAGGCAGGTGAGACTAGAGGGAGAGACCGCTCTAAGATATGGTCTGGGTGAGACCCGTGGGCGAGGCCCGTGAGATTATAGCAGCGTAGGTGGGACCTGGTAAGGACCTTAGGGTCAGGATAGGGGATCGAGGATCCCAAGACTTGTAGCGCCAGAGTGGCTGGATTGATAGAGCAGTGTAGATAGCCGAAGTTTCTTCGGAAGTCGCTGGGAGCGACTAAGAGATTGTGCTAGTTGTAGTGACCCGTGAGTACCCGGTAACCCAGTTATCGACAGAATCTTTAGAGGGACCAGGGTGGTCTCGGTCCATTCGGAAGGCGAATGAGAAATGGCAGGACTTTAAGGCAGGGAAGTGACGACAGAGAAGTATGGCGTGGGACAGCTAGTTGACCGAGGAGTGCTACACCTCTCGCAGCAGGGTTGGATAATCTCAGAGGGAAGGGTTTGACCCTATCGCGCAGCTCTCGTTGGAGTCTAACCGTTACAGGGATGAATCTTTTACTCGCAGGATTATCTGGTCCGTACGCTGGGTTGGGTGCTCAGCGCCAAGTTATAGTAAGCATGAAGTGTTCGGTGGGTATTGACAGTAGTGACCAGCACTGGGAGTGGCTGGAGTAATGGATACCATGAAGGATATGTCTTTCACAGTGGTAGAGGAGGGTTCGTGGTGGAACGTTGCCTTGGGAAAGCCAGAAAACGCGCAAGGAAAAAGGGGGTGAACCCCTAGGATTTCAGCATAAGTACTCGGGGAGTACTGGGAGGATTGTCAGTTGAGAGAGTTGTGTGATTAGGATTGGCGGGATTTGAGTGCACTTAAGGATTGATATCTACGAGGGCTAGTTTTATTCTGGGTAACCGGGCGGAAGGTCCATGTGAGTGGTCGGCCGGAGTTATAGTCGTCGGGCAGGGGCGATATGAACGGATTGTAGGACAGTTGGCCGTAGCGGACTTTGAGGACGAAGTCTAGTTTAAGTAGGGGAGAGTTTTAACACCCAGAATCAGAAAGACCAAGAAAAGAAAAGAAAAGCTCTAAGTCATGAGTCAATTCGTCGAGTCCAGGGAGGAACTCGACGAGTCGGAGCGGGATCCGGGGTATAGAGTAAGTGACCGACTCGGCGAGTCGGCTAGTGGACTCGACGAGTCTGGTCTGGACGAGAAAAGCCCTAATCCCGGGGGTTGTGCCCTATATAAAGCACATTATAATCCACCCTCAGCCTCTTTACCACCCTTTTTTAGATCCAGAAACCCTAAATCGTGAGTGAGAGTCCTTGGAGGCAATTTGGAGCTTAGATAAGTGGTTTTTTGTGAGAGATCTTGAAGATCAAGAAGCTTGGATCAAGGGGTTTACAGAGATCTGGATTATTCTTCAGTGGGAGGTCATCTTGGAGGTAATAAGCTGTTACCTTCACCCTTTTTGCATCTAGATCTATTCACGAATGAGATTTTAGGGCTATTTTGGTAAGATTGAGATCTATTTCGGGTTTGGGGCTTAGATCTGAGGTTGCTACTTCAGATCTAGAGTTGTGATGGTCCAGAATGTCTTAAAGCAGCAGTCAATGAGTTATTGGTGAAGCCCCTTTGTCTTAAACCCTAGCCCTAGAGTGTTTTGGGCCTTTAGCTCCTTGGTTTCACGTAAAGTTTGCAACTTTACGTGGGGGATAGACTGTAGAAGAGTGGATCTATGGATTGGAGCCCCTGCATGGCTCGAAAAGCCACTGTATGGATTGAGAACTGGAGAGACTCGACGAGTCACATGGGTGTACTCGACGAGTTGTATGAATATGTGCATGGGCTCGACGAGTTGGAAAAACAACTCGGCGAGTCTGTTGAAGATTGCCTAGGACTCGGCGAGTCTGTTCTTGGACTCGACGAGTCAGGTCGCAGACCCCCAACCTCTCCTGGATAAGACGCAGATCAGTGAGTTGAGTGGTGACTCAGTGAGTTGGACAGGATGGGACTCAGAGATCGTTGAACTCGACGAGTCCTGGGGTGACTCGGCGAGTTTGGGTCGTATTTGGAGAGCTTCTTAGTTTAAGGACTCGGCGAGTCTACGGGTTGACTCGGCGAGTCGAGTCAACTGGAAGGTTGACTTTGACCAGGAGTTTGACTTTAACCAGAGTTGACTTAGTTTGACTTCTGGAGTTCAGTTTGGAACTAAGTGTTATATTGATAATAGTAGCTCGAGGAGCTAGTGGAGCAGCAGTTCAGAGAGTTGTCGGTCAGCAGCCAGAGGGTTATCAGCAAAGTTCAGCAGTGCAGGTGAGTTTCCCTTGTGTGGATGGGTCTACGGCCACAATGCCGGCCCATGTAGTTATGAGTAGGAAGACCCGGGGGTTAGCCCTAGACACTGTTTGCTAGTATGATATTCAGGACCAAGGTCCAATGTCGGGCGGGTGCCCAAGGAATGGTTTGCATGATAAAGTATACTTATTGTCTGTGTGATACATGTATGTGCCTGGTAGGGAGGTGAGTGTGGGCGAGGTCACGTACCTCACCAATAGTAGAGTATGGACGGTGTTCCATATCTCATTAGCAGCAGAGCAGGGGCGAGGCCCAAGTTAGGAAAAGAGTGAGTATGGGCTGGGCCCGTATCTCACTATCAGAAGGAGTGTGGACGGGGTTCCACGACTCATCAGTAGCAGGACAAGGGCGAGGCCCAAGATAGGCGAGGCCATAGAACAAGAGTCAGTAGTATATGTTCAGTTATGTGTTGTGGTATGTTTATGTGTTAGTATATGTTAGCGGGCGGGGCCCAGAGACAGGCGGGGCCTAAGAGAAACAGATCTATATCCGAGCGGGGCTCGAAGACAGGCGGGGCCTGGAGCGGCGGGGCCGTTGTAGCGGGCGAGGCCCGAGGTAGTGGGCGAGGCCCGAAGTAGCGGACGTTAGGCCCGACCCTGACATTTCAGAGGCATTGTGCAAAAACTAAAATGAGGCCCCACAAAAATTTCTTGTAAATATTATTAACTACATTTGCTACCACTAATTCAAAACATAAAGTTGCTAAAAAACATCTCATAAATTCACTACCACAATATAATGTCTTCATCACTCATTAGTAATCAAATAAAACTGTAAAACTGTTATAAACAACTTTTCAACAAAAAAAAAAACAACGCATTACTATTTTCTAAACATTGACCTTCTAGCATTTTTAGAAGAAAATTCATCTATGAGACTTTCATAATCAAGAAACTTGTTCTCAATCGAAATCAATGCCAAAGCGTTTAATCTCTCTTGAGACATGGTCGAGCGCAAATAAGATTTTAAAAGCTTTAGTTTTGAAAAACTTTTTTTTCGCTGATGCAACTGTAATAGGAACAGTCAACAATATTCTGTATGCTAGACAAGAAATTGGATAAGTGTTCATCATTTTTAGGAAATTTAGTATTTCGTTAGCTGTATTGTGTTCAACCGGTAAATGTTTTTGTAACAACTTCAGTTTGTTGAATAAATCATCAACATTAATGTCTGAGATATGACCATTTTGCAGCCTCTTTTCCAGATTTTTGCAACATGACTTTAACTCGCTAGTATTCATTGACTTCAACTTTTCTGTTGTGAATAAGAAACCAAAAATGTCTTCATATTGTTTGTATTGTTCAAACCTTCGCTCCAATGAACCAATAGCTTGATCAACTATGTACACAAAATATTGAATCCTAAATTACTCTTGAGGTGAAAGTTCATGTACCGGCTCTGATGACCCAATGTCATTCTCATCAAAATGTCTTTTTTTAACAACTTTTCTTTTATTATTTTTCTCAACAAACACTGGATAAATTTCCAAATCATAAGCTATAGCTCTCGCACAATCCAAAGCCTTCCCAAACCCATTCTCTCGATAGTCTTTAAAAAACTCAATAAGTGCTCCCACACTACTCATTGCCTCATCAATACGCATAGTCTCAGACTGAAGTTGTTTGCTCAGGTTGTTTACGTTAGCCAATATATGATACCATATAACCATACCTGTTATAAAGTCAAATTTGCCAAGTTCATACTCTGCTAGACAAGTAGCTTCACTTATGATCTTTATGTCTGTCTCTTCTTCAACAAGTTTATGCAGAGCTTTTAATATTTCAGGAGCTTGAGTAACTATGGCTTTTACACTTTCAATCCTACTTTCCCACCTTGTAGTTGACAATGATTTTAAAGTGAGACTTTGTTTCGGTAATTAAAACGCATCGGATGCCAAATATTAAAACGCATCTAAAATTGGAACCAAAAGTTACCGGGCTAATTTTATTTATTGATAAAACATAAAAATAGATTTACAAAAATACCAATACTATAACTATAAATTATCCTAAAAATCGGAGGCCCCCTCAAATCGGAGGCCTGGTGCGACCGTACCGCCGGCACCACCCCAGGGCCGCCACTAGCGGGCGTGGCCAAGTATTTGCAGTATGTGATTGTGCAGGGTATGTGGTAGGTTGGGGAACTCACTAAGCTTCGTGCTTACAGTTTTCAATTTTGGTTTCAGGTACTTCCGGTAGCGGAGGGAAGAGCTCGGGATGATCGCATGACACACACCATAGTAGCCTGGGATGTTTTACTCTGATGAAATGAACAAGTGTTTTGGAAATGAAACTATGATTTGTCATATAAACCCTTTTTGTATGTTTGAATGACTTAACGCTATGAATTAGTAATGTTTTAAAAGAAATTTTTGGACTCGAAATTTGGGATGTTACACTACTATATGACAGATCACGACATGACCCTTATCGATCTTGCCTATTTGCTTGTTGCTGCTGAATCAACAATGATTTGGCGCACTGGTTTAGTAAATTTGATTGGAAGATCTACTCCCCAAACTTCCATGGACATTAACAATGGTAACATTGTAAGTCCAGAAAAGCTTTCTCTTCCCGATGGAAAGGGATTGGCCATGGTCAAGTCATTTGACCGAATGGTAAAGAGAAATGCTATGTCTGAGATAGTCCCGTGTACCATTCCCAAAGAGTCCATATGTTTCTATTGCCAAGAGAAGGGGCATTGGTTCCGAAGCTGCCACATTTACCTGAAAGATCCAAGGATGGTAAAGTCAAAATATTTGACTCTACTTCAGGTAAGTCCACTGTCTAACTCCATTAAGTTCCTATTTGGAGATTCTTAATATTGTTGGATTAATGTCTAAGTCCATAACTATAATTAGTAAGACTTGACCCGACCCGGCATGGTCCATTTGGGTTGCATGGCATCATGCATTTGGATACACTATAATGAGAGAAATAACACTTAAGGTTGGTTAATATATTATAAGTTCTAATATATTAATAAGGTTATTTAATTAGTATTGATCAAGAATTAATTTGGAATTAATTAAGTGATCACAAGGAGACTAATTAAATATATGGGTTAATTGTGTAAATCATTCATTCTTATATATGTGGGCTTGTGATCCAAGATTCCTTATGTTGGACTAAGTCCATGGGGTGACCCATGGATACTCCATGGAGGTTAAAATCCATGGAGCATAAGGAATGGGTAAAGTTATGAGTTACATGGTGTAACCCTAATAGCCACCATATAAAAGAATCCCATGGCTCAAGAAATCGTGCACTAATGTGTGAGTGTGAGGGCTAGACGATTTCAAGGAGTGTTCAAGTTTCTCTCAAGTTATTCCAAGTGTATTTGGTGTTGTGTGAACCATTTGAGGTGTCACACTTGGGGCACTAGGCACTCAAGCTTCATGAAGACATTCTACATCAAAGAGGTATGTATTCTATCTTGTTATATTTATTATTTTGTATGCTAGATTAGGATAATACCTTGGATGTTCATAATTGTATGTATAATAAAGAAAACATAGATCCAAGGTATTTAGGGTTGCATGTACACTTAGGAGTGTTAGAATGCTCATAACCCAACAGTGGTATCAGAGCCTAGGCTTGTTTTCTTGTTATACTTGCAAAAGTAGCTGAAAAATCGAGTTGGATGCATATATTCGATTGTTTTGGCTGGAATTGGACTAGGAACATTACCCTAAGATGTTTTTGGACTTATAAACTTGTTTTTGATGTGGTAATGTTCATGCTAATCCAATTTTTAAGATAATTGTCATAATTTCAAGATTTGTATTAGTTTGTATGTTCATGCTAATTTCTTGAAGATTGATGATTTGAATTATCTTGTTCTTATGAGGTTCTTAGATTAATAGAAAAGTTGTGTGAAATAGTTGTTTTCAATCCATTTTAATCTAAGAGTTGATTCCAAAGTGTGTTTTTGTAACTTGTCCTCAAGTTATATGAAAAGTCACATTTAAGAATCATAAAACTCATAAAAGTTGGCAAAGATTACAAAATGAAGAGTCTCTTCATTAAATTAAAAAAAAAGTGTAACCTTAATTAGTTCCATAAGTTACAATAAAAAAAAGGTTATTTTTTTATTAATTAGTTTAAAGTCTTCCATAACTTGTCCTCAAGTTATGGAAGTTGAAGAGTTTTTTTTTTAATTAAAACTACTTTAAATTCATAAGTTATGGAATTAATTAGTTTTGAATAGTTTCAAAACTTGCCCTCAAGTTTTGGAATTTGAAAAGTTTTCACTTATGAATACTTTAATTCCAAGTTAGCCTTTAGAATTTTAAAAGTTAAAATTCAACCCTTATACTTTATAATATTATAAGTTAATAATATTTATATATATGTATAAGAGTAAAGTCAGTCTTACCGTTAGTAGGCCTCATTCACGAAGCCGGTCTATAAGGGGGGTATAAGGTTACTGCCTATAAAATGGCAGTTTAATGGGTGTCCACTCTCACCCACCGCTTCCTTGACTGGTGGAGGGTCGTTAGCCGAACGGGTAGGACAAGGACTATAATTCTCCTTTCATTAAAAGTATTAATGATAAATACTAAGTAACTAAACTCTTATTAATACCCAATCTTAGTTACTTAGGAAAATGTGAATTTGGTGCTAACCCATGAAATTACACTTTGCACTTTGCTTAAGTCGTTAGTGGAGCGTGTGTGGTTAACCGGCACACTAACCTGGACTTAACAAGGTAGGCAAATGGTAACTTAATATTTATCATAGTATCGATGGAGCGTGTGTGGTTAACCGGCACACTGATTAAGGGGTAAATATTAAGGGTACCAAGTATATTTGCATGGTTATTCACACCTTGTTTTGTGATCCTCGGCATCCCAGTCACAAAACCTGAAGGGCACACTCGAGATTGAAACATGCCTTTGAACAGTTCAATGAATCTCAAAGATCTAGGACTTTCAAATCCAATTAAAACCTAATAAATTATTTCGTTTTTCATGGTGGAAATTGGTGAATCGTCATTCACCTACCTTCAAATATTTTATAGCTTGGATTACGGCATCCCTCTTCTAAGTTATAAAATAGTTTGTTGGGTCCTAGCCTTAATATTTCATATTGGGTGTCATATTAAGGACTTTAAATCAACTATCTTGAATATCTCCCAAAAAGATGTCTGGTCTAGACATTTATGATCTTCCCAAATCTCTTGAAACAAGCTTTCCTAAATGAAGATGATGTCCCATGGATATCATACTTCTTTCACCTCCTCCAATTATTCTCCCTAACCCACAAGTTCCTAAAAATTTTAAGGTCACTCAAGCCCTATTGGCAAGGCAAGGTCTAGGTGTGATCACATCTTGGAGATGTAGTCACATATTGACAAGCCGGGAGAGTTGGGTGTCAAAGTCTTGAGAAAGTTGGTGGCTCAACTACTTTCTAAGTCACATAGTGAGTTCTTTTGGGAATCCTATGAAACAGACTAAGACAAGACCCTTAATGATCTTATCTATTTGCTAAGATCAACTTCCTAAAACGCTATGGACATTGACAATGATGACATTGGATATCCAGTAAAGCTCTCTCTTCCCAATGGAAAGGGATCGGCCATAGTCAACTCGGTTGACCCAATGGTAAAGAGAGAGGCGAAGTCTGAGATAGTCCCATTATCAAGGGTCCATAGGTAACTATTGCCAAAGGAAGGGGCATTGGTTACGAAGCTGCCAAATTTACCTAAGGATGTTAAAGTCAATAAGTTTGGCTCTACTTCAGGTAAAGTTCATTGTCTAACTCTATTAAGTACATGTTGATTCTGATCGCAAAGATGGATTTCAATCGCATGGTTCGGTGATCAGAATTTTGGGCTATTACTTAAGAGTTATGATATTTATATTGCTTAGGAATAGATAACAACAAGGTTTTCATATGGATTGTAAGGATAAGTTTTTCCGCAAAGTTTTAAAATAAAAGAAAAAGGTTTTGATTTTATTTATTTTAAGTATCCTTACAATGGCATTTGTGAAAAGTTGTTGCTTATAAGATTCCATTGATAGCAATATTGGAAAAATGGATTTGATTCTTTCGGTTGTGGTAGTGTCTAATATTACCAAATAAGGAAAGATTCTCATCACCCAAGGTTCAATTGGACCGAAACTTGGAATCATGCAAGTTGTATAGTATGATGAATGAGAACTTTCAGCTTGGAAAATTAAGACTAATTCCTTATGTGAATAAGGAAAGGACTAAGGGATCGAGTACACATTCTTGTGCATTGGTCAAGTCCACCACAAAAGATCAAGAAGACTATTCGTCATGATTTACTTAAGTTCAGTAAATATGGTTATACTTATAAGTTTAAGTATAAGTCTGTAGCATTGGAGAAGTTTCAATGTGAGACAGAACGAATAAGAAGAATCAAAGTATGGCAGAAAGATAAAAGTTTCTCAAATCTAAAAAGATGGGAGAGTACTTTAGTATCATGTTTATGATCATCTTAATGATTAAGATACCATATCACAATTGGTCCTCTAAAGTCATCTTAGTGCATTCTTATGACTAAGAAGAGGAGTCATGAATTGTTGAAATGGTTAAATCAAAAAGATGAGTCATACTTCGTTCCAAAACAATTCTTAGAGTCATACTCCAAGATTGTAACTTGAGTGACATATCTTAAAGAGGGTTTGTTAACACTAGTCAAATGTAAGAGTAAAAGGTTATCTACTCTTGTACATTTGAAATTGGTAAGTTGTGATGTTTTGGATAAAACAGAGACCAACTTAGGCCAATTGTGTAAAGTGTTAGTCTTGATAAAGAATCCGCACTATCTCTTGAATATTTGACAAGGGAGTCTTATATGTTAAGAGGACAGTGGGAGTCTTAAAGCTCTTGAAAGTTTCAAGACTTAATCAAGAATAAAACCTAAAGTCCTTCACTAGCACACGACTTGAGGTTTATAACCTATCGTGTTGAAATTTTTGTGCCTATTCAAGTTGGCTTTGCATAGGAGTTCTGAGAGTTCTCAATTGGTTGCACAACTACTTGGAAGCAATGGCAGGCACCTGAGCTGCCAAATGGCAAGAATTTAAGATTGCACAAGTTTAATTAATATGAGTTTGGATTTGTCACTAACCTTTTCTTGTGATTATGGTTTTGACAAATTCACATGGATAAGAACACATACACTATTAAATCTAAGTGTCATAAGGTTTCTCTCCGATTCATGAAAATGATGGTAAGGAAACACTTTCACTAAGTAGATTTTAGCTAGATAGCAATTGTGATATTTGCATTCTCAAAGTCGTTAGTGGAGCGTGTGTGGTTTACCGGCACACTAACATGGACTTGTGAGAAGTGGAAAAGGTCTAAACAATTGAGACTATGATTACAGCATCCCTTTTCATAGTTCTAAAATTGTTTAGACACACATGTGAGCTATCTAAGAGAGGTGTATGATTTTGATAAAGTTTTATCAAAACAATCTAGTATCAGAAATCTGAACGTTGGTAAGAAAGTCAGCTGATTTCTGAGTACATGTCAAAGCTAGTGGGAGCATAAGTGTTATGCTAATAATCATCATGTTAGTGGGAGCATGATACTTATGACAAAGGTTGCAAGTTAGCAATGTTAATTATAGAAAACAAAAGTTTCAATTCGTGAGGTTGCAGGGGTTGAAAAAGTTGTTTTGCTATAATTAAGGGAGAGGAAATTATACTTCATTTCAATTCTAAAAAGCTTAGATTGAGATTTTAATCCTATTTAATCAAGGATATATATATGAATTTCATGTTGGAATGGCTCAACATAAGGAAATTCTATATATGGGTCCATTATTTGCGTTCTAAAATTTGATTATGATTACGACATCCCTTTTCATAATCTGAATTTTGAGAACTTGGCAAATTGAAATGGAAATATTATAGCAAAAGACTGGTTTAGTCTTTATGTGAGACATCATGAATCGTGTCCCATATGCTTTGGATATAGGATCGATTACATGTGCTATATTCATCCTTTCTAAAATTTTCCAAATGCCTGGGGCATTATGAAGGGAAAAGGTCTAGAATTGGATATGACTAAAATGATTAAGCAATTGTCGAGGACAATCTAAGGTTTACCAAAGATTGGTTGCTCAAGGACAGTTGGAAGTATAATGTTAATTCTGGAAGGACCATATTGACATAATCTGTAAGGAGGCAACTCTTATTCAGAAGTGATAGTCAAAATGGAATATGGAAATGTTTCAAAGTTAAAAATTATTCAATCTGTGTAAGATTAGGAAACTTAATGAAAGAAGGATGTTTCCAAGGAGCTGATCTCCTTTGGAATGCTCTGTAATGATTGTTGTCAAGTCTTTCTGACTTTGTGCATAATCATTAAGAGGATCAATGCATATAAGTTTAGAATCTAACAGATTTCAGTAAATGGCATGAATTTGGAATTCTTGCATTTGCAGTAAGGATTTGGGACTGTGAAAAGAGGATCATTGGAGTGATGTTCAATTGATCTATTTTACAAAGTAAAGATCATAGACAAACATAGTATGCATACTTGGTGTATGGCATGACTAGTGTTTAGAAAACATAGTGTACATGCTTGGAGCACGGGACAACTATTGTTTTAAATTCAAGTATAAAGTTGATAAAACCGAAACAATGAATAATGAGTAATCAGTATGGTGATAAATAAAAGTGTTTATTTATATTCATAGGGTTTGATACCATATTTGATTCATTTATTCTTGTGTTTCACTTTGCATGTTTTGACTTCCAGAATAACTAAGTCGCTCTTCCTGAATGATTAAGTTATTCAAACCATCCACAGTCGGTCATATGTTGGAAGTAGATATGAATCAAGACTGTCATGGGTTGGTTTGTAGAGGTCCAAGTTGGTGGACAAAGTGGTGCTACAACACTCATGAGTGCTCATAAGTTCTGAGTATTGGATTCAACCCGCGCTCATTTGAATCACTTCATGGATTTTATCACGAGTGATCATGAGACGATAATATCTTATATTCTTCAAACCTAGAGATATGAGTTGTTACTATGAGTTGGTTATACATTGATTGCACAAAAACACATTGGTAACTCGATGTTATAAAACGTGCCTTTGTGTATGATTCAACAAGTAGTAGAACAAGCCATATGAGTCGAAGTTTATCCATTCCTTTTACCTTCGGGATAAAAGCGATATCTGTGGGCCCCTCGATGATTTAAAGATGATACATGTGAGTGCTTGGCCAAGCCAGGACTGATTTGATTTGTTCAATCAGTCAGTCATCATGAATCGGAAATCGGGAAACAACAAATGGACAGAGAGAATGATTGATAATCCATGTCTCAGTCCATATGATATCTAGAATGGAGGAATATATGATCCCTTATCTAATGGACAAGTCATTGACAAAGGTCAGAGTTCATCGACAAGGTCAGAGTTCGACAGAAGCTTTTGAGAGCTACGATTACTGATCGGTTCCTGAAGTCATACGCAATAATAGTTTTAGACTTATCCAAGTGGGAGACTGTTGGATTAATGTCTAAGTCCATAACTATAATTGGTAAGACTTGACCCGACCCGACATGGTCCATTTGGGTTGCATGGCATCATGCATTTGGATACACTATAATGAGAGAAATAACACTTAAGGTTGGTTAATATATTATAAGTTCTAATATATTAATAAGGTTATTTAATTAGTATTGATCAAGAATTAATTTGGAATTAATTAAGTGATCAAAAGGAGACTAATTAAATATATGGGTTGATTGTGTAAATCATTCATTCTTATATATGTGGGCTTGTGATCCAAGATTCCTTATGTTGGACTAAGTCCATGGGGTGACCCATGGATACTCCATGGAGGTTAAAATCCATGGAGCATAAGGAATGGGTAAAGTTATGAGTTACATGGTGTAACCCTAATAGCCACCATATAAAAGAATCCCATGGCTCAAGAAATCGTGCACTAATGTGTGAGTGTGAGGGCTAGACGATTTCAAGGAGTGTTCAAGTTTCTCTCAAGTTATTCCAAGTGTATTTGGTGTTGTGTGAACCATTTGAGGTGTCACACTTGGGGCACTAGGCACTCAAGCTTCATGAAGACATTCTACATCAAAGAGGTATGTATTCTATCTTGTTATATTTATTATTTTGTATGCTAGATTAGGATAATACCTTGGATGTTCATAATTGTATGTATAATAAAGAAAACATAGATCCAAGGTATTTAGGGTTGCATGTACACTTAGGAGTGTTAGAATGCTCATAACCCAACAAATACATGATGTAATGCAATTACATTTTGATGTTTTGTAGAATCAAAGGAAGCTTAAAATAAGAGTAGGTTGAGTCTGATCGCGAAGAATTGGATTTCGATCGCATGGTTCGATGATCAGATTCTTGAGCTGTTGCTTAAGAGTTATGATAGATTGCTTAGAAATATTTAGAAAAATAGTTTTCATTTGTAATTGCATTGTAAGGAAAAGTTTTTCCGCATTTTATAAATAAATAAAATTTTGATTTTGTTTTATTTTATATCTCCTTACAATGGCATTTGTGAAAATTGATATTTATGTTTCTAGCAATATTAGGAAACTGGATTTGATTCTTTCGTTTGTGGTAGTGTCGAGAATTTTCCAAATAAGGAAAAATTCTCATCACCCAAGTTTCAGTTGGATAGAAACTTGGAATCATGCAACTTGTAGTGTGTGTTGAATGAGAACCTTCATCTTTGGGAAATTAAGACTAATTCCTTGTTCACATGAATATGTGAGTCAAGTGAAGGACTAGGTGATCGGGTACACTGGGTGTGCGCTGGTCAAGTCCACCACAAAGAACGATAAGACAATTCGTCATGATTTACTAAAGTTTAGTAAATATGGTTATGCTTACAAGTTTAAGTATAATTCTAAACATTGGAAAAGTTTCAATGTATGGCAGAACGAATAAGAAGAATCAAATTAGGCAGAAAGATAAAAGTTTCTCCAATCTGAAAAAGATGGGAGAGTACTTGAGTATCGTGTTTTATGATCATCTTAATGACTATGAAAACCATATCACAGTTGATCCTCTAAGGTCATCTTAGTGCATTTCTATGGCTAAGAAGAGGATTCATGAATTGTTGAAATGGTTAAATCTAAAAGATGAGTCATACTTCGTTACAAATCGAGTCTTAGATTCATACTCCAAGATTGAGCCTTGAGTGACATAATCTTAAGAAAGGTTTATAACACTTATCAAATGTAGAGTAAAATGTTTTCTACTCTTGTACATTTGAAATTGGTAAGTTGTGATGTTTTGGATAAAACAAAGACCAACTGAGGCCAATTGTGTGAAGTGTCATTCTTGATGAGAATCCGCACTAACTCTTGAATATTTGTTTGTCAAGGAATGGTTCTTGACAAGAGAGTCTTATATGTCAAGTGGTTGGTGGGAGTCTTAAAGATCTTGAAAGTTTCAAGAACTAATCAAGAGTAAACCAATTGTTAAACACTAGCACACGACTTGAGGTTTGTAACCTATCGTGTTGACATATTCTTGTTTCGGTGCCCATTCCAGTTAAAGTTGACTATGTATGTGAGTTCTATGAGTTCTCAATTGTTTGCATAACAACTTGGAAGCAATGGTAGGCCCTTGTCTTGTGATTATGGTTATGACAAATTCACATGGATAGGAACACATACACCACAAAAATCTAAGTGTCATAATGTTTCTCTCCAATTCATGAAAATGATTGTGAGGAAACGCTTTCACTAAGTAAATTTAAGGAGATATCAATTGTGTTATTTGCATTCTCAAATTCGATTATGATTACGGAATCGCTATTCATAGTTCGAATTGTGAGAAATGGCAAAGGTCTAAACATTTGGGACTTACTGATGTAAGTTCGAAAATTGTTTGGACCCACATGTGGGCTATCTAAGGAAAGGTGTATGAGTTTGAGAAGCCTGGATAAAGTCTTATCGAAGCATCTCGTATGAGAAATCTGAACTTTGGTAAGAAAGTCAATAAGTATTGATTTCTAGAAGTCCAGCTGATTTCTGAATACATGTCAAAGCTAGTGGGAGCATAAATGTTATGCTAGTGAGATAATAATTATTATGCTAATGGGAGCATAATTATTATAAGTGTTGCAAGTTAGCAATGTTAAATATAGAAAACAAAAGGTTTCAATTCGCAAAGTTGTGGGTTTGAAAAGTTGTTTTGCTATAATTAAGGGAGAGGATATTATACTTCATTTCAAAATCTAAAAGCTTAGATTGAGTTTTTAATCAAATTTAGTCAAATATATATGAATGCTATGTTGGAATGGTTCAACATGAGGAAATTCTATATATGGAAATGTTAATTGCGTTCTCAAAATTTGATTATGATTACGACATCCCTCTTCATAATTCGAATTGTGAGAACATGGCAAATAGAAATATTATAGCAAAAGGCTGATCTAGTATCATGTCTTTATGTTAGACATTATGAATCGCATCCCATATGCTTCGGGTATAGGATCGATTGCATATGCTATAATATTCCTGTGTTCTAATTTTTCCAAATGCCTAGGGAATTAAGAGGGGAAAAGGAATAGAACCGGATATGACTAAAATGGTTAAACAACTGTTAAGGACAATCTAAGGTTCGCCAAAGATTGGTCGCTTAAGGACAGTTGGAAGTATAGTAATGGATGGACCATATTGACAATATTATGAATAGACAAGATTTTATTGATAATGAGTTGTCGTGTGGAAAAAATGGAATGTTTCCATATTGGGAGTTGAAGAATAGATGAGGAAGTTAGAAACTTTTATGCAAGAAGGATGTTCAAAGGAATGTACTTTGAATTTGAGACTTCATTTCCATGGAATTGTCTTTGTAACAATCTCCAAAGGAATACTTTGTAATATCGTTGGTCAAGTCTCCATGACTTTTGGTACCTAGACATTACAAAGGAATCATTGCATGATAGTTTAGAATCTAACACACTCTGACAGTGACAAGAATTTGGAATTCTTACATTGGTGATAAAGATTTGGAATTGTGAAATGAGTTTCATTGAAGATGTGTTCAATTGATCTATTTCATAAAGTAAGGACCATAGACAAACATAGTGTGCATGCTTGGAGCATGGCATAACTATTGTTTAGACAAACATAGCGTGCATGCTTGGAGCATGGCATATCTATTGTTTTAATTCAAGTACTAAGTTGATTATTCGAAACATTATACAACGAATAATGAGTAATCAATCTGACTCAAAAGTTTTTGGGCCATATAGGTTTAGTATTATTATTGTGGTTTACTTTGCATGTTTTGACTTCCCGAATAACTAGGTTATTCAAACCATCTACAGTCGATCATACTTCGGAAGTAGGTATTGAGGCAAGGCTATCGTGAATGGGTCTGTAGTTTGTCTAGGTGTTTTAGACATAGTTGCAGTGTTCATGAGTACTCCTGGAATTAGATTCGAGTATTGGATTCAACCCACGCTCATCTGAATCACTTCATGGATTTTATCACGAGTGATTATGAGACGATAATATCTTATATTCTTGAAACGGAGACATATGAGTTGTATTTACAAGTCGGTTGCACATTGAAATATGTAAACGCACCAGTAACTTGGTGTTATAAACCATATCATTGTGTGTGATTTGATGAGTAGATAGAACAAGCATATGAGTCGAAGTTTATCCATTCCTTTTACACTTAGAGGGATAAAAGCGATATCTGTGGGCCCCTCGATGATTTAGTGATGACACCCCTAAGCGCTTGGCCAAGCCTGAACTGATTTGATTTGTTCAATTAGTCGGTCGTCATAAATCGGAAATCGGGAAACAACAGATGGACAGAGAGAATGATTTTAAATCCGTGTCTCAGCCCATATGATATCTAGAATGGAGGAATATATGATCCCTTATCTAATGGACGCGTCATTGACTAGGTCAGAGTTCGACAACGACTTTTAAGAGCTACGATTGCTAGTCGGGATTTTGGAGTCGTACTTGCAATTATAGTTATTAGACTTATCCAAGTGGGAGACTGTTGGATTAGGTGTCTAAGCCCATAACTATTATTGGTATGTACTTGACCCGAAAGTAGCATGGTCCATTTGGGTTGCATATCATCAGGACAATTTGATAGGATGGACTTTTGAGAAGAGGTTATTTATGGTTTATTAATATATTATAAGTTCTAATATATTAATATGAAATCATATTATTAAATTAGTATTGATCAAGAATTAATTTGGAATTAATTCTGTGATCAAAAGATACTAATTAAATATATGGGGATTGATTATGTAAATCATTCATTCTTATAATGTGGGCTTATGATCCATAGTTCTTTATGTTGGGCTAAACCCATGTGGTGACCCATGGTTGATTCTTGGAGGTTTCAACCCATGGAGCATGAGGAATATGGAAGGTCATGCACATTAGGGTTTGCATGGTGAAATCCTAATTAAGCCACACTATATAAGTGTTGGATAAGGTGTCTAAGTCCATAACTATATTTGGTATGTACTTGACCCGGTTTGGCATGGTCCATTTGGGTTGCATCGGCATCTCAACTGTTGGATAGACAAAATGAGAAAAAGGACGCTTAAGATTTGTTAATTTATTATAAGTTCTAATATATTAATATGAATTCATATTATTTAATTAGTATTGATCAAGAATTAATTTGGAATTAATTTTGTGACCAAAAGAGACTAATTAAATATATGAGGATTGATTTGTAAATCATTCATTCTTACGTAGTGGGCTTATGGTTCATGATTCACTAGATTGGGATAGGACCCATTGGGTGCTCCATGGAGGTTATAACTCATGGATCATGGGGGAAATGAAAAGCCATGCACATTAGGGTTTACATGGTGTAACCCTACATGTGGCACACTATATAAAGAGCTCCATAGCTACCAAAATCGGCGACTATTACAAGACAAGGAGGGCTAGCCAATTTGGTGATCAAAGTGTTATTCTCTCAAGTTATTCCAAGAGTTGTGGTGTTGTGTGAAACATTTGAGGCATCACATTTGAGGTGCTAGGCTCACAAGGTCTTAAGGAATCCAAGCAACTACAAAGGTATGTCATTCTACTGGTTTTTATATTACAAGTACCCCATGCCATGCTAGTTAGGATGAGAACCTTGGAAAATCAAATTTGCATGAATATTTGTAACGCCCGTAGATCCGGGCTAGTCAATTTAGAGACAGTAAGCATCAAAAATGAGTTTTTATGGAAGATTATTTACAAGGAATAATCTTAACAAAGTGGTAGTATATGTTACAAGGGTTCCGTACATATAAAGAACGCCGAAATCCGAGTTATAACGAAGAAGTTATGACCCGTCGAAGTTTCGCGATGGAACCGGCACGGCGCCGAGAAGCGTAAATAGTGAATTTATGATAGAACGACTTTCAGCCTTAGCGATCTAAACGAAAGCTGTAGAATATGTTAAACCGAGAGCGTCCATAAAAAGAACGCCCAAATCTGAACGCCCAAATCTGACTTCGTATGAGGAAGTTATGATTTTTCGAAGTTCCGGCTTAGTAGAGTACAACCCGAAGTTCGAATATTAGATCGAGCAATTTTTAGCGGATACAACCTAAACAAGAATCTAAGATCTCGTTAATAGTAGCGTAACGATAAAAAGACAGACGAAAACGGACGTCGGATGAAGAAGTTATGAATTTTTAACGGACCAATCCTGTCCCGACCTGTTAAAAATATAAATTTAAAATAAAGTCAAAATTAGCCGACGGAGTCTAAAAGAAAGTTGTAGAGTACGTTCCCGCCTACGTGTGGATATAAAGAACGTCAATAACGGAGCTCGTACGCGAGAGTTACGAATTTTTAAAGATTCCACTTGAATTTGCTAAACTGTGATGACGTGACAACATCTGGACCATCCATCGCTGATCAGGCCTCGCTTCGGATCACGCCACATAGCCTCGCAATTACACCCCGCGTCCGAGGCCGAGTACGCCCAGCGTACTTCGGTTTTTATCCATCCGATGTGCGAGCCAGCTGGTGCGAAGCTGGCAACCTTATCCGAGTTACGCCCAACGTAAGTTCGAGATCAGGTGCCTATAAATAAGTTGCGAGGTGTTCCGACTTCTCACACCAAAAATCTTTTCTCTCTCTAATTTCTTTCTCTCTCTAAGGGTTCTAACTCCCCTAAACCCTAGGTAAACCCCCTAGCACCGAAAGGAAGCCCCGAGGCTCCCGGAGTCCAGAGAAAAAGGGTCTTTCGGTTCGGAAACGGTGCTCCAAGCGAAGCCCGGTTTTCTATAAAATCCGCTGTAAGTGAGCTACGCCTATGAAATTTTTAATATAGCTTTTAAATAATTATACTAACATTATTAGGACCTTAAAATAATTATTTGGGCTATTATTATGAGTTATATAAGAATGTTGTTTAACGCTTATATAATAGTAATAATAGTTACGCTATTAATTAGTCGCGGTTAACGTTAGACTAAACCCTAGTGGTATTGATACTAGGATTTGTCAAGGGAAAATTGTTTTGAGATAACGAAGCGTTGCCTGAGTTCAAGATCACCACCTTAACAGGTGAGTGCATAGTTACTTTCATCTTACACATAGATATGAAGTATTTTATATAAATTACGTGCTATGTGTGCATATTATCTGTATACTTGCTATCTATGCTGGATGAACGATTTTATACAAGTTTTATATGATTTAAACTGTATATGTATTTATATCTACATAATATGTTGGGTAAAACATGGGTAGATGAAATATGAGTTGGATGATGAGTTGAGAGGTGATATAGACCATGAGGTAAGGGTGAAAGGTGGACGATGTGAGAAGCCTTTTTCCCAAATGATGTCCCCGTCATCTAGGGGAGTTCGGATGACAACCACAGACTATTCTAGACAGTCCAGTGGAACACTAGCAGGCTCGCAACCTGTAGGTGTTGTGAACGATGTGTTCACCCGGTGTACTCTAAACCCTGGTGATCATGCAGACTTGGTGCCTAAACCTTGGCGATCATGCAGACTTGGTGCCAAAACCCTGGCGACTATGCGGACTTAGTGTCTGTTGTATAAACCCTAACGACTATGCAGACTTAGTGCCTAAAACCTGGTGACTATGCGGACCTAGTGCATGTTGTATAAATCCTGGCGACTATGCAGACTTAGTGCCTAAACCCCGGTGACGATGGACTTCGTGCCGAGTCCTTAGGATGATCCTTAGGAACGAATGAACGAGTAATAGTTGATTCTTAGGGTAGATCCTTAAGAGTAAATAAGATAATGGGGATGGGTAATTGGGTTGATTGTTTGATGTTTCAACATAATAATTATATTATTGTGGGTTGAAAACCCTATGTACTCACCAGGTTTCCCAACCTGACCCACTCCAGCTTATTTCTATCACAGGTGTCGATATGAAGTTACATTACACTGAGAGATTTAAAAGAGATGTAGATCACTAGTGTAAATGAATGTGTTGGGTCAATTAAGAAAAGAAAGCTATAAACCAAGGGGGAGATTGTTGGGTCAAAATTATGGTTTATACTTTGCTTTTCTGAGCAATTGTATTTTTATGTAATATTTTATGAGTTTACGGTCAGGTTTACGGCCAGGTGGGTGTTTACGGCCGTAAACCCTGTTTACGGCCCAATGGGTGTTTACGGCCGTAAACCCATTTACGGTCGTAAACCCATTTATGGACCATATTACCCAAGTATATATATAGGTGTTAGGTGGTTGAGGAGGGATTGATGAATAGAAGAGAGTGTACGGAATAGAGAGAAGAAGAGAGTATTTTGAGTGTAGGAATCTTGTAAAGAACTTCATTCTAATCATCAATACATTCAAGATTCATATTCTTCTTCTTCTTCTTCTTCTTCTTCTTCTTCTCTTCTATTTTGATCTGGCATCATCCGTTTGATTGGGATTCCGCACCATCAAACGGATCTGATTGATACACAAGCATTTTGGGGACTTACAATTAGTATCAGAGCTTGGATTGTATCAGTCATTTTTGTTAGATCTGGAGCTTATTTGATCTTATTTTTGAAAGATTTTTGCGTTTTTGGATAGATCTCTGCAAACTAAGGGGGGTTTGTTCTTCGCGTTTTTCATAAAAACGAGTTTTTGATCGAGTTTCGGAGCAAAAAGGGGCAAAAATCGTTGTTTTTGGTCGTAACCAGCGAGGGGGTGGCGGCGTGTACGGCCAGCAGCTAGGGTTTCCGAGGAGTTTACGACCGGAGTCGGAGTTTACGGCCGGAAACGGTTTACGGTCCGAGGCCTCGGAGTTTACGGCCTCGGAGTATGCGGTCGTCAGTGAGCTTACGGTGCGAGAGTTTGCGGTCAGCAGCGTGTTCGAGCCTTGTTCAGCGAGTCCGAAGTTCGCGGCCAGCAGGAGTCCTCGCAGGCGCGCCTTATTTAAAAAAAGGGGAAGCGAAATTGAGGATGCCTGGAATCGAACCCGGGTCTCCCATTCTTCCCTCCATCGCGCCTTACCAGTTGGTCTAGGAAGTCTCTTGCTACATTGCTTCGAAATTTAATTCAAAAGCAGTCCTCTTCGGTTCCTTATTTCGCATTTTTACACTTTAACCCCAAAGTCAATTCCTTTTATTTTTAAGTTCCATTTTCTTCCAAAAATTTTAGTTTTTAAATTTTGACTTTTATTTTTGACTTTTTATTTAAAATTTTGACTTTGACTTTTAAAACTTGACCTTTGACTTTAAACTTTGACTTTCTCGTTTAACTTTTAAATTTTCAAATTTAGCTTTTCGGTTTGACTTTTGAGTTTGACTTTTTAAATTTGACTTTTAAGGTTGACTTTTGAGGTTTATAGTCGAAGGGCAATTTTTTATTTAAGTTTGACTTTTAAGTAGGGATGCAAGCGGATCGGGTATTCCCCACTGCCCGTGGGGACCCGACCCTAACGGATCGGGTATTTCCCGTGTTATCGGGTAACGGGTCGGGGATGGGTATTCGATTTTTTACCCGAAGCGGGGATGGGGCGGGGACGGATATACTATTATATGACCCGTTAAAGACCCGATATATATATATATATATATATATATATATATATATATATATATATATATATATATATATATATATAATAAAATTACCAAGAATCGTTTTTATTAAATGCATCTTAAGTAAACGAGGCATAGGGTATTGAAGAGTTTAGCATGCGTGTGGCATTATGGCTCTTCGATTTAGTAAGCAAACTACAACATATAATGAAATTAGTATACATCAATTTCAAATGGCGAAAGTGGGGTGTCAAAACTTTTACTTAAGAATCCCTTTTTTTAAATTGTTTATTTACTAAAAAAGTTCATATTTTCATATACCACAATTTCAAACGGAGAAACCCTGGAGGCTCAGCTGCAGCGATTCACCACTCTCACTACTGAGATGAATATATCTGGGGTCTTCTTGACCAAGTCGGAAATAAATAAAAAGCTACTGAATTCACTTCCGAAATCGTGGGATATCAACGTGGCTGTCATCAAGAAGACAAAATATCTCAATCATCTTAGTCTTGCTGCTGTGATTGAAGAACTTGATGCTTTGAAGTGTGGAAAAACAATGAGTTCCGCAAACATCCCGGTCAATGAAGTTTCATGCTCTCAATCATGTGAAGCTACGATTAAACTTCTTCGTGAACAAATTGATTTATTAAAAAGAGAAGTTGAGGACCTGAGATATGAAGGATACCAACTCAGGAAAGGACAGAAACCCCTAAATGCCCAGTTAGAAACAAAAATTAAGGACTTTAAGAGAATTCAGGAAGACTACAGTATCAAATGTGAACAATATGATTATATCAAGAGACAGAATGATGAGTTAATTACTGAGCTTGATACATTAAAAAGACAATTTGAAAGTGCAAATTTTAATTTTAAAAGGTTTGATGTATCGAGTGAGGTAGTTGCCAACATGATTGACCATTGCCTGCAGTTCAAACGAAACCAGCAAAAGGGTTTAGGATACGAGAATGTACCTCCTCCTTTTAATCATACATATCAGTATCACCCTTTGTCTAAAGAGGAGATTGCCAACGAACCTTTCATGGTTTATGGCAAGCCATCTGGTTTTGTTTCAGGAGGATTTATTAATGTTGAAAGTACTAACGTGTCTACTTCCCATGCAGATCAATCCTTAGATCAGTCAAAGCACGAAGTTGAAGGATCTGTTTCTGATAACAAAACTGAGTCTGAACCTGATGTTTTTGCTTCCAATGAAAAACCTTTTGTTTCTGATGTTAAAAATGACAATGTTTTTTGTGATACTTCCGCATCTGCTCCTGCTGAATTAAATTTTTTTGACATATTTGATGATTTGTTTGAAAATACTGATGTTCCTGTTTCTAGCACATCTACTTCATGTGCAGGTAAACCTGTTGTTGAGAAATACAGGCCACCAATTCCAGTGAAACAGAGTGCCTGTTGTAATTATGCTTGTGGGGAAAATAAGAGACAAGGCAAGGACACGCCACCAGGGGCAGGAAGAAACAATTTCCCAGTGAAGAAAAAGACTTGTTTTCACTGTGGAACACCTGGTCATATTGCCCAAAACTGTCCAAATCGCGCATACGTTCCCTACTACGCACAAGGGTGGCAGAACGCGCCAAGAGGGAGATACTCCAAAAGAAACCCCTCGAGGTCACGTTCAGACCATGATGAATGGAACGCGCAGAAGGCCAAGAATCAAACCCAAAAGGCCAAGAATCTGAATCCCAAGGGCAAGAAGGGAATGTCGGCCAAGAAGTCCAATCCAAGAGATGCTACCGTGAAGCCAAAATCAAAGTCTTCTCAACGGCCGCCATCAAGATCAAAAGCAAGTGCTGAGCCACCCATCAGATCGAAAAAGAAATGGGTTAAACCCAACTACAAATGGGTTCCAAAGGCTCACTCTCCCAAATCTTCTAACGATTCTAATATTTCTTCATCTTCTGTTTGTGATAAACAGGATATGTCATGGGAGAGAGTACCGTGCAAGGATGAAAAAGGTCAACCCAGTTTCAAAATGGACTGGGTTCCAAAGACCAACTAATCCCGCTCTGTGTCGGAGCAACTATGGAGGCATATCATCAGACTTCGGTTTGTTGGTAGTGGCTGTTCCAGGCACATGATAGGGGACATCTCTCAACTGTACAACATTCATAACTTTGTTTGGGAGTATGTGTCCTTTGCGGGAAGGGAAGAAAGGAAGGGATCACTCATGGGGTTAGTGCTTAACGATGTGAAGAATTTTTGGATCTGTTCTGAGATTACGCGTGCTGTTCTAAGACCTTCTGGATGCAAATTCAATCGGTGACTTACGGTTTGAGTTTTCTTCTCTATACTCTAGAATTTTTCTTATGCTGATTCGCTTCAAAGACAAATTTTTGTTTTAGGATAGTTTAAATTTGTGCATTTACTTTCGTTTCTCTCCTATGCACAAATTTAGGGGGAGAAATAAAAACAAAACAAAAATTAGAAAAGTTTAAAAAATCCAAAAACATTAGAAAATCAGAAAATCAAAAATATGTTGTTAATGGAATGTGCTTGAGGGAGATGTTTTGGGAAGTGCTATAATCATGTGATAACTGGCAATCTGAATCTGTGTAAGGGACTGAATCTGAATTGTCTAGGCTCTGTGTTCGATGCGCTGGTAGGCAAGAAAGATTAAAATGGACTTGACTAGGCATTAATGAACTTAAGGAATCTGGAGACTTGAAAAATCTTGACCTAGATAGATCCAGTTAGCCTGACAATACGACGCTCAAATAGGTTGAGCAGGGAGATATACATGATAATCCACCGATCACACTAAAACCATCTGTATCTAGAACCGTGGTTTAACTCTTCCTCGATGTACGGACTTTGTCCTTAATTCCTGTATTGATGGGGTGACTGGGGAATTCCGATAAATTAGGTCTGTAGAAGATTATTTTCTTTCTTTCTGTCTGTTAGTCATATGTTGCCTCCTCTGCGTGATTGAAATACATCCGACCTGGACTGTAATATATGCAACTCTATCTCTATGCATCTTCTATCTATGTAATTCTTTCTATCTGTTAGCCATATAATGTCTCCTTTGCGTGACTTACAATCCGACCTGGTACATAGTATATGCATCATTCTTCTTCTCAATCCCACTAAAACTTCAGTTAGTCATATGTTTCACCCTCTGCGTGATTGGAAGAGATCCGGCCTGGGTGTATATCATATGCATTCTAAATCTAACTTCTCTCATAATAATTGTCTGCTCACCTAAAGTAAGGAGTACTTTGGAAGTTCCTGATTATTGGGGTATGTCAGGAAGCGGGAAACATGTTCTAGTACATTTAAAATTGAACAATCACTAGGTTGTCTGTAGATCTCACTGCTCAATTTAGGTGGACAACAATATCTTTGGTCGTCGTCAGCTGAATGGTCCTTAAGGAATATTATCTAGGAACTTAGGATCACATTGTCTTGTCACTTATAGTATGTCCTAATTTTGTCACAATCTCTCGTGTTTAAGTGGACCACAATACCGGCGATTGACCAGATCTATTCATGAAGGGAGAGGTACTGATAAACGGATAAAGGCTGTCTAAAAACTTTGATCCCAAATCACTCTTAAAGTTAAATATCATTTTTATTTTTGTTAAATTTGTTCATAGTTTTCTTCTAATTTAAATATTAGGGGAGAATTAAAAAAATTTTAAAAACCAAACAAAAATCAGAAAATTAAGAAATCCAAAAATAGTGTTATTTCTGTTTTATTTCTTTTTCAGAAAATATGAAAAATCCAAAATATTGTGTGCTAAGTTTTCTTTTAGTTTTGTTTTGTCTTGAAAAGTGAATTCAGATGTAGATGAGACTCATGGAGACTGTATCGAGATTTTTGAGCCAAGGCTTCATCCGTGAGCATCGAAGAATTCTCATTCCAAGGAGCAAGAAATGAAGATTATTCTTTCAACATTCAATCCTTCAACCCCAGAAGCAAGGTGAAGCTGCAATTGAAGATTATGTGACGGATTGCATTGAAGCCTCCTCAATCAGTCTGCTGCTATCTATGAACCTGCTGAAGTGATCCAGAAGATTAGTTCTCTCTGATATTCTCTCTGAAGATTCTCAAGCTGAAAGCGCTATCTTTCAAGAATCTGTACATCAAGCCTCCTCACCCAATGTGCGTTCATATGCATTCCAAAATGCTTGTGTATCAATCAGATCCGTTTGATGGTGCGGAGTCCCAATCAAACGGATGATGCCAGATCAAAATAGAAGAGAAGAAGAAGAAGAAGAATATGAATCTTGAATGTATTGATGATATGAATTAAGTTCCTTACACAAGATTCACTTTTTCTCTCTAACACACCTTAGAATACACACACTTAAGCTCCTCTTGGCCGTACACTCTCTTCTGTTCATCCATATCTCCTCAACCACCAAACACCTATATATATACTTGGGGAATATGGGCCATAAATGGGTTTACGGCCGTAAACACCCATTGGGCCGTAAATACAACTGCAAAAATATATTACACGACCAAAAAACTATTAATGCCTAGAAAAGTAAAGTATAAACCATATTTTTAACCCAACAATCTCCCCCTTGGACAATACAACGCTCAGATAGGTTGAGCAGGGAGATATACATGATAATCCACCGGTCACACTAAAATAATCTGTATCTAGAACTGTGGTTTAACTCTTCCTCGATGTACGAACTTTTTCCTTAATTCCGGTATTGATGGGGCGACTGGGGAATTCCGATAAAGTAGGTATGTAGGAAATTATTTTCTTGCTTTCTTTTTGTTAGTCATATGTTGCCTCCTCTGCGTGATTGAAATACATCCGACCTGGACTGCAACATATGCAATTCTATTTCTCTGCATCTTCTATCTATGCAATTCTTCCTGTCTGTTAGTCATATGTTGTCTCCTTTGTGTGATTGAAATACATCCGACCTGGTACACAACATATCACCATTCTACTTCTAAATCCCTCTAAATCTGGTTAGTCATATGTTTCACCCTCTGTGAGATTGGAAGAGATCCGACCTGGGTGTATAGCATATGCATTCTAAATCTGACTTCTCTCATAATAATTGTCTGCTCACCTAAAGTAAGGAGTACTTTGGAAGTTCCTGATTATTGGGGTATGTCAGGAAGCGGGAAACATGTTCTAGTACATTTAAAATTGAACAATCACTAGGTTGTCTGTAGATCTTGCTGCTCAATTTAGGTGGACAACAATATCTTTGGTCGTCGTCAGCTGAATGGTCCTTAAGGAATATTATCTAGGAACTTAGGATCACATTGTCTTGTCACTTATAGTATGTCCTAATTTTGTCACAATCTCTCGTGTTTAAGTGGACCACAATACCGGCGATTGATCAGATCTATTCATGAAGGGAGAGGTACTGATAAACGGATAAAGGCTGTCTAAAAACTTTGATCCCAAATCACTCTTAAAGTTAGATATCATTTTTATTTTTGTTAAATTTGTTCATAGTTTTCTTCTAATTTAAATATTAGGGAAGAAATAAAAATTTTGAAAACCAAACAAAAATTAAAAAAAATTAAAAAAAAATTAAAAATATTTCTGTTTTATTTCTTTTTCAGAAAATATGAAAAACCCAAAAATATTGTGTGCTAAATTTTCTTTTAGTTTTGTTTTGTCTTGAAAAGTGAATTCAGGTGAAGATGAAACTCATGGATTTTGTGTCGAAGATTTCTGAGCCAAGGCTTCATCTGTGATCATCGAAGAATTCTCATTCGAAGGAGCAAGAAATGAAGATTATTCTTTCGACATTCAATCTTTCAACCCCAGAAGCAAGGTGAAGCTGAAATTTAAGATTATGTGACGGATTGCATTGAAGCCTCCTCAATCAGTCTGCTGCTGACATAAACCTGCTGAAGTGATCCAGAAGATTTGTTCTCTCTGATGTTCTCTCTGAAGATTCTCAAACTGAAAGCGCTATCTTTCAAGAATCAGTACAAGAAGCCTCCTCACCCAACGTGCGTTCAATGCCAAATTCTGAAGAAAAGCTCAACTGCTCAAGATGAAGTCATTCATTGAAGATTCATCAAGTTCATCTTGAAGTTGTGAAGAATTTGAAGATTAATGTTGAAGCCAAGCTCTCGATGAAGATTGATAAGAAAAGCCAGCTACTTTTTAGGGGGAGCTTGTTGGGTCAATTAAGAAAAGAAAGCTATAAACCAAGGGGGAGATTGTTGGGTCAAAATTATGGTTTATACTTTGCTTTTCTGAGCAATTGTATTTTTATGTAATATTTTATGAGTTTACGGTCAGGTTTACGGCCAGGTGGGTGTTTACGGCCCAATGGGTGTTTACGGCCGTAAACCCATTTATGGCCCATATTACCCAAGTATATATATAGGTGTTAGGTGGTTGAGGAGGGATTGATGAATAGAAGAGAGTGTACGGAATAGAGAGAAGAAGAGAGTATTTTGAGTGTAGGAATCTTGTAAAGAACTTCATTCTAATCATCAATACATTCAAGATTCATATTCTTATTCTTCTTCTTCTCTTCTATTTTGATCTGGCATCATCCGTTTGATTGGGATTCCGCACCATCAAACGGATCTGATTGATACACAAGCATTTTGGGGACTTACAGAATGTAAGTTCTGTATATGCTTATGTTTCTGTATTGACGATGACATCCCAAATGTTTTAAAAATGAATAAAAATGCATTTCTTCAGAAATGCTTTGATAATGTATTTATCATGCTTTACTGGGAACAAATTCCGCAACATTTTTATTAAAAGAAGTACTCTGATTTTTATAAAGCATAAACAAAATCGATCTTTTCTGGCCGTGAAAATGGGGATGTCACAATATTAGAGAAAACAAAGATTCAAGGTTTCTAGGGTTGCATGTACACCATAGGAGTGTTAGAATGCTCAAAACCCATCAGTGGTATCAGATCCTAGGCTTGTTTTCTTTGTATTTGATGCAAACTGCTTGAAAAAGTCGAGAATTCTGCAATCTGAACAGTGAACTCGCCGAGTCCATGCTCCTACTCGTCGAGTGCAAGAACCTACTCGATGAGTAGGATGCATTTTGTCATGGACTCGCCGAGTCCATGGGGGGACTCGACGATTCCATGACAAAATGCATCCTACTCATCGAGTAGGTTCTTGCACTCGACAAGTAGGAGCCCATGTGTGCAGAATTTCGAGTTTTGCTGCTGGAAATGGACTAGAATCTTTACCCTGAACTGTTTTGGATTTATAAAACCTATTTTGATGGTGTAATGACTATGCTAATCCATTTTCAATGGTTATTATCAAAATTTCAAGTTTTATATGTATTATGTGATTCTTGAAATAGTTGATATGAATGTTCATACTTATGAGTTTTAGAAGATCATAGGAATTATTTGCAAATTGTTTGATGATGGAATTCTTGATCTAAATGTTATTGATGGAGTCCATAATTTGTCATCACGTTATGGATTACCAAAAGTCACTTCGTTAAATTGCCATTAAAGAGCCATAGGTTACATAAAGTGAAGAGTCTTCATTTTATTAAACCATTAAACTCATAGGTTATGAATATGAAAGGTTTTGAATAGTTTCAAAACTTGCCCTCATGTTTTGGAATTTGTAAAGTCACTTTATAAGATCAAGTCAGTCTTACCGTTAGTAGGCCTCATTCACGAAGCCGATCTATAAGGGGGTATAAGGTTGTTGCCTATAAAATGGCAGCTTAATGGGTGTCCACTCTCACCCACCGCTTCCTTGACTGGTGGAGGGTCGTTAGCCGAACGGGTAGGACAAGGACTATAATTCTCATTAAAAGTATAATGAAATATATAAAGTAACTAAACCTTTTATAAATTCCCAATCTTAGTTACTTTAGGAAAAGGTGAAATTGGTGCTATCCCATGAAATTACACTTTGTATCTTACCAGGTCGTTGGTGGAGCGTGTGTGGGTAACCGACACACTAACATGGACTAGTAAGAGTGGCAAAGGTTGACTTAATGTTTGTCATAGACCGGTGGAGCGCGTGTGGGTAACCGGCACATTGATTAGGTGATAAATATTAAGGGTACCAAGTAAATTTGCATGGTTATTCACACCTTGTTTGTGATCCTCGACATCCCAGTCACAAACTTGATAGGGCACAATCAAGATTTAAACATGCCATTGAAAAGTTCAATGAATCTCAAAAGAATCTAGGAGTTTCAATCGAATTAAACCTAATAATTTATTTCGTTTTCATGGTGGAAATTGGTGAATCGTCATTCGCCTACCTTCAAATATTTTATAGCTTGGATTACGGCATCCCTCTTCCAAGTTATAAAGTATTGTGTTGGGTCCTAGCTTTAATATTACATTTGGGTGTCTTATTAAGGATTCTATATCTAATCTAAACTTGTCTTTCTTATTTTTAGATGTCTTCCAACAATGCTGCTTCTGGCTCAAACCCTACCGGCTCCTTCTCTCTCATGAACCTTTGTGGGAGAGTCATCTTTGATGGTTCAAACTTTAATGATTGGATCAGGAACATCAGGATGGTCACACGTTACGGGGACAAGGAATATGTCCTCAACAAGGAGCTGAAGGAAATTGATGAGTCTACTGCTACTCCAGAGGAGATCGCTGACTTTAGGGCACATGAGAGAGATGCTACCAAGGTGGTATGTATCATGTTGGCCACAATGAAAGTTGAACTCCAAAAGTACTATGTGGACTTTTACCCTTTTGAGATGCACATGGACTTGATGGACCGCTACCATCAAAGTGCTCGTCAAGAGAGGTATGAAATCATCTCTTCCATGATAACAACCCGAATGAAGGATGGTGAACCCATCACGAGCCACATGCAGAAAATGCAAAGGTATGTGGACTGTTTGCTCAAGTTGAATGTGAACTTCCCCGAGGAGTTGGCTATTGATATCATACTGCACTCCTTACCCACTTGTTATGATCAATTCTGAATGACATATCACATGAACAAGGAGGAGGTTACACTTAGCAAACTTCAAGGGCTCTTGAAGACCGCTGAAACTGGTCTTAAGGGCAAATCGATTGTTACTACTCCTACTCCTACCGCCGCCCCTATTCTGGCAATCGGGCAAAGTAGAGGGAAGAAGAGGAAAACCCTTTCAAAGGGTACCAAGGGAAAGTCTCTTGATGGATCCTTTTCAAGTGGAACCAAAGGTGGTTCTATCACTCCTTCTTCCAACCCAAAATAAGCTCATTGCTTCTATTGTCAGGAAAAGGGGCACTCGAAACGAAACTGCCCCAAGTACCTGCAAGATGTTAAGGATGGGAAGGTCAAACCTACCAATGCAGGTATTTACACTATATTGTCTAATAACTCACCACATACTACTTCTTGGGTTCTTGATACAGGTTGCGGTATTTATATATGTTTTGATTTGCAGGGCCTAAGAAGGAGTGAGGATGTGGAGCACAGAAAGATAAACTTGATCATGGGGAATAAGAAAGCTTCACCTGTCACCAAGATTGGAGTTTATTCTTTGTTGCTAAGTAGTGGGTTAGTGTTAGATTTGAATAAGTGTTGTTACTCGTCTGAAATGGCGAGAAATATTATTTCTTTTCACGGTTTGTACAACAAGGGTTTAATTTTTCATTTGATAATGAATGTGGTGGTATTAATGCTTTTTATAATAATGTTCTTTATTTTAAAGCATTACCTTGTGATGGTGTATATGAAACTGTGTCGGTTGTAGATAACTTAGGAAATAATGTGTTGTATATGGATTCTTCCACTAGTTTGTATAAGGCATCCTTGTGGCATTGTCATCTTGGACATGTTAACAAGAAGCGCATAGGCCAACTCCAGAAGGCTGGAGTCTTGGAATCATTTGACTTAAAGTCAGATGATAGTTGCGAGTCTTGTTTGCTTGGAAAAATGACAAAGTCACCCTTCACTGGTACTTGTGCTAGGGGTGAAGGTTTGTTGGACCTCATACACACAGATGTGTGTGGACCCTTCAGAACCGCCACAAGGGATGCTAACCGCTTCTATGTGACTTTTACTGATGATTACAGTAGATATGGTTATCTCTACTTAATCAAGCATAGGTCAGAAACCTTTGAAAAGTTCAAAGAGTTTAAACAGGAAGTGGAGAATCAGTTGGGCAGGAACATTAAGATGCTCCGATCCGATCGAGGAGGAGAGTATCTTAGTACAGAGTTCCTTGACTATCTTAGGGAATGTGGAATTGTTTCGCAATTGACACCTCCCAAAACACCACAGCTTAATGGTGTGGCTGAGAGGTGTAATCGAACCTTGTTGGACATGGTTTGTTCCATGATGAGTCGAGCTTCGTTACCAATCTCATTCTGGGGGTATGCCTTAGAGACTGCCGCCCATATCATAAATCTAGTCCCTACCAAGAAGGTTGCCAAAACACCTCACGAAATGTGGACTGGGAAAGTTCCCAATTTAGACCACATCAAGATTTGGTGCTGCGAAGCTTTCGTGAGACGTAAGACTCAGGACAATCTCGAACCTCGAAGTGAGCGATTTATTTTCATCGGCTACCCACATAATTCTTTTGGTTACCTCTTCTACAGACCCAGTGAGAATGTGGTCTTTATGGCAAGGAGATGGGTCTTTCGTGAGAGAGAATTTATAAGCCAAAGAAACAGTGGGAGGCAAATTGACCTTGAAGAACTTCAAGAGTCAAGCGGTGAAGGAACCTCAAACCCTAGCAATCAACCTGAGGAGGAAACTCCTATTGATGAGTCCGTACCTCTGAGGCGTTCCACAAGAGTTAGGAATCCGTCTGAGCATTACTATGGTTTTCATATTACTGCGGAA
This sequence comes from Lactuca virosa, assembly GCF_052849685.1. Lineage (NCBI taxonomy): Eukaryota > Viridiplantae > Streptophyta > Magnoliopsida > Asterales > Asteraceae > Lactuca > Lactuca virosa. The sequence continues at coordinate 27,536,620 of NC_136433.1, forward strand.
GGTGATGAATTTATCAGTGATAGGACACTGGTAAATTTGGATGAGCCTAACAACTTTAAGGAAGCCATGGCAGGACCTGAGTCCGCCAAATGGAAAGAGGTCATGGACAGCGAGATTCAATGCATGTATGACAATCAAGTTTGGAACTTGGTTGACAATGTACCGGGTCGTAAGACGGTCGGGTGCAAATGGATCTTCAAGAAGAAGACCGACATGGATGGGAATATACACACTTATATAGCGCGACTGGTTACGAAGGGCTTTACTCAACCTTCAGGAGTTGACTATGATGAGACCTTCTCACCAGTAGCAAAGATTAATTCTATTAGGGTTTTGCTAGCCATAGCTGCATTTCATGATTATGAAATATGCCAAATGGATGTCAAAACCGCTTTCCTTAATGAAAAGTTGGTTGAGGATGTTTACATGAGTCAACCAGAGGGTTTTGTCGATGCAAAGCACCCTAATAGAGTGTGTAAGCTTGAGAAATCCATCTATGGATTGAAACAAGCATCTCGCAGATGGAATCTTTGTTTCGATGAGAAAGTCAAAGAGTTTGGTTTTCGAGGAGCGAAGATGAGTCCTGTGTATATGTTAAGGCTAGTGGGAGTATAGTTAGCTTTTTGGTATTGTATGTGTATGACATACTACTCATAGGAAATGACATCCCAACCTTGCAGGAGGTTAAATCCTGGCTTGGGAAGTGTTTCGCTATGAAGGACCTTGGAGAAGCTGCCTATATCCTAGGGATAAGGATATTGAGAGGAAGGAGTAAGAGACTAATTGGACTTAGTCAAAGTACCTACTTGGATAAGGTGCTGAAAAGGTTCAGCATGCAAAATTCCATGAAAGGTGACTTACCGATCCAGATTAACGCCAAACTGAGTAAGACTCAGAGTCCGAGTACACAGGCTGAGATAGCTGAGATGAGTCGAGTACCATATGCTTCCGCGGTAGGCTCGATCATGTATGCTATGACTTGTACTCGCCCTGATGTGGCTTTGCTTTGAGCATGGTCAGCAGATATCAAGGGAATCCGGGCAAGCCTCACTGGACTGCGGTGAAGAATATTCTCAAGTACCTACGAAGGACTAGGGACTGGGTCCTTACCCTTGGTGGGAGTGATGACTTGAGAGTAGTAGGGTATAGTCATGCTGGATTCCAGACTGATGGGGACAATTCCCGCTCTCAGTCGGGCTGGGTCTTTACCCTAAATGGAGGAGCAATTACTTGGAAAAGTTCCAAGCAGGAAACAGTGGCTGATTCAACTTGCGAATCAGAGTACATAGCAGCAAGCGAGGCGGAAAAGGAGGCTATATGGCTAAAGAACTTCATTGGAGACCTTGGAGTTGTACCAACTACCAAGGAGCCTATGGAGATTTTTTGTGACAATGAGGGTGCAGTTGCCTTAGCTAAGGAACCAAGGGATCACGGGAGATCCAAGCACATCGACAGAAAATACCACTTCATTAGACATCGGATAGAAGAAGGACTCATCGTAGTGAGGAGGGTATCATCGGATGAGAACCCAGCAGATCCCCTCACAAAGGGACTGTGTAGGGCTAAGCATTTGCAGCATGCGAGGCGCATCAGGCTGAAGGATGATATTAGTTTTACAGATTAGATATTTATTTCCGAAACTTGTAAAATGTAAATTGACATTTGATGATTAAATAAAAGTTGTTGTTTATTTATAAGTAAGGTGTTGCTGTCTTGTGTCAATTATTTACTATTGTTTCAATTTTGCATGTTTTGACTTCCAGAATAATTACTTTATTCAAACTCTCCACAGTCAGTCATATGTTGGAAGTAGATATGAATCAAGACTGTCATGAATTGAGTTTGTAGATGTCTAAGGTGCTAGACATAGCAAATGGTTGCTACAACATTCATGAATGCTCATAAGTTCTGAGTATTGGATTCAACCCACGCTCACTTGTATCACTTCATGGAATTTATCTCGAGTGATCGTGAGACAGTAATATCATATAAGTCTTCAAACCTAGAGATATGAGTTGTTGATTACGAGTTGGTTGTGCATTGATTATATGAAAACGCATCGGTAACTCAATGTTATAAAACATGCTTTTGAGTATGATTCAACAAGTGGTTAGTACAAGCATATGAGTCGAAGTTTATCTGTTCCTTTTAGTCCTTGGAGGATTAAAAGCGATATATGGGCCCCTCGATGATTTTGTTTTGACCTATGTACCAGGCCCGGTCAGAACCAAATAGATGTGTTCAGTTTAGTTCTATGTCAAACAAATCGGAAATCGGGAAACAAACTGCTAGACAATAAGTACGACATTGTTCCATGTATTTTTCCGGCTGATATCTAGAACAGAGGATTATATGATTACTTATCTTAAATGGCGCATCATCATCTCAGTTCCGCGAGACTTTGAAAGAGCTACGATTGCTGGTCGATTCCTGAAGTCATGCCTATAACTATAGTTATTAGACATATCTAAGTGGGAGACTGTTGGATAAGGTGTCTAAGTCCATAACTATATTTGGTATGTACTTGACCCGATTTGGCATGGTGTTGGATAGACAAAATGATAAAAAGGACACTTACGATTTGTTAATATGTTATAAGTTCTAATATATTAATATGAAATCATATTATTTACTTAGTAATGATCAAGAATTAATTTGGAATTAATTTTGTGACCAAAAGAGACTAATTAAATATATGGGGATTGATTTGTAAATCATTCATTCTTATGTAGTGGGCTTATGGTTCATGATTCACTAGATTGGGCTAGGACCTATTGGGTGCTCCATGGATGCTCCATGGAGGTTATAACCCATGGATCATTGGGGAAATGAAAAGCCATGCACATTAGGGTTTACATGGTGTAACCCTACATGTGGCACACTATATAAAGAGCTCCATAGCTAGAAAAATCGGCGACTATTACAAGACAAGGAGGGCTAGCCGATTTGGTGATCAAAGTGTTCTTCTCTCAAGTTATTTCAAGAGTTGTGGTGTTGTGTGGAACATTTGAGGCATTACATTTGAGGTGCTAGGCTCACAAGGTCTTAAGGAATCCAAGCAACTACAAAGGTATGTCATTCTACTGGTTTTTATATTACAAATACCCCATGCCATGCTAGTTAGGATGAGAACCTTGGAAAATCAAATTTGCATGAATATTAGAGAAAACATAGATTCAAGGTTTCTAGGGTTGAATATACACCATAGGAGTGTTAGAATGCTCAAAACCCATCAATAAGAAGCCCCTAGCTCATGAAATCGGCTACACATGTGTTCTTTGGAAGAGCTAGCCGAATTTGAGTGCAAGACACCTTCTCTGAAGTTATCCTTTGTCCTAGGTGTGTTGTGATTCCATTTGAGGCATTCACATTATTGGGGCTAAGTTCTTAAAGGTCCAAGGTTTCCAGCTACAACCAAAGGTATGTCATCTAACTAATATTTTGTAGTAAAGATACTCCATTGTATGCTAGTTAGGATGATGCTTTGGAAAAACAAAGTTTGCATGTATATTAGAGAAAACATAGATCCAAAGCATCTAGGGTTGCATGTACACCATAGGAGTGTTAGAATGCTCAAAACCCAATACATTGTAGCCCAAGCCCACAAATTTTTAGGGTTTCCCAAGTATTTAAGCCACCTTAATTCGGTTTTAGGGTTCATTTCTCATCCTCCACCTTCCCATATCTCAGAAAACCCTAACCCTAACCCATTTGGTGGTTTTGGTTCCATTCTTAGTGATTTGGTGGCTAGAATAAGAAGAACAACAAGAAGAAGAAGAAGAAGAAGAAGAAGAAGAGGCCCTAGAGTGTTGGTTCAGCAAGGAGACTTTATCATCATCTTGTGCACATTTTGGACCATTGTAAGTGTTCAAGATCCAATCTTTATGGGTTCAAATTGCTATATCTAATCTCTAAGCTCCTTTTTGCATGTTCATGTTGGATATCATGCTAGGGATCCATAAAGTTGGCAACTTTATGGATCAATGGGTCATTCTTTAGGATTTGGTCTTTTAGATCTAAAGTATGGTTATAAATTTTGGATTTTGTTTGAGTTTGGGGTCATTTTTTGTCATTTTGACCTAAGATAGGTTTAGGTCATGCATGGGGCATGCATGTCCATCAAGTAATCATTTATATTGGCCTTTGGAGTCCTTGCTAGCTTCTGATAGACTTGGGGTCGATGACTTAATGGATTACGGACTTAAAAGTTGGATTTTAGCATCAGATTGTTCTCACGATGTGAGGAGTGTTTTGGTCCCGTTTTTGGTCATTTGTTTGAGGCTCACGACGTGAGAAATGCCTCTCACGACGTGAGGAGTGGCTTTGTGCCATGTTGGACTCTCGTGATAGCGGGTTGGGTTTCAGATTGTTGGGCCATCAAAATTTCATGGTTGGCTATTGAAATTTTCTTGGACTTCTGGTAGAAGACCCACGAAAGGGATTGGGCTCAATTTGGAAAATTGGGCCATAAATGGGCTTTGAATGGTTATTTTAGACTTTGGGCTTTTGGGTCCATTAGATTGGTTCTTGGTCGTGGGCCAAGTTTGAGAAAGGGTAAGAAGGTCTTTTACCCTGATTTGGACTCTTAGTGCGAGTTGAGATTCAGTTACTTATTGGATGATTAATTGTGATTGATAGCGCGGGGATTTTAGCGAATCTGCAGTCAGAGATTTATTTGTGGGTTCAGCTTTTGAGGTGAGTCTCCTCACTGTTCTATAGGTCGAAGGCACCAATGTCGGCCCATTTAGTTTATGTATTATAGGAAGACCATGGGGTGGCCCTTGGCATTTTGTATGAAAGACCAGAGTTTAAACTCTGGCAGTTAATTAGTTAAGTAGTTGTAGATTGTATGCTAGTTGTCTTTGTGAGGCTTGCATGGAAGACCAGGAGGTGGCTCCTGGCACTTATCTGTAAGACCCACGGTTTTGGCCCCCGGCCTGGCAAGGAAGACCATGATACGGATCGTGGCATATTGGCAAGACTATGGTTGGCACATAATACCTTCTATTGAATGTTGGATATGCATGTTATGTATGGCTCGTGTATTATGTATGGTATGTGGTATGTGGGGAACTCACTAATATTTGTGCTTACAGTTTGTGGTTTATGGTTTCAGGTACTTCCGGTTCGAAAGGGAAGGGCACGGCTTGATCGCAGCGCATACACCTGTGTTTTCCGCAACTCGTGATTTTGGGAATGAACTCTGAAAATTCTTTGTATTTTGAAATGCTTCTAAATGTTTGAATAAAGGATAAATGAGTGTTTTGATTATAATAAAAAGAAAATTTTTATCTTATGATTTTTGGGTCATTACAAGTTGGTATCAGAGCCTTGGTTTGAGGGTTTCGGGCATACGCTTGGGTATGCCTGGACTCAAACTGAGGGTTTGGTGAAAATTTTCATAAAATAAATGTTTTATTAAAAAGGGTTTCTAATCAAAGAAAGGGGTGTGATGCGTGCAATCTGCCGAGCGCAAGTAAGTGGTTCTCAGAATACCAATACATGTTTATTATGATATATGATATGATTCTGAGAATTGCATGCTAGATTAGGGCTAAGGATTTGCTCGGTAATATATGATAGGAGAGATGCCTTTTGTTGAGAGAAAAACTTAGAGACACACTTGAACAAACGTTAGAACAAGTATATTGCGAAATAGTTAATCTCGAAGGATCGAAAAGCTCAACAATAATGTTAATAAGTTAGAGTTAGATAGTTAGAGAGTTAGTTGCGGAAAAGTAAAGAAATAAAAATGAAAACAATTGTTATATCAAGTATACACATAAGTTGATTCATAACAAGGAATGCAATCAAACCAAGTTAATAAGGAAGATCAAACTTAGTGATTAATTCACAAAAGACTTGCTCCGAAGAGAGGTTATAATCAAATGTATTCTCGAAATATTTGAGAGTAAGAAGGGATGAGTAATTAGATAGAGAGATAGAAAAGATAACTTCAGAAATGTGTATTCAGAATAGATAGATGCGTATATTGAATACAAGAGAATGAGCTCTATTTATAGAGACTCACGAAGTACACTAGATTACATCTCTAAGAGTAGGCATGCAAGGCATACTGGACAATAGAGAGTGTTACAATAAAAGACAAGTAAAGTAATCTAGTAAACAGACTGCGGTAGGGGAGACTCCGGATGCGGTTGCTGATGAAGGAGCTAGACTGCGGGTGCTTGTCGGCTGCGGTAGCTGAAGTTCAAGAGGGTCACTTTTTATGATTCAACAATTTTGCCCTAAGTGACCTCTTTAACTTTTGTTCAGCTATCAAGTTTGAGAAACTTGATCAGGATCCACCAAAACTTCCTGATGTTTTCCAACCAGATGATTCTCCTTAAGATCTCGAACTTGACTTCTGCAGTAGTGTGCTTCGATTTTTCGACTGCGGTTCGGCAGATGTCAAGTTGCTTCCTGGTGAGGCGATGCATGGCAGTCATAGGAATAAAGTATTTGACATTGTCGATCTTCCTTTTGAAAATGACTCCAAGTTCAGGGAATTTGGTTGCACCTAAGGATCTTTCTTGATAGCCTTCGGTAGGCATCGGTGCAGGGTCGAGTGGTGGTAGATCAAACTTCTTGGCAATGGTGGGGTAGATGTCTGCGTCAATTTTGGCAAAATCGCAAACAGTTTCCTTCAAAAAGGTATTATCCCTTTCAAGCGCAATCTTCATCTTCGGGTGCTTCTCTGACTTGTTCTGGAACACCTTTGCAATGAGAAAGACTTCTTCCGGATTCATACAGGGGAAGTCTGCTTGGGTGCAGACATAGTCATGTTCCCTTCTGGTGAGGGTGTACTGAATGAAGTCAGCCTTCATGAATTTCTGGATCTTGAAGTTCTTGACTGCGGATGGTCTATCGTTAGACCATATCTTCCCAATGGGAGAGGCATGCTTAGCATAGAAATGACTAAGTCTCTCAAATTCCATTGGCAGTCTTTTGTGGTCTGGGAGGCTGCGGTCGAATGGCTCAAACACTGTGAAATATTTGGCGTTTGGGGAGATTGGAACATCCCAGTAGCCATCCGAAGGGGGTTCAGCATATGTGAGGTGAGGTCTGTAGTCGTCGTCCATCAGTCTGCGGTGAGAGTTGATCCAAGAGTTTATCAAGGATTCGTCCATGATGGTATCAAAACCGCATTCTCTCCGTATTAGCTCAACAAGTTTAGCTGCCTTCCAATCTTTCTTCCTTTGGGTGGTGGCAGGAGAGTCGTTTGAGCTTGGAGAGGACATGTGCTCCACCAGATTTTTGAAATGAGGAGGGGTCTCTGGTTTCTCAGGAGTGTTCTCCTTTTATGGTGAAGTATGATGAGGTGGAGTATGATGAGATGGTTGCGGTGTAGGAATTTTTCCGGTGATGATAGGGGGACTCTGATGCTGTGAGATAGAGTGATTTGAATGATGAACTTCTTCTTCACTTCGATGGACTTCGTCTTCACTTCCCCCTCTTGAGGAATGCAACCCAGGGGCTTCCTCAAGCCATTTTCGAAGGCCATCAACTTTGGCAAAAACTTCTTCAAATTGAGCTTTCAGGGCATCTGCCAACTGTTGATTATTGGGAATGGTGGGGTTGAAGAGCAGTTTGTGAATGTCCTTGGTGAGCTGAAGAATTTCGGGACCGTGGAAGTTGGAGGACAGGGATCGTTGCAGTCTGTTGATTGTTGCTTGAAGAACTGAGATAGTGGACTCATACGCAGTGTGAGTCTCAGCTATCAGTTTTTGAGACTGTGTGGCTTGATCCGCAATGGCTGCTTGGAGATCCTTTTGATTGCGGTCACCTCAGAGATGAGGCGTTCCGTAGCATCCATGAAGTCCTTGTGATCGGCCTGTCGATTGTTGTCAAAGGACCGGATTCCCATTTCGACTTTGAGAGAAATTCTCTCAGCAGCCAATCGCTCACGTGTTTCCAGGCGTTCTATGCGTTTGATCAATGACTGTGGTCCGAGGGTGTCGTCTGGTTACGGTTGAGTTGGCTTGACCGCAGCTAGGATTTGATCGACTTTGGCTTGTAAACTCAGAAATTCTTTCCTTGTGACATCATTCCTCTTCTTTTTCTTCTTCTCTTTGGGTTTTGTCGTTGAATGATGAGAGCCACTGGATTCCTCTTCTTCGTCGAACATCATAAGGTCATCATCAGAGGGAGAGGGTTTGTTTACCTCCTGAATATCATCATCATCAAGACCGAAGGTAGGAGCAGAACTGACTTCTATTGCGGTTCCTTCGTCTTGTGATTCATGAACTGTTGGAGTTGGAATCGGATTTGGAGTTGGAGTTGGAGTTGGAGTTACTCTGGAGGGGCCTGCACCTTCACCTGTTGCTTGAGCTTTGAGAATTGTTTCAGCCATCTCGGTCATCCAGTCTTGAACCTTCTGAATGGTGGCTACGGTATTGGCATTACTGATTGCATCTGCCCAATACTTTGCCACTGACTGGATTTCTTGCTCCTTTTGTTGTTGTTGCTTGATTTGTTGTTCCTTGCGTGCTTGGAATGCCCTTCTGAAAGCGGCATATTTCTTGATTTCTGACTCAGTTACCGGAGTGTACCGTAACCATGAGTCGTTTGATTCATCTCCGTCAAATCCTTGGAAACGCACCGAAGTGTCCTTCGGGTCCACGGATCCTTGCACATTTGTGCTCACCGTGCCTAAACCACCTACTGCGGATGTAAGCAGAGTAGGATTTCCTGAGCTTCCTTGGTCTCCTTGACCCGTAGTCAAGTTTGGCCTCGGCTCAGTTCTGGCTAGGGCGGAAGAAATGCCCTACGGTTGCGGAGGTGTTTGAAGTGTTTGGGTGACATTCAAAAGGATGGAGTGCAACTCCTCAAAAGAAAAGAAATACAGTCGGGAAGCCCTGGAGACCTTAGGGCGTGCACCAGTGTCATCCTCTTGGGAGTGAACTGGGGGGGAGTCTCCATGATGTTGTGAATCAGACTCACTTTCTGAGTCTGATTGGAAAATGATAGTGGTGTTGAATGGGTCTGCGGCCACCCCAAGGACTACCGGAGCCTTTTGAGAGGCTGAGGTATCGGTCCGGTCACGCATATGGCCAGTGGGATTGGTTTTTCTTTTCTTAAGGATAGTAATTGGTTGCCTATCCTCATCAGAATCACTATCAGGTGTGGTTGCGGTAGGTTTGGTTTTACGTTTCTTTGTGAGTGCAGTTGGTTTGGGAGCATCCTTCTTGGGAGTTCTTTGTTTCTTCTTGGTGGCTAATTGCTTTCTTCTTTGAGAAAGATTGGAGAGGGTAGTGGAAGAAGGGACTGCGGTACCTTCAGGGTTAACAATTACGGATGGATTTTGAAGAGGCGGGGTAGGAAGGTATGGGGCAATACCTTCCGTAGCCTCAATGTGATCTGAGACATCAGCAGTCTCAAGACCAAGAGTAGAAAGAATATGGGTGGGAAGTCTTCTAATTGGTCCAAAAAGAGATTGATCAGAAGAGGGATTGTACCTTTTTAAATCCTTGGTGACAAAGAAATTGATGTCACTGCCCATGTTGATCCCAGCATCTGCATGAAGGTCTGAAATGCAGAGGGACCAGAACCTTGCAAACGTGAGTTCGGTTGGGTTCTCCCTTGGACTCTCCTTGGGAATGTATTGAAGAAAGTCGTCCCATAGGATCTGACTGTAGTTCACGTCATGACCTGTAAATATGCTCCATACCAACTCTAGAAGCTTGAGTCCCATATTGTCTGTGCCTCCGGTTCTGCCGGATAGACTGCGGATGACGAAGTGGCAAACAAATTGCCAGACCGCAGGCAATTGGTTTTTCTTGAATTCCCCAATTCCTCTAATCTTTTTATGATATCCCATTTGGTAAAGGGCTGAAGTAACGTCCGCCATGGATGGGGTGAAAATCTTGATGGAGGGATGAACAAGGAGGTTAATGGCAGAAAGAAATTTTTCTTTGGACAGAATGACCAAAGAATCGTCAATCAGGTTAAGGTGAACTTCTTGAGGGTTTTCGATTGGGCGATAAGCTGAGAAGGCACATTTGAAAAGGGTTGAGAGTGGAACAACATCTGTGAAAGCATCGAAGGGGCCAAACAGGGGATGATTCTTCAGAAACTTGATCATCAGCTTGATTGGAGCATTGTAAGATGGATGATCTTTGAACACAGCTCTGAAGTTGCTTGAAGCAATCGTGGGAGAGTCTGAACCAGTAGGTTTCACTGATCCAGATGCCTTGGATTGTTTCTTGGAAACACCGGATTTCACCATTGTTGAAGGTTGAGAGAAAGAGTAGAAAAACATAGTGCTTTGAAGAATTTTGGAAGATTCAATGTTCAGAGAGCGTAAAGTGATTTTGGGGAAGAAGAAGGGTTTATATAGGGGTGAATTGGAACGGTAACTGTTTTTACCCTAGGTAAAGAGAAAGGATAAGGTAAAAGGTCATTTGGGGGGAATCTTTTGAATTGGAAATTAAATCTCAGCCAAATAATATGAAACGATTTAAAAAAGTTTTGAGGTTTTACCAAAAAGGGATTTGCATTTAATGAAAAGTCAGACGTGCATCAACACGTCAGGTGATCGTGTGGTGAGGGGAAAGGAAGTTGTAACGGATGGGACATACTGGGTAAGAGGAAAAGACAGATTAAGGATGTGATTATGGAAACACGTTCTTTTTGTCATCATACCTAAAATAGGTCTGACACAAGGTTTATTCAGAAAGAGAATGAGACAGTTTCTCAAGGAATGTTTTTTTTAATTTAATGTTTTATTTAATGAGGGATCATTAAATAGCACACCATGATTCAAGGGTTGATAAAACAGTTGAGAAATTATTAATGTGATCGTGGATGGAAACTTCATTGCGGATGGACAGATGTCATTGCGGACGGACAAATGAATGTCTGCAGTATAGGAACTGAGGAGAGCACTTGTACACAAAGTTAGTAATAACAAACAATAAGGACCCTTGAAAGATAAGTATGATATATGGTTGCGGTACATAGACTGCGGTATCAAAACCATCTAACATAAGTAACTTTCAGTTAGAACCGCAACGGAGACCAAGGATGGTTTGCGGTATCTATCAATTCAAAAAGACTTGCGGGTCTGGATTCATCATTCCTAACATTTGCAGGAAGGTGTTAAGTTTTGTGGAGTCAAGCGCTTTTGTGAACACATCAGCAATCTCTTCATGAGTATGGACAAAGATGAGTTCAATGTTACCTTTCAAGATGTGGTCTTTGATGAAGTGATACCGTAGTTCAATATGCTTAGTCTTGGAGTGCTGAATAGGATTATGAGAAATAGCAATAGCACTTTCAGAGTCACAATAGATCGGTATCCGCAACATTCTGTATCTGTAGTCCATGAGTTGAGTTTTCATCCATAGGACTTGTGAACAACAGCTGGCTGCGGCCACATATTCAGCTTCTGCGGTAGACAAAGATACACAACTTTGTTTCCTTGACGACCAGCTGACGAGTCTTCCACCCAAAAATTGACATCCTCCTGAGGTACTTTTGCGGTCTAATCTGCATCCGGCGTGATCCGTATCTGTGAAATCTTGCAGGTTGAATTCATTGCCTGCAGAGTACCATAGACCAAGAGATTTGCTTCCTTTTAGGTACCGTAGTATTTGATTGGCTGCGGTCATGTGAGACACTTTTGGGTCAGCCTGATACCTTGCACATACACCAGTTGCAAAGACAATGTCTGGTCGGCTTACGGTGAGGTACATTAGAGAGCCTATGATACCTCTATAAGTCTTGTGATCCACAGGTTCTCCTGAGGGATCAGCAGAGATCTTATAACTGAAGGCCATGGGGACCTTAGCCGAAGAACAATTGTCCATCGAATATTTCTTTAACAGTTCGGTGGTGTATTTTTCTTGATGAATGAAAATTCCTTGTGGGATTTGTTTCACTTGAAGACCTAGAAAGAAGTTAATCTCTCTATTCATGCTTATTTGGAACTTGTTAGTCATGAGCTTAGCAAATTCATTCACCATTTCTTGATCAGTTGATCCAAAGATGATGTCGTCCACATATATTTGTACGAGCATAAGGTGGTTACCATTTGCTTTTCTAAATAACGTGGGGTCAATCACTCCTTTCTTGTACCCAGATGAGACAAGGAATTCAGAAAGAGTCTCATACCATGCTCTTGGGGCTTGCTTCAGACCGTAGACTGCTTTTTCAAGCTTGTAGCAGTGGTCTGGGAATTCAACATTTTCAAAACCTGGAGGTTGCTGAAGATAAACCTCTTCTTTTAATTCTCCATTGAGAAATGCACTCTTAACGTCCATTTGATGAACCTTGATATTCTTGTGGGCTGCGTATGCTAGGAAGATCCGGATAGCTTCCATGCGTGCTACCGGAGCATACGTTTCATCGTAGTCAATGCCTTCAAGTTGACTATACCCCTTTGCAACTAGCCTTGCCTTGTTTCTGACTACCGCACCAGATTCATCCAACTTGTTTTTGAACACCCATCTAGTGCCAACAATGGTGTGACCACGTGGCTTCGGAACGAGCTGCCAAACTTTGTTTCTTTGAAATTCTTCTAGCTCTTCTTGCATTGCAGCTATCCAGTCAGGTTCAAGCAATGCTTCTTTGATCGTTTTGGGCTCTACCGAGGACATAAATGTTGCGTAGTGGCAGTGATCAGATAGGTCCTTGGAAGATCGAGTCTGGATACCTGCGGATGGGTTGCCAATGATTTGACCTGGTGGGTGGTCCTTCGTCCATACGTGTAGACGGGGCTGCAGATGATCAGCAGCTGTGGTAGAGGGAATATCTTCAATATCAGAAGATTCTGCGGTTGGAGATGGTAGTTCCCCCTGGACTTGAGAACATCCTGTGGAATCATCTTGGTTTGTTGGAATGGGAATGGAATTTTCCTGAACAGTTGGAAGAGGTTCCCCCTGGATTGCGGATGGGAGTTCCTCTGGAACCTGAGACGGTTCCCCCTGGACTGCGGATGGGAGAGTGATGATCCTTGGGTCTGTTCTTGTGTCAATGTTCTCTATGTGTTCATCATCCGAATCCGAAGATAGGTTTGATGGTAATGATTCTCTGCGGATGGGAACTTGAACAACATCAAGTACTGGAACCTCAACGGTTGTTGCTTGATCCGGAGTAGAGCTTTCCCCCTCAACCGGAGAGGTGGAAGTAGTGAGAGATGCTACTTCGGATAGTGAAAGACCAGATACATCGTGCTGTTGTTGAGCTTCTTCAGACACAAGAACTTTGGATAACTTGGTTGTTTCTATAGGATCGAAGAGATCGTCATAATTGACTTTAACAAGATTTAAAGGACCTGAAGAGGCAGGAATATCACTTTCCATGATTGCGGTGGTTTCAGTGGATGGAGGGGCGTTGCGGATGTGAGAATCATCAAATCTCACATCGAAGCTTTCAATGACTAGCCTTGTACGTCTGATGAGGACCCTGTAAGCAACTTTGTTAGTGGAATAGCCAAGGAAAATGCCTTCATCAGACTTCGGTGCAAACTTGTTAAGCTGATCTCTGTTGTTGATCACGAAACATCTACACCCAAAGATATGAAAGAAGTGAACATTTAGCTTGCGTTTGTTAAGGCCCTCATATGGTTTTTTGTTGAGACGTTTGCACACAATGCTTCGGTTTTGAACAAAGCATGCGGTGGCTACAGCTTCAGCCCAGAAGTAGAGAGGAAGGTGTGCGAAGTTGAGCATGGATCTGGCTGCTTCTACTAGAGTGCGGTTCCTTCTCTCTACTACCCCATTTTGTTGTGGTGTGTAGGGAGCTGAGAAGTTGTGAGAGATGCCCTTGGACACCAAGAAACTTTTGAGGAGATGATTGGTAAACTCGGTTCCATTATCACTGCGAATACGTCTTACTGGAAGCTTGATCTGAAGTTCGATTTCTTTGATAAAATTGATGAAGATCTGCGGTGTTTCTGACTTGAGTCTAAGGAAGAAGACCCATGTGAAGCGTGTAAAGTCATCTACAATAACCAGTATGTATTTTTTATGATGGAGACTGGCTACGGTAGATGGACCGCAGAGATTAATGTGCAATAGCTCCAGTGGTTCAGAAATTGAAGAGTCCATTACCAGAGGGTGACTTGCTTTGGACTGTTAACCACATTCACAAGCCGGACAAAGAGTGTCGTTGCTGAATTTGAGAATCGGGAGACCTCTGACTAGTTCTCCTGTGACCAAGTTGTTGATGTACCTGAAGTTGAGATGAGCTAGCTTACGGTGCCATAGCCAGCTGACTTCGGATACAACTTTGGACAGGAAACACAACTGCGGTCTGCCAATGATCAGAGATACATCCAAAGGATACATGGTACCTTCGGATCTAGATTTGATCAGACAGGTGTTTCTGTCACTTGTCATTACATAGCAGAACTGATCATCAAATTCAACGCGATGTCCTGCCTTACATAGTTGGCCAACACTAATGAGATTGTGTTTAAGGCTTTCTACATAGGCAACCTTCTGAATAGAGAAATTCCCCGTAGTAAGAACACCGTAACCTCGGATGACCCCATTCGCATTGTTGCCGAATGTGACATTTCCACCATTGCATATTGGCCTGAAATCCCGAAGGTATTCTAACCTTCCGGTCATGTGCAAGGAGCATGCATTGTCAATTAACCATTCTTCTTCTTGTTCCTCCTTGCACAAAGCCTGAGAATTACACGGTTAGTTTAGGCATCCAAACTAGTTTGGAGCCTGGGACAACAGATGAGTTTCTGAATGATGCATGGACTGAGGTTGTAGGGACGGGTCTCTTGTCAACTTTTAATCCTAGTCCTGGGTGTTTGTGCAGATTTGGAGTGTTGTGAGTTTTTGAAAAAGTACGAGGTTTCTGACTCCGACTAGATTTGACATAGGATGAATCTTTTTGGCAACTACACTGACATTTGCAAAAAGATTTTTTGTCATTTGATCTGACACTATGCTTGGTCAGCGATCCATAGGATGAATTGGACTTGTTACCGGTCAGAGGTTGAAAAGATCTGACATGAGTGTTGTATGGTTTCTGAAAAATTTGTTTTGAACAAGGTTTAGCACGTGTAGATCTTTGAGTCCTTTTTGGTGGATTTGGTAGAATACCCTTCCACTTGTTGAAATTTTGACATGACTTTAAAAGTGTTGGTGTGGGTAAAATACCTTTCCATTTAGGATCATTTGAGGAATACACCTGAAAACCATTGTTTCGAAAAGACTGAACACTCTTTTGGGTTGTGTCAAATGAAGTAGGAATCACTTTTGAAGCTGGACATTCCTTTTTGTAGTTTTGCTTGATGGGAGGGTTTTTTGAAAAGTAGTGTGAGAAAACAAGTTTTTCTGGACTCTTGGACTTTGGAAATCTAACATGCTTCTTATTTTTTGAAAATTTTTGTCTATTTGTGCCTCGAGATCTAATCTCCTCTTTGAAGGCCTTTTTGGCCAAGGATTTTGGTGAACCCAGTCATTGTTGTTCAACTGCGGTTTCCTGGAATTCTTAGAATGATTTTGAAAACGTGGGCTTGAGTCATCCGAACTTGAAGATTCTGGGGTGTGATATCATTGACCCACTTCAAAGTTCTCTATAGGTAATTCATGATGAATCGCCTGAAGGGTCACAGTTCCTTTTACTGAGGACTGCGGTAGTGATGATTTGACTACTGCAGAGTAAGTCTTAGTTGGGACTTCAGTGGGACTTCAGTGGGACTTTTATGGGACTTTTGACTACAGTGTGAGACACTGCGGTCTGAGGGCAGAGATGGAAAGTCTTTTGAGACTTCGGGGCCCTCAATGACAATTTCTTCATCAACTACGGATGAGGTTTGAGAATTTGGGTAAATGATGCCACAGATAGGAATTTGATCACATGTGTGACCCGAAACCTCGGGCACAATTTCCTCAATGACACAATTATTGCTTAGATTATGCAGTCTACCAAAGTGAATTTTGATGTCTTTAGGAAAGGTCTTGTCATTGACTGGGAAATGAAATTCTCGGTCTGGAGGGACATACAGTCTGTCTTTGTTGAACCAGGGTGAGGAATCCATTGCGGTAGGATATCCATTTGACCAACCCCAGTTGTATGTATTGTCCACGGTTCCATTATTTACCAAATTTTCAATAGCTTCACTTTCATTTAACAATTTTTCGATTAAAAGATTTAAGCGTACAATTTCACTCTGAGCTAAATCTCTCTGGTTCAAAGCTATCTCTAATTGTGTTTCACTCAACATTCTTGCATCTTTCTCTAACTCTAAGTCTTTTTCTAACATAGGCATTTTGAGTCTTTTGTTATCCAGGCGTCCTTTCACATGGAACATTTCTTGGGATGCAATGTTCTTCTCATCTAAGGCTTTGTTATAGTCTGTAAGGACGGCAACACAAGTGTCATTAAGATCATCTATGTATGGTTGACAGTCATGCATGCTATAGTTTAGAGTTTGGATCATGATTTTTACCTGTTCGACGATGCTTAGAGTTCCATCCTTTGCCATGTAGTAGTAGTTCTTTTCCAGCTTTGTAGACCCATCATCATCCGCAGTTGCCAGCATGCAGATTTTCCCTTTTCCTTTGATACTGCTGATGGCCTCATCTTCGCCTCTGGATGACCAAACTTGATGGTCTCTTTTGACATGGGCTACGTATGCTCTTGCCTTTTCCTTATCTTCCGACTCTTGATCCATTCTAAGGTAGAATGCTCTGTCTTTTACTACATTGGCCTTACAATCTTTTGCAAAGTGATTCTCTTTGTTGCATTTGTGACAAATCACGACATCAGTCTTGTCTTCAGAGGTAGTACCGGAGTCAGCGGTTGGAGTAGACTGCGGTGCCTCCTATGGTTGATTATTTTGAGATTGCGGTGGTGGATGAGAACTTTTGGGATATCGAGGATGGTTGTTCTGGGAACTGAAGTTACGGTTGAATGAAGGTTTGTTGAACTGTTGATTCTTACGGAAGGAAGGAGGTGGTAGACGGTTGAACTGTTGGCTAACCAGAGCAATAGCCTTCTGAAATTCTTCTTCATCATCATACCCTGAATTAGCTTCGTATGACTGCGGTGGTGTGTCATACAAGGGAGAGTAAGATTGATTATGTGGAGCTTGTGCTATGAGAGCAAGTGGTCCTCCGAAGTCAGCACAGTCTTTGAGTACGGTGGATTCTTGTGCTTGCAGTTCTCCATAGAGCTTGTAGAGTGAAAAACAATGAATCTTTCTATCACCTTGGACTATCATCTTAGCCGTAGTCCAATGTCTTCCAAAACCATTAAGAAACTGAAGATTTGTTTCATGGTTACTGTGGATGGTGCCCGCATTGGATAACTTGGTGACTATCAGGTTGAACCTTTTGAAGGAGTCTTCCAAGCTTTCGCCGGTATGAGCTTTGAAGTTGTTGAACTCATTGAGTGCGGTAGTAAGCTTCTTGTCTTGTGCTTGTTCTGAGCCTTCGTATAGATTCTTGAGAACTTCCCAGATCTCTTTTGCTAATTTGCAATTTATGATAATATCGAAGTTGTCAGGAGTAACTCCACACGAGATTTCATAAAAAGCAACAACATCATTTTCCATTTTATCGAGATCATCCTTGGTGGGACGGCTCATGACTGGTTGTCCTCCTCCTAGTCTGGTTGTAGCGCCGTTAATTTGGACTGGTGTAAGGACTGGGACATATGGTCCTTCTTCTACGGATCGCCATACATCTCTACCAAGTCTCCTTAAGTATCTTTCCATTCTTTGTGACCAGTGATGATATTCATTTGCTACCAGTATTGGGGCTCGGTTAGAACCACCAACACTGTTGGAAACATTCAGAGATAACGATTGTGCCATTTTTTTTGAACCTTTTTTTTTAAGAAATAAGCTTTAGTGGTATAGATGGCCCTTTAAAAATCAGAGTTCCGTTTTAAAAAAACAACCACTATGGCTCTGATACCAATTGTTGAGAGAAAAACTTAGAGACACACTTCAACAAACGTTAGAACAAGTATATTGTGGAATAGTTAATCTCGAAGGATCGAAAAGCTCAACAATAATGTTAATAAGTTAGAGTCAGATAGTTAGAGAGTTAGTTGCGGAAAAGTAAAGAAATAAAAATGACAACAATTGTTATATCAAGTATACACATAAGTTGATTCATAACAAGGAATGCAATCAAACCAAGTTAATAAGGAAGATCAAACTTAGTGATTAAGTCACAAACGACTTGCTCCGAAGAGAGGTTATAATCAGATGTATTCTAGAAATATTTGAGAGTAAGAAGGGATGAGTAATTAGATAGAGAGATAGAAAAGATAACTTCAGAAATGTGTATTCAGAATAGATAGATGCGTATATTGAATACAAGAGAATGAGCTCTATTTATAGATACTCACGAAGTACACTAGATTACATCTCTAAGAGTAGCCATGCAAGGCATACTGGACAATAGAGAGTGTTACAATAAAAGATAAGTAAAGTAATCTAGTAAACAGACTGCGGTAGGGGAGACTCCGGATGCGGTTGCTGATGAAGGAGCTAGACTGCGGGTGCTTGTCGGCTGCGGTAGCTGAAGTTCAAGAGGGTTACTTTTTATGATTCAACACCTTTTATGCCTGATTGTATGAGCTTCAGAATTGCATGCTAGTATGATTTTATGATAAGTGGATAGAATGGCTTGAATAGTGTATGTTGGTTACATTTTCCGTTGCCTGAATGATGCTTGCTTTGTGCTTTGTGGGACTCTTAGTAATGTGGATCGGCTACTAAGTGAATATGTTAAGTCACATGTTGCACAGGTTAAATAATGTCAGAGTGATGGACCTGACCCTAATGCGCAACTCTCGTTTGAGTCCAACCTTTCTAGGATTGAGTCTTTTACTCGAAGGATTATCGGATATTTGTTGCATGTGACTATATTCATGAGGTAGCTAGTTGACATTAATGGGAATCATTCAGCAGCTGAGGGCAGGGTGAGGTTGGGAACCCAGGAGAGCCTAGGATATGATTCCGTGGGTTTAGTGGCGCTTTTTAGTGAGTTTTTGGTGCATCGATTTGAGTAGGTGACTTAGAGGATTCAGGATGATTCCTGAGGATTCAGGAGAGCCTAGGATATACTACTAAAAGCACAAGATCCCTACTCGAATCAGAGAGAGTCTTGGAGAATCTAAGAAGCTTATGGGAGGAGGTTTCTTGGGTATGTTTTGATCATATGCATGTTGTATTTCAGCTTGGTGATGAGCACTCAGGGAGGAGGTTCAGGTTCTGGTTCCGGATCTGGTGCAGGTACATAGTTGATTAGCAAGCAGATGCGAGAGTTCATATCTTAGGAGATTACTCGTTGTATTTTGGAGCAGACTCCTGTGATCTTTGGTTCGGTCAAGGAGGGGATTTTGGAGATCTTGGATGAGTGCTTGGGCGCGTTCCGTGATGAGGTTATGGCTATCATTGGAGCTCACCCTCTTTCTTTTCGTGAGTTCCGTGCTTGTGGAGCTCCTGCGTTCTATGGGGAGAAGGACCCCATTTTCAGTAAGAGGTGGTTAGCAGATATGGCTAATGCGTTCAGGACGATTTTCTGCCCCGAGGAGGTGAAGATCAGATATGGCTCCTGCGTATTGAAGGACATGGCACGGGATTGGTGGGACGAGGTAAACTCGTAGGTCGGTGATGATGTTTTTGATTCTATGTCATGGGATGACTTTTCAACCAGGTTCCAAGCTGAGTTTGCACCGGTGATTGAGGTGCAGCAGTTGGTGCAAGAGTTTAAGAATCTCCGCTAGACTACTGAGACTGTTGCAGAGATCACTGCCAAGTTCCGGGAGAGGGCTTTATTGGTTCCAAAATATGCAGCATATGAGGAAATGAAGAAGGCGAGGTATCATGATATGCTGCGGGATGATATCAGGGAGCTTTTGAGTATTTTAGGGTGTAAGACCCTGCATGATATGATTTCTAGAGCCCGAGAGCGGGAGATCGATTTGGAGCATCTAGGGAAGAGGGGGCCAGATCAGGTGCATGTATTGAAGGGTCCCGGGAAGTGACCTAAGATTTCGGATCAGCGTTTGAGAGGCTAGTAGGGTCGGAGTCAGTGCAGCACGTGCAGGAAACTGCACGATGGGGTTTGTCGCTCTAGGGGTTTGGGCTGCTACAAGTGTGGCAAGGTTGGTCATGTCAGCAAGGATTTTCCGCAGGGGGCAAGTCCATAATGTTTTCACTGCAATCAAGTGCGCCACAAGAAGGCCGACTGTCTGATGTCATGGGGAGGGGAAGTGGGTGCACCAGCTCTAGTTACTTTAAGGATCACTGATGGTTGTGAGAGTAGGGATGGAGCCCCAGCAGAGAGGAGTCGGGCATTGTAGTGTCAGACAGGGGAGGTCAGAACTCCAGCAGGCGATGTTGCGGGTATGTTATCTATTGCTTATTTTCGGTTGATATCAGTATTTATGTTGTTTAGAATCTTGCGTCGATTTGGGTAAGCGTTATCTTTGGTTTAATTCTCTGTTTATGTTTGGGTTATATCTTCAAGAATTGTTATATGCCATTTGCATGCCATGAATCATTAGTGGGTTAGTGAGGGGTTGTATCCCGTGTAGCAGATTCCAACGTGTTCGGTTGTCATTCTGGTTTTTGGTCGAGATCGGTTCGGCGGTATTGTGTGGAAGGTCTATGGTCAGGATTCAGCGAGTTAGTTCTCCAGTATCGTGAGGGATCAATGGTTTTAGCAATCGTGCTTGGCTGGATCTTGGGGGTGCCAAGGGAAGTGGTCTATTTTTGAGGTTTTGGTCTGGGCATCAGTTCGGAGGGCTTCAATATTTGGGTGTTGTATCGTTAAAAGAGTCTGGGGTTATCAGTTTTGTTGGGATTTCGGGGAGTGTTTATCTGGCCTTCAAGGGTGTGCGGTCTTTGGGTTTGGCTAGTTATGGAACACTAGCATTAGTAAGAGCAGGTTGCCAGCGCTTCAATCATAAGGGGCGAGATGGATTGGGAATCCTCCAAACCTGATGTGCTGGGAGACCTTAGTCGAATCGGAGTGGGGGAGAACCATTTAGATTTCTGGGAGTGGAATCAGGCGTGAAACTAGGATGAGTTTCACGAACCCCGTCGGGGAGAAAGGCGGCCCTGGTGGCCGTTTGGATTGAGGATTGTGTGAGTTGGGAGTCCGAAAACTTCCCAACAGTTGGTTAGCGCCTTCCTGGTGAGGGATAGCTGGCTTGGGTGGATCCAGGTTGGGGTTCCAGGCATGACTCGAGTCCAGCTTGGGCGCTTGGTCGGGTGCGTGTTCGACTCTGGAGGTGTATGAATTGTTAGATGAGCGGTAGGACCATGGGTGGTGGCCATGGAAAAATAGAAAGTGTTATAAGACTGTGGGGTGGACCGTAGTATTCACTAGTTGGAAATTGGTGTGGGAGTGTTGTAAGACTGCGGGGTGGCCTGTAACATTCATCGGTCCCTGTGCAACGGTGAGGGTATGGCAAATCCATGATTGGTCATGGATTTCTTTAGATGGTTTAGACCAGGGTGGGTCAGTTGGTAAGGTTGTGGGAGGGCCACAACATGCTTGGAATTAGGAAATGGTAGGTCATTGGAGACCGGGTATGATATAAGACTACAGTTGGTCGTGTAGCATTCACTTTTAGCATTAGGATTTGGTGGCGAGATAGTTTGGGAAATTATTGCCGGATAAGGCTTTCCTTCGGAAGTCGCGTGGGGCAACTATGTGTCTTTTGACTCAGACACTGGGCGGGAATCCGGTGTTTTAGTTAGTTGGCAGAAAAGTTAGGACCAAGGAGGTCTCGGCTGCTTTTGGAAAGCAGCTAGGGGGCAACATGATGATTCGGGCAGTATTAGTGACTCGAGGATCGTGTGTGGAGTCGCTTGTTATTCGGGGAAAATGCTAAATCACTTGCATCTTGGGTTAAATAATCTCAGAGTAATTGATTTGACCCTGTTGCGCAACTCTCGTTTGAGTCTAACCGTTGCAGGGATGAATCTTCTACTCGGAGGATTATCTGAGCCTTCTGTCAAGTATAAGTGTTCTGCAACAGTATATGGTCAGCAATTTTGTTCCCAATGGAAGCATCAAGATAATCAAGGGTTGGAAGTGTTTTGTTTAGTTTAGAATTCAAAGTGAAATTGGTCTGGTAGTGGTTCGGTAAGGGTGGTATGTCGGGGAGTCAGACCAATTCGAGATTCATATTTTGGGTAAGGTAGAAGTGGTTGTTCTGCAAGGGATTAAGGATTCGTTCTTCATCAGGCTTGGATAGTTCTGCTAGAGTTGGGTTCAGTTGCCTTGGGGTGGCCATTGTATGCTCAGGGTTATGGTTGTGTTCTTCAGGCTATCTGGCGTGCCTGGGATGGTAAGGAATGATTTCGAGGATTAAATCTAATTTAAGTGCGGGAGAGTTGTAACATCCATTTCCTTGGGTGATTCGAATTAGCGTTTTAGAGGACTGAAGACTTGATTTTTTGGAGAAAAAGGGGCCTCACAACGTGAGACATGGATGCTCACAACGTGAGAAGGGTCGCGTGAAGATTTTATCCGGGACTGGGCTCACGACGTGAGAAATAAGAGCTCACGACGTGAGGAACATTGTAGCCCAAGCCCTCGAAGTTTTAGGGTTTCCCATGTATTTAAGCCACCTTAATTCGGTTTTAGGGTTCATTTCTCAGCCTCCACCTTCCCATATATCATAAAACCCTAACCCTAACCCATTTGGTGGTTTTGGATCCATTCTTGGTGATTTAGTGGCTAGAAGAAGAAGAAGAAGAAGAGGCCCTAGAGTGATGGTTCAACAAGGAGACTTCATCATCATCATCATCTTGTGCACATTTTGGACCATTATAAGTGTTCAAGATCCAATCTTTATGGTTTCAAATTGCTTGATCTAAGTTCTAAGCTCCTTTTTACATGTTCATGTTGGATATCATGCTTGGGATCCATGAAGTTGGCAACTTTATGGATCAATGGGTCATTCTCTAGTATTTGGTCTTGTGGATCTGAAGTATGGTTATAAATTTTGGATTTTGTTTGAGTTTGGGGTCATTTCTTGTCATTTTGACCTAAGATAGGTTTAGGACATGCATGGGGCATGCATGTCCATCAAGTAATCATTTTTATTTGCCTTTGGAGTCCTTGTTAGCTTCTGATAGAGTTGGAGTCGATGGCTTAATGGATTAAGGACTTAAAATTTGGATTTTTAGCCTCAGATTGTCCTCACGACGTGAGACACAAGGTCTCATGACGCGAGGAGTGTTTTGGTCCCGTTTTTGGTCATCTGTTTGAGGCTCACGACGTGAGAAAGGCCTCCCACGACGTGAGGAGTGGATTTGAGCCATGTTGGACTCTCGTGATAGCGGGTTGGGTTTCAGATTGTTGGGCCATCAAAATTTCATGGTTGGCTATTGAAATTTTGTTTGACTTCTGGTAGAAGACCCACGAAAGGGATTGGGCCCAATTTGGAAAATTGGGCCATAAATGGGCTTTGAATGGTTATTTTAGACTTTGGGCTTTTGGGTCCATTAGATTGGTCCTTGGTCGTGGGCCAAGTTTGAGAAAGGGTAAGAAGGTCTTTTACCATGATTTGGACTCTTAGTGCGAGTCGAGATTCAGTTACTTATTGGATGATTAATTGTGATTGATAGCGCGGGGATTTTAGCGAATCTCCAGTCAGAGATTTATTTATGGGTTCAGCTTTTGAGGTGAGTCTGCTCACTGTTCTATGGGTCGAAGGCACCAATGTCGGCCCATTTGGTTTATGTATTATAGGAAGACCAGGGGGTGGCCCTTGGCATTTTGTATGAAAGACCAAGAGGCGGCTCCTGGCAATCTGTATGCAAGACCAGAGTCTGAACTCTGGCAGTTAATTAGTTAAGTAGTTGTAGATTGTATGCTAGTTGTCTTTGTGATGCTTGCATGGAAGACCAGGAGGTGGCTCCTGGCACTTGTCTGTAAGACCTAGGGTTTTGGCCCCCGGCCTGGCAAGGAAGACCATGATACGGATCGTGGCATATTGGCAAGACTATGGTTGGCACATAGTACCTTCTATTAAATGTTGAATATGCATGTTATATATGGTTAGTATGTTATGGATGGTATGTGGTATTTGGGCAACTCACTAAGCTTTGTGCTTACAGTTTGTGGTTTATGGTTTTAGGTACTTCCGGTTCGAAAAGGAAGGGCCCGGCTTGATCGCAGAGCATACACCCGTGTTTTCCGCAACTCGTGATTTTGGGAATGAACTCCGATAACTGTTTGTATTTTGAAATGCTTCTAAATGTTTGAATAAAGGATAAATGAGCCTTTTGATTATATTAAAAATAAAATTTTTATCTTATGATTTTCGGGTCGTTACAGGAACGGAGAGTAAAGTTCTGTTCCATGACACTATCAGGTGTTGATGTATGGTACGTCCATACAGGATAACAAGAAAAGGTGGGTCCCGAGCAGGAAACTGTTAGCGGTATGTTTGGTCACCCTACATAGTAGGTGACAACACTTGATCATTCTAGACGGTCTTGTGAATTACGTTACTAGTGTAAGCTCATTACTCATAAACATAGAGGAATTGGGAAACCATATTCATCAAATACTCTGACGACCCATAAGCCTTTATGACTTACACCGGCAAAGGAAGCCCCTAGTTGTGTAGTCAGTATTTTAACAGATTATCAGGCGAGATAATTTCTCCCTGATAATCTTGGACTAGAATATGTGAAGATCGGTAGGAATAAATATGTAGGAATATAAGCCAATATGGATTTAGACTGGTAACGACTGGTTTTGCGGGTCTGATAATTAAAGAATATTATGATATCAATATTGTGGGATTGAAATCCCTATGTATCTCACCAGGTTTCCCCAACCCGACCCACTTAGTTTATATGCATCACAGTTATCAAGACTTAAGTTACTGGAACTTGATTAGGACACTGAGTGATTAAGAGAAAACCCGCAATAATATTCAGTACCGTTAGGTCTTTACGTTGTAAGTTATGTATATGTATTGATTATGACATCCTTAGGGTTTTAACATTTTTGAAACAAACATTTGTAATCAAAATGATCTTTTGTAATGGGCTTTTCGGCAAAAATAAATAAATGATTTTAAAAGCATAAAGAAAAGTTTTAATTGGTTCTGAAATTTGAGGATGTCACAAAGGATAAACAGAAATTATATACATACATATATATATATATATATATATATATATATATATATATATATACACACACACACTAAAAGGTCCCATTCTCGTACCACCTCTGCCAACCAGTTAGTCTGATCATGATGCTTTATTGGAAGAATTATAGTGATGATGTTGATGTGTCTCACATCATACTATAATAATTTTCCTTGACCTTTTAAAGGTCTTGGATAATTATAAAGCATATTAGATGTCTCATCAAGTAAAATAGATATTCATTCTGAATAGTAGAACCTGCTTCAACTTGTTTGATCATTGGATAAAAGGATGGTCTAAGAGATTGTGCACTCTAAGATACCAACACTTTAGTTAAAGGAAATACATCATAAACCCAAGAAATCAATAAAGGAACAAAATGATCCTTGTTGTTTCTACTATGGAAGAAACTATACTGAAAGAGGAACTACTCCTCTTATCTCACCAAACTGAAGAAGTATGACATGATCATCACTTTGGATATGTATATGATAGAACTATTTTTATTTTCATCATTCACTTGAGTATTTTGTACTGACACTAATACTTGATATTATGTGCATATGATTGGAAGAAATAAGCAACTAATTCTAATTGATTGGTATTCCATGTTGGAGATATAACAAGAGTTGTTATTGATGTTGTTGTAGCTTTTGATGACCAAATAGTTTGTACTTAAACAATAGATGTTTTTCTACCAATTATTATAGGAACATGTAACAGTTGAATTTTTTTTGAATAAATCTAGATTTACTTATCGTTTAATGGATGTTTACATTCATGTTCTTAAACAATATATTCTATGTTCAAAATATTTTCTCATAACGTTATTTATGAAGTAAACCTATAAATTTTCATTAAATTAATAATTCTGATGATAACACCTATATGATCTAATGATATTTGACTCAAACTTATCTATGTCATTATCATCATGATGATATAAACATGAAACACATATACCAACTTCAAAAGATGGAATTTTTTTAAGACAAATACGCTTGATTCATTTGATATATGTGAATCATATTTATATGGGAATATGATTCACTAGTGTCTTTCTCTATTAGTAGTTTTAACGTCCGTAAGTTAGGGCTATATGATTTGAGTAATTATAATAAAAGTAATTCATTTTATTGAATAATTTAATCCTCGAATAGAATAATTGTTAGTCGTGCGCGTTACAAGATCTGACATTCTCTAATTTTCAAAACCAATTAAAACATTTTTTTTACGCTTTTAAAATCATTTATTTATTTTTGCGGAAAATTCCAGTACAAAAGATCATTTTAATTACAAATATTTGTTTCCAAAATGTTAAAACCTTAAGGATGTCATAATCAATACAGATACATAAGTTACAGCGTGAAGACCTGATGGTCCTGAATACTATTGTGAGTTGTCTCTTAATCACTTAGTGTCTTACTCAAGTTCCAGTAGCTTAAGTCTTGATACATGTGATGCAAATAAACTAAGTGGGTCAGGTTGGGGAAACCTGGTCGGATATATAGGGATTTCAATCCCACGATATTGATATGATAATATTCTTTAATTATCAGACCCGCAAAACCAACCGTTACCATACTAAATCCATATTGGCTTACGTTCCTACATATCCATTCCTACTGATCCTCACAGATCCTAGTCCAAGATTATCAGGGAGAAATTATCTCGCCTGATGACCCGTTAAAAGATTGACTACACAACTAGGGGCTTCCTTTTTCGGTGTAGGTCATGATGACTTATGGGCCGTCAGAGTATTTAATGAATATGGTTTTCCAATTCATCTATGTCTGTGAGTAATGAGCTCATACTAGCAACGTAATTCAGAAGACCGTCTAGAATGATAAAGTGTTGTCACCTACTCTGTGGGGTGAACAGACATACCGCTAACATTTGCCTAATCATGACCCACCATTTCTAGTCATCATGTATGGAGCTACCGTACATCGACACCTGATAGTGTCATGGAACAGAACTTTACTCTCCGTTCCTAGGTTACATACATTCTCCTAATGAGACTACCTAATATCAAACTTAATTGAGCTAGGTATCTTCCATGACTCCAAGTTTATCTCTAGACTAGATTACAGGGCCTGTAACCAACTTTTAATACCAACTCTATTCTTGGGTGACACTAACCTATCTTAGTGTGTATCTATTCCGTAAGAGTATTAGGTATTATTAATCATTTATCTTCTCAACATATCTTCTTTTAATATCATTAAATAATATTATCTGTTTATCCTAACATAAAATACAACCATATCTGGTTCTCACATAGCACGCTATGTGTGTGTGTATATATATATATATATATATATATATATATATATATATATAATCCAGACAATAAGCTCATAGTTCACATACGACTTCTAACATATATTTAATATTTTAATTAATACTTATATTTAATCATGTTCATGAAAGGGACTATGCATTTACTTGACCAAGTGTTTGGTGATTGGTGAATTGGGTAGAGCTTCGCCTTACACCTTTTTCCAAAATACCTAGACGTACATAACGCTAAGTCTTAGTCTAATTTTATACTTCATGGAACTATTATCCTAAGGGTTCAGAATTCTCAACAATCTCAAACTCCACTTCAAGATCTAAATAAGGAATAACCAAGCATGGTCATATCGGAGGTAGGTTCCGTTTGGTATACAGAGTATACTGTTTGGAAACCTCACTTGATACACCTTTCTAAATCCAGCCTATACATCACTCACATAAGTAGATCAATCAGTATAACGCATTGGAATTACTAATAAACGTTGGTTATAGATTCATAATAACGACTATGACTATAATTAAATGTTACACTTAACATGGACTAAGTGTAGCTTAACTTATAGAGGTTCTTGATGAAAACCGGAATCAAAGTAGGCAGAATACTGACTCGGGATCTCCTACTCGAAAGCTATTACTCAGATGAGTACTTAGGGGTGCCGCAAGTAAAAAACGAGAGAAAAATGGTTTAAAAGGTTAGATCGCTCGAGAGAGAAAATGTGTAGGGGTGTATAGGTGAAAGCATATATGAAGCCAGCTATTTATAGGCAAGAAAAACCTTGAGCGCCGTGCATTCTAGGTATGCACGCCGCACACTAGGGCCTGGGTGGCTCCATTGGGCTTCTGCCATGTGTCGTTTCATCGTTCACCCCACCCCCTTTTTAGAAGGTGACACGTGTCAAACTTTTATGGATCCACGTGTCACGTTATTGTGGGGCCACATCGACGAGTCTCTCGGAGGAAGCGGCTCCCGACCATGCCATGTGGCTCCCTCTCATGGATCCACATCATCAATGCGCGCGGCGCACTTCGCACGCGCGTGCGGATTTCTTGATTTTCAAAATGTCGTAACTTCTCCATGCGAGCTCCATTTTTGATGTTCTTTATATCACCGGAAAGCTCTCGACGAGATCTACAACTTTCATTTAGACTGCGTCGACTAACTTTGAATTGATTTTTAAAGTTATATATTCAACAGGCTTGCACTGTTAAAGCCCGTTAAAAATTAATAACTTTCTCATTTGATATCTATTCCCGACTGTCTTTATATCGACGGAACCATATGGACGAGATCTTTAACTCTCATTTAGATATTTTCCTAACAATCAACCGATCTCTACTTCGATTTTTGAGCCGTATACTGTTGCGTTGAAACTTTGAAAAATCATAACTTCCTCTTACGAAGTCAGATTTGGATGTTCTCTATATGCATGCTCTCGGTTTAACGACTACTAAAACTTTTGTTTATATCACTTAGGCTAAAAAGTAATTCATCAAAAATTCACTTTTTACGATACGCAGAGTCGTGCCGATTTAATCACAAAGCTTCAAAGAAGCATAACTTCTTCATACGAAGTCGGATTTTAGTGTTCTTTATATGTACAAAACTCTTGTCACATACACTATAAATTTGGTTAAGGTTGTTTTTCCTCAGTAATCTTCTATCAAAAAGTCACTTTTAATGCTAAATATGTCTTAATTGACTAGCCCGAATTTGCGGGCGTTACACAAGACTATAAAGACTATTTTCACTAAGCGATATAAATAATATTTTTGATAAAAGATTATTTAGGATAAATAATATTGATAAAATTGTAGTAGTCACAATGATGATTCCGTAGATATAAGGAACACTCAAATTTGACTTCATATGAACAAGTTATGATTGCTTTAAATTTTATGTTTAGTCTTATACGAGAATGTGTTTCATAAAATACGAATCAAAGATAGGTTGATTTTTAGCCTGAGTAATCTGAACGAAGTTCGTATAAATCATAAAAGTGAGAGTGTGCATATAAAGAACATCTAAATATGACTTAATATGAGGTAGTTATGATTTTTCAAAGTTTCAGTATAGCAGTGTGGACACTGAAATCAAAATTAAAATCGGTTGAGTGTTATCCAAAACAATGTATAAGAGAGTCGAAGATCTTGTGAATATAATTCTCTCAATATAAAGACAGTCGAGAATGGAATTCTTATGAAAGAGTTATGACTTTTATACAGAGTTTAGCAGTCTAAGACCTATAAATATATAACTTTAAAAATAAAGAGAGAATTAGCGGATGGAGTCTAAAGAAAAGTTTTAGTACTCGTCGATATCTACACGTTGATATATAGAATGTCAAAACGGAACTCGTATGAGAAAGATACGATTTTTAGAAGTTTTTCAAAGAGTGAATCGCATGGGGTAGGGCGCGGCGCGACTAGCTTCTAAAAGGTGGGATGCGGCCCACCTGAATTTCGACATGTGGTAGAAAGGAAAAGGAGCATCATCGCCGTAGGGTGCGGCACGCCTCCTTAGAATGCCTATAAATTTCTGCGAAATCTCTCATTCTTTCCATATAATTCAATCCATTCACTCTCAAACGTTTTTCCTTCTTTGAGTCCGACTTTTTCCGAACTTCTGAGCATTTTAGCGGGGCTATGGAGTATCTAGGAGCCCGACGAAGAGGAGATTTCGGGTCGGAGTTCTGCCAGTGAATTTCCCAGTTTTTGCTAGAAACTCTATAAGTTAGGATACACTTGTTTTGCTTTAAGTGTAACTTATGTTTAAGTTAATTATCGTTATTATGAACCTATAAACATGATTTATCAGTGATCCCATGTCATAATATTGGTTAATCTACTTACAGGAGTAATTTCTAGGCTAGATCTAGTGAGGTGTTTAAAGTGGGATTTTCAAACAGTATACTCTGTATACTACACGGACCCTACCTCCGATATGATCGTACCAAGTTCTTCCTTATTTGATAGAGCTCAACGTATTTATTACAATTGTTGAGGAATCTAGGAAATAATATAAATACAGATGAATATATATAAGCATAATAATATTCGTATTTAGAAAATTGGAATGGGAAAATATGAAGATATAACAGAGGAGCTAGCTTTCCCGAGGATCTTCCACCTAAGTTAGGTAAGTGTATAGTTACTTTCATGAACAAGATTTTAATACAAGTATTTATTAAATGTATTAAATATTTGTCAAAAGTTTAAATGTGAATTATATGCCTATTACCTGGAATATATGTTAGATGTGAAGGGTTTCGAGCATCCTAACAACCTTAAGGTGCACATACAACCCTAAATGCTTTGGAACTATGTTTTCTCTATTATACATGCAAAATTGATTTCCAAAGCATTGTCCTATCTAGCATATAATCATAGGTTCTTATACAATAAAACTAGATAGAAATACATACCTTTTCTTGTAGTTGATTGCTTGGAGCTTTAAGAGCCTAGCACCAATAATGTGGATGCCTCAAGTGGAATCACAAATCACCACCAACAATCTTGGAATACTTGAGAGAGTATATCACACACTATTTTTGGCTATGCTCAATACACACACTTCTAGTGGTTGAAAATGGTAGCCTTGGTGCTCTTTATATAGTGTAGAGTGATTAGGGTAAACCCTAATACCCACGACTCTTCATTTACTTAGGACCCATGGGTTAAAACTTCATGGACTATCCATGGACTTCCATGTAAGCTTAGCCCATCCTAAATAAACATTGGCCCATACTATATAAGAGTCCATATTTAATTAGCCTTCTTTTGATCATTAAATTAATTCCAAATTAATTCTTGATCAATACTAATTAAATAATATGATTTCATATTAATATATTATAACTTATAATATATTAATAAATCATAAATATACTCTTCTCAAAAGTCTATCCATACAAATTGTTCCGGTGAAGTGCAACCCAAATGGACCATGACGGGTCGGGTCAAGTACATACCAAATATGGTTATGGACTTAGACACTTTATCCAACAGTCTCCCACTTGGATAAGTCTAATAACTATAGTTGCAAGTATGACTTCAGGAATCAACCATCAATCGTAGCTCTTAAAACCTTGTCGAACTATGAAGTGTCATTTTATATAAGTGATCACATAATCCTCCGTTCTCAAGATATCAGCCGGACAAATACATGGAACAACGTCGTACTTATTGTCCAGCAGTTTGTTTCCCGATTTCCGATTTGTTTGACATAGAACTTAATCGAACACATCAATTTAGTTCTGACCGGGCCCGACACATAGGTCAAAACAAAATCATCGAGGGGCCCAAGATATCGCTTTTAATCCTCCAAGGACTAAAAGGAACAGATAAACTTCGACTCATATGCTTGTACTAACTACTTGTTGAATTATACACAAGAGCACATTTTATAACATTAAGTTACTGATGCGTTTTCGTACAATCAATGTACAACCAACTCATAGTCAACAACTCATATCTCTAGGTTTGAAGACTTATATGATATTACCGTCTCACGATCACTAGAGATAAATTCCATGAAGTGATATAAGTGATGTAACATCCGGATTCCCAGGTATAATATTTTATTATTTAATTTGAGATTTATGGAGTGACTCGACGAGTTGGTGCCTCAACTCGTCGAGTAGAATCGCGACTAGTGACGTGGATTAATGAATGGACTCGCCGAGTCTGTAAGGAGACTCGCCGAGTCAGCGCTGTTGAAGGAAACCCTAAATTCTTGGGTTTGCGGCCTATTTAAGGGCATTTATAGCCTCCATTTTGTCTCACCAGAACCCTTACACCCTTGAGAGAAAACCTAACGTCCATATAGAGCTGGAGTGGTGAGGATAGCTAATCTTGTATTCATTTTGGCTCATTTCCTTAAAGAGAAAGGAAGGTTCTTCAAAGATCAAGAAGGGAGGGCCAGTGGATCTGTTTCTTCTTCATCTCAAGCTTCAGATTGAGGTAAAAAGCTTTTACCTTTCTTGTAGGATGATTAGATCTCATGTTCTTGAGATTTAGGGCTTGTAACACCTTCTTGATGGGGCTATGGATGCATCAAGCCCCTTTTCGAGTTTAGACTTCAGATCTGGACCTTGTGAGGTCCAGAGAGTCCAAAAGTTTAGAGCCTTAGTGAATCAACCAAGGAGTTTTATGTATTGGAAGCATTAATGGAGTAGTGATGGCATATAGAGCAATATATGCCATGCATGGTCATCAAGATCTAAGCTTTACGTGACTTTTGGGTATTAAGAGGACAGATCTATAGGTTGGAGTTGTAGATCTGACCTCAGGTGCCCAAATGAGAAATCTGAATGAGTCAACTTGTCGAGTCTATGAGATGACTCGACGAGTCGGAGCGGGTTGCCCCAGCCTTCTGAACCCAGTGACAACTCGTCGAGTTGGGGGTCAACTCGACGAGCTGAGTGAAACCCTAGGAAGACCTCTGAGGATACAAGTGGACTCGGCGAGTCCCGTGAGTGTACTCGACGAGTCAAGTTAACTTTGACTGTTGACTCGTATCGACTTCTGTTGACTCGTATCGACTTCTATTGACTTTTGGGATGGGCCAAATATGAGCATTTGAGACCATGGAGGGGTACAATGGTCTTTTACCCATTCCAAGGGTTAGAAAGAGAATAAGAGAACTTTTGGTTCATTTGAGTAAGAGTGAGGTATTTATTAGAGATGCTTGTCTAATGTGTTAGGCGGACGCTAATTCGGGATTTCCGAGTACGTGTCTATTACTTGCTAGTTACGAGGTGAGTCTTCTCACTATACTTTACCTAGAGTGGTATGCATCTGTGACCAGAGGGTCTTATATGTTTATTTGTGTACTGTGATGTTATTGCATTATGTCTGTGTGCTTTATGCTATGTGTTATTTAGAGTTTACAAAGTTAGGACCGGAGGGTCCAAAGAGTTAGGACCAGAGGGTCCACAGAGTTATGACCAGAAGGTCCATCAGAGTTGTGTGACTGGAGGGTCCCACTGAGACACATTGACCGGAAGGTCTTACAGAGTTATAGCGTCGAGTGGCCAATGTGTTGTATGTGGTATTTTGGGAAACTCACTAAGCTTTGTGCTTACCGTGTTATGTATTATGTGTTTCAGGTACCTCAGAGGATCGCGGCAAGGCACCGGCATGATTGTACACACCTGTTCGAGATTATGTTGAGGATTCTGGGATTTGACTTTTGTATGGATTTATGTTGACTTTGAGACACTTATGATTTTTATGAAATATAATATATGAGTTTTATGTGATTTAAAAAAAATTGGTTTGAAAAATTACGTCGTTACAAGTGAGCGTGGGTTTAGTCTAATACTCAGAACTTATGCGCACTCATGAATGTTGCAGCAACCATTGCTATGTCTAATACAGTTCAGACAAATCTACAATCCCAATTCATGACAGTCTTATTTCAATACCTACTTCCAAAGTGCGATTGACTGTGGAAAGTTTGAATAATATAATTATTCTGGAAGTCAAAACATGCAAAGTGAAACACAAGAATAATACTAATCCTATATGGCCCCAAAACTTTTGAGCCATATTGATTACTCATTATTCATTGTATAATGTTTCAAATAATCAACTTAATACTTGAACTAAAACAATAGTTGTCCCATGCTACAAGCATGCACACTATGTTTACCTATGGTCCTTTCTATTTGGAATAGATCAATTGAAACATTTCAATGATGCTCATTTCATAATTCCAAATCCTTATGACAAATGTAAGAAAACAAGATTCTTTGCCAATTTGTTAGATTCTAAACTTATATGCAATGATCCTCTTGTAATGACTATGCACAAAAGTCACAAAGACTTGGCAACAGACATTACAAAGTATTCTAATGGAGAGTAATTCCATGGAAACAAAGTCTCACATTCAAAGTACATTCCTTTGAACATCCTTCTTGCATTAAGTTTTCTAATTTTACACAGATTTAAATAATAACTTCCACGAAACATTTCCATATTCCCATTTTGACTATCACTTCTGAACAAGAGTTGCCTCTTTTGATAATATGTCAATATGGTCCTTCTAAAATTAACACTATACTTCCAACTGTCCATGAGTAACCAATCTTTGGTAAGCCTCAGATTGTCATCGACAATTGTTTAATCATTTTAGTCATATACAGTCCTGGTCCTTTTTCCCTCTTAATGCCCTAGGCATTTGGAAAATTCATAACACATAGAAATATTATAGCATATGCAATCGATCCTATACCCGAAGCATATGGGATACGATTCATAATGTCTCACATAAATACATGATCCTAGACCAGTCTTTTGCTATAATTTTTTTTTCTGTTAGCCATGTTCTCAAAATTTGGACTATGAAGAGGGATGCCGTAATCATAATCGAATATTGAGAACGCAATTAATATTTCCATATATAGAATTTCCTTATGTTGAACCATTCTAACATAACATTCATATATATACTTGATTAAATTTGATTAAAATCTCAATTTAAGCTTTTAGAATTGGAATGAAGTATAATTTCCTCTCCCTTAATTATAGCAAAACAACTTTTCAAATCCTGCAACTTTGCAAATTGAAACTTTTGTTTTCTATAATTAACATTGCTAACTTGCAACACTTAACATAATAATCATGCTCCCACTAACATGATAATTATCTTCTTATCAGCATAACACTTATGCTCCCACTAGCTTTGACATGTAACCAGAAAATCAACTGGACTTCTAGAAATCAATACTTTATTGACTTTCATTACCAAAGTTCAGGTTTCTGATACAAGATGCTTCGATAAGACTTTATCTAAGCTTCCCAAAATCATACACCTTTCCTTATATAGCTCACATCTGTGTCTAAACAATTTTAGAACTATGAAAAGGGATGCTGTAATCATAGTCTCAAATGTTTAGACCTTTTCCATTGCTCACAATTCGAATTATGAAAAGGGATGTCGTAATCATAATTGAATTTGAGAATGCAAATATCATAATTTCTATCTCCTTAAAATCTTCTTAGTGAAAGAATTTCCTCACCATCATTTTCATGAATCGAAGAGAAACCTTATGACACTTAGATTTTATGGTGTATGTGTTCCTATCCATGTGAATTTGTCAAAACACAACCACAAGAGGAGGTTAGTAACAAATCCAAACTCATATGGACTGAACGTGTTCAATCTTAACTTCTTGCCACCTGGCAGCACAATGGCCTACCATTGCTTCCAAGTAGTTATGCAAACAACTGAGAACTCATAGAACTCACATGCATAGTTAACTTTAACTGGAATGGGCACAGAAACAAGAATATGTCAACACGATTGGTTATAAACCTCAAGTCGTGTGCTAGTGATAAACAATTTCTTTACTCTTGATTAGTTCTTGAAACTCTTCAAGATCTTTAAGACTCCCACTGACCTCTTGACATATAAGATTCTCTTTTGTCAAGAGACATTACTTGACAAACAAATATTCAAGAGTTAGTGTGGTTACTTATCAAGAAAAACACTTCACATAATTGGTCTTAGTTGATCTTTGTCTTATCCAAGACATCACAACTTACTAATTTCAAATGTATAAAAGTAGAAAACATTAGACTCTACATTTGATAAGTGTTATAAAACTTTCTTAAGATTATGTCACTCAAGGTACAATATTGGAGTATGACTCTAAGACTTGATTTTGGAATGAAGTATGATTCACCTTAACTGATTTACCCATTTCAACAATTCCCGATTCCTCTTCTTAGCCATACAAGTGTACTAAGGTGTCCTTAGAGGATCAATTGTGATATGGTTTAAATAATCATTAAGATGATCATAAAACATGATACTGAAGTACTCTCCTATCTTTTCAGATTGGAGAAACTTTTATCTTTCTGCCTAATTTGATTCTTCTCATTCGTCCTGCCATACATTGAAACTTTTCCAATGTTTCAGAATTATACTTAAACTTGTAAGCACAACCATATTTACTAAACTTTAGTAAATCATGACGAATAGCCTTATCGTTCTTTGTGGTGGACCTGATCAGCGCACAACCAAGTGTACCCGATCTCTTAGTTCTTCACTTGACTCACATATACATGTGAACAAGTAATTAGTCTTAATTTCCCAAAGATGAAAATTCTCATTCATTATACAATACAAGTTGCATGATTCCAGGTTTCTATCCAACTGAAATTTGAGTGATGAGAATCTTTCCTTATTTGGTAACTTATGACACTACCACAAACGAAAGAATCAAATCCATTTTCCAATATTGTTATCAATGGAATCATATAAACAACAATTTTCACAAATCCCATTGTAAGGATACTTAAAATAAATGAAATCAAAAATTTTCCTTTTATTTAAAAATTACGGAAAAACTTATCCTTACAATGCAAATACATATGAAAACTATGTTGTTATCTATTCCTAAGCAATCTATCATAACTCTCAAGCAGCAGCTCAAAATTCTGATCTTCGAATCATGCGATCGAAATTCATCTTCACGATCAGATTCAGCATACTCTTCTTCTAAGCTTCATCTTCTTTTTTTATTCTACAAAACATCAAAATGCGACCTAGTCACATCATGTAATAAGAATCTCCAAATAGGAACTTAATAGAGTTAGATAGTGGACTTTATCTGAAGCATAATCAAATTTTTGACTTTTACCATCCTAGTGAACTTTCAGGTAAATAAGGCACCTTCGCAACCATTGCCCCTTCCTGTGGCAATAGAAACATATGGACTCTTTAGTAATGGTACATGGGACTATCTCAGACTTAGCCTTTCTCTTTACCATTTGGTCAACCGGGTTGACTATGGCCGATCCCTTTCTATTGGGAAGAGAATACTTTTCTGGACTTCCAATGTTTCCATTGTCAATGTCCATGAAAGTTTGGGAAGTAGATCTTCCAATCAAATTTGCTTTACCAGTGCTCCAGATCATTTCTGATTCAGCAGCAACAAGCAAATAGGTACGATCGATAAGGGTCATGTCGTGCTCTGTCACATAGTAGTCCTTCAAAGAACCCGCTATATGACTTCGGAAGTGATTTAAAAACCCCGTCAACAGCCAACTTCCTTGAGACTTCGACACCCAACTCTCCCAACTTGTAAATATGTGACTTCATCTCCAAGATGTGAGCACATATAGACACTGGTTGCCAATAGGGATTGAGTGACCTTGCACTTTTCAAGAACTTGTGGGTTAGGGAGAATAATTGGAGGAGGTGGAGGAAGTGAAGTATGATTTCCAGTCCCATTAATGCACAACAAAGGGATTAATCTTTCACCTTGATCGCCATTTGGGATGTCATCTTCATTAGGATAGCTTTATCCAAAAGGATAAGGAAGACCATAGTTGTCATAACTAGACATCTACGAGGGAGAAATTCAAGTTTAGTTTATTTAAGTCCTTAATATAACACCCAATATGAAATATTAAGGCTAGGACCCAACACAATATTCTATAACTTGGAAGAGGGATGCTGTAATCCAAGCCAAAAAATATTTGAAGGTAGGTAAATGACGATTTACCAATTTCCACAATGAAAACGAAATATTATTAAGTTTTAAATGAATTGAAATTCCTAGATTCTTTTGAGATTCATTTAACTTTTCAATGGCATGTTTAAATCTCGATTGTGCCCTTCAAGTTTTTGACTGGGATGCCGAGGATCACAAACAAGGAGTGAATAACCATGCAAATTAACTTGGTACACTTAATGTTACAACCACCTAATCAATGTCCCGGTTAACCACACACGCTCCATTGATCTATGATTAACATCAAGCTACCCTTTGCCACACATTGTCAGTCCCAGATTAGTGTGTCGGTTAACCACACATGCTCCACTAACGACTTAACAAGGTGCAAAGTGTAATTTCATGGGTTAGCGCCAAATTCACATTTTCCTAAAGTAACTAAGATTGGGAATTTATAAAAGGTTTAGTTACTTTATATTTATCATTATATTTTTAATGAGAATTATAGTCTTTGTCCTACCCGTTCGGCTAACGACCCTCCACCAGTCAAGGAAGCGGCGGGTGAGAGTGGACACCCATTAAGTTGCCATTTTGTAGGCAACAACCTTATATCCCCCTTATATATCGGCTTCGTGAATGAGGCCTACTAACGGTAAGACTGACTTGTTCTTATACATATATATATATATTATTAAACTTATAATATTATAATAGTATAAGGGTTGAATTTTAAACTTTTAAAATTCTAGGGATTGGAATTAAAGTATTAGTGTGTGAGACTTTACAAATTCCAAAACTTGAGGGCAAGTTTTGAAACTCTTCAAAACTTTTCAACTCCATAACTTGTGAGTTTAATGGCCTATTAAAAATGAAGACTCTTCATTTCTATAACCTATGAGTTCTTAACTATTCTTTTAAAGAAAAGACCTTTGGTAATCCATAACTTGAGGACAAATTATGGACTCCATCAAAACACATACATCATGGATTCAATTAATCATAATAATCAAATAAAGCATGCATGATCATATTCAAACTCATAGAACAAAGCAATTCATATCATCAATCTTCAAGACATTAAGCATAATCATATTAACTAATTCTTGAAATTATGACAATTAACTTGTAGTTAGATTAGGATGAACATTACCATATCATAAAAAACAATTTAAATGATTAAAAACAGTTATAGGTAATGATCCTGACCCAATTCAGGCCAAAAAACTCAAACAACTTACTGTCAGCTCATCAGACTCGCCGAGTACAAGTCCAGACTCGCCGAGTCCAAGGCTAAAAGCATCAACTCATCGAGACTGTTCATGGACTCGCGGAGTTGAGCAGTCAGACAACAATTCCAGCTTTACAAAATCACATATAAGAAACAATATAATAGAAAACAAGCCTAGGCTCTGATACCACTGAAGGGTTTTGAGCATCCTAACAACCTTAAGGTGCACATACAACCCTAAATGCTTTGGAACTATGTTTTCTCTATTATACATGCAAAATTGATTTCTAAAGCATTATCCTATCTAGCATATAATCATAGGTTCTTATACAATAAAACTAGATAGAAATACATACCTTTTTTTGTAGTTGATTGCTTGGAGCTTTAAGAGCCTAGCACCAATAATGTGGATGCCTCAAGTGGAAACACAAATCACCACCAACAATCTTGGAATACTTGAGAGAGTATATCACACACTATTTTTGGCTATGCTCACTACACACACTTCTAGTAAGCGAAAATGGTAGCCTTGGTGCTCTTTATATAGTGTAGAGTGATTAGGGTAAACCCTAATACCCATGACTCTTCATTTACTTAGGATCCATGGGTTAAAACTCCATGGACTATCCATGGACTTCCGTGTAAGCTTAGCCCATCCTAAATAAACCTTGGCCCATACTATATAAGAGTTCATATTTAATTAGCCTTCTTTTGATCACTAAATTAATTCCAAATTAATTCTTGATCAATACTAATTAAATAATATGATTTCATATTAATATATTATAACTTATAATATATTAATAAATCATAAATATACTCTTCTTAAAAGTCTATACATACAAATTGTTCCGGTGAAGTGCAACCCAAATGGACCATGCCGGGTCGGGTCAAGTACATACCAAATATAGTTATGGACATAGACACCTTTTCCAACAAGATGTATATATAATGTGCGAGCCAGATATGTTTCTATATGTGATAAGATGTATATATAATATTATTACATAATAATAATAAAAGAAGTATTATTTCCAAGAAAGTAAATGTATATTAATACCTAATACTCTATATTGAATGTAAGCATTAGTTAGGATAGTGTTGCCTAAACGGAGTTGGTATTGGAAATTGATTATAAGTATTGTAGTCTTGCCTAGTGATAAGATAAAACTTATAGAGGATGCTTGGTTTGAATTAAGTTGAAGAGATATTAGATTTACCCTGTACAGTAAAGATATTACATAGGCAGGAATTTAGGATGATTATAGGTAGTACAACCTTGTTAAGTTATACCCTAAGTGATGCTTAGTTCAATTAAGTTTAGATATTGGGTAGCATCTTATTAAGAGTACGTGTGTGCTGAGATTGATGATCGATGGACTACGTCCTAAGTACAAAAGTACTTTTTCTATATAAAGTCTTTTTCAAAGATCTTTGTCTCAGGTGTTGCTTGTATCGGGGTATTATTATGTGTTGGGGTATGGTTACTACTCATCCTTGAGTACTATAATGTTCCAGAAGTACTATCATGTACAAAGTACTTTTTTACACTATTACTTGTCGGGGTACGGGAGCATACTAGGGTACTATACTAGTATTCCCCTCCTTTTTCTTTTAATGAGCTTTAGGTGTCAGCATTTCCATTCACGAAGTAATTGATGGAACTTCATAGACTACCAAATAGGGTGTATAAGTACTAGACCACTACGAGGCATGCCTAATGACAGTTAGGGTGAATTTGGGGGGTAGTACTTCAAGTACAAATACTTTAGGGCCATACCACTTCTAGGCATAGTTATCTAGATAACCACCCCTGACTTAATTATCTTGAGGTATTTTTGAACAGAGGTTCAATGATGAGATTTATTCCATTCCCCTTATTTGATGTATTTATTGATCCTAGTCACCTGCTAAGGGAATCCCCAAAGTAGTATTGTCAACTTGTTGTTCACTGACCCTTAGGTTAGATCTCATAAGATCATTCTATAGGATCAATACGAGAGGATCGATGGGATGGGGTATAGTGTGTCATAGATATAATATATCTTTGTTAATGATAACAGTTGGTTTTGCAGGTTTGAGATATATTAATATTAAAACATTGTGGAATTGAAAACCCTATATATCTCACCAGGTTTCCCAACCTGGCCCACTCAGTTTATATGTATTACATGTAATGGTGTTAAGACTGGTGAAGACTTGAGTAGGATGATGAGTGATTAAAGAGAAGACTTGTAATAGAGTTCAGGACCGTTGGGTCTTTACGCTATAACATATACTATGTATCGATTTTGACATCCTCGTAGTTTTATTATTTTAAGACAATATTTTGTATTAAAATAGTTTTAATGTACTAGAAATTTCCACAATAAATGATATTATGATTTCCAAAGCGTTAAGAAGTTTTTTTTCGGTTATGAAGATTGGGGATGTCATAGTTGGTATCAGAGCATTAGTTTAAGAGAACTAGGAAGTGTAAGGATTTGTAGACTTAAACTTAGAGATTAAGTGATGATGGTGAGATATGTGTCTCGGATATTTTAGGTTATATACCTAAATAGACACAAGCACTAGTTTATTCTAGGGCGAATACCCTGATAACTATTATGTGGTAAATGAGAATTATTATACATCATAACTTAGGTTGAATATCTTACTTGCTATGATGTGCACCAACATACTTTTGAAGAGATGCCTTATATGCTAATACGTGCTAATTGTTATGTAATATGGCGTGCCTTAGGTAACTTACCTAGATTTTTATTATTACAAGAAGTTCTAAGGTCTATTGATGTAGCACTCATAAGTTAGGGATATATAATTTGAGTAGTCATAATAAAATTTATTCATTTTATTGAATAATTTAAACCCTTAAATAAGGAAATCATTAGTCTTGCGTGTTGCAGACTACATAATATAAGTCTTTCTAGGGAATTTATCGATGAGCAATAAATTAACGTTTTGGATAAAAGCTTATTTAGGATAAATAATCTTGATAAAATTTTAGTAGTCATGATGATGCTTCCGTAGATATAAGGAACGCTTAAATCTAACTTCATATGAAGAAGTTATGATCGTTTGAAATTTTGCGTTCAGTCCTTTACGGCAAAAGTACGTCGTAAAATATGAATCAGAGATCGATTCGTTATGGGTCTAAGTAGTCTAAACGAAAGCATAACGTCCCGATTTTCAACCCAAAATTTTCATTTATATTTATTCAAATATATCAGAGTTTAATTACATTATGCGGAAACCATGATGTGAATGCGCGTGTGTATAGTCGAACGTTTCCCTTCTCACGAATCTATGAAGTACTTGAAAAACATTTATAATTAACTAGGTAAGCACGAAGCTTAGTGAGTTCCCCACAATACCATATACCACAATGTGTATACATGCATAAAAACATTGACTCAGGTTCTGCCAATAGTATGTGTATTTTAGACTTCCGGCCCAACCAATTCGTCTTCAATACGGGTCTACGTGTACTTACGACCTACATGTCATTTATTCAACACAGGTCTATGTGTACTTACGACCTACACGCCATTTCGTCAATACACGAGTCTATAGGCTCCCGAACTCTTTGTCGTTCCACCATCATCAAATATTTGTGTGTACTTACAACCTACATGTCATTTCATCAACACGCGAGCCTATAGGCTCCCGACCTCTTTGTCGTTTTGCCATCATACCCAAACTAAATCTAATATCAAAACAATTACGCACATAAAGACTACACTTTAGATGCTATTAGTAAAGACACATTTACACTTAAGCACATAAAGATTATACTACCAGCTCTACTCTACTAGCTCTTTATCCTAACATATATATATATATATATATATATATATATATATATATATATATATATAGTAATAAATGGTATAGTGAGATAAATCACCTCAACAATTACTCAGATGATTGATAGCTATCTGTGTGATCTGATTGGCAATGCAACTGGCAGATAACGCGTCTAACAAGTATTAACCTATAATACTATAACTTATTAATCTCTATGACTATATGGTAATGAAAGTGGGATCTTTAATTAATCCCAATGAATACTGAGAGTTCTGTGAAATAAGGATTAGTCGGGTAGGAAAGTTGGGAAGCAGGACAATTTTGACATATAACCTTTCTGAAATCCAACTACCAAGCCAACGTCACCATTCTAGACACCTCTGATGTAAGTAGATAAATTAATATTATAACTGGAATTACTGATAAATATTATTTTTACATTCATAACAGTGAATATGAATATATAAATATAAGTTACATTTAAAGCGTAGGTTAACTTATAGGGATCCTAGCGAATATTCGAAAGTTATACTGACAGAAATCTGACCTGATAGCTTCTAATTTTTGGCCA
Organism: Lactuca virosa; assembly: GCF_052849685.1. Classification (NCBI taxonomy): domain Eukaryota; kingdom Viridiplantae; phylum Streptophyta; class Magnoliopsida; order Asterales; family Asteraceae; genus Lactuca; species Lactuca virosa. The sequence continues at coordinate 27,580,098 of NC_136433.1, forward strand.
CTCAGATACCCCAAGGCTTTGCTAAAACTTTTAATTAGCTAGAGAAATTCTAGTTTTATAGAGGAAATCTAGAGAAAAGGGTTATGGTGGTGTAGGAAAGAAGTGATGAGGTTTGATCCTATCTATAAGCGATGTTTGCCAGGTGTGCCGCACGCATCTAAGGTGCGTGTCGCGTGCTCCTGTGGCGTCGCTCCTCCCTGCTCGTGCCACATGTCACATTTCTGGTGGTTTGCGTCCTACCTTTTGGAAGTATCACATGTCTTACGCTACGAGATTTAATTATTTTCTGAAATCGCATCTTTCTCATACGAGCTCCATTTTCAATTTTCTGTATATCCACGCGTAGCTATCGACGAGTACTACAACTTTCATTTAGACTATGTCGGCTAATTCTCACTTTATTTTACAAGTTATATTTTTAACAGGCTTAGACTATCAAAGTCCGTATAAAAATCATAACACTTTCATATGACATCCATTCTCGACTGTCTTTATATCAACAGACTCCTAATCATGAGATCTTTAACTCTCATTTAGATTGTTTTTCCTAACAATCGTCCAATCTAAAATTCATTTTCTGTGTCGCACATTGATATACTAAGACTTCTAAAAATCACAACTTCCTCATACGAAGTCAGATTTAGGCGTTCTTCATATGCACGCTTCCACTTTTACAATTACTACGACTTTCATCAAGACTATTTATCCCAAATAGTCATCTATCAAAAATATATATTTACATAACCGGTCGTTTATACTGTAAGAAGAAATGGGGTGTTACAACTCTTTCCCACTTATAGAGGTTTCGTCCCCGAAATCCTACTCCTAACGCACCTTAGGATAATGCCTACACATTATCCTACTGGGGTTTCACGAGATCAACCTAAGTTCTAGCTAGCGTTGTCGCATCGAATTTGTCCATCTATACTAATTTTGCCGTAGAACTTCGTTTTCTATGTTATAAGTACTCCCGACCTCCTCACGAAGTCTTCAAAAACTGGGAACTCGTTGGTTTGGACTTCCAGGATTTTCATGCTACGATTGACGATCGCCTTCAGACGTAAAATGCCAACACAACTGGCTTGTTATGAAGTGATTAACTTTGAAAATTTATCCATTATATCCTAACAGAATCCAATTTCCGGAACATGTCTCTAAAAAGGTTTATGATATATCCTTAACACACACACAAATCTATATCGCAAGTGGTTTCTCTACCTAGTTCAGGTATTTAAACGTAGTTCAGGTGTTCCAATATCTTGAATTTTAACCAAAACTACTATAACGGATTTACTTGCTTGAAAACACTGGAACCAATAATCTAATATTGGTGACAGATTCATTATAAGGATTTCTTATCTTCCAACCTACTATATTATAATGAACAATAAGTTACCAATAGCCTTTTCTCTAGGCTCTAACTACATTGCCTTTATCAAGGTATAATTATCGCTCGAGCAATTTGTTCCTATGCATACTCACTACACGATGTGATACTATTTAACTACTGGGATTATGATGCCAGGCTATTCTTGTCATCATCCCCGTCGGGCCTAAAGACTCATGATCAATCCTTCGGTGGTCTTAAAGAATCACCATCATTATCCGACCGACCTAAAGAAACTTAACAAATCCCCTTCCTAGATTTCTATTAATCATAACATGTTTTTGCTACTTAAATTTTTGAGACTACAATCGATTCGAGGTCCTTAATCTACAAGGTACATATGCTAAAGTCTAATTGTCATCTTATGTCAACCTATGAATGTTAAAATTTGATCCTAGTTTTATATTAAATCTTGCGCTTACTGATAAAAGGAATAACTAAACCAAAAATGTAGTCTACCTTGAAGCCTAAAATAACACTGAAGTATTACCATATGCTTAATGGGCATAGTCCTTTCGAATGGTCTCCTCCTATGGTTCTCTAATCGTACTTACGAAAACACTCTCTCCCTTGATGTTGATCCTACTGTTGAAATCCTTTGGCATGGGTTAACTAAATCCTTACTATGTTTTGAATCAAATCTCTAAGTCTAGTATATGTCTTTGAGTACTTGACGCTCTTTATGGCAATCTACGCGACATACTTAATTTCTTATTTAACTGATCCTCTACTGCAAGGATAAATCCTATATCCTCAAAGTCACGAACCTATATGGTTCTTTTGGCTATCTGATCTGCACCCTAGTATTTGGATAATTCCTAAATCCTATCAGATGCTTGAGAGGAAAGACCAACCCTTCCGTGAGAAGCAAGAAACTCATAGCATATGGGTATTCTAGCAGAAGACTTCCTTCTTCTGTTACCGGCCTAATAAGATCGAAACTAACAACCTTCGACTACTTGTGTTGCAACTCTCCAGGACGTTTAAATTGAAAGTCGAAATGCTCTTCGCACTTTCACATTAAGGGTCGGTTCTCCCCCAATTGGGTTCAACCCAGCATCAGCTGCTTGTTCGTAACTAACCGAAGTCCAAGTTGGCTTTGCCTCTATGATTTGTAGCTTCTTTTGACTTTGAAGAAACTCATGGTTGTCATATCTAAGGACCTTCGATATCCCCATCGTATAACTACTGCTTACATATTGTAAGTGGTCTCCTTGCATAGCATGACCAAAACAGGATATGTTCATGATAAGCATAACACACTATCTCATACGTATGCCTAAATGATATACTAGCAACAACAACAGTTGTTGAATCCACTCCATCCTTCTCATTTCTCCGAGAGAATCACCTTGTCATGTTTCGATTATCCTTCTTGTAACGATCCTCCGAAAACCTCTAAAGCTCTTGGGTGCAACCACACGAAAGACACTTGTATGTGGCTCTCTATATTGGCTACAACGATTACCGTTTCCCAAGTTTCTTGCACGAGAATCAATTGGTCTGAACTTATTCACTGATGGTGGTGCTTGAACTTACTCCTGTTCCTTCATTCTCCGATAGACCTTTAGCCCCAACTCTTGATTCATACACTCAACTTCCAATAGACATGCATACGTTCCTTCCTCACGTATCCTATCAAGCAATTTCTATCACATCTATAGTATCAGACTTAATGATCATATCTTGGCGACCTTTTGTAAAAGATCCATAACGAGCTGAACCCTTATCTCTACGAGACATACCCTAGTATGGAAGACACCTTCCATCTCTCTTATCCTTCTTGTGTTGACAACTTCATCCTTCCTTCTTGGGTTATGGGGGTCGACATATAACCATAGCAAGTAATACCTATAGCCTCTAGTTGCTTCGCCTTAACAAAGGCTGAAATTCTTCTGTCGGTTATCTTGATCACTTCCTTAAATATCATGATTAAAGAAGGCACTACATCGGACAAGTTCTCAGGACTAACTTTCTTATGTAATTCTACTCTATTCGGACTCGATCTTTTATGGACACTGGGGCCCGAACTTAGACTCACTCTCTTAGACATCACCATACCATAGGTAATGAGAGAAAAAACTCATAACGAATGCATAGTGTTAGCCACACTATTTACCTAACTACTAGTGTCTTAGGTACTTTGTGGATTTTCTTTATCCAAGTGTAAGTCCTGTGCTTTGGGTACTATAGGCCTCTACTACCTTTCACACCTAATCATACTTGTCCCAAAAATTGTTTCACAGTTTCCAAGTCACTTCTAACACTACATACAACAATCGCTAAACATATATGTATGTGTCCCAGTGAGCACATACAACAGATTTTTCCTAGATTCTACCAGGACTTTGCATCTTTATCGATGCCCTACCTTACGAATATATGCCCTATTAAATTTCCAAGAATCTCCCTCTAGGATTCCTTTCCCACTTTATCTTATTACTAGCCGAGGAAGAAATTTTACAGACTTTAACTATTTATCCGACGAATACGATTACATGTCTCTAAAATCAAACAGTCTGTCGAATGAAAGATACGATACTGCCACGGTTAGACTCAAATGAGACTTGCTCACTAGAGCCAAATCAATAAATCTAAAACTATTTAGTTCTGGGAGCATGCAACCTGATGTATTTCTCAAATAACTAATTACTTTCGGTATAAGTTTTGAGCAACAGCTAACAAGCAAAACCCTAGACTATAAGGCATAATAAGTATTAGGAGATTCTAACATGCAATTCCTGAAAAGATCCCTAGCCTACATTCTAGCATGCATTTCTAACATTTCACATATCAACAATCATAACAAATATGGATATTTTGGGAATCACTTTCCTTTATGAGCTTCGGCGGTCTTTTTTTTTTAATAAAGTTCTATTTCTTAAAACACATTTGTTAAGATATCTAGATCCTCAGTTTGAGTCTGGAATCACATGAATGTTCATCCAATTCTCTCAAATCAGGGCACTGATACCAAATTGTAATGTCCCGATTTTCAACCGAAGTTTTTCATTTTTATTTATTCAAATATATCAGAGTATAATTACATTATGCAAAAAACATGATGTGAATATGCGTATGTACCTTCAAACCTTGACCTTTTCACGAATCAATGAAGTACCTGAAAAAACATTTATAATCAACTATGTAAGCACGAAGCTTAGTGAGTTCCCCAGAATACCATATACCACACTACATATACATGCATACAAACAATGACTCATGCTCTGCCAATAATTTGTGTATTTTAGACTTAGGGCCCAACAAATTCATCTTCAACACGGGTCTACGTGTACTTACGGACTACATGTCATTTCTTCAACACGGGTCCATGTGTACTTACGGCCTACACGCCACTTCGTCAACACGCAGGCCTAATGGATCCAGTCCTATTTGTCGTTCTACCATCATCCCTTAACTAAATCTAGTATCATAACAATTACACATATAGAGACTACACTTTAGATGCTACAAGTGTCATGAGCTACCCCCATGGTCTTTCATACAATTGTCAGGGGCCAGATCCTGGTCTTTCATGCAAGCATCACAGAGACAACTAGCATTCCACATAACAAGTAATGGGTCGACATTGGTGCCTTCGACCCCATGGATATAGTGAGAAAACTCAACTCATAGTCTGAAAGAATAGCTGCACCGATCCCTGCTCTAAAAGCTATCTCCACTGCCATATATACAATTAACGAGAACCCAAATCTCAAACTATAAATCAAATTACCCAAAATGCCCTTAGGTCAAACTTGGTCAACGCTGGTCAAAGTCAAAGTCAACGGTCAAGGTCCAAAAGTCAATATTTCTTCCCAGCGGAGTACACCCTACGTACCAAGAGAGTACGCCCAACGTACTCTAATGTTGACCAAAAGCGGGGCGCTGACCGCTGTGACATCCCCATTTTCACGGCCAGAAAAGACCGATTTTTGTTTATGCTCTATAAAAATCAGAGTACTTCTTTTAATAAAAATGTTGCGGAATTTGTTCCCAGAAAAACATGATAAATACGTTATCAAAGCATTTCCGAAGAAATGTATTTTTATTCATTTAAAACATTTGGGATGTCATCGTCAATACAGAAACATAAGCATAAACAGAACTTACATTCATTTACACTAGTGATCTACATCTCTTTTAAATCTCTCAGTGCAAAGTAGCTTCGTATCGACACCTGTGATACAAATAAGCTGGAGTGGGTCAGGTTGGGAAACCTGGTGAGTACATAAGGTTTTCAACCCACAATAATATAATTATTATATTTAAACATCAAACAATCAACCCGATTACCCATCCCCGTTATCTTCTTTAATATTCCTTAAAGAATTATCTTAAGGGTCATCTCCTATATCATATTTACCTCTCATCTTTCTACCTCACATTTCCTTATATGCTCGTTCCTAAGGCATGAATACGTAGTTACAACGTCGCCTGAACTCGTAATTCATAGTAAGGGTTAGAGTATCATCGCATGAATATACAGTCACCACATCACCTGGACTCGTAATTCATCACCTACAGGTTATAAGTCTGCTGGTGTTTCCACGGGTTGTCTAGAATATTCCGTGGTCGCCATCTATACTCTAGTAGATGACTACATCTCCAAATTGTCGGACAAGGTTATAGTATCTTTCATCCTACATCACCGATTCATCATCACCTATCCATCACCTAATTATCATCACCTTCCTATCATCACCTATCTCTCATCATTTTATTTCATCACACACCAACTATTTCATCTACCCATGTTTTATCCCAACGTATTTGTAGATATAAAATAAATATATATTTAAATCATTTAAAACATGTATAAAATCATTCATCCATCATAGACAACAAGTATTCAGATAATATGCACACATAGCACGTAATTTATATAAAATACTACATATCTATGTGTAAGATGAAAGGGACCATGCACTCACATGTTAAAGTGATGATTCCAAACTCAGACAGCGCTTCGTTACTCTTAAAACAATTTCCTTCGACAAAACCTAGTATCAATACCACTAGGGTTTAGTCTAACGTTAACCGCGACTAATTAATAGTCTAGCTATTATTATTATTATTATTATTATTATTATTATTATTATTATTATTATTATTATTATATAAGCGTTAAACAACACTCTTATATAACTCATAATAATATCTCAAATAATTGTTTTAAAGTCCTAATAATGTTACTATGATTAATTAGAAGTTATATTAAAAATAACGGAGGCGTAGCTCACTTATAGCGAGTTTTTATTAAAAACCGGGCTTCGCTGGAGCAGCGTTTCCGAGCCGAAAGTTTTTCTTCTCGGAGCCGTCGGGCGCTCCGGGGCTTTCTTCTCGTGCTAGGGAGGTTCCCTAGACTTGGGAGGGGTTTAGGGAGGTTAGAGAGAAGTTAGAGAGAGAAAGAAAGGTTTGAAGGTGTGAGGAAATTATGAAGAGTTCATCTCTTATTTATAGGAATTGTATAGTAAAGTAGTCTCCAAGCTTCGTCCGTAACTTTCGCATACGAGCTCCGTTTTTGTCTGTCTTTTTACCGTTGAGTTCCTATTAATGAGATCTTCAACTCTCATTTAGACCTCGTTGGCTAATTCTCATTCTATCTCGGATTTACAAAACTGTATCGAATTCGCCGCGCTCGAAAAGTAGAGACTAAGCTTCGTCCATAACTTTCGCATACGAGCTCCGTTTTTGTCTGTCTTTTTACCATTGAGTTCCTATTAATGAGATCTTCAACTCTCATTTAGGTCGCGTAAGCCAAAAACCGGTCGAACTAAAATTCGAGTTTCGGGCTGTACACTGCTAAGCCGAAACTTCGAAAAATCATAACTTCCTCATACGAAGTCAGATTTGGGCGTTCTTTTTATGGACGCTCTCGGTTTAACGTTTTCTACAACTTTTGTTTAGATCACTAAGGCTAAAAGTCGCTCCATCATAAATTCACTATTTACGCTTCCCGGTGCCGTGCCGGTTTTGCCGTAAAACTTCGACGGGCCATAACTTCTTCGTTATAACTCGGATTTCGGAGTTCTTTATATGTACGGAAACCTTGAGAAATATTCTACAACTTGGTTAAGATTATTTATTATAAATAATCTTTTGCCGAAAATTCGTTTTCGACACTCATTGCCTCTAAATTGACTAGCCCGGATCTACGGGCGTTACAATTATCTCCCCCTTAGGATGATTACGTCCCGGAATCATCAACGAAACAGGGATGTATAATGACTCCATACGTTATCTCTTCATCCTAGGTATTAATCGTAACTTCTATGTTCCTTCAAATGTGTATCTAAATCTTGGTCTTCTTGACTGCAAGCGGTGCTCGAACTTGCACCTGCTCGTTAGACTCCAAACTATGACATTCGAGTCACAATCTCGATCCTTGATGGAGACTCCTTCTTCTTCTTAGAAAGCTTAAGATAAGCTCCTCTGTTACTACAACGTACCGATGTGTCATATTCTAATGACCTCTCATCGTGTGCCTAAACTCAAATCTCTTAGAGTTAAATTCCAGAACAGACTATACCTTCCTTCATGTTCTAATGTGACATAATCACATCTTAAAACTTAGTATCTCTAGCTACAAGCCTTTTTAGCGACAATCGCGATACTTCTATTGATCGCTTTGATTTCAATCTTTTGGTTTAAGTCGGACGCTACATCAAACTTGGTTCTCTGAACCACGTAACCTACTTATCGTAGTCGAACTTAATTTGATATGACCACTAGGGTCGGAATAACAATCATCTTCGATGGTAACGACATACTCGAATAAAACGAAATCAATTACTAGCTTCTTGGTAACCTTGTGACTTTCCCTGATCCAAGCGTGAGTCCTGTGCTTCCGGTAGTATAGGCCTCTACTACCATTCACACCTACTCATACTCGTCCCAAGTATTGTCTCGCAGTTTTTCCAAGTCACCATACAAGAAAACCACACAATAACTTAACACATCAGATAACAAAACGAAGGTTTTATATTATTTCTTGAAACGATTACATAGGTGTTCAAGTTCACCCTAGACTATGCCTCTACTAGGCTACATCATACGAAACTATGGCTACTGCATAATCCGATCTTCGGGTAAGAAGTCCTCATTCTTGATTCCTCGCGTTGTTGTCTGCTTCATCGAGGATCATGTGGAATGCCCTTGGTTTCGGCGGTGCATTTGGTCTTGCAACTTTGTTTTTCTTTCGACAGTTCTTTGAAATATGCCCATCATTTCCACATTCGTAGCACTTCTTGTTGTCGAATGTACAATCTCTGGAATAGTGACCAGTCCTACCACACTTATAGCACGTCACTTCTCCATCGCATCTTCCGAAGTGCTTCTTCTTGCACTTCTCACACCACTTGGCTCCATTCCTTCGGTCGTCCAGGTTAGACTTCGAGAACTTTCCCTTATTATCAGGTCTTGAGGATCCTTCCAGCTTCCTCTTCTCGCCAACTTCAACTTTCTCCAGACCCTTTTCTCTTATTTGGGTCTCAACATTCTTGGCTGCCCAGATGGTGGCTTTCAAAGTGGTTGCTTGTTTGAACATTGGACCAAAGTCCGCTGGTAATCCATTGGCAAACCTGTTGACCTTGGAAAGTTCTGTTGGAACTAAATAAGGAACAAGCTTCATCTTCTCCGTAAAACTTGCAGCGTACTCGGTGATGCTCATTTTTCCTTTCTTTAGGTTCTGAAACTCGTTGTTGATCTCTAGTAGATCCTGCTCAGAGCAGTACTGCATTTTCAGTTGCACCAGGAAATCTTCCCAAGACATCTTACTTGCTTCTCCCTTAGGCATCGTATCTGCCAATATCTTCCACCAGCTCAAGACTCCGCTCTTCAGTTGCCTGACCGCAAAGACGGTTTTCTGCTTGTTGCTACAGTCGCAACTCTCAAACACCATCTCCATCTCGGAGATCCAGTCCATAATCTCAATCGGCTTCGGGCTTCCGGAAAGACTTGGTAGTTTTGCACTCAAGAAGTTCTTATACCTTCGCCCATCCTTGTCGTTTCCCCTCTCCGGGTCATCCCTTTGTTCACCTTGAGTCCCTACTTGACTCACTTGGCGGCTATAGTTCCCTTCCTCCGATTGCTCGGGAATCGGCTTGGTTTGCTCGATGGGCATGGTAGGTTCGTCCCTATTTTCATGCAACATCTGTCTCATTTCCTCCCTTTGTTCAGCTAACATAACCCGAATCATGGCTTGTACTCCAGCCATGGTGACTGGCTCAAGCGCAGCTCCCATTACAACAGGTATTTGCTCAATCACCGGGGGCTGTTGATTCCCATTTCCGTTTGCGTTCACGATTCCGCTTCGGGTTCTAGCCATTCGATCTATAGACGTTTGGTGTATAATGACGATAATTAAGATAGGAAAGATTTTATTTACGATCGACGTGTAAATCTTCCTATTATTCCGAAAAGTTACATGACAGTTCTAATACCGTATCTAAACGTTTAGAAATCTGAACACATAAAATTTCCAGATCTGGTCGGCAACAGACCATAGATCCGTTCAGACATTTAGCATCATAAATCATTTATCACATAAAAGCATGTTAGGCATTTTCACTAAATAAGCTAGTGCTTGTGTCTATTCAGGTGTATTACCTAAGACACACTCCTCACAATCATTGCTTAGCATTCTAAGTTTAAGTATAGAAATAAATCCATATTCCTAGTTCGCTTAAACTAATGCTCTGATACCAACTGTGACATCCCCATTTTCACGGCCAGAAAAGACCGATTTTTATTTATGCTCTATAAAAATCAGAGTACTTCTTTTAATAAAAATGTTGCGGAATTTGTTCCCAGAAAAACATGATAAATACGTTATCAAAGCATTTCCGAAGAAATGTATTTTTATTCATTTAAAACATTTGGGATGTCATCGTCAATACAGAAACATAAGCATAAACAGAACTTACATTCATTTACACTAGTGATCTACATCTCTTTTAAATCTCTCAGTGCAAAGTAGCTTCGTATCGACACCTGTGATACAAATAAGCTGGAGTGGGTCAGGTTGGGAAACCTGGTGAGTACATAAGGTTTTCAACCCACAATAATATAATTATTATATTTAAACATCAAACAATCAACCCGATTACCCATCCCCGTTATCTTCTTTAATATTCCTTAAAGAATTATCTTAAGGGTCATCTCCTATATCATATTTACCTCTCATCTTTCTACCTCACATTTCCTTATATGCTCGTTCCTAAGGCATGAATACGTAGTTACAACGTCGCCTGAACTCGTAATTCATAGTAAGGGTTAGAGTATCATCGCATGAATATACAGTCACCACATCACCTGGACTCGTAATTCATCACCTACAGGTTATAAGTCTGCTGGTGTTTCCACGGGTTGTCTAGAATATTCCGTGGTCGCCATCTATAATCTAGTAGATGACTACATCTCCAAATTGTCGGACAAGGTTATAGTATCTTTCATCCTACATCACCGATTCATCATCACCTAATTATCATCACCTTCCTATCATCACCTATCTCTCATCATTTTATTTCATCACACACCAACTATTTCATCTACCCATGTTTTATCCCAACGTATTTGTAGATATAAAATAAATATATATTTAAATCATTTAAAACATGTATAAAATCATTCATCCATCATAGACAACAAGTATTCAGATAATATGCACACATAGCACGTAATTTATATAAAATACTCCATATCTATGTGTAAGATGAAAGGGACCATGCACTCACCTGTTAAAGTGATGATTCCAAACTCAGACAGCGCTTCGTTACTCTTAAAACAATTTCCTTCGACAAAACCTAGTATCAATACCACTAGGGTTTAGTCTAACGTTAACCGCGACTAATTAATAGTCTAGCTATTATTATTATTATTATTATTATTATTATTATTATATAAGCGTTAAACAACACTCTTATATAACTCATAATAATATCCCAAATAATTGTTTTAAAGTCCTAATAATGTTACTATGATTAATTAGAAGTTATATTAAAAATAGCGTAGGCGTAGCTCACTTATAGCGAGTTTTTATTAAAAACCGGGCTTCGCTGGAGCAGCGTTTCCGAGCCGAAAGCTTTTCTTCTCGGAGCCGTCGGGCGCTCCGGGGCTTTCTTCTCGTGCTAGGGAGGTTCCCTAGACTTGGGAGGGGTTTAGGGAGGTTAGAGAGAAGTTAGAGAGAGAAAGAAAGGTTTGAAGGTGTGAGGAAATTATGAAGAGTTCATCTCTTATTTATAGGAATTGTATAATAAAGTAGTCTCCAAGCTTCGTCCGTAACTTTCGCATACGAGCTCCGTTTTTGTCTGTCTTTTTACCGTTGAGTTCCTATTAATGAGATCTTCAACTCTCATTTATACCTCGTTGGTTAATTCTCATTCTATCTCGGATTTACAAAACTGTATCGAATTCGCCGCGCTCGAAAAGTAGAGACTAAGCTTCGTCCATAACTTTCGCATACGAGCTCCGTTTTTGTCTGTCTTTTTACCATTGAGTTCCTATTAATGAGATCTTCAACTCTCATTTAGGTCGCGTAAGCCAAAAACCGCTCGAACTAAAATTCGAGTTTCTGGCTGTACACTACTAAGCCGAAACTTCGAAAAATCATAACTTCCTCATACGAAGTCAGATTTGGGCGTTCTTTTTATGGACGCTCTCGGTTTAACGTTTTCTACGACTTTTGTTTTGATCACTAAGGCTAAAAGTCGCTCCATCGTAAATTCACTATTTACGCTTCCCGGTGTCGTGCCGGTTTTGCCGTAAAACTTCGACGGGCCATAACTTCTTCGTTATAACTCGGATTTCGGAGTTCTTTATATGTACGGAAACCTTGAGAAATATTCTACAACTTGGTTAAGATTATTTATTATAAATAATCTTTTGCCGAAAATTCGTTTTCGACACTCATTGCCTCTAAATTGACTAGCCCGGATCTACGGGCGTTACAACCGCGTACGCGCAACGTACCACCAGGTACACCCAACATACGCAGCCCAGTCCTAAAACTCCATTAAGAGCTTATTTCATTAAGCCCTTACGTCCAAAACTTAGATCCAAGCACAAAATGATATCCTAAGTCATAAAGTTTCCAACTTTATGACTTTGCATGGCTATAAAGTGCTTAATGACCAAAACCCTAAGTTCTTAACCCAATATGACATCACAACTCTTGTATGGAAGGGATGGAAGGGCCAAGATCACATTTTTATGGTTCATAATAATTCCATAATGGATAAAGTTTCCAACTTTATCCATTAGAATGGTCCCAACAAACAAGATCTAGTCTTTAAGTCTTAAAGGGACCCAAAAGTGCATATTTTTCAACTTAATCCATTAAGTACAAGTCTCCAACCTTCATATCTGAATCAAAATGATGTTTAGATGGATAAAGTTTCCAACTTTATCCATAACAAGGTCACAAAATTTCAAGATCTAAACTTTATGCACTTAAAGTGACCAAAAGCTCATAAAACCCAAAACTAGCTAGATCTAACAATTTCATCATCAAGATTCAAACTTTATACCTCTAGAAGAAAAATCAAGGTGAACAAAGTCTGGATCTACAAGCTCCAATGCAACCACCACTTCTTCATTAAGTTCCTTCTCCTCCAAGGTGCACCAAAAACACTACAATTCACTTAAAAACACCTTCTTTTTGCTCACAAGGCTCAATCTAGGGTTAGGGTTACAAGAGAGGGTGTTGGAGAGGTGGAGGCTGAGAATGGAATGGGTTTGGGGGAGTTAAGTAGCTTAAATAGGGCTCAAACCACCAAAATGGGGTTTGGGCACTGATCGCGTACGTCCAGCGTACTAAATTTACGCCCAACGTACTCGGGCATACTCAGTATGCCCAACGTACTCAATTTACGTCCAACGTATGCGGCTGACCCAAAAATCGTCCTAACTTCAAACGGTCATAACTTCTTTGATCCAATTCTGTTTTCGACGTTCTTTATATCCACGGAAAGGTATTGAAGAGCTCTACAATATTATCTAAATATATTGGACTAAAAACTTCTCGAACAAAAATCCATATTTCATCCCAGAACCCGGCCTATGACTTTTCCCGTTTCACCATCCGGCTCCAAAACACAATTCAAGGGTTTAGATCTCATAACCATCATTATCTTCTTCCAAAAGGTCTAAACATCGCCTCTTTAAGGCCCAAAGTGTAACGCCCGTGTTTCTAGGCTAGGCATTAATATTGACATAATGGTCTAGGTTAACCTTTGTAACTCATTTAGAAGAAATGAAAAGGAATTATGTGAATTTTATGTGAATTATGTGTTTTATGCTTAATTATTAGGGTTTAATTAATTAAGAATAAAAATGAGCGTCAAAATTAAATATTAGATAAAGCCGATATCTATTAAGAAACTTGTAGTGGGCGTGACAAGGATTACGGATATATAAAGAATGCCAAAATCCGAGTTATAACGAAGAAGTTATGACCTGTCGAAGTTTCGCGACAAAACCGGCACGGGGCCGAATGTCGTAAAAAGTGAGTTTTTGATAAACAACTTTTTAGCCTTAGGCCCTGTTTGTTTGGGTCTGAGTGCCTCTTAAAAAGAGGCAGATCAGAATTAATAAAATTGAGATCCTTTGGTTGCAACTTAATTTATCATCTTAATTACAAAAAGAGATCTGACCGAATAAGATATAAACCCATGTCTGAATTTTTTTTTGTTTGACACGCTTCCTAATATGCCCCGACCTAAACGCGCGTTCCCTCTTCTCCTCCACATCGCTTGTTTCTTCAACCGTCTCCGGTTCTCCACATCGTTCGCATCTCCGACCATATCCCTCCAGGTCTCCGCCGTCGCCAGCCCTTGAACCACCTCCACCGTCCGTCAACCCTCACACCCTTCTCCGACAGATATGCCGCCGCCAGCGACTCCAATCTGCGGTTGCAGGTAACCCTTTTCTTTTCTTTTTCTCCTAAAAATCGATTCTTATACATTAATTTGGTTTTTTTTTTGCCATGAATTCGATTATCAGCAGGCCATGATTCATATGGTCTGACAATTTTATCAGCATACATAGATTGATTTTGGGGAAACTTATTATTTTATTTCCTAAATTGGAGTACATCTAGTTCAAAATCTATGATGGATGAATTTTTGTGGTGATAAACACAAATTAGGAAGATTATAAAGTTTTCTTTTAATGGTGTACTTCTTTTATACATGATCCATTAAGGTTAGATGTTGTTATAGATAGTTTTATTGAATGTTTTTTTTTCTTTCAAATCTGAAAAGATATGTTGGTGTTTAGTGTGCCATCGAAACAGAGAAAGAGAAAGAGATAGAAGTATAGTGAACAGGGATCCTTGACCCCCTACCCCCTGTGTTGTTGCTTGGTATGTTTTGTAATGCATCTTATGTTTGAAGATTTGATTTTGAATGACATACGGATAGTTTTTTATACATAGAGTGTTAACAAATTAATTTTTTTTATTGGGTATCCAGGTGAAACAGATGAAGATTTTGCAAGCTCATTTTTCCGACTTGTCAAAGTTGGTTGTCATTTATGTCTCAACATTAGTTGGATATAGATATATTGAAAGATGAAAGCTCAAACTAAAGTATGTCCCATCTTAAAAGATCAAATCTTACAAGTCCCTGGGAAAAATTTTAACCTTCAATGTCAAATATGTTGTATTTTAACTTTGAAATCCTTCGGGACAAAAAAAAATGATTGTTATTTTTGTAAATTTATCTCAAAAGATCATTACAAATTATTGTTGATAAATTTTGATTTATGTTAATTTGGATTTTGTATGGTGTTTATATTTTTTTATTATTATTCAGCAAAAAATAATACAAAAGGGTAAAATTGTCATTTTGATAATTCAGCATAGTAAATCAGAGGTTCCAACCAAACAACATTTAAAAATTCAGATCTTAAAAATTCAGACCCTCTTAGAAATTCAGACCTCTTAAAAATTCAGATCTTAAATATTCAGATCTTGCCAAACAGCCCCTTAGTGATCTAAATGAAATTCGTAGTGTTCGTTAAACCGAGAGTAGGTATAAAAAGAACGCCCAAATTTGACTTCGTATGAGGAAGTTATGATTTTTCGAAGTTTCAGCTTAGCAGTAGACAGCTAAAAACTCGAATTTTAGATCGAGTGATTTTTAGCCGACACAACCTAAACGAGAATCGAAGGTCTCGTAAATAGTAGCACAACGGTAAAAATTCTAACGAAAACGGACTTCGGATGAAGAAGTTATGAATTTTTAACAGATTTCCTGTCCCGGTCTGTTAAAATTAATAATTTAAAAATTAAAGTCAAAATTAGCCGACGAAGTCTAAACAAAAGTTGTAGAGCGTAATTTTACCTACGCGTGCATATAAAGAACGTCGAAAACGGAGCTCGTATGCGAAAGTTATGGATTTTAGAAGTTTTGGCGCGAAAATCGAGGAATTATTTTAAAATCCGAGAAATTTCGCATAGGCCACGTCTCCTTCGCTGTATGAGTGCCACGTGTCCGAAATGGATGAGTCACCTCGCATGAACAGTATCCACGTGCTCGCTTCTGATTCGACCGAAGGGAGGCCCAACCGAAGCAAGCCGCGTGTCGCCCTTGTTCCGATCTGCTGAGTCACCGAAGCAGCTGAGTCATCCGAGCTTCGCTGGTCCAATCCGAGGGTGCCGCGTGTCCGAAGCTCGCACCTTCCACCTGGCCTCGCTCCGCGGCTGCCACCTGCTGCCTTCGCATGTGCGACGCGTGTCGCGTCCGAACCCTCACTGGCACCGCCTCTTCTCGGCCGACTTCGGATCTCCCCTCCTATAAATAGAGGACATGCGAGATTGCCCGGTTACTTTTGGGAATTTGGCATTTTCACCCCCTTTTTCAACATTTTAGCCATTTTCGCTTCCCCCGATGCCCCGAGATCATTTCCAATGCCCGGAACACGTCCCGGAGTGCCCGAGAAGCCCGGGAAATTTATTTTTTCGGTTTCGAGGCCCGACCCTCGCAGAGCTCGATTTCTCAATAAAACTCTCGGTTTTATTAGAAACGATCGTTTTAGGCAACGAAGTGCTGCCCGATTATCGTTAAATCAAGTGAGTGTATAGTCACTTTCACCTTACACATATATATGAAGTATTTTCTTTAAAATACGTGCTATGTGTAATTATATTAATTGTTTAATTAAAGTGACTGTTGAATAGATGTTTTATACCAGTTTTTAACTGTGTATGTATTTTTATCTACAAATATGTTGGGTAAAACATGGGTAGATAAATTAGATGATGTGTGATGAAATAAAAGTGATGAGAGATATCGATGTTTAAGATGATCTAGTCATCTAGCAGAGTATAGACAACGGCCACAGACTATTTTAGATAGTCTAGTGGAACGTTAGCAGACTTGTAATCGGTAGATATGTTTGAACTATATGTTCATAAGGTGTTCTCGAACTATATGTTCATTAGGTGTTTTTGAACTATGTGTTCATCCGTTAGTTCTTCTTTTTGACACTATTACGCGTCGGGGTTCGGGAGCGTACGGGAGTACTTTATTAGTATTTTCCCTATACTTTTATTTTGAAGAACTTTGGAATCTTTGTCTCTTTTATGAAGCGATCAGACGAGCTTCATGAGTCAGTGATATAGATCATGAGTTAAATAGTGGGTGTGTGATGAAAGGTGAGTTGGATAGATGAGATGATCAGTGATATAGATCATGAGTTGAGAGTGAATGGTGAAATATGAGAAAAGCCATACCCAAACGTTGGCGTGAGTGGTGCAATATGAGAAAAGCCCTTACCCAAACGTTGGCCCCGGTCATTCAGCAGAGTATGGATGACAACCATGGATTATTCTAGACGGTCTGTGGAACACTAGCAGGCTTGCAACCTGTAAGTGAATGAACTATATGTTCATTAGCTGTACTCTAAAAACCCATTAACATGTATTGCGGGGGGAACTTCCGTGGGAAATACCGTCGATGAATAAGAGCTATGAACTTAGCATATGGACAAACCCATTGACATGTATTGCGGAGGGAAACTTCCGTGGGAAATACCGTCGATGAAAAAGAGCTATGAACTGAGCATATGGAAAAACCTATTGACATGTATTGCGGGGGGGGGGGGGGGGGGGGGGAACTCCCGTGGGAAATATCGTCGATAAATAAGAGCTATGAACTTAGCACATGGCGACGATGTGACTTCGTGCCTATTTGACATAAATTGTTGTAGGAAAGCAATGTTGTCACCCCGATGTTTGTCTTATTTGACATATATTGCAGAGGGAAGAAATGTTGTCATCTTGTTGGTTGTTTTATGTTAGGATGTTTTGTTTGACATAAATTTCCGAGGAAAGCAATGTTGTCACCCCTAGTGATAATCCTTAGGCTAGGTCCCTTGTGACTGTTGTTTTAGGGACGCAAAGTGAGGATAATGGGAATGAGTAATTAGGGTTATTTTGGTTGATGAAATTAATAAATTTATTGTTGATTGAGAACTTAATAAGTTTAGTATTTATTGTGGGTTGAAAACCCTATATGCTCACCTGGCTTCCAAGCCTGACCCACTCAGTTTAATTGCATCACAAGTATCGATACGAAGATGCTTTACACTGAGAGATTAAAAGAGAAGTATATCACTAGTGTAAATGAATGTAAGTTTTGTTTATGCTTATGTTTTTGTATTGACAATGACATCCCAATGGTTTAAGTGAATAAAATACATTTCTTCGGAAATGATTTGATAACATAGTTATCATGTTTATCTGGGAACAAATTCCGCAACACTTTTAATCAAATGATTACTCTGAAATTATTTTAAAAGCATAAATTAAATTGGTCTTTTCTGGTCGTGAAATTGGGGATGTCACACAAAGCCTTTACAAAATCGACTTCCGGCCAACATACTCGAATCACAGAATGATCCCGAACAGGGCGCAAAGCTTCTTGAAGTATTTATTCATCTCGTTGGCCGCTTCTTCTTTGGGTTTTTAGGTTGTTGTACAACCCGTTTATTTTTTAAATGCCCTTCGCTATTTCTCGAAACTTCGAATTCACTTGATGTTTTGTACGGTACTCGTCACCTTTTCCTATCTCCCCTTGAAACCTCGCTAAAATGCGAAGCCAAAAATGATCCCCCGGTTGTGCATTTCCCGTCCTCAAATCCTCTGAAATGTCAACCCAAGCTTTTACGACAACTAGCTCTTCATGTGGAAGCCATGGTATCGGCTTTGTCTACCCGGTTGTGCGACACCCTCACACGCTTGTTGTTTTCCTTTGCGGCGTTGTGGTGGTGGTGTGGGTTGAGTTTCCCGAACAATCTCTTCATCCAAGTCATCCAACTCATCGATGAGTTGGTATTGGGTTTGGGTTTGGGTTTGAAAGAGTGTGATTTGAGTTTGAGGTTGATTTGGCGAATGTTGATCGGGAAAAACAACAAAGTTTGAGAGCATTTGAGGAGTAACATTTGGAACTTGGACGGGTGAAATTGCCTAACATTTTGGTATTGTAATTGTAGTGGAGATTGAATGAGAGCATCGAGCTGGGGACGATAAACTCCTTGTGATGAATCGTTAGCGAAAATGTTTCGAGTAGGGGTGCTTGAACTCAAAACATTGGTTTTTTTTTCCTTCTATCGGAGATTGGGGTTTGATTGTCGGGATTCGTTTTTTTGAAGAGAGTAGAGAGAAATTGATAGAAGAAGGTGTGGGTTTGAAGATTAAAGGGTATGGATATATATAGATGTTGTAGATGGTAAAAAATATAAATATTTAAATTAGGCTTGTAGCCGTTGAAACAAAATATATATATATATATATATATATATATATATATATATATATATATATATATATATCATTTTCTACCGTTTTTTAACGGTTATTTGAACAACAATAAAAAAAATCGGTGGACCAACAGGAGGAAGAGAGAGACAGCAGCACCCCTCCCCCCACCTATTTCCCGCATCCGGCTTCCCTCACTGGCGGTACGGTGTTCCGGTCCGCTTACACTCTGTCCGGTCCTAGAATACTTAGTTGCTTGAAAGTTGGGATTTCTAGATTTATTTGGACCCACTGATTTGACTTTCGAGTCTGTATAATCAATACACCTTTGTAGCTATTGAACTTTTTGTTGCATTTTAATGTTTTATGATTTTAAATCAAGTCATTGGGCTCCCAGATTCAGTCCACACTTCTGGCCTTTTGTTTTACAAGTTCTCTTTTTTTTTTTCTTTCTTTTTTTTAAAAAAATAATAATAATAAAAGCAAATCGACTAAAAGACAATGTTTTAATAGTTGTTTATATCCACTAAACTTTCACTTTATTAACGTGACATTAGATGTAATTTGATTTTAATTTCTTAATTGTTAATAAACATTAAATGCAACTTTGATTGTAATGTCTTTGCATTTTATAAAACTGTTTATGTTAAACCAAAAAAACACAATTGACATTAGATATGTTTCGAGTTGGTAACAGGCCCGTCCCAGAGGGTGGGCAATAGGGATATATATATATATATATATATATATATATATATATATATATATATATAAAGTTGTTACAATAAATTTTCTTTAAATTATTGAATTATTATAAAAAACTTGATGAAATTTGTGTATTTTAAGGGTCTTTTTTCTCCTCTTACCCGGAGCCCAAAATATGTGTGGAACGGCCATAGTTGGTAACATAAACAAAATACGTTGACATTTGATATATATAAAAAAAAACGAAGTTATTGGCATATGTATGTTAGTTTTGTTGCAAACCAAATACAATATTGATTATTTATTAAAAATGTAAAGAGATACTGTAGATTAAAAATATGTATATAACATTTTAAGTAAACAAGGGCATTTGGTCTAGTGGTATGATTCTCGCTTAGGGTAGTTCAATTCTCGGAATGCCCCATTTATTTTATTTTATTTTATTTTTGGTTAGTGAACGAACTACCATATTCAAATACCTTGAGGTGCCAAAATGTAAATTCTGCAAACAATAGGGAGCCAACAAATACCTGTCGACATTCTTGAAGTTGCAAGTTAAGGACTTTTCAACCCATTTTCGATTCTTTTTTATTTATTTTTTTTATTTTTTTTTTTTTTTTTTTTGAAAACGAAGTTGTTGATTACTGGAATGTTTTTAATATAAAACCCCATCATTATATCTTATTTTCTTCATAATGATATAAGATCATGGGTTAAAAACGTAACATCATGTCTAAAACATAAATCATCGTTGTATCGAATACTTTTGACATGTCTATTTATATAAATAGGGGAGGGACATTATGAGTAGTAAAGGTGAAGCAATAATAAGTGGAGTGGGCCTTCAAACATGGGACGACACAATAAAACAAAACCACCTTAATTTAAGATTGTGATTTGCGAGTGGAAGGAAGAACGGAAGATCCAAGAATTGAGATGCATCCGACATCAAGGTCCCGGACCTCTTTATCTCTCGTAGGTTTAATGATTCACTTTACATTTAAACTAAAATATTTTGATTTTGTTACTTAAATTATACAAAGAAATGATGTGGTGATTGAGATGATTATGGTTTTGGTCGAGCTATGTTGGTTTTCAAAATCACTAGGTTTGTGATATGCTTTATATTAAGTCTAGTTAGGTCATATTCAAACTCTTTGAAATTAGAATTATGTCTCTGATTCAGTTCTTTAGTCTTTGATATGCTTACTTGCTTAATATTGGATCTGATAAGATGTTGGGTCCGAATTAATCAAATATGACCCAGTCAACAATTATTGAACAATTTTTTAAAAATTGATAACAGAGAAATACATAAACACACGAGTAAGAATCTATGAATAAGTCAAAACATAATAGAATAGAAAAAAGTACAAATAAGAGCTCTATGTATCTTGATTAATTGAGAATTCAATTAATAAACACTTTTATTTCTCTCTCTTCTTGTTGATTTACAACAAAAATATAATTGCATTATAGTATAGTAATAGTTACAATCTTAATATTGATTCAATACATATTTTTGTGATGATAGATTTTAAAAAGGTTGTTATCTAAAGTTGGTTGTTGCTGCCGTTGATCCCCTAGGTATCCCCTTCATCGGTTACAAGTTTACTTCTTTAAGTCATTTGATATTATACAACATGTGTTTTGGCGCTGTTTTGAATTATAATGTATTTTATCCTTTGTATTTTTGTATTTGTATTTTTATTTTCTATAATTGTCCCAGCTCTCAACTAGATTTTTTAGTATTTATAAATATCCAGCCGTTAAAAAAAAAGTTGGAACAATTCAAACCTTTTGAAGGAAAAGAACATGGGTTGATGGAATAAAGCATGTGCAACTTCCTACCTTGATTGTTTGAAATTGATGGTTACGGAGAACAAAGGAACCATTAATTATCGAGAAAACTATATTTTTTGTTCGCAAATATCAATTTAATAATTTTATCATGTTATTATTTATTTATCATTTATCATCCCTTAATATTATAGGAGAGAATAATTTTTATATTTTTATTAACCACTTAAATATTGGTTGTCAATTAATTATAGCTTTTGTATGTTTAATTTTTCTCATTATATCAAAATTTATTTATTTTTTAATTATATTTAAGGTTTAATTATTTATTATTTCTTTAGTAAATTATTAACTCTATTAAATATATAACAACATTTTGTTTATAAAACTTATAATGAATACATAATAATTTCAATGTTCTTCTTATATTTATGACAATAATATAATACTTTTTTTCATATATATATATATATATATATATATATATATATATATATATATATATATATATATATATATATATATATATATATATATATATATATATATATATATATATATATATATATATATATATATATAAAAGAATACATAATAATTTCAATGTTCTTTTTTTTTGACAATAATATAATACTTTTGTTTCATATATATATATATATATATATATATATATATATATATATATATATATATATATATATATATCAATCTAATGACGTAGTTATATTTGTATATTTTTTTTTGTGTCATTCAATATCTATAAATGGTATTGGTTACGAT
The DNA here is from genome assembly GCF_052849685.1 of Lactuca virosa. Lineage (NCBI taxonomy): Eukaryota > Viridiplantae > Streptophyta > Magnoliopsida > Asterales > Asteraceae > Lactuca > Lactuca virosa. The sequence continues at coordinate 27,602,531 of NC_136433.1, forward strand.
GTGTTTAAAACAACAAATTAAAAGAAGAAATATTATTGAATATTTTAGATAGATACGAATAAAACTAGTCATATTTGATTATTTGTTAAGAAAAAAATATTGGACTTCCACCACACGAACACCTCATTCATAATCATAAGGTCATATAAAAATTTTGTTCCTAAAGGTAAATTATTTCATACGAACCAACCCATCAGCTACAAAGCTCAACCACCGATTAACTAAAATTTTATCAACAAATTTATATTGTCAACGTATTAAATTAATAGGACGAAAGTTTTTCACAAATTTAACATCATACACCCTAGGATGAGGGGCAATAAAAGAGAGGCTGCACCCCCTAGGAAACTTACTAGACTTAAAGAATTCCAACATTGCTTTAGGCCTTTAACCACATTATCTTCCCCATAGATACCAAAAGTTCCTATGAATCCTAAATCGAGCTTATTTTGATGTGGGGTTTTATGAGACCTACAATCCCATGTAGTTCTTATTATTTCTTCATGTGTAACATCGCCTTCTATTTCCAAAGATTGCTTGGGAGACAAACAATTCAGAAAGTCCTACATGAAAGCTTTTTGGCCTGCAATTCATAAAATCCTTGTAGGTACACATTCACTGGCCGAAGACGCGATCGATTTGGAGAACCGGTCAACGAAGTGAGTAAAAAACTTTCGTTTTACTCTGTTATGCAGATACACCCATCCACCTTCAGAAAAATACCAAGAACTAAAACGTTGTTTGCAATTTTGTTTAAGACGCCGTGGTTTTGTTTTTATTGATGATTGGATCACAAAAAATCAACAATAAATATATTCAATTTTTTTTGAACGACTATTCTAATCTATTTCTAAACTACTTCTTGATTTTATCTATGTCCGTTGAGTTATAAGCCATTTGGTAATAATATATTCAAATAACTTGAGTTGTATTTAACATCATAAATAAAACTTATCTCATTTAATGACATATATGTTTCAATTACTTTTCTTATGTCATGTCTCCATTCCTATGTACTTTGGTGTCAACTGTCATTTATTTTAGTACATTGGTATTAAATGACCCAAATAATAATCTGTAGCTAGACCATTAATTTTATTAAAGTTTAAGTAGGTATTTTGTAATTAATCTTTGCCTGTATAATTGTTATTGTAATTGTCCATCAAAGCCCCTAAGTTGGAAAGTTTCATTTGATGCCACAACAACTTTATTTCTTTAATTTATCATAAATCATGAAGTGTGGTCAAATTTGTATGGTTTTTTTTACATACCAATTAAGATAAATGAAACTATGGCATCGAAGTAAATTTAAAATAAAAAGAATTTTGGAATTCAAATATTAATGCTAATTGAAAATACTGCGAATTACTAAAATCTCGAAATAAAGTGGTATTTGGGATATTTGTACAAATGCCATAAATTGATATTTGAAACTAGACATCATGTTAGAGTCGTTATTTTATGTATCGTTTGCTTCAAGCATGTGTGTTTAGGAGTAAGGTAATATTCATCTTCGAAGATAACAGATATTTGACTACTTCATAAAGAAATTGGTTTACAAAGATGTTCAAGAGTGACGTTTACTTTTTTTTTTTTATATGTTGTTGTAAATTTAAAAAGTAACTTCAAAAAAATTAGTCACTTATTTAGATTCACATCTAAAAAAAATTTGTATACATGTATTAACTGCTTACGAACTTTCCTAGAGAATGTGAAAGATTCGTGACAGGTGTGTGAATAGTACGGGGTCGTGACAGATATTTACATAGCTCATAGATTATCTAAGATTAGGAGAAGGTTCGCATTTGGCAGGTTTGTAGTAAAAGTATAGGAAATTATCACTTATTCACGTCAGTAGCTTATTTTAATTGAGATGAAAGGAGGCTAAAAATAGATGATGGTGGAAGTTTGAACTATGAACCACAAATAACGAAAGAGAAGGTTCATAGGTAGCTAATGGGGTTGTTTCGAAAAAGGGCATGCATATAAGAAGATCATCATTGAAGGGAAAACTCCTTAGTTTTCATTCTTCATGTGTAATGGGCAAAGTTAGATGTATGCACCTTATTGATAACTTACACATGGTTTACAAAAAATAAGGTTTTGAGAATGTTGTGGTGAATTATATTAGAGGTTGGCGGGTGTTGGTGATTTCAGTGTTATCAACATATTTTAGTATAGTTATTATTAATATTGAGATAGACTGAGTTCTATTTACTCATCGAGACTAGAGGTGCGAGGTTCACACTTAGAGCGATAAATGTGAACTCGGGAATACAAGGGCAGTGCCCCTGGGTACATGGTTCCAAGGGGTAGTGCCCCTTGCGGGGTCCAATGGGCAGATACCCTGGCGGTGGTTCCATTGACTAGTCAGCGGACGAGGTCAATGGGAAGTGCCCCAAAACATTAACAAATCTCTATATCAGGAGAAAGTTCAGACATGCATTTTCCTACTAAAACAAGTCGTGACATCATTATGATGTAAGAATCGATTATGTCTAATAAACCCTTTTTAACCACCATATTTGGCACCAAAATAGATGTAACCACCCTTTAACCACTTTTCTTCCTTGTATAAGAACATAGTAAATGTTTTAGAAAAGGGTTGCATTTTCTATATTAAAAAATTGATCATCAGATTATCTCTATCTCATCAAAACTCAAAACAACAAGGTACTTTTCTGTGTTTCTTGTTTAGAAGTGGCCTAACTTCTAAATTGCCAGTCTTGGATTATTCCAATTCTGATTTCGTGATACCCCAGGCTATAGGGTCAAAATCATAGATTTTGGAAAGTGATTGCAATGACGATTCTAGAATTATCCAAGTATATATTGATATTCTTAGACCCAAAATCTAGCATTCAAAATATGTGATTTGTGAAGAATATCAACGGAAAAATTTGTCCGGGACATGAGTTCCAAATTTGGTAATTTGGATAAGTTTGAGGGCAATGATTTTCGTCGTTTGGAAAAAGAAGATGCATTTCCTTTTCACTATATTGAAAGTTGTTCATGTTTTAAGCATTCCTGCACCAAAACCAATGGAGGATGAAACTATCGAATATACTATAAGAATATGCAAGTAGGACGCTAATGATTATATATATTGTGGGCACATCTTGAATGGTAGGTCTGACTCTCCCTTTGATCTCAATCAAAATCACGAATCAACAAAATATATTTGGGATGCACTTGAATCTAAATACATGGCAAATGATGCTTCTATTAAGAACTTCCGTGTAAGTAATTTCAATAATTACAAAATGATGGATTCAAGGCCTATCATGGGACAATATAATGAACTCATGAGGATTTTAGGACAATTTGAACAATACAAGATGCAAATGGATGAATCTATTTCTTTCTCAAGTGTTATTAACAAACTGCTCCTATCTTAGAAGACTTTCAGCACACTATGAAAAAATAAAAGGAAGAGTTGTCTCTTGTACAACTAGTAGTCACTTGAGAATTAAAAAGGGTCTTCGGGCTCAAGAAAGTGGCAAAGGAAAAGAAATAGAAGTTCATGGATCTTTTGTGAACATGGTGGAAGACGATAAACATCAAAAAAATAACAAATAAAAAAGAAAGAAAAAAGATGACCATCATAAGGGTTCAAACAAGAAAGTGAAACTTGTGTGTTAGAATTGCAACAAACCTAGTCACATGATACAAGATAGTCATTTGAGGAAGAATAAGAATGGTGCAAGCACATATGGGCAGGGATCTCAGGATCAAGGTCCAAAACCATAAGGTCAAAATTTTATTTCTGAAAATACTACTGCTGTTATATATCATGTGACACTTATTATTGAATCATTTTATGTTCGAGATGATGATCATGCATGGTGGATAGACTCTAGGGCGACGAGTCATGTATGTAAAAAATAGTCTTGGTTCAAGGATTATGAAGTAGTAGATGATGGATCAGTGTTGTATATAGGAGACCATAATAAAACGCTTGTTGTTGGTCGTGGTTATGTGTCTTTATGCTTTAGTTCTATAAAAAGTCTTCTTCTTAAGAATGTTATACATGTTCCTAAGATTAGGTAAAACTTGGTTTCTGTGGTGTAATTGTTAAGTGTGGTTATAAACAAGTCTATGAATCTGATAAGTATATCTTATCAAAATGTGGTACATTTTTTCGGTATGGATATTATTGTAATGGCATGTTTTGATTAAATGTAAATGATAAAGTTGTGAATTCTATATATGGCTTGTTCTAGTATCGATGATTCTACTTTATGGAATGCTCGTTTAGGACATGTTCATTATAAAAGAATGCTTGAAATGTCTAAAAATTGATTAATACCATTTTTTGATGTTAACATAGAGAAATGTAAGACCTACATGCTAATTAAGATCACTATACAACCTTTTACTAATGTTAACAGGAAGTATGTTATGCTTGAATTAATTCATAGTGATCTCTATGATTTGCATTCAACTCCTTCCTTAGATAACATGAAATGCATAGTTACTTTTATAGATGACTATTCTCATTTTTGCTATGTATACTTGTTGCATTATATGGATGAAGCCATTGATAAATTTAAAATTTATAGAAATGAAGTTGAATTGCAACAAAAAGATTTAATCAAAATACTTTGCACTGATCGAGATGATGAGTATTATGATCATAGTTATTTCCAATCTGTTGGAATCATACATGAAATAACAGCTCCATATACTCTTCAAAAAAAAATAGGATTTATCAATGGAAAAATAGAGTTCTAAAAGAAATGGTGAAGTTTATGTTGTCATATTCAGGTTTGAGTAATGGATTCCGGGGAGAATCTGTGTTAACCGCTTGTTATCTTTTTAATAGAGTTCCAAACAAAAGGAACAATACAACTCCCTATGAACTTTAGTGCAAAAGGAAACCAAACTAAGGATATCTTAAATTTTGGGTTGACGGGAAAATATAAGACTGACTGAAACAAAGATGAAGACTTTAGTTGAAAGGGTTATTTATTTTATCTTCATTGGATATGTTGATCATTCCAAGGCTTATAGGTTTTATGTTATAAAACCTAATGCTTTTGTTTTATTTAACACTATTATAGAATCAAGAGATGTAATATTTGATGAAAATCATTTTTCATCCATACTTAGACCAAAGGATATGGTTCCTTTGGTTAGATCTAGTCAGGGCTTGTTTTTATGCTTTTTATGGTCCTTTAGTCCATGCTTGAGAGTATGAGCTACTCCAGAAGCTGAGGATGGTAGATTTTGGCATTTTTGAGGTCCCTTGTTCATAAAAATGCAATCTTGATAAATCATTTTGGCCCATGCATGAGTTAGAGTTACTCTTATGGTTCTTTTTGAGTTTTGGGCCCCATTAAGTCATGAAAGTGTGCAAAGTTGCCAACTTTACGTGTTAAGACACCATTTAGGATCAGATCTGAGAGTTTGCCTTAGTGGTTTAATCAATTAAGTGCTTAATGGGATAGGTTGGTCGTCGGTGGAGTACGCAGGGCGTACCCAGCTCGTACGATGTGCGTACTGGCCCTGGAGGGAGTACTTTGAGCATAAGTCTAAGTACGCCGAGCGTACTCAGCAGTTTGACTTTTTGTTGACTTTCACGTTATCGGCCATATTTGGACTTTTAGGGTTTGGGCCTTGTTGGGCCAATAGTATTTTGACCTTGGGGCATTATAAGGCTTTAGGCCTTCTTGGATTAGGCCCATGATGGGTTTTGGGCCCAATTAGGAAGTTAGGCCACATTGGGCTTTTTGGTGCTATTGGATTGGGCCTTGAATTTTTGGCCAAGTGAGGAAAGGGTAAAATGGACTTTTACCCTGAGTGTTGGACAAACAGACTAGGATTCCAGTTATGGGATGTAGACCAATTATTAATTGGGTATTATTTGATGATACTAGCGTGGGGATTTTCCGGATCAGCAGTCTGAGCTTTTATTTGAGATATTCAGCAGCTTGAGGTGAGTTTCCTCACTTTGCTTGACAGGTCGAAGGCACCAATGTTGTCCCATGATTTGTTATGGATAGGATGCTAGTTGTCTGCGTGACTCTTGCATATGTTGCATGTGATATGTATACCGGACGAGGCCCGATGCCAGGCGGGACCTGATGAATGTATTGTATGCTATTTGTCTTAGTGATTATTGCATGTATTTATGTGTCTATATGTTCATCGACAAGGTTAGAGTTCGACAGAAGCTTTTGAGAGCTACGATTGCTGATCGGTTCCTGAAGTCATACGCAATAATAGTTTTAGACTTATCCAAGTGGGATACTGTTGGATTAATGTCTAAGTCCATAACTATAATTGGTAAGACTTGACCCGACCCGGCATGGTCCATTTGGGTTGCATGGCATCATGCATTTGGATAGACTATAATGAGAGAAATAACACTTAAGGTTGGTTAATATATTATAAGTTCTAATATATTAATAAGGTTATTTAATTAGTATTGATCAAGAATTAATTTGGAATTAATTAAGTGATCAAAAGGAGACTAATTAAATATATGGGTTGATTATGTAAATCATTCATTCTTATATATGTGGGCTTGTGATCCAAGATTCCTTATGTTGGACTAAGTCCATGGGGCGACCCATGGATACTCCATGGAGGTTAAAATCCATGGAGCATAAGGAATGGGTAAAGTTATGAGTTACATGGTGTAACCCTAATAGCCACCATATAAAAGAATCCCATGGCTCAAGAAATCGTGCACTAATGTGTGAGTGTGAGGGCTAGACGATTTCAAGGAGTGTTCAAGTTTCTCTCAAGTTATTCCAAGTGTATTTGGTGTTGTGTGAACCATTTGAGGTGTCACACTTGGGGCACTAGGCACTCAAGCTTCATGAAGACATTCTACATCAAAGAGGTATGTATTCTATCTTGTTATATTTATTATTTTGTATGCTAGATTAGGATAATACCTTGGATGTTCATAATTGTATGTATAATAGAGAAAACATAGATCCAAGGTATTTAGGGTTGCATGTACACTTAGGAGTGTTAGAATGCTCAAAAACCCAACAGTGGTATCAGAGCCTAGGCTTGTTTTCTTGTTATACTTGCAAAAGTAGCTGAAAAATCGAGTTGGATGCATATATTCGATTGTTTTGGCTGGAATTGGACTAGGAACATTACCCTAAGATGTTTTTGGACTTATAAACTTGTTTTTGATGTGGTAATGTTCATGCTAATCCAATTTCTAAGATAATTGTCATAATTTCAAGATTTGTATTAGTTTGTATGTTCATGCTAATTTCTTGAAGATTGATGATTTGAATTATCTTGTTCTTATGAGGTTCTTAGATTAATAGAAAAGTTGTGTGAAATAGTTGTTTTCAATCCATTTTAATCTAAGAGTTGATTCCAAAGTGTGTTTTTGTAACTTGTCCTCAAGTTATATGAAAAGTCACATTTAAGAATCATAAAACTCATAAAAGTTGGCAAAGGTTACAAAATGAAGAGTCTAGTTCTAATTAAATGGTTTTATGACTCCATAACTTGTCCTCAAGTTATGGAGGTTCAAGAGTCTCTTCATTAAATTAAAAAAAAAGTGTAACCTTAATTAGTTCCATAAGTTACAATAAAAACAAGTTATTTTTTTTATTAATTAGTTTAAAGTCTTCCATAACTTGTCCTCAAGTTATGGAACTTGAAGAGTTTTTTTTTTAATTAAAACTACTTTAAACTCATAAGTTATGGAATTAATTAGTTTTGAATAGTTTCAAAACTTGCCCTCAAGTTTTGGAATTTGAAAAGTTTTCACTTATGAATACTTTAATTCCAAGTTAGCCCTTAGAATTTTAAAAGTTAAAATTCAACCCTTATACTTTATAATATTATAAGTTAATAATATTTATATATATGTATAAGAGTAAAGTCAGTCTTACCGTTAGTAGGCCTCATTCACGAAGCCGGTCTATAAGGGGGGTATAAGGTTACTGCCTATAAAATGGCAGTTTAATGGGTGTCCACTCTCACCCACCGCTTCCTTGACTGGTGGAGGGTCGTTAGCCGAACGGGTAGGACAAGGACTATAATTCTCCTTTCATTAAAAGTATTAATGATAAATACTAAGTAACTAAACTCTTATTAATACCCAATCTTAGTTACTTAGGAAAATGTGAATTTGGTGCTAACCCATGAAATTACACTTTGCACTTTGCTTAAGTCGTTAGTGGAGCGTGTGTGGTTAACCGGCACACTAACATGGACTTAACAAGGTCGGCAAAGGGTAACTTAATATTTATCATAGTATCGGTGGAGCGTGTGTGGTTAACCGGCACACTGATTAAGGGGTAAATATTAAGGGTACCAAGTATATTTGCATGGTTATTTACACCTTGTTTTGTGATCCTCGGCATCCCAATCACAAAACCTGAAGGGCACACTCGAGATTGAAACATGCCTTTGAACAGTTCAATGAATCTCAAAGATCTAGGACTTTCAAATCCAATTAAAACCTAATAAATTATTTCGTTTTTCATGGTGGAAATTGGTGAATCGTCATTCACCTACCTTCAAATATTTTATAGCTTAGATTACGACATCCCTCTTCTAAGTTATAAAATAGTTTGTTGGGTCCTAGCCTTAATATTTCATATTGGGTGTCATATTAAGGACTTTAAATCAACTATCTTGAATATCTCCCAAAAAGATGTCTGGTCTAGACATTTATGATCTTCCCAAATCTCTTGAAACAAGCTTTCCTAAATGAAGATGATGTCCCATGGATATCATACTTCTTTCACCTCCTCCAATTATTCTCCCTAACCCACAAGTTCCTAAAAAGTTTAAGGTCACTCAAGCCCTATTGGCAAGGCAAGGTCTAGGTGTGATCACATCTTGGAGATGTAGTCACATATTGACAAGCCGGGAGAGTTGGGTGTCAAAGTCTTGAGAAAGTTGGTGGCTCAACTACTTTCTAAGTCACATAGTGAGTTCTTTTGGGAATCCTATGAAACAGACTAAGACAAGACCCTTAATGATCTTATCTATTTGCTAAGATCAACTTCCTAAAACGCTATGGACATTGACAATGATGACATTGGATATCCAGTAAAGCTCTCTCTTCCCAATGGAAAGGGATCGGCCATAGTCAACTCGGTTGACCCAATGGTAAAGAGAGAGGCGAAGTCTGAGATAGTCCCATTATCAAGGGTCCATAGGTAACTATTGCCAAAGGAAGGGGAATTGGTTACGAAGCTGCCAAATTTACCTAAGGATGTTAAAGTCAATAAGTTTGGCTCTACTTCAGGTAAAGTCCATTGTCTAACTCTATTAAGTACATGCTGATTCTGATCGCGAAGATAGATTTCAATCGCATGGTTCGGTGATCAAAATTTTGGGCTATTACTTAAGAGTTATGATATTTATATTGCTTAGAAATAGATAACAACAAGGTTTTCATATGGATTGTAAGGATAAGTTTTTCCGCAAAGTTTTAAAATAAAAGAAAAAGGTTTTGATTTTATTTATTGTAAGTATCCTTACAATGGCATTTGTGAAAAGTTGTTGCTTATAAGATTCCATTGATAACAATATTGGAAAAATGGATTTGATTCTTTCGGTTGTGGTAGTGTCTAATATTACCAAATAAGGAAAGATTCTCATCACCCAAGGTTCAATTGGACCGAAACTTGGAATCATGCAAGTTGTATAGTATGATGAATGAGAACTTTCAGCTTGGAAAATTAAGACTAATTCCTTTAATGAATAAGGAAAGGACTAAGGGATCGAGTACACATTCTTGTGCACTGGTCAAGTCCACCACAAAAGATCAAGAAGACTATTCGTCATGATTTACTTAAGTTCAGTAAATATGGTTATACTTATAAGTTTAAGTATAAGTCTGTAGCATTGGAGAAGTTTCAATGTGAGACAGAACGAATAAGAAGAATCAAAGTATGGCAGAAAGATAAAAGTTTCTCAAATCTGAAAAGATGGGAGAGTACTTTAGTATCATGTTTATGATCATCTTAATGATTAAGATACCATATCACAATTGGTCCTCTAAAGTCAGCTTAGTGCATTCTTATGACTAAGAAGAGGAGTCATGAATTGTTGAAATGGTTAAATCAAAAAGATGAGTCATACTTCGTTCCAAAACAATTCTTAGAGTCATACTCCAAGATTGTAACTTGAGTGACATATCTTAAAGAGGGTTTGTTAACACTAGTCAAATGTAAGAGTAAAAGGTTATCTACTCTTGTACATTTGAAATTGGTAAGTTGTGATGTTTTGGATAAAACAGAGACCAACTTAGGCCAATTGTGTAAAGTGTTAGTCTTGATAAAGAATCCGCACTATCTCTTGAATATTTGACAAGGGAGTCTTATATGTTAAGAGGACAGTGGGAGTCTTATAGCTCTTGAAAGTTTCAAGACTTAATCAAGAATAAAACCTAAAGTCCTTCACTAGCACACGACTTGAGGTTTATAACCTATCGTGTTGAAATTTTTGTGCCTATTCAAGTTGGCTTTGCATAGGAGTTCTGAGAGTTCTCATTTGGTTGCACAACTACTTGGAAGCAATGGCAGGCACCTGAGCTGCCAAATGGCAAGAATTTAAGATTGCACAAGTTTAATCAATATGAGTTTGGATTTGTCACTAACCTTGTCTTGTGATTATGGTTTTGACAAATTCACATGGATAAGAACACATACACTATTAAATCTAAGTGTCATAAGGTTTCTCTCCGATTCATGAGAATGATGGTGAGGAAACACTTTTACTAAGTAGATTTTAGCTAGATAGCAATTGTGATATTTGCATTCTCAAAGTCGTTAGTGGAGCGTGTGTGGTTTACCGGCACACTAACATGGACTTGTGAGAAGTGGCAAAGGTCTAAACAATTGAGACTATGATTACGACATCCCTTTTCATAGTTCTAAAATTGTTTAGACACACATGTGAGCTATCTAAGAGAGGTGTATGATTTTGATAAAGTTTTATCAAAACAATCTAGTATCAGAAATCTGAACTTTGGTAAGAAAGTCAGCTGATTTCTGAGTACATTTCAAAGCTAGTGGGAGCATAAGTGTTATGCTAATAATCATCATGTTAGTGGGAGCATGATAATTATGACAAAGGTTGCAAGTTAGCAAGGTTAATTATAGAAAACAAAAGTTTCAATTCGTGAGGTTGCAGGGGTTGAAAAAGTTGTTTTGCTATAATTAAGGGAGAGGAAATTATACTTCATTTCAATTCTAAAAGCTTAGATTGAGATTTTAATCGTATTTAATCAAGGATATATATATGAATTTCATGTTGGAATGGCTCAACATAAGGAAATTCTATATATGGGTCCATTATTTGCGTTCTAAAATTCGATTATGATTACGGCATCCCTTTTCATAATCTGAATTTTGAGAACTTGGCAAATTGAAATGGAAATATTATAGCAAAAGACTGGTTTAGTCTTTATGTGAGACATCATGAATCGTGTCCCATATGCTTCGGATATAGGATCGATTACATGTGCTATATTCATCCTTTCTAAAAATTTCCAAATGCCTGGGGCATTATGAAGGGAAAAGGTCTAGAATTGGATATGACTAAAATGATTAAGCAATTGTCGAGGACAATCTAAGGTTTACCAAAGATTGGTTGCTCAAGGACAGTTGGAAGTATAATGTTAATTCTGGAAGGACCATATTGACATAATCTGTAAGGAGGCAACTCTTGTTCAGAAGTGATAGTCAAAATGGAATATGGAAATGTTTCAAAGTTAGAAATTATTCAATCTGTGTAAGATTAGGAAACTTAATGAAATAAGGATGTTTCCAAGGAGCTGATCTCCTTTGGAATGCTCTGTAATGATTGTTGTCAAGTCTTTCTGACTTCGTGCATAATCATTAAGAGGATCAATGCATATAAGTTTAGAATCTAACAGATTTCAGTAAATGGCATGAATTTGGAATTCTTGCATTTGCAGTAAGGATTTGGGACTGTGAAAAGAGGATCATTGGAGTGATGTTCAATTGATCTATTTTACAAAGTAAAGATCATAGACAAACATAGTATGCATACTTGGTGTATGGCATGACTAGTGTTTAGAAAACATAGTGTACATGCTTGGAGCATGGGACAACTATTGTTTTAAATTCAAGTATAAAGTTGATAAAACCGAAACAATGAATAATGAGTAATCAGTATGGTGATAAATAAAAGTGTTTATTTATATTCATAGGGTTTGATACCATATTTGATTCATTTATTCTTGTGTTTCACTTTGCATGTTTTGACTTCCAGAATAATTAAGTCGCTCTTCCTGAATGATTAAGTTATTCAAACCATCCACAGTCGGTCATATGTTGGAAGTAGATATGAATCAAGACTGTCATGGGTTGGTTTGTAGAGGTCCAAGTTGGTGGACAAAGTGGTGCTACAACACTCATGAGTGCTCATAAGTTCTGAGTATTGGATTCAACCCGCGCTCATTTGAATCACTTCATGGATTTTATCACGAGTGATCATGAGACGATAATATCTTATATTATTCAAACCTAGAGATATGAGTTGTTACTATGAGTTGGTTATACATTGATTGCACGAAAACGCATTGGTAACTCGATGTTATAAAACGTGCATTTGTGTATGATTCAACAAGTAGTAGAACAAGCCATATGAGTCGAAGTTTATCCATTCCTTTTACCTTCGGGATAAAAGCGATATCTGTGGGCCCCTCGATGATTTAAAGATGATACATGTGAGTGCTTGGCCAAGCCAGGACTGATTTGATTTGTTCAATTAGTCAGTCATCATGAATCGGAAATCGGGAAACAACAAATGAACAGAGAGAATGATTGATAATCCATGTCTCAGTCCATATGATATCTAGAATGGAGGAATATAAGATCCCTTATCTAATGGACAAGTCATTGACACAGGTCAAAGTTCATCGACAAGGTTAGAGTTTGACAGAAGCTTTTGAGAGCTACGATTGCTGATCGGTTCCTGAAGTCATAAGCAATAATAGTTTTAGACTTATCCAAGTGGGAGACTGTTGGATTAATGTCTAAGTCCATAACTATAATTGGTAAGACTTGACCCGACCCGGCATGGTCCATTTGGGTTGCATGGCATCATGCATTTGGATAGACTATAATGAGAGAAATAACACTTAAGGTTGGTTAATATATTATAAGTTCTAATATATTAATAAGGTTATTTAATTAGTATTGATCAAGAATTAATTTGGAATTAATTAAGTGATCAAAAGGAGACTAATTAAATATATGGGTTGATTGTGTAAATCATTCATTCTTATATATGTGGGCTTGTGATCCAAGATTCCTTATGTTGGACTAAGTCCATGGGGCGACCCATGGATACTCCATGGAGGTACATGGTGTAACCCTAATAGCCACCATATAAAAGAATCCCATGGCTCAAGAAATCGTGCACTAATGTGTGAGTGTGAGGGCTAGACGATTTCAAGGAGTGTTCAAGTTTCTCTCAAGTTATTCCAAGTGTATTTGGTGTTGTGTGAACCATTTGAGGTGTCACACTTGGGGCACTAGGCACTCAAGCTTCATGAAGACATTCTACATCAAAGAGGTATGTATTCTATCTTGTTATATTTATTATTTTGTATGCTAGATTAGGATAATACCTTGGATGTTCATAATTGTATGTATAATAGAGAAAACATAGATCCAAGGTATTTAGGGTTGCATGTACACTTAGGAGTGTTAGAATGCTCAAAAACCCAACACAAGCCAGACCCTTCCCTTTAGTACCGGAAGTACCTGAAACCACAATACAAACTGTAAGCAAAAGCTTAGTAAGTTCCCAAAATACCACATAACATATTATCACAAATTACCATGCAACATACATATAATTTCCTAGGGCTACCCCCGTGGTGTTTTCCCTGGAATGCCATGGGCTACCCCCATGGTCTGATATCCAAGTGTCATGGGCTACCCCCATGGTCTTCCATGTCATGGGCTACCCCCATGGTCTTCCATGCAAGTGTCATGGGCTACCCCCGGGGTCTTCAGACAAAAAACACATAGACAACTAGCATACCATATGTCAAGTAATGGGCCAGAATTGCTGCCTTCGACCCATTCATATAGTGAGAAGACTCACCTCGATCTACTGATAAATAATAACTGATCGGCTATCGCTCCGGCAATCTCACACTAACTGAACACAAATTACACTAATCAAAATTAGGTCAAAAACCCAAATTATTGGTCCAAATTCCCTAAGTCCAAACTCCAAAAATAAGGCCCAAAAGCCTTTCTCCTTTAATGGGCCTAAACATATCCGACCCATTCATAACAACGGCTCTATGGCCCACAAGGCCCACAAAAGAAGACTGGGCCCACCTATCCTAAATAGGTCAAGGCCCAGAGCTAGCTAAGGCCCAATACGATATTCTGGTGGCCCAACGTGCAACCTTAAACTCCTATGGTCCAAAACGAGGCCTAATACCGACGGCCCAAACACCGCTACCCACTACCGAGTACGTGGGGCGTACTCACCTTGTACGCTAAACGTACACGCTTAAGGGCCTGTACGCCCAGCGTGCTCCTCGGATTTGCCAACTTTGCATTTTAGCTCTTAATTGGTTAAGACATTAGCCCCACGACTCAGATCTGATCTCCTTGAAATGGTTTATCATGTAAAGTTGCCAACTTTACGTGCATGCAAGGCTTAATGAGGTCCTAAAGCTCAAAAGAGCTTAATAAATGACTTAATACTTGCATGGAGGTCACAAACACCATAAAGTTTGTACCTTTAAGCTTAAGGAGTCCACTAAATATCCAGATCTACAAGATTGGCATCTCAAATGGTCTTAACTCTTCAAGACCAACCAAAAGGGACCAAAAAGGACCAAAACAAGCTTAAGAAGATATTTAAGAAATAGATAAGCAAGGTATGAAATTTATACCTCCAAAAGCTCCCTAAGATGATGTGGATGATGGATCTAGAAGCTCAACCACGTCCAAGGCTTACACCACAAGTTCTTCTTCTCGCAAACACACCAAAAATGGCCCCTTTTTGTTAGTTCAAGCACAAAATCACCTCTAATGGCAACTTAGGGTTTTTAGGGGCGTTTAAAGGTGATGAGGCTGGTAAAGGTGAGGGTCCAATGGACATAAATGATTTTAAATAGGGGACAAGTCCGAAGATTAGGGTTTTAGTCTCAGGCCACGTATGCCCCGCGTACATGCTCGTACGCCCTACGTATGAGGCTCAGCTGCCCGATCAAACGCGCCCATGTATGCTAAGCGTACATGCACGTACGCCCAGCGTACGAGGGGGTCTTCTTTGCCAACTTAATTTTCAAAAAAAAAACTTAAAAGGGGATATACCAGAATTCGGATGTTACAACATGCCTTAAAATTTCTTGGAATAAGATAAGACTATATGTCTCAGGATATTTGATATCGTCGTTAGAGAAATTTGTTAAAAGTTCAAAAAAAGGGACAAAAGAGTAAAAGTGTCCAAGTGGGTAAATAACCCCTAATTATGTATTATTGATTATTAGGGCAATTCCAATAGTGACAAATGACCATAATGATATGGTCATTGGGGAAATGGAAAAGTGACGAGATGAAATTTTAATGACATGGCCTGCAATGTGATTCCGAGGACGAAATCCTTTTATGAGGGTAGATAATTGTAACATCCTAAAAAATTTAAGACTAGGTTCTTAAATTAATAAAGAAAATAAATTAAAGATGAGTTGTATAGTTAAATCACCAAGGACTAATCATATCATTAGTTGGTATGAAGTTTAGAAATTCAGAAGTGAAAATAATAACATTTTAAAAGTTTCCAAAAGTGTAAAATTGGAAAACTAAGTTAACCAAAGGGTTGAATTACTTAGTGGAAAGGACTACCAAAATTATAAAATGGATGTGGGAGGACTTCTTATGTCAAAATTTAAGTTAAAAGCACAAAATAGGAGTTATGGTGTAAATTAACAAAAAAGGGTAAACTTGGGGGACCAAATGGTAAATTTTTGGAAAATAAGATGCATCTATTCTTCCCTTATGGAAGAAGAATGAGTTTGAACTCCAAACCCCCCCCCCCCCCATCTAATTCCAATTCTTCATCCATTCTCCATCTATGTTTGATTCAAGAGGTGATTTGAGCATCCAAGCAAAGGAAAGAGGAATCAAAAGCTTGCTACGTATAATCTCTTATCTTCTACCTCTAAATTTCAAATTTAAGGTTCGGGGAAAACCCTAATTTCTAAATTAGTTTGATTCCTTGATTAGGGTTTTGGTTTCTAACATCACTTGAGTTGTTTTGATGATCTCAACCTCAATCCAATCATCTCATTGATGGATTTGAGGATTTGGGTGAAAACCCTCATGAACCCTAGAAAAACCAAATTTGGGACATTAATATTGATGATGAAATGAGAGTGTATTCTATGAACTATATGATATTTGATAGCAACCAAATCCAATTATAATGCTCAACCTCATCCATGATGGTAAAATCAAGTATAAACTTGGATTTGAGTTGGTTTTAGGGGAAATTGTCTTGAGAACAATGAATTCCATTATATTTGAAGCATTTAATGAGTAAAGGAAGTTCATAGTCATGAATTGATACTTTTTGAATGATTTGGATACAAAAACATGAAGGCTTTAATGATATTTAAATGGATGTATGGAATATTTTGCCATAAGGGCAACTATGGAAATCTATGGATAATTACATGATGATTAACTTATTAGAAGTGAATGGCATTCATGAACATGACTTGACATTCTATAGATGATATTGGAACATAAACATGAAGGAATTGTAATGAAGTTCTAGCTCTAGTGATTGTTTTGGCCTAAAGGGAAATTTAGGAAACATGGAATGGAATTGAGGATTCCAAAGTTATATTAGACATTTACAACGAGTTTACTTATGCTTTCACGTACTTAACAACTTTCCAATGATTGTACAACGAGTTAGGTTCAAAATTTATAAGCTTTGGAATGTCCAATTCCATTGTATCCTAACTAAACCTTCTTTTGGAAAAGATGAGAAACATTATGTCTTTAAGGAGTTCAATGAGCACTTAATGAATTAAGTGGGGTGTTTTTGGATGATAAAACACCTTCTAATCATGTGTGAGAGCCTATATAAATGGTACAAAGTGAATTGGAAAAGGATCTTTAAGAACTATGCAAAGTAAAGTGTTATTTTGAGAAAAATCAAGTTTTGTGTGTGTGTGCAGACATGAAAACACGGCCCATGGAAATTCATGCCTTAATTTCCATGGCCCGTGGAAGTCTCTGTTAGAGGTTTTCTTGTTTTCTTCATAACATTTGTATACAGACTCGGATTTGCGCATAGTTTTCGCCTATGTTCATAATTTTTAATGAGGAATAGTACAAAGCAATAAAATTTAGTAATGGAACCTTTGAGGGGTATTTTGGTCATTTTTATTACTTAAGTCCATATTGTATAGTTAGTGTTTGAAGAGTATTACTCTAAGGAAAGGAACTAGAAGAGGACTAGTTAACCTTCTTGTGATTAAGATGATTATGCGCTGGCATTTTTCCACTTTCGGGTACATGGAAAATGATTTTATGATATTGAAATACTAATGCATTGGTATATGAAACGTTTTGAAATGAAAGTGTTAAATTCTTTTGGAAAGAAAGTTTTGAAATAATGCCTTCAAGGAAAGAATGTTTTTGAAAGAAAAGAATGTTTTGAAAGAGTAAATGTTTTGATAATGTGTTTGAAATGTTTGAAATATATATGCTTTAGTTTTGAAATGAGTATTCTGATACTAACGTATGAAATGTGAAAGCATGGAAAGTAATGAAAAGAAATGGAAAGTAATGAAAGGAAATGAAAAGTAATGAAAATAATTGTAACACCCCGACTCCCAGGTATAAGTTTTACAAGTTTTATGTTCATTTTGGAGGATCAACTCGACGAGTTGGATGCCCTAACTCGTCGAGTAGGGACCGGTTTGACCGCGGGAATTAAGTAACCAACTTGACGAGTTGGAAGACCCAACTCGACGAGTTGGAGCTGGAATGAGAAAACCCTAATTTCAGGGTTTGCACCCTATTTAAAGGACCTCAAGTCCCTTCCTTCATCCCCCTTATCACTTGTTGCGGCCAAAAGGAAACCCTAATCGATCTAGACCCTATTTTTGAGTGTGTGAGGAGCTAAAGTGTGTTTTAGTGCTTTCATTAAGGGAACTCAAAGGTTTAGAAGCTTGGATTGAAGAAGAGGAAGTGGATCTGCCATCTACATCGTTTTGAGAGCTAGCCTCAGGTAAAAAGCTTGTACCTTAATCCTTTCATACTTAGATCTCTTCTTTGGACACTTAGGGTTTAAAGGAGCCACTTTGGGGTTGAGCTTGTCACAAAAACAAGGCTTCAGATCTGGACTTCTCCAGACCCCAAATGCATAAAGCTCTCAGCTTTAGTTCATATGGACATCTCATCTTGTCATAATTCTCATTGTAGACTTGGTATTGGTGATTCTAAGCCTGTAAGACCTTGCATGCACGTAAAGTTTGCAACTTTACGTGGAATCTATGCCTTAGGAAGCTAGATCTACAATTTGTAGCTTTGGGGTGGCTTAAAATCGTATGAATGGGAAATGGTCTGATGGGACTCGACGAGTTTCATGGTCAACTCGATGAGTCGGGTGAAGATTGCCTGAGGATGGTTTCTGCATGGACTCGGCGAGTCAGTGAGACGACTCGACGAGTCAGATGGGGTTTTCCCGACTTTTGGACACGCTTGAACTCGACGAGTTGCCTGGAAACTCGGCGAGTCGACTAGGGTTTTATGACTCTGTGAGTTCTGGAGGAACTCGGCGAGTCAGTATATTGTACTCGACGAGTCGGGTCAACATGGACTGTTGACCTTGACCGTTGACTTTGACATTGACCAAGGGTTGACCAGTTGACTTCTGAGGGAATTTTGGTAATTGGGAATTTATAGAAAAGGATCACCGGTGGTCGTAGGTGTTGGACTTGGAGCTGTATTTGGAGGAGTTTGACTTTATCACTTCG
This sequence comes from Lactuca virosa, assembly GCF_052849685.1. Taxonomy (NCBI): domain Eukaryota; kingdom Viridiplantae; phylum Streptophyta; class Magnoliopsida; order Asterales; family Asteraceae; genus Lactuca; species Lactuca virosa. The sequence continues at coordinate 27,621,522 of NC_136433.1, forward strand.
AACTACTTATGAGGTGAGTTATTCTCACTATATCAATAGGGTCTACGGCACCAAGGACGGCCCTTTATGATTTGCATCCTGGTTTTAGGATGGTTGCTATGTTATTGATCTGTTAGATTGCATCTTGGTTTTAGGATGGTTGCTATCCTAGTAATCTGTTAGATTGATATCCTGGTTATAGGATGGTTGCTATGTTAGAAATCGGTTAGATCAGTATCCTGGTTATAGGGTGGTTGCTATGTTATTGATTGGTTAGATCGGTATCCTGGTTATAGGATGGTTGCCATGTTAGTGATCTGTTAGATCTGTGTGACTATCTGTTATTGCATGCTAGCGTATGATACTTATGTGCACATGTTTGTTGGGTTGGGATTGGGTTGAGGCGGGTCCTGCTTTGTGATGCAGGCCAAGACACCCAGGGCGGACCAGATAGACTGCAGACCCGGTTAGGGCACACTAGTCAGGACGAAGGCCCGACGAGCGGTCCGGATAGGCTGAAGGCCCCGAGAGGGTGGTTCAGACGTGCCGATGGCTTGGAGAGCGGTCCAGATAGACTGATGGCCCTGCGAGGCAGAGCAATTAGGGTGATGGCTCATTATGCATGTTGTGTTTTGTTATATGATATGGTTATATCTGTATGGCGTTGGTATTTTGGTGGAACTCACTAAGCTTCGGGCTTACAGTTGTTGATTTTGTTTCAGGTACTTCTGATGATCGCGGGAGGCGAATGCGTGATCGTACACCTCCTATGATTTTTATGATTTGGTTCTGGGATACTCTGACACTGGATATTTTGAAAACAAGTTTTGTAATAATCAATTGGTTTTGGAAATGTTTTAAAATTTTAAATTTGGTGTGATTTTTATGGTTGTTACAATAATTTGGAAAGTAATGAAAAGAAAACTGCTCGGGCCATGATGCCTCATAAGAGGTTTAGAGGAATATATTGGGTGGTACCTTCGCTGTTGCGAAGTATATGTCCTAAGCATGATTCCTTGGTAGATTGAGTTACATGGTGTAACCCTAATAGCCACCATATAAAAGAATCCCATGGCTCAAGAAATCGTGCACTAATGTGTGAGTGTGAGGGCTAGACGATTTCAAGGAGTGTTCAAGTTTCTCTCAAGTTATTCCAAGTGTATTTGGTGTTGTGTGAACCATTTGAGGTGTCACACTTGGGGCACTAGGCACTCAAGCTTCATGAAGACATTCTACATCAAAGAGGTATGTATTCTATCTTGTTATATTTATTATTTTGTATGCTAGATTAGGATAATACCTTGGATGTTCATAATTGTATGTATAATAGAGAAAACATAGATCCAAGGTATTTAGGGTTGCATGTACACTTAGGAGTGTTAGAATGCTCAAAAACCCAACACAAGCCAGACCCTTCCCTTTAGTACCGGAAGTACCTGAAACCACAATACAAACTGTAAGCAAAAGCTTAGTAAGTTCCCAAAATACCACATAACATATTATCACAAATTACCATGCAACATACATATAATTTCCTAGGGCTACCCCCGTGGTGTTTTCCCTGGAATGCCATGGGCTACCCCCATGGTCTGATATCCAAGTGTCATGGGCTACCCCCATGGTCTTCCATGTCATGGGCTACCCCCATGGTCTTCCATGCAAGTGTCATGGGCTACCCCCGGGGTCTTCAGACAAAAAACACATAGACAACTAGCATACCATATGTCAAGTAATGGGCCAGAATTGCTGCCTTCGACCCATTCATATAGTGAGAAGACTCACCTCGATCTACTGATAAATAATAACTGATCGGCTATCGCTCCGGCAATCTCACACTAACTGAACACAAATTACACTAATCAAAATTAGGTCAAAAACCCAAATTATTGGTCCAAATTCCCTAAGTCCAAACTCCAAAAATAAGGCCCAAAAGCCTTTCTCCTTTAATGGGCCTAAACATATCCGACCCATTCATAACAACGGCTCTATGGCCCACAAGGCCCACAAAAGAAGACTGGGCCCACCTATCCTAAATAGGTCAAGGCCCAGAGCTAGCTAAGGCCCAATACGATATTCTGGTGGCCCAACGTGCAACCTTAAACTCCTATGGTCCAAAACGAGGCCTAATACCGACGGCCCAAACACCGCTACCCACTACCGAGTACGTGGGGCGTACTCACCTTGTACGCTAAACGTACACGCTTAAGGGCCTGTACGCCCAGCGTGCTCCTCGGATTTGCCAACTTTGCATTTTAGCTCTTAATTGGTTAAGACATTAGCCCCACGACTCAGATCTGATCTCCTTGAAATGGTTTATCATGTAAAGTTGCCAACTTTACGTGCATGCAAGGCTTAATGAGGTCCTAAAGCTCAAAAGAGCTTAATAAATGACTTAATACTTGCATGGAGGTCACAAACACCATAAAGTTTGTACCTTTAAGCTTAAGGAGTCCACTAAATATCCAGATCTACAAGATTGGCATCTCAAATGGTCTTAACTCTTCAAGACCAACCAAAAGGGACCAAAAAGGACCAAAACAAGCTTAAGAAGATATTTAAGCAATAGATAAGCAAGGTATGAAATTTATACCTCCAAAAGCTCCCTAAGATGATGTGGATGATGGATCTAGAAGCTCAACCACGTCCAAGGCTTACACCACAAGTTCTTCTTCTCGCAAACACACCAAAAATGGCCCCTTTTTGTTAGTTCAAGCACAAAATCACCTCTAATGGCAACTTAGGGTTTTTAGGGGCGTTTAAAGGTGATGAGGCTCGTAAAGGTGAGGGTCCAATGGACATAAATGATTTTAAATAGGGGACAAGTCCGAAGATTAGGGTTTTAGTCTCAGGCCACGTATGCCCCGCGTACATGCTCGTACGCCCTACGTATGAGGCTCAGCTGCCCGATCAAACGCTCCCATGTACGCTAAGCGTACATGCACGTACGCCCAGCGTACGAGGGGGTCTTCTTTGCCAACTTAATTTTCAAAAAACATAACTCATTTCCTGATGATATTTGTAACATATAATGAGTTGTAACATATAATGAGTTACAATGTAGTTATCACTACTTTTACACAATATTTGTGATAAATTAGTTTTGATATGCAAAGTTAACCAAAAACATAACTCATTATATGTTACAAATATCATCAGGAAAATATGATTTGTAAAACTACAAGGTTTTGGAAACTTTTTACTAAAAGATAGCTTTTCTAGCAAAAATGGTTACAATGTAGTTATTCACTATTTTGGTGAATTACAACCCAAAGACATCATATTTTGATTACATATTTTGACTCTAGACAAGATTACAACTTCATATTTATATAAAAGATTATATAAATAGTCTCCACAAACATACAAGATAAACTATAATTGGTATATTTGGGAGTCACAAAACCACATTTTCATTTCAGAAGAACTATATAATTATTCAAATGTATAATTATTCATTTTACAAAAAAAAAGGAGTCATAGTTCCCGTGAATCTGTTGATGCTCTTGTGAGACCTTCCCTTCACCGTACCTACCTAGTGTACACCTTAAGTCCTGCATTATAACCAAAGTCTCCTTGAGGGAGAGCGAGATAGTTGTGTATAGATCTATACGGGATTGACAACCCTGCACCTCAGCTGTTAGCTACAGTTAGACCGACAAGTCTAGGGTGACAAATGTCTACCAGCTCCGACGCCTGAAGAATTTCGTTCAGACATATCAGTCATATTAGCATGGTTATAATAACTCACATAGGGATTAACAAAACTGCTTGGATTACGGGGTCACTTACACTTCACTAGTTTTATAAAAAGATGAAACTACATACTATTTTCAGCACAACATTACTTACATTTTGGCCTTAGGGTTTAAGACTACAATTCACATTTAAGAAGATATTGGATTTTCTGGCAATATACATTATCAATTTACACGGAAGAGATACAAAGGAAATACATACATTTTAGTCTTGGGTATAAGACTTACAAATCGTTTTTAAAGAAAATATCGGATTTTCTAGAAGTATACAAAATCATTTTACACGAAAACGTTACAAATCCTTCTCATACAAAATGCTTATGAGCTCACCAACTTAATTTTTGACACTTTTTAAAATCACTTGTATTCTCAGGAAACCAGTAAACAGGTATCCAAACATTTTTTAGGCCAGCTGGCGCTGCATCATGTTTTCTACTTTTCAGTATTTTTATTTAACTTTTGAGTAAGCGAAGTTTGTAAACAATGTAAACTTGTAATCTCAATGTATGATGTTGTGTTGATATGATTCATTTATATTCAATTGTTATGATACTGCACATGAAGTCATCCGCCCCCAGACGTTTCCGCCGTTTTGGTTTGGGGGTGTGACAGATTGGTATCAGAGCATTGTTTATAGTGAACTAGTATATCAAACCATACAAAGATATACAACTATAAATACAATGGGGCTAAAACACTCTGACTAAAAGTATATACATTTTCTATAAATAAGTATTTTATAAGAGTATACATACATGCATACATACTAGGGCAGTGTCGTAATAAGAATCATATAAAAGTATTTAGATAAGTTAAACACTGCGACTAAGCCTGGGCAGTTATGTAATTATATCTGGGATAAATATAGCCTGATCAACTATATTTATTCGAGATATGACCAACATGTGTTTAGGAATTGTCTTGGTGGGTAATGGATCTAAAACTTACCAACCCTAAATACCAGGAAACCCTAGAATCAAACATAAAGATTTAAATACTATAGGAGTATTTTAGAGTGCTACACTTAAACTTTTCATGTCTTTCTTATATCTCTATTCTCGCACAGACATCATGGCAGAATTTGATATGCCCGGAGACCCCTATTTTCCTAACCACGAGAATGGTGGGTGGATTGAAGAGGATCCTGAGGAGGATCCTGAGGAACTAATGGAAGAAGAACCCGAAGAGGATCCAGAAGAGGATCCAGAGGTGGAGGAAGAAGAGGAAGAGGAAGAGGAAGAAGAGGACTCAGAAGCAGAGTCCGAAGTCATAAACCCCCTTACGTCGCCAGAGTTCCCACACACCGTTTGGGCTACAATGGACCCACGCCCCGCTAGGCAGAAGACGTGGACAGGTGGAGCAGGCAGCAACACCAGTGCTCTCCATTCGGCATGCAACGAGGTTTTTATAACCTCAGTCCTGGAGGACCAGCAGACATGGCCCTCCTTGTCGTGGTATAACGAATCACGAACCTCGGGGACCAGACTAGAGCAGCGGCGAACCGGATTATGGAGCTAGGGGCTGCTACAGAGGCTGCCAACGCCCGAGACCGATGGATGGAGAGAGATTACCCCCGCACATGTCACCTCATTGAAAGCCTCCACGAGGACCTTACCACCGCTCGAGCGGAGGTGCGAGAGTATCAGGAGAGGCACACGACCCTCGAGGAACGAGTGATTGCAGCTGAACGTCGGATAGCAGAGTTACAGGACGCCTCGACTTCATCCTCTGGCCCACAGGAGACTACCCGTCGTGAGTAGGGCATGTACCACTCATATCTTGTTTTTATTTACGAGTGAGCGTTAGTGCTACTCTTTCATGTAGACCTTCTTAAGGGTCAATTTTTCACTAAAAACTATGTACTAGAACCATATTATCAATGAAATAGTTATGCGTTTTTATTTCATTAGATGTCACTATTTGTTATGCAATTGTTTACTTGTTATAGTAAATTTCATTTGTGAATTGCTTGCAAATTTCAAAAACAACTAGAATTGATACACATACATAAGCGAGGCATTCAGTTATGATAATGCCTGATTCATGACTATTCTCAAAAACTTATCGTCCTTCCAGCTTTAAACTTTATGGCAGTATCATGCCACCAAGGAAGTGAAACAGGCGCAAGAACAACACATCAACCGCCCCACCACCGCCACCTCCCCTACAAATGGAGTCTGCAGTGTTCCAAGTTGTAATGACAGCTGCTCTGGCTGCTGTCGTGGCCCAAATCAGCAGTAACAGCAACGGAGGCGGAAATGGGACGAATAACTCCAATCAAAGTGAAAACCAATGGCACCTAAGGGAATGCACTTACAAAGACTTTGCAAACTGCAAGCCCAAGCCCTTCAATGGAAGCGGTGGCATCATTACTCTGACACGGTGGTTCGAAAAGACGGAATCAGTATTTGAAATATGTGCCTGCCCAGAGGAGAGCAAAGTCAAATTTGCAGCCTGTACTTTTTCTGATAGGGCCCTTTCGTGGTGGAATGGCCACGTCAAAGCCCTAACACTCCCGGTGGCGAACTCGATGAGCTGGGAGGATCTCAAAATCATGATGCTCGAAGAGTACTGTCCAAGGGGCGAGGTACAGAAGCTAGAACAGGTTCTTTGGAATCTCACTATGAACGGATCTGACATCGAAGCCTACACCGCCATATTCAGCGACCTGGCAATCCTATGCCCTGGAATGATCACTTCGGAGAGCAAGAAAGTGGAACGTTTCATCTGGGGGCTATCTCCCTAGATTCAGGGGAATGTAATTGCTGCCAACCCAACAACTTTCGACAGCGCCAAGCGCCTCACTCAAAGTCTCATTGACCATGGAGTACGACAAGGCATAATGACTCCCGTCCCCGAACAGAAAAAATGAAGTGATAACAAGAGGAAGTTCGGAAACAAGAAGAAGGGTCAACCAACCTAGGAGCCCAAAAAGAAACAACAGATTGTGGCGGTTCATGCCGCTACCACCCCTGCCGCACCAGCACCTACCAATCCATATGCTGGTACCCTCCCAAAGTGTGACAAGTGCAATTTTCACCACAACGGTTCCTGCCGGGAAATGCACTGTACAAACTGCAACAGGAAGGGACACACTGCCCGATACTTCAGAACATCCGCACAACAGGCCACCCAACCGACAAATGTTGGGGTGAGCCAAGCGTGCTATGGTTATGGGGAAACGGGACACTACAAGAGGAACTGTCCGAAGGCCAACACCAGAAATACTGGGGGAACGGGAAAATTCCTAGCAAGAGGACACGAGGAGGCGACGAAAGACCCTGCAGTGGTCACCGGTATGTTCCTCCTCAATAAAATTTATGCATGCATACTATTTTATAGTGGTGCGGAGAGAAGCTTTGTGAGTCATAAGTTTAAACATCTACTCAAACAAAACCCTCAAACACTAAACGAAATATTCACCGTAGAAATGGCCAACGAAAAAACTGAAACAACAAATGATGTATACATAGGATGCACGCTAACTTTGAACAATCACTCCTTCCAAATCAACTTAATGTCGGTTACCATAAGGAGTTTTGATGTTATCATCGGCATGGACTGGCTAAGTCCTCACCGTGCCTATATTATGTGTTACGAGAAGGCCGTTCGTCTTCACCTACCAAGTAACGAAACCTTGGTCATATACGGTGACAAACCCAGTACGAACCTCCGAATCATCTCGTGTATCAAGGCCGAGAAGTGCTTACACAAGAAGAACCACGCCTTTTTAGCTCACGTTGTCGATAAGAAGAAAGGAGAAAGGAACATTAAGGACATCCCGAAGGTCTGCAACTTTCCCGACGTATTTCCCGAAGACCTCCCGGGAGTACCCCTCGAACGACAAGTCGAATTCATAACCGACTTGATACCCAGAGCCACACCAATTGCCAAGTCTCCATACCATTTAGCTCATGTGGAGATGAAAGAACTTTCCAGTCAACTGAGTGAACTGCTAAACAAGGGGTTCATCAGGCCAAGCTTCTCTCCTTGGGGAGATCCGATCTTATTTTTAAAGAAGAAGGACGGATCGTTCCGCATGTGCATCGATTACCAAGAACTAAACAAACTCACCGATAAAAACTGATACCCTCTTCATTGAATTGACGACCTATTCGACCAACTACAAGGATCGAGTTACTTCTCGAAGATAGATCTAAGATCCGGGTACCACCAGCTGCGGGTCCAGGAGGACGATATCTCCAAGACCGCATTCTGAACTCGCTACGGTCAGTATGAATTCGTAGTAATGCCCTTCGGTCTGACAAATGCGCCTGCGACATTCATGGACCTAATGAACCATGTGTGTCGACCTTACTTAGACAAATTCGTGATTGATTCATCGATGACATACTTGTCTACTCATGAAGTAAGGAAGAACACAGTGAACACCTGCGGCAGGTCCTGGAGACATTAAGGGCGGAGAAGTTGTATGCGAAGTTCTCCAAATGCGAATTCTGGATCCGAAGAGTGGATTTCCTAGGTCACGTTGTCAGCAAGGAAGGGATACACGTGGACCCTTCCAAAATCAAGGCAATCGAAGGCTGGGAAACACCAAGAACCCCAACAGAGATCTTACAATTCTTAGGCCTTGCTGGTTACTACAGGAGGTTCATACATAATTTCTCCAAGATCGCTAAGCCACTCACCGCCCTAACCCAAAAGGGTGTAATCTTTACCTCGGAAGAGAAGTAATAGGCTGCCTTCCAAACCTTGAAACAAGCTCTATGCAGTGCCCCGATCTTGTCCCTCCCAGAAGGGACGGAAGACTTCGTGGTCTATTGTGATGCGTCCAAACAAGGATTAGGCTACATGCTCATGAAGCGAGGAAAGGTTATAGCCTACGCGTCAAGACAGCTAAAGACCCACGAGGTCAACTACACCACACACGACCTCGAGCTAAGAGCAGTAGTGTTTGCTCTGAAGATCTGGAGGCACTACCTTTATGGTACGAAGTGCACCATTTTCACGGATCACAAAAGCCTCTAGCACATACTCAATCAGAAGGAACTCAACATTAGACAGCGGCGATGGGTGGAGCTACTAAATGACTACGAATGCGAGATTCGATATCATCCGGGCAAGGCCAATGTAGTAGCAGATGCCCTGAGCCGAAAAGAATACTGGGGTCGTCGAGTAAAGTCACTAACCATGACTATCCATTCCCACCTGTCTTCGTAGATCAGAGAGGCTCAGCTGGAAGCCTTGAAACTCGAGAATGTCATGAACGAAGCCTTGCGAGGGATGGATAAGAACCTTACAGTTAAAGAGGACGGAGCCTACTACCTCATGGATCGAATCTAGACACCGAAGTTTGGTGGGTACAGATACATTGTCATGAACGAAGCCCACAAGACAAAGTACTCCGCCCATCTAGGTTCAGACAAGATGTACCTGGACCTCAAAAAACTTTATTGGTGGCGAACATGAAAGCCGAGATCGCTACCTACGTGGGCAAGTGTCTGATTTGTGCCAAAGTCAACGTAGAGTATCAGAAGCCCTCGGGTTTGCTACAACAACCAGACATACCCGAGTGGAAGTGTGAGCGGATAACCATGGACTTTATAACCAAGTTGCCCAAGACAGCGGGCGGACTTGACACCATCTGGGTGATCGTTGACAGGTTAACCAAATCCGCCCATTTCCTGTTAATAAAGGAGACCGACAAGGTGGAGAAGCTAACCAGGACGTACATAAAGGAAATCGTACGATTACATGGCGTGCCAATATCTATTATCTTCGACAGAGATAGTAGATTTACCTCGCGGTTTTGGCAATCGCTGCAAAAGTCCTCGGGAACCAAACTCGATATGAGTACAACTTACCATCCTCAAACTGACGGGGGAGGACCATTCACACACTAGAAGACATGCTAAGAGCTTGTGTGATAGACTTTCGCAAGGCATGGGATACCCATTTGCCACTCGTTGAGTTCTCATACAACAATAGCTATCACACTAGCATCAAGGTCACACCATTTGAAGCTCTGTATGGACTCAAATGCAGATCACCACTGTGCTGGGCCGAGGTGGGTGACACACTGTTAGCAAGAGGGAAAGTACCCGACAACGCTCTCATCGGTCCCGAGATCATCACAGAGACCACCGAGAAGATCGTCCAAATTTGGGAACGACTAAAGGTATCCAGGGACCGACAAAAGAGCTATGCGGATAAACGACGAAAACCCTTGGAATTCCAAGTCGGCGACCGCGTGATGTTAAAGGTCTCGCCATGGAAAGGGATGATACACTTTGGGAAGCGTGGAAAATTGAATATGAGGTACATTGGACCATTCGAGATCCTCGCCAGGATCGGTCCAGTGGCCTATAGACTTCGGTTACCACAAGAACTCAGCAACATACATCCTACTTTCTACATGTCCAATTTGAAGAAATGTTTGTCTGACGAAACTCTTGTTATCCCTCTTGAGAAGATTAAAGTAAACAAGAATCTCCACTTCGTCGAGGAGCCAATAGAAATAATGGACAGGGAAGTCAAGAGGACAAAGCAGAGTCGAATACCCATAGTGAAGGTCCATTGGAATGCCAAATGGGGACCCAAATTCACTTGGGAGCGCGAAGATCAAATGAAATAAAAGTACCCACAACTTTTCTGATAGTTTAAAAAACCCGTCCAAGATGCAACTTTCGGGACGAAATTCCCTCTAACGGGGGATGATGTGACAACTAGAAAATTTTGGGTCAAACAAAGTATAAGGGGTCTAGTGTATTAGAGTAACCACAACATATATATATATATATATATATATATATATATATATATATATATATATATATATATATATATATATATATATATAACTTTGATACAATAATATTTATTGAAAACCAAGAGGGCACCATTTGTATGATTAAAGATAATATACACTTGAAAATCCATGTTGAAATAAACCTTGAAAAGTCAATGCAAGTCAAACAATAATCAAATGGTTTTAACATAAAAGCATGTATTTATGCCATGAATTTGAACTTTCAATTGTAAGGCCACCCTCTTTGTGATTACTATTACATAGGACCGAAAACACATTCATGGGATCACCACAAGACCGAAATCCCTAGTTTATGGCCCATTAAGGCCGAAATCTCTTCAAGATAGGACCGAAATCACTTGTTTGAAGCCTTTAGGACAGAAATCATCAAGTATGGGTGTGTACTAAGGGATTTCGGTCATACCTAGACCGAAATCACCTTCTTTATGGCCGAAAACTCCAAGGTGGTCCTTCCAAGAGTGATTTCAAATGGGATTAAGAAGATAAGGTTTGACTTTGTGATAGGATAGTTCCCCCCATTTCCAATAAGATAACAGTATCCCAAGTAAACCCCAACAAATAAACTTATTATCCCGCAAGTATCTAAGCAAAAGTCTAATCACTTATTTTCATCATATTAAGGCTGAAATCACCTTCTCCAAATCCCACCATTCCCATTTGCACTTACTGTAAACTTCGTTTCCTCTCAAAGCATCAAACCTAAGCCTCCAAGGATTTAAATCTTCAAGCATTAATCTTAGTATTTTGGTAAGTAATTTCGAGACTTCCTAGCATTCTATATATTTTTATGTTAAGTTCATCCCATTTACACATATTATTATGTGTTAAAAACCTTTAGGATCATACCATTTCCAAGAAGTTCATCAACCTTATCCAAGAGTTTAGGCTTGGAAATCTTCACATCATCACTTCAAAAACCCACAAATCCACTCAAGGTGAGTTCATACCCCCACATTTTCAAGCTTTTTCAAGTTTTAGGGGAGGGGGGGGGGGATACATGTCAAAAATTGATTTACTACATAAATATTTGTTGTTACTTCTTGATGTTGAAGTATAGACCATTATTTGCTCAAGTTAGGATTATCACTACTTTTATACAATATTTGTGATAAATTAGTTTTGATATGCAAAGTTAACCAAAAACATAACTCATTATATGTTACAAATATCATCAGGAAAATATGATTTGTAAAACTACAAGGTTTTGGAAACTTTTTACTAAAAGATAGCTTTTCTAGCAAAAATGGTTACAATGTAGTTATTCACTATTTTGGTGAATTACAACCCAAAGACATCATATTTTGATTACATATTTTGACACTAGACAAGATTACAACTTCATATTTATATAAAAGATTATATAAATAGTCTCAACAAACATACAAGATAACTATAATTGGTATAGTTTGGAGTCACAAAACCACATTTTCATTTCAGAAGAACCATATAATTATTCAAATGTATAATTATTTCATTTTACAAGAAAAAGGAGTCATAGTTCCCGTAAATCTGTTGATGCTCTTGTGAGACATTCGCTTCACCGTACCTACCTAGTGTGCACCTTAAGTCATGCATTTTAACCAGAGTCTCCTTAAGGGAGAGCGAGATAGTTGTGTATAGATCTATACGGGATTGACAACCCCGCACCTTAGCTGTTAGCTACAGTTAGACCGGCAAGTCTAGGGTGACAAATGTCTACCAGCTCCGACGCCTGAAGAACGTTGTTCAGGCATATCATTCATATTAGCATGATTATAATAACTCACATAAGGATTAACAAAACTACTTGGTTTACGGGGTAACTTACACTTCACTAGTTTTATAAAAAGATGAAACTGCATACTATTTTCAGCACAACATTACTTACATTTTGGTCTTAGGGTTTAAGACTACAGTTCACATTTAAGAAGATATTGGATTTTCTGGCAATGTACATTATCAATTTACACGAAAGAGATGCAAAGGAAATACATACATTTTAGTCTTGGGTATAAGACTTACAAATCATTTTTAAAGAAAATATCGGATTTTCTGGAAGTATACAAAATAATTTTACACGAAAACGTTACAAATCCTTCTCATAGAAAATGTTTATGAACTCACCAACTTAATTGTTGACACTTTTTAAAATCACTTGTATTCTCAGGAAACCAGTAAACACGTATCCAAACATTTTTGAGGGCAGGTGGCGCTGCATCATGTTTTCTACTTTTCAGTATTTGTATTTAACTTTTGAGTAAGCGAAGTTTGTAAACAATGTAAACTTGTAATCTCAATGTATGATGTTGTGTTGCTATGATTCATTTATATTCAATTGTTATGATACTACACATGAAGTCATCCGCCCCCAGACGTTTCCGTCGTTCTGGTTTGGGGGTGTGACATCAATGAAAGAGTTACATTGATGGTCAGTTCCTTAATAATAGATACATTTCCATTTAGTAGTCGGAGTTTATGCTCTTAATTAATAAGATATTATCTTGGAAGAGTACTAAGTAATACACCTAAGTGGATTTGATAATAAGCTTACACAGTAAGTTAGATTGCAAAGAAAAACTATGTGACTGAAAGAAGTTCATTAGTGACCCTAATGTTGTATTCAATCATTGATGGCTCTCTTGAAGTTTCTTGTGACTATAAGGTGACTTTACCTCGTGTTTAGATCCCAAGTTACATTAGATCACATGGTAAATAAGCTTAGTGTATATTGCAATAAGTTAGATTGCAAAGAAAAACTATGTGACTGAAAGAAGTTCAATAGTGACCCCAATGTTGTATTTAATCATTGATGGATCTGTACAAGTTTCTTGTGGCTATAAGGTGACTAAAGAGAATCTTGTTGATTTATTTAAACTAAAGTTCTAATCAAGGTTAATATTCACATAAAGATCTAATGTCATTAGACTTGCATGTGTATTAACTTGAGTGCTTTAGTTTTTAGCTTGTTTTTTAAATTTAGGAATTGATTCAGTTATGGTCTCGAATTGATCTAACGAGTATTAAGTGGAGAACTTAATATTTGATGGAGATTGGTCATTTCATTTAGGATATTACTATGTTCCACTTTTTCATGTTTAGAACGACTTCTAGAATAATATATTATTCAAACTTCCACAATCAGTCATACTATTGGGAGATAGTATTGAGTTAAGATTGCCATAGTATTGGTAGATTGTTCATAGAGATGAACATAGCTAAGTCTTACGACCAATACTGATGAGTACTTGAAAATGTAAATTTTAAATATTGGAGTAACCAAGCTTAAAGATTACTTCGTGGATCATGTCATGAGTAAATTAGACGAGTATATTTCTTATTCTTCAAACGGAGATGCATGAGGTTTTGTCCTACAATCTGTTGTATCTTGGTTTTTCCCTAACAGTGTCTGTAACTGGCAGCTATATAGGGTTTAACTAGATATTGCATGAGGAATAGCACATACATATGTAATCAAAGTTTATATGATCCTTCAACCATAAATGGAGCAGTCGATATCTATGGGCCCCTCGATGATTTGGTACTAGCATCTAAAGTACTTGGTCTAATCCTGACTGATATTGATGTGTTAAATATAGTAGTTAAAAGAAGTCGTCACAAATCTATGTCGGGAAACATAATCTTGAATTCTAAGATTGACTATTATCCATGTCTCAAATTCATACATATATGATGTAGATCAAAGGAATTTGAAGTCACTAATCTTAGCGTTGTTTATAACAAAATTGCTATAAGTACAGTAGTTGCATTGGACTGCCACTCACTGTTGTTCCTAGTAAGTATTGGACCGGTCAATTGTTAATGCCTAAGTGCAAGTGGGAGCTGATGGAGAATAGTGCTCATAGCCATAACAAGCCTGATAATATTACTATAAATAACAATGTCCTTTTGGGTTACACCCAAGAACAAAATAAAGCATAACTGAAAAAGATATTTATTTTAGGGACTTGTTTTGTTAATTGATTAAAAGATTAATTAATTAATTAGAAAACATGGAGAATATGGAATATTATAGAATAGTTTGATTCTTAGATAATTTCCAAAAGCCTAGATAAATACTAATAGATTTGGTTATTGTATTTAGGGTTTCAAACCACCTCCTTATAAATAAAGGGGTCAAATCCCGGTTTTGGGAGGATGAAAACTTAGTCTTCTTACTCCAAAAGTAGAAACCCTTAAGAAAACCCTAAAAAAAACCTGAAGGTTTGATGTCACGACGTGACGACGAACAATGTCGTCCATTTGAGCTTGCATCATGTTGTTTCGTGGTGGGTGTTTAGATCTACTAGAGTTTTGCGTCTTGGGTGCGATTACAAGAGATAAACTCTACTTTGGGTTCTCTAGTTCAATCAACTGGCTCATCTAAAGAGGAAACCTATGAAGGAGTCAAAGGTATGGTTTTCGTCCTTTTGAGTTCTAAATGGATTTCTACATCAAAAAAGATTTCGGACAACATTTTCCCGCAAAAACAGGTTGTGACATCATTGTGATGTAAGAATCGAATATGTCTAATAACCACCTTTCTAACCACCATATGTGGCGCCAAAGTGGATGTAACCACACTTTAACCACTTTTCTTCCTTGTATAAGAACATAGTAAATGTTCCAGAAAAGGGTTGGAGTTTCTATACTTCAACATTGATCATCAGATTCTTTCTATCTCATCAAAACGCAAAACAAAAAAGGTACTTTTCTGTGTTTCTGATTTAGAAGTGGTGTGACTTCTAAATTGTAATTATTGAGTTATCCCAAATTTGATTTCATGATACCCTAGACTATAGGGTCGAAATCACATATTTTGAAAAGTGACTGCAACCATGATTCTAGAATTATCCAACTTATATTGGTATTCTTATACCCAAAATCTAACAACATAGTGGCTAAAGTTTGACTCATGGAGTTCTTGTCTCAAATTCAAATGACATGACGATATGAAATGGAAATCTAAGGAATTAAGGCCTTTAATGAAGAATTTATTGGTGGATGAAAGAATGACATGTCTAGATATTGATGTCCTTCCATCGAGTTCTTGCCTAATGCATTCAAGAATGTAACTAGTGGTTTTAGAGAAGTGATGTTTATGTACGAAGATGAAACGAAGTTATATTATGTGGGTGGGTATGTGTAAAAACTAATATCAAGTTCTTTATCTCGAATTTGATACATGTTAACATTAAAGGAGTAGATTGTGGAGTCTAAGTTAGGGATAAATCCATTTGGATCACTAACCTGAACACTCAAGAGTGCGAGTAATAAGAAGAGCATGGTGAGAAAGTAAATATGTCCGAATATAAGAGTGATCATGATGGCACTGATGATGATGATATGGATGTCGATAAATTTTTTGAAGAGGTGATAAAAGTTAATGAGATGGCATAAAATGAATATATAAATGAAAAGAATGAGGAAAATAGATGGAGATAAGGTTGGGATCTAAATTGTGTAAAAGGTATGTTTTTTGACGTAACTACAGATGAAGAAGACAATATGGATAAAGCAAAGGGTAATATAGATGTATCTATGGACAAAAAGGATTTGTGATTGAGGAGATGTAAGGCAACAAAAATGAGAATCCATTTAAATCATATAGTTCGTGATGTGCATCTTATTGATCAACAAGACAGGTGGCTTTAGGATTTTAATCATTCTAGGGTGTTCACAGTTAAAGCTATTTATAGAGGACTACTTACTGGAAGTGTCTAGTAATGCTACTAGGTTGAACATGTTTGTCCATCAGAAGGCTAATATTCTTGGATGGAGGATCCTTTTAAATCTCCTCCAATTAGAACTAATCTTACTAATCATACTATTGATGTTCCATGTATTTTGGGTTCGTAGTGTGGGAATCATGATGAAAGTTTACACAATTTATTTATCAACGTGAATTTACAACGAGAATTTGAAATGTTATTTTTAAATGGGTTAATATTACAATATCGAGTTGGAAAGCAGTTAGCGACATTTGTGACTACTTGGTGGGTCTTATAGCGTTTTTGAAATGCTTCGTTGTTCGGGGACATATCTAAAGAGGGAGTTGTTTTATAATTATATTGTTGGTTATTCTTTTAAATGGTTCGTGAACAAAAACCGTAAAATTGTCATTTTGGATTCAGAAATAAGTTTTTTTTTAATTGTTTTTACCTTCTAAATCTTTGCTAATGTGTTTGTAAAATCCTAACTATTCAATTTTTATTTTTAGTTTTTTTTAAAGATATAGTAGTCTTTGCATGGGTCTTGGATGTAACCGTTCTAAATCAGATGGAAATGTATCATTTAAGTTACACTTTAACTAAACAATAATGAACTACATAAAGAAACTTATAATTTTAATCATTTGTGTTTAAAGAAAATCATAGGTATAAGCATATTATATAAAATAATACACAATATATGAGTAAGCAAACATGGTCTATGCCACATAGCAATTCGGTGGGGCAATAATACAAATGTCTCCCATTGTCATGGCAATTTTCCATATTGTTTGGATTAAAACCCTCGTTTTCCCAATTTAAACACCAAATACCAAATATCATAACAATAAGTATAATATAATATTATAAGATTATTTGGAAAAAAACATTATATATATATATATATATATATATATATATATATATATATATATATATATATATATATAGGCTTAGGTTATTCTATTCAAAGTAATTATTGTGTTATTGTATGCATAAATGTGGGCAAATCAAATTTACTTATTTTAAGAAAGTGATTAATATATTATTGAATTAAATATAATTGAAAAATATCATCTTAATTAATTACAAGGGTAATCTAGTCAATTAATATAGATTTAATAAAGGAAAATTGTATTTTTAAGGGATCATAGATTCTATTAATTTTAAAAATCCGATTTTACGAATTATAATTATTTTAATTCGGACATTCTGACAGAATATGTTTATGAGTATATTCAAAAATAAAAATATTCTTGAACCGTAAATAATAAAAATATTCTTGAACCTATTTCTTGATCATGAATTTAAAAACTTCTTGTAGAATAACAAATTCTTGAACAATCAATTGAAGAATAAAAACAAAAAATATATTATTTCTTATAGAATGCGGGTAACAATTATTAAAAATTACATTTATTGTTAAAGAATAAAACTAAAAAAACTTTCAAAACGGGAAAGAAAACATCAAAAATCTAACAACGACTAAGACATTCTAAAAGAATAATGTGGTCCGTTTCAATTTTGTGGTCCGTTCTTCAAGCATCAACTTATGTGATTCCAACAGAATTGGAATTCGTGATTCCATTCCAACAGAATTGGAATTCATGATTTCATTCGAATAGAATTGGAATCTCACCAATATCATCCATTGAATCATCTACATACACATACTTGATACCTTTTCAGAATTTAACCTTGTCAAGATCCTGCATTGTCCACATAAATGAAGTGTTAAAACATAAAGAAAAAAAACATAAATTGAAATATGAATAAATTCATAAAATGCAGCCAAAAAACTGCTCATTCTGATATGTATATTAGTCCCAAATAAAATCAATTTCCCAACAACGATTGTTAATGAGGAACTTTCCATCCCAACTAACACACACCAAGACAAAATGAGTAATACACAGAAGATTTGAAGAGAATTATTACGACCAAGAACAACAAATTAGCGGTGATGACGAAATCAATATCACATCAATACCGAACTTGAATCATGTTAATGATGAACTTTCCATGGCTTCTTTGACTATTTCTCCCTGAATAACGAATTAAAATCAGAAAATATATATACTCCATTCACAATGAAGCTCACACAGATTACATTGCATCACTATGTGAAAACACAAACACTAATGACACATACATATAATTACTTTGTCTGGCTTTTCATCGAATACCTGGAGTGCAGGTTTGGTGCACAATCACAAATTATCAATAACAAAATCAAACGTGACCATTTGAAGGAGGAGACGATGGCATCTGATAAGTTTGACCACATTCAGTAATAAATATCAACAACTTCATATCGACAATTCAATAAAGAGGTGGAAAATAGGAATCAGGTTGAATCGACAAAAAGAGGCGATTACCTGATGGTGAATGCGATCTCATGCCGATGGAGGAAAGGGATTAGATTCACATTTTATTTACCTGTTGATTGTGTGTGTGTGCGCGAAAACAGCAGAACCACCGATTAGAAGCAACTATTGATCGGAAGCAGCGAAAAGGGGATAAGCGATCGGAATTAAAGGCTCCAACGTGAAATAGTTAATCAGGTTGCGATCGTATCTTTGTTCTGTTTTGGAGCTATGTTTTGGAGCTAGGGTTACAAATGGGATAGAATACAGTATTGTTTATTGTTTTAAAAAGGAATAAAGGTAGGTCAAAGTATTTACCATAATTATAGGAGTGTATTTGTAGAAATTATTTATCAAATTACTAAATTACCCTTATTTATTTGTTTGATTATTTATTTATTTTTTAAATATTGATTGACCCACATTTATGCATACAATAACACAATAATTACTTTAAACACCTGAACCTATCTCTCTCTCTCTCTCTCTCTCTCTCTCTCTCTCTCTCTCTCTCTATATATATATATATATATATATATATATATATATATATATATATATATATATATATATATATATATATATATATATATATATATATATATATATATACGACAAAATGGTTATCAAAATTAAAAAACTGAATAATATCTAGTCGACAAAATGGTTGAGTATTTAAACTAAAAAAAGTTAAAAATTATGTATGAGCCCACATTTATGCATACAATAACACAATAATTACTTTAAACACCTGAACCTATCTCTCTCTCTCTCTCTATATATATATATATATATATATATATATATATATATATATATATATATATATATATATGTATGTATGAAGAAATCAACGGAAACCCATCAGTTCTTTGAAAATTACAAGAAAACAACTCAGAGAATCTCTAGAACAAGCATCTGAAGATGGGTGTCTCATTAGATCCCAAAGTATCGATCCTTCAGACTCCATCGATATTGAAGACAAGAGTTTGGGAAGATCAAGATCGTTAGCAAGACTACAAGCTCAAAAAGAGTTCTAGTTGAAGCCGGAGGAAGAGATGTTCCACTTGACAACTATTGATGTTGTTCACGACAAGAGCAACTCTACCACAAGAGGCTTGATTTACACTTAGAATTCCAGTTTCCGCGAGGAACAAACCCTAAATCAATCTTTTAGAAATTAAAAACGAACATGAAGTAGAAAGGGTATGTTACACCATTATCCGAACCTGGGGTTCATTGATGGTGGTGTGGAAATGCAGCGGTGATGTGAAACCTCAATTTTTGGCGATTTCCCCTTTTGGTTCTTCGGTTCATGTTTGGGCACCGTAGATAGGTTAGGTTGTTCAAATGAGGGTAAATGAGGATAAATGGCAATATCTTTGGAGTTACATAATTGATTTTAGGGGAAAACGATGATAACAAGAAAATGCTATCAAGGCAGCGTACGGAGAAAACATAGGTGTTCACCATCACTATTGTTTGTTGTCTCCATAGTCAATTTGGTGTTCGATTATATTTCTTGCAAAGAAAAAAAAAAGATGAACAAAGGTTTTGTGGGTCATTGATTTTGTTTAGGTGAAAAAGAGAGTTTTGAATTTTTTTTATTTTAATAGAATATATCCACGTGGGCGCCATGTGGACCATATCAGTCAACTAAAGTGTAATGTAATGCCACTTCACGTAGACCACCGGATGACCCCTCCATTTTGGGGATATTCCTCTATTTAACCCGTAACTTGAAAGTTTAGTGAGTTAGAATACAAAAAAAGTTATAGTGACTATTTAAAAGAAAAGCCAAAACTTAGTTGGGCTATAATGACATTTACCCTTATTATAAAGTATAGAATGTAACACCTCAAATTTTAGACCAAAATTTTCATTTTTAAATTACCAAAAATCATAGTTTCACAACCAAGTTATCGAATACAGGATCATCCCAAAACAATAAGTATCATAATTATCAGAGTACATAAAACATGTCCCAGTAGTAAATTCCCCAGCACGTGTGTACAATCGGACCTTCGCCTTCCCGCGGTCCTGCGAAGTACCTGCCACATATAAATCAACAACTGTAAGCACAAAGCTTAGTGAGTTCTCCATGATACCACATATAACACAACATAAATAAACAGCTATGGGTTATCCGTAACCCTAGGGCTATCAGTAGTCTTGGTGAGCTAACAGCACGCTAGATGGGTTATCAGCAACCCTGGTTGGCTATCATCAGCCTCAGTCAAATATAATTATCATAACATAACATAACATAGCAGCTAGAACCAGCTGGTCATCATAATAAAGTTATCCTACCATACAGGTAAGAGTAAGTGAGGAGACTCACCTGATACTGATGGCACAAAAAACCTAGCACCCGCACTGCCGGATCTAGACTCCGCCTAGTCAACAAAATAAATAACCCTAATTATAATTAAGGTTCAAAACTCACTCGTGAATCTAAATCCCTCAGCTAAACCTTCTAAGGGCAAAAGGACCATTTTGCCCTTCCCATGGTCCAAAAACCCTAAAACTTGATCAAGGGTTAAAGTCAACGAAAGTCAACCCTCAAGGCGTATGTTGAGCGTACCACTCCATATGTTGGGCGTACAACTAGGTCATCATGCATCGGGGAAGAACGTTTCGCGTAGCCAGGAGTATGTCCGGCGTCTGCCATCAGTCTCAAAATCCACTAAGTTGGTGTCTTAATCCTTTAAGACAACCAACCCAATCTGACTAATTTAAGGCCTCTTAATCCATAAAGTCGTGGGCTTTAAGCTATTTCATGGCTAGGAAAGGCTCAAAGCATCACTTCATCCATTATAATCTACTTTACTCATGCATGAGCCAAATGGGAAGATCAAGCAAGCATTTTTATCAATCTAAATGTCTTAATATGCATGAAAGGATAACTTAAACCCTCTTGAGAGTCCAAAACTCAAAAAGGTCCAAACTTGGGGACTTTTAGCTAATAAATCTTAAACCAAAGAGATCTAGAAGAACACTAGCCAAGGTATAAGCTTTATACCTGAAAATGATGCACAAAGGCGGGAAGTTTCTGGATCTTCAAGCTTGCTAGCACGTTTTTCTTCTTCTCTAACCTCCTTCTTCAACTACAAGAGCCAAGAACACTCAAAACTTGCAATAACACACACACAAGCCACACATACGAGATTAGGGTTTATGGGAGGGTTGGAGGTTGATATGGGTGGGTAGAAATGAAGCCATAATGTTCCTTAAATAGGGGCAACCCTTAAAATTAGGGTTTTACACCTGAGCTAGTACGCCCAACGTACCACATGTACGCCCAACGTACTAGCTGGCTCTCCGCGACCATGCAGGCTGCATAAGTACGCTAAGCGTACTCATATGTACGCCCCGTGTATAACCTCTTTTGCCAACTTTTCTATTAGGGGCCAAATGCGACACTTTTGATAAAGATTCAAAGAATGATAAAACGTACCTTATTTCGGGATGTTAAAATTCTCCCCCCACTAAAATCAGAATTCGCCCTCGAAGTCATCCACCAGAAACAACTCAGGGTATTGCTCACGCATCTCGGATTCAGGTTCCCACGTCCACTTCGAACCTCTACAGTGTTGCCACTGAACTTTGACCAAGTTCACACCCTTGTTCCTGAAGGTTTTCACTCTTCAATCCAAAATGGCTACAGGGTTCTCCACATAATTCAGAAGATCATCGACCTGAATGTCCTCCAAAGGAACCACAACCGCCTCATCGGCTATACACTTCCTCAGCTGGGAAACATGGAAGTTTTCACGGATCTGACTCAGCTCCTCTGGTAGCTCCAACCGGTAGGCCACCTTGCCCACACGGGCCAAAAATCGAAAAGGGACAATGAACATGGGGATCAGCTTGCCCAGCTTCCTGAAGCAGATAACACCCTTCCAGGGTGATACCTTCAGGAGCACTAGATCGCCCACTTGAAACTCTAACTCAGAGAGTCGCCGATCCATCTAACTCTTCTGACGGCTATGCACTGTCAATAGTCTCTGTCGAACCTGCTATATAAGCTCAGCTGTCTTGATCACGACCTCTGTGCTCCCCATGACCTTCTGCCCCACCTCGCCCCAACAAATATTAGTTCGACATCTCCGGCCATAAAGGAGCTCAAACGGGGGCATACCGATACTGGCATGATGACTGTTGTTATACGAGAACTCAACCAACGGAAGATATGAGTCCCAACTCCCACCAAAATCAATAACACAAGCACGCAACATATCCTCGAGCGTCTGAATCATTCGTCCGCTCTACCCGTCCGCCTAGGATGGTATGCGGTATTGAAGTGTAGTCGGGTACCCAACTCCTCGTGAAATATCTTCCAGAATCTGTAAGTAAAACGCACATCCCGGTCAGACACAATAGACGTCGGCACCCCATGTCGAGCCACCACCCATCGAACGTAAATCTTGGACAACTTCTCTGCAGAAGAGTTCTCACTAATGGCTAAGAAGTGAGCACTCTTTGTCAAACGATCCACTATCACCCAGATAATGTCAATACCCCTTGCAATCCTCGGCAGCTTTGTAATGAAATCCATTGTAATCTAATCCCACTTCCATAGGGAAACCTCCAGAGGCTGCAACTTGCCATGAGGGTGATGGTGCTCCACCTTGACCTTCCGACAGGTGAAACATCGCTCCACAAACCATACCACATCCCTTTTCATACATGGCCACCAATAATTATGCTTTAAGTCAAGATACATCTTTGTAGCCCCCGGGTGGATAGAAAATCTCGTTTTGTGGGACTCCTCCATCAAAATCCGTCGAGCCCCACCCGCATACAGTACCCATACCCGCCCATGAAGTGTCAAAATTCCTCGACTGTCCATATCAAAAGCCGAAATCTGACCGATCACTCGCTCACTCTTTCGGTTTTCCTCTTTTATGGCATCCGACTGTGCTTCCTTGATGATCTCTAAAACGGGAGTCTTCACAGTCATCCTCATGCACAAATCCCGAATCGGGGTACTCACTGTCCTCCGGCTCAAGGCATCGGCCACCACATTGTCCTTGCCTGGATGATACAAGATCACACAGTCATAGTCCTTCACTACGTCCAACCACCTCCTTTGCCTCATATTCAAGTTAGGTTGATCAATAAGGTATCTCGGACTCTTATGGTCCGTGTAGATGGTACACCGAACACCATAAAGATAGTGGCGCCAAATATTGAGGGTGAAAAACACCGCCCCAACTCCAAATCATGACTGAGATATCTCGCGTCGTGAGGATTCATCTGCCTCGAAGCGTAGGATATCACATTCCCTCTCTGCATCAACACAGTACCCAATCCTGCAACGGATGCATCACAATAGACTACGAAATCCTCAACTTACTCGGGGAGGGCAAATACGATGCTTCGCAAAATCTCTGGCGAAGAGTCTCGAATGATGCCTGCTGCTCAGGAACTCAACTAAAAGCAACATCCTTCCTTGTAAACTTGGTGAGAGGAACAACAATCTTGGAGAAGTCTCTGATGAATCTCCGATAATAACCTGCCAGTCCGAGGCAGCTTTGAATCTCAGATGGAGATCTCGGCACCTCCCATTGCATCACCGCCTCTATCATGGATGGGTCGACCAAGATTCTGTTTTGATTGACAAGGTGCCCCAAAAACTGAACCTCTCGCAACCAGAAGTCACACTTGGAGAATTTGGCATAAAGCCTCTCCATCCTCAAAACCCCAAGAATCTCTCGAAGATGCTCCTCATGATGTTCCCTAGTCTTCGAATATACCAGAATGTCATCAATAAAAACAATCACTGATCGATCCAACATGGGCCTACACACCCGGTTCAGGAGGTCCTTGAACGCTGTCGGTGCGTTGGTGAGCCCAAAAGGCATCACCACAAACTCGTAATGCCCATAACGAGTTCGAAAGGCCGTCTTCTGTATCTTCTCCTCCCGTACCCTCATCTGATGTTAGCCGGACCTCAAATCGATCTTGGAAAACCAAGATGCGCCCTGAAGTTGGTCAAAAAGATCATCAATCCTCGCCAAAGGGTAACGGTTTTTCACCGTCAGCTTATTCAGTTCCCGATAATCAGTGCACATCCGACGCGAACCATCCCTCTTCCTGACAAAAAGGATCGGGGCTCCCCAGGGAGAACTACTCGGCCTAATGAACCCCTTTCCCAACAGCTTCTACAGCTAAGAGGATAACTCTTGCATCTCATGAGGTGCAAGACGGTACGGTGCCATGGCAATCGGCGCCGCACCCGGAATCAGATCGATCAGGAACTCTACCTGCCTCTCAGGAGGCACACCCGATAACTCCTCGGGAAAAACATCAGGAAAGTCACATACCACCAGTACATCAGAAACAGAGGTCGATCCCTTCTTCTTAACCCGAGTATCCACTACATATGCCAGATAACCCATACACCCATGCTATAAACTCTGTCTTGCCCTGGTGGAAGAACAGAAAGTTGATCCCGATCTAGTACCCTCTCCATAGATAGTCAGCACTCCCCCAATAGGATCCCGAACTGTCACTATCTGACGTTCACAGTGAATTAGAGCCCTAAACCGACTCAACCAATCCATACCCGCGATCACACAAACATCTCCCATCGTGATGGGGTTGAGGTCTATCGGATATCCAACACCGAAGATCTCTAATACACAACCCCGATAGACATCAACAGTGATGGGACCCTCGTCAGGTATCGAGACACTCAAGGTCCTGCTCAAAGTCTCTCGCGAAATACTAAACCGAGAAAAAATGATGATGACACAAATGAACGACTCGCACCCAAGTCAAACAACACAAGCACAGTGTAACAGCCCAAATTTCCAATAAAATTTTTCATTTTTTATTAACCAAATCATTTTCATAAGATATAAAATTCCAATCACATTTGTTTTCAAAATCTATCACATCAAACAAATTATTCATAATATTAGAGTGTCCCAAATAAAACGCCAGAGAGTGTATGTCGCGCCATCACGCCGGGCCCTTGCCCTTAGATCCTGAAGTACCTAAAACAACCAACAAACTGTAAGCTAATGCTTAGTGAGCTCCTCAGAGCATACCCCGCATAATCATATAATCCATATCAATCACATAAACCATGCATATAACATATAGGGATGTCATGGGCTCCCCCCAGGGTCTTACTCCAGGATGTCGTGGGCTCCCCCCCAGGGTCTTACACCTATGTGTCATGGGCTCCCCCATGGTCTTTACCTGGAAAGCCATGGGCTCCCCCACATGGTCTGATATCTAAGTGTCATGGGCTCCCCCATGGTCTTTACCTGGAATGCCATGGGCTTCCCCACATGGTCTGATATACAAGTGCCATGGGCTCCCCCCATGGTCTTTCATGCAAATATCATAGAGACAACTAGCATACCACATAGAACATAACCAACTAGTATACCACATATCACTAAATCAACTAGTGTACCACATATCACAAAATGGGTCGGCCTTGGTGCCTTCGACCCATTGGTATGGTGAGGAGACTCACCTCTCAAGGAATGCTGAACTGATACGATCAAATCCTGACTCACAGCTCCGAAATCAACTGCCTACAACCACCATGTAACTAACTTTGTCAAAATTCCGAAATACGAAAGATACCCTTAAAGTCAAACGTGGTCAACCATGGTCAAAGTCAACAGTCAACAGTCAAGGTCAACAGTCCATGTTGACCCAACTCATCGAGTGCACTTGCTGACTCGTCGCGTTCCTTCAGTTCTCAGAAAACCGAGAAAAACCCTAGTAAACTCGCCGAGTTGACAGGACAACTCGTCGAGTTCGCATAGTGACCAGAGGATCGGGGAAACCCGAGTCAACTCGTCGAGTTGGTAGGGCAACTCGTCGAGTTTTCCTAGTCTTAACACATTCAACCACTTTTCCAGCGAGTCCAAAGCCCCAAACTATAGATCTGATCCCCTTGGGTGAAGATACCACGTAAAGTTGCTAACTTTACGTCCATGAATGGCATTAAGGGGGCTAAAACACTCAATCCTAGCTTATTAAGGGGTTTAGGGCATGAAGGAGGGCCAAGACTATATAAAGATGGCAACTTTAAGTCAATATAGGCCATGAGATGTCCAGATCTGAAGTGATACCTTCATGAGATGCTCAAATCCAAGAATAACCCCAAGATAAGCTAAAAAATGACCATATACTTTCATAGGAGAAGATCTAAGCAATAAAAAGCGAATGTATCGACTTTATACCTTAAAATGGTTGCCACAACAGAGTAAACACCGGATCTACAACCTCTCCCTTCAGTTATGCACCAATCACTTCAAGCTTCTTCACATAAACACCAAAAAGGCACTCCTTAAGCTCTCACACACTCAAAATGGTAGGAAAATCACGAACTAGGGTTTCTCTGGACAAAGGGGGCGATAAGGGAGGCTAACAATGAAGCTTAAGGCCTTTAAATAGGGTGTAAACCCTAAAAATTAAGGTTTTCCTTTCCAGCGTCTACTCGTCGAGTTGGGGCTGCCCAACTCATCGAGTCGAGTCCATACACGACGAGTTGGAGCTCGCCAACTCGTTGAGTTCCATCCCAAAACCCTAAAATGTTGAGACATAAATGATACATGGACCAAGCGTTACACACAGACACAAAATTCATTACAAAAGTACCTACACAATTAATAATATAAGCAGCATAAATAAATCAACAATAATATAAGCAGCATAAATAAATCAAGAGAAATATAAAGAACACATACTAGCCATGATGTCTGGAACTGTGTAGGTCTCCTCTGCTCTCAACTGAAATGCTCTGGCCCGAGGCCTCGGTGCCTCGGCCTTCCCCTGCCGGCCATCAGTGATATGCAGGGTCGCTGGGGGAGGAGTCTGAACCGCCTTAGATGCAAGTCGAGGACAATCTGCCTTCACGTGGCCTGTCTGGTTGCAGCTGAAACAAACCCAAAATCCCTTGGGGCAATCCCTAGCCATATACCCCTCCTTGCCACACAGGTAGCAAGCCGACCTAGACCGACATGGTCCCTCGTGCCCTTTGCCGCACTTTCCACAAGTGCGGACCTTCTGGCCTCCAGCTCTCTGATCAGCGGGCGTGGCCCGTATAGTCACTGGTTGCGATTGCACTGGCCTCCTGTCTCTCCCCTTGGTCTCCCTCTCCTCCCTAGCCTGGGTCTCCAGATCGATCTCTCTCCTCCTGGCATTGGTCTATAGCTTAGTCAATGTCCTATATGTGGTGTCGCCACAAACTCCCTGATATCCCTCCTCAGAATACTCAAATATCGAGTCACATGAGCTTGCTCCGTGGATACCTGCTCACGGCAGAACAAAGCCCTGTCATGAAACATCATGGTGATCTTAATCACCGTCTCAGTCTTATGCTTGAGAAATAGGAACTCCTGGGCTAACCTTTCCCGCTCAACTGCAGTTGCAAACTCATCTCTGAACATCATAACAAACCTCTCCTAAGTCATCGCAGCATGCTCGGCAAGCGTGTAGTCAGCCGTCACAAATTTCCACCAGTCCTTTGCTCCCAAGCGAAGTAGTTTCAATGTGAATCGAACCCTCAGATTCTCCGGACAGGAGAAGGTTTAGAAACACCCCTCAAATTCTCCTTAGAACCACAACCATACGTCTAGACACTAGCCCTAGACTGCTCCCAGCACTGCTCTGCCTCACGAGATCTCCGCTGCCCTCGCTATTTGCTTCGTGTATGCCAATTGTACATAATACGAGACTCGATAGACACTCTAATAAATGATCCTACCTCAAATCCACAACCAAACAAGGAACAAGAAGAAAGGCTAACTCAGACATTCTAAGGCTATAAAATCCTAACTATGTATAACTATGTAGCATACACTAAGCAAATAATAAAGACAAATGTAATCTCATAAGGGATGGACTCCTAAGCTAAGGCATCATAAATCAGGCAACATTTTCACACTAACTCCGCAAGATTCCTTAGCCTACCCCTAGCTGCAATTATATCAGCTCATAATATAAACATGTCTGCTCTACACTATTCAAAATGTAAATTGAGGTATTTTAGGAAACTGCCGCTCGAGCGCTGGTCGATTGTACACACTTCTTCTCTGGGTTTTTCCTCCTGTAAAAGTCTTCATTTCTTGTTAAGTTCTTAAACATGTTTAGATCCTTAGTTTGAGTTTGGAATCACCCAGAGGTTCATCCAAATCCCTCAAACCAGGGCTCTGATACCAAATTGTAACACCTCAAATTTTAGACCAAAATTTTCATTTTTAAATTACCAAAAATCATAGTTTCACAACCAAGTTATCAAACATAGGATCATCCCAAAACAACAAATATCATAATTATCAAAGTATATAAAACATGTCCCAATAGTAAATTCCCTAGCGCATGTGTACAATCAGACCTTTGCCTTCCCACGGTCCAACGAAGTATCTGTCACATATAACTCAACAACTGTAAGCACAAAGCTTAGTAAGTTCCCCAAGATACCACATATAACACAACATAAATAAACCACCATGGGTTATCCACAACCCTAGGGCTATCAACAGTCCCGGTGAGCTAACAACATGCTCGATGGGTTATCAGCAACCCTGGTTGGCTATCAGCAGCCTCAGTCACATATAATTATCATAACGTAACATAACATAGCAGCTAGACCTATCTGGTCATCATAATACAGCTATCCTACCATACAGGTAAGAGTTAGTGAGGAGACTCACCTGATACTGATGACACGAAAAACCTAACACCAGAACTGTCGGATCTAGACTCCGCCTAGTCAAAAAAATAATTAACCCTAATTAATAATTAAGGTTCAAAACTCACTCGCGATCCCAAATCCCTCATCTAAATCTTCTAAGGGCAAAAGGACCACTTTTCCCTTCCCATGGTCCAAAACCCTAAAACTTGACCAAGGGTCAAAGTCAATGAAAGTCAACCCTCAGCGTGTACGCTGAGCGTACCACTCCATACGCCAGGGATACAACTAGGTCAGCATGCATCAAGGAGGAATCATGCTACGCTACACGTAGCCATGAGTACGCCCGACGTACTCCATCAGTCTCCAAATCCACTAAGTTTGTGTCTTAATCCTTTAAGACAACCAACCTAAATACAAATCTGACTAATATATATGGCCTCTTAATCCATAAATTCGTGGGATTTAAGCCATTGCATGGCTAGGAAAGGCTCAAAGCATCACTTCATCCATTCTAATCTACTTTACTCATGCATGAGACAAAGGGGAAGATCAAGCAAGCATTTTTATCAATCTAGATGTCTTAATATGCATGAAAAGACAGCTTAAACCATCTGCAGAGTCCCAAACTCAAAAAGGTCCAAACTTGGGGACTATTAGCTCATAAATCTTAAACCAAAGATATCTACAAGAACACTAGACAAGGTATAAGCTTTATACCTGGAAATGATGCACAAAGGTGGGAAGTTTCTAGATCTTCAAGCTTGCTAGCACCTTCTTCTTCTTCTCTAACCTTCTTCTTCAACTACAAGAGCCAAGAACACTCAAAACTTGCAATAACACACACACAATCCACACACACAAGATAAGGGTTTATGGGAGGGTTGCAGGTTGATAAGGGTGGCTAGAAATGAAGCCATAATGTTCCTTAAATAGGGCAACCCTTAAAATTAGGGTTTTACACCTGAGTTAGTACGCCCAACGTACCACATGTGCGCCCAACGTACTAGCTGGCTCTCCGCGATCATGCAGGTTGCATGAGTACGCTAAGCGTACTCATATGTACCCCCCGTGTAACGCCCGTAGATCCGGGCTAGTCAATTTAGAGATAATAGGGGTCGAAAATGACTTTTCGACCAAAGATTATTTAGAATAAATAATCTTAACCAAGTTGTAGAATATGTCTCAAGGTTTCCGTACATATAAATAACGCCGAAATCCGAGTTATAACGAAGAAGTTATGGCCCGTCGAAGTTTTTCGGCAAAACCGGCACGGCACCGGGAGACGTAAATAGTGAATTTACAATAGAGGACTTTTTAGCCTTAGTAATCTAAACAAAAGTTGTAGTATATGTTAAACCGAGAACATCCATAAAAAGAACGCCCAAATCTGACTTCGTATGAGGAAGTTATGAATTTTCTAAGATTTGGCATAGCAGTGCACGGTCCGAAACTCGAATTTTAGTTCGAGAGGTTTTTGGCTTACGCGACCTAAATGAGAGTTGAATATCTCATTAATAGGAACTCAACGGTAAAAATACAGACGAAAACGGAGTCCGTATGAAGGAGTTACGAATTCTTCGTGGTCATTTAACAGTCTAATCTCATCCTACTGTTAAATTTAAGATCGGTCGAGAATTAGCCGATGGAGTCTAAATGAAAGTTGTAGATCTTGTTTTTACCTACACGTGGATATAAAGAACGTCGAAAACGGAGCTTGTATGCGAAAGTTATGAATTTTTGAAAATCGGCTGATTTCCACCATGTGTGCGATGCCACGTGTCAGCACCAGGCTGTGACTTGGTGCCCAAGTTGGCTCACGACGTGAGCATCATAAAACTCACGACGTGAGTGACCCTCCAGCCTCCTATAAATAAGAGGTGAAGCCTCCATTCTTCCTCACACCTCCCATCACTTCCCTCTCTTTCTAGAACTTCTCTCTAGCCCCGAAACCCCCCGAAAAGCCTAGGGAACCTCCCTAGCACGAGGCGGAAGCCCCGGAGCGCCCGACGGCTCCGAGAAGAAGAGACTTTCGGCTCGGGAACGCTGCTCCAACGGAGCCCGGTTTTGAGAAAAACACGCTGTAAGTGAGCTACGCCTAACCTATCTTTAGTATAACTTATGTTTTAATATAGTAATGTTATTAGGACCTTAAAATAATTATTTGGGCTATTATTATGAGTTATATAAGAGTGTTGCATAATGCTTATATAATAGTAATAATAGCTAGACTATTAATTAGTCGCGGTTAACGTTAGACTAAACCCTAGTGGTATTGGTACTAGGTTTTGTCGAATGAAATTGTTTTAAGAGTAACGAAGTCGTGTCCGAGTGCCAAGTCACCACCTAATCAGGTGAGTGCATAGTCTCTTTCATCTTACACATAGATATGAAGTATTTAATATAAATTACGTGATGTGAGTGCATAGTTACTTTCATCTTACACATAGATATGAAGTATTTAATATAAATTACGTGTTATGTGTGCATATTGTCTGTATACTTGCTGTCTATGCTGGGTGAAAGATTTTTATACATGCTTTAAATGATTTAAAATGTATATATATTTTATATCTACAAAATATGTTGGGTAAAACATGGGTAGATGAAATATGAGTCGGATGATGAGGTGAGAGGTGGAATAGACCATGAGGCGAGGGTGAGAGGTGGACGATGTAAGAAGCCTTGTACCCAAATGTTGGCCCCGTCATCTAGCAGAGTATAGATGACAACCACAGACTATTCTAGACAGTCCAGTGGAACACTAGCAGGCTCGCAACCTGTAGGTGTTGTGAACGATGTGTTCACCGGTGTACTCTAAAAACCCATTGACATGCATTGTGAGTGGATTCTCGGAAACGATACTGTCGATAAACGAGATAACCCTGGCAGCTGCGCCTAAAGGACAATACCGATAGATGCGCCTCGTAGAGAATGTCACAATTTTGGCAGATGCGCCTAAGTGATAGAACTAGCAGCTGTGCTTGATAGATGTGTCATTGACAACGATGAAATTCGTACCTATTCCTTAGGATAATCCTTAGGAATGAATGAACAAGAAATAGCTAATTCTTAGGGTAGATCCTTAAGAATAAAGAAGATAATGGGGATGGGTAATTGGGTTAACTGTTTGATGATTAAACATAATAATTATATTATTGTGGGTTGAAAACCCTATGTACTCACCAGGTTTCCCAACCTGACCCACTCAGTTTATTTGTATCACAGTTGTCGATATGAATTTACATTACACTGAGAGATTAAGGAGATATAAATCACTAGTGATAATGAATGTAAGTTCTGTTTATGCTTATGTTTCTGTATTGACGATGACATCCCAAATGTTTTAAAATGAATAAAAATACATTTATTCAGAAATGCTTTAATAACGTATTTATCATGTTTTACTGTGAACAAATTCCGCAACATTTTTATTAAAAAAAAGTACTTTGATTTTTATAAAGCATAAACAAAATCGGTCTTTTCTGGCCGTGAAAATGGGGATGTCACAGTTGGTATCAGAGCATTAGTTTAAGCGAACTAGGAATATGGATTTATTTCTAGACTTAAACTTAGAATGCTAAGCGATGATTGTGAGATGAGTGTCTGCTATATTTTAGACACGAGCACTAGTTTATTTTAGGAAAGATGCCTAAAATGTTTTATGTGCTAAATGTTTTATGTTATAGCTATAAAGATGCCTTATATGTTATTATTGGTTCGGATCTATGGTCTATTGCCGACCGGATCTGGAAATTTTATGTGTTCAGATTTCTAAACGTTTAATTACGATATTAGAACTGGCATGTAACTTTTCGGAGTAATAGGGAGATTTATACGTCTATCGTAAATAAAACTTTCCTATCTTAAATTCTCGCCTCGGTACACCGAATGTCTGCTTTGGTGTACAAAACGTCATGGTGAAGACAGACTAGGAAATATCCGAGGAAGATAACAACCTGAGCCAAAGAATGTGATGGGTCATGCATCGGTCGTTGCGCCTGCACCCGAACCTATCACAATGGCAGAAGTTCAGGAAGTGATGCGAACCATGATAGAATGATAAAATAGAGGAAATAATAAGGCTTACGATAGTGAATGATACCTATCAGAAGATATCATAAGAGAGGTATCTTGCCTTTAGAATGCGTCTAATAAATAATACGTCCAGTATGGGAGAAGTACACTTTCGATTGGCAGAAAGAAAGAATTTTTGGTATAATCCATAAAGTTATCCCATGGTCTTGAATTTCCAATACCAACCAAGTTGAAGCAGAATTGATGATTGAAGATGTGCATGGAAGAAGTCCTAGTAGAGTCTAGGGAATTTTTTTTTATTTGGACACACTCGTATGTGTTAAATTGTTTTGTGATTTTAGGACTTGGGGACTGCGAGACAATACTTGGGACGAGTATGAGTAGGTGTGAAAGGTAGTAGATGCATATACTACCGGAAGCACAGGACTCACGCATGGATCAGGGAAAGTCACAAGGTTACCAAGGAGCTAGTAATTCATTTCGTTTTATTCAAGTATGTCGTTACCATCGTTTCGGTAATGAATAAGAAGATGATTGTTATTCCGACCCTAGTGGTCATATCAAATTGAGTCCGACTACGCTGAGTATGTTATGTGGTTCACAGAATCAAGTTCGATGTAGCATCTGACTTAAGACGGAAGATTGAAATAAAAAGCGATCAGTAGAGGTATCACGATAGTTTCTTGTAGCTAGAAATGCTACCTTTTAAGATGTGATTATATCCCATTAGAACAATAAGGAAGGTATAGTCTGTTCTGGAATTTGACTCTAAGAGACCTGAGTCTAAGCGTTGCAACATACGATGATATGTCATTAGAATATGACACATCGGTCCATTGTAGTAATAAAAGAACTTATCTTAAGTTCGTGTCCAGTGAGGATCGAGATTGTGACTTGAAGGTCATAATTTGGAGTATAACATGAGATAGGGAGCAAGTGCAAGATCGAGCACCACCTGCAGACAAGGAGTCCAAGAGTTAGATACTCATTCGAAGGAACATAGAAGTTACGATTATGAAGAGATGACGTATGGAGTCATTATACAGCCCTGTTTTGTTGATGATTCCGGGACGTAATCATCCTAAGGGGGAGATAATTGTAACGCCCGTAGATCCGGGCTAGTCAATTTAGAGATAATAGGGGTCGAAAATGACTTTTCGACCAAAGATTATTTAGAATAAATAATCTTTACTAAGTTGTAGAATATGTCTCAAGGGTTCCGTACATATAAAGAACACCGAAATCCGAGTTATAACGAATAAGTTATGGCCCGTCAAAGTTTTTCGGCAAAACCGGCACGGCACCGGGAGACGTAAATAGTGAATTTACAATAGAGGACTTTTTAGCCTTAGTGATCTAAACAAAAGTTGTAGTATATGTTAAACCGAGAACATCCATAAAAAGAACGCCCAAATCTGACTTCGTATGAGGAAGTTATGAATTTTCTAAGATTTGGCATATCAATGCACGGTCCAAAACTCGAATTTTAGTTCGAGCGGTTTTTGGCTTACGCGACCTAAATGAGAGTTGAATATCTCATTAATAGGAACTCAACGGTAAAAAGACAGACGAAAACGGAGTCCGTATGAAGGAGTTACGAATTCTTCGTGGTCATTTAACAGTCTAATCTCATCATACTGTTAAATTTAAGATCAGTCGAGAATTAGCCGACGGAGTCTAAATGAAAGTTGTAGATCTTGTTTTTACCTACGCGTGGATATAAAGAACGTCGAAAACGAAGCTCGTATGCGAAAGTTATGAATTTTTGAAAATCGGCTGATTTCCACCCTGTGTGCGATGCCACGTGTCAGCACCAGGCTGTGACTTGGTGCCCAAGTTGGCTCACGACGTGAGCATCATAAAACTCACGACGTGAGTGACCCTCCAGCCTCCTATAAATAAGAGATGAAGCCTCCATTCTTCCTCACACCTCCCATCACTTCCCTCTCTCTCTAGAACTTCTCTCTAGCCCCGAAACCCCCCGAAAAGCCTAGGGAACCTCCCTAGCACGAGGTGGAAGCCCCGGAGCGCCCGAAGGCTCCGAGAAGAAGAGACTTTCGGCTCGGGAACGCTGCTCTAGCGGAGCCCGGTTTTGAGAAAAACCCGCTGTAAGTGAGCTACGCCTAACCTATCTTTAGTATAACTTATGTTTTAATATAGTAATGTTATTAGGACCTTAAAATAATTATTTGGGCTATTATTATGAGTTATATAAGAGTGTTGCATAACGCTTATATAATAGTAATAATAGCTAGACTATTAATTAGTCGCGGTTAACGTTAGACTAAACCCTAGTGGTATTGGTACTAGGTTTTGTCGAATGAAATTGTTTTAAGAGTAACGAAGTGCTGTCCGAGTGCCAAGTCACCACCTAATCAGGTGAGTGCATAGTCCCTTTCATCTTACACATAGATATGAAGTATTTAATATAAATTACGTGATGTGAGTGCATAGTTACTTTCATCTTACACATAGATATGAAGTATTTAATATAAATTACGTGTTATGTGTGCATATTGTCTGTATACTTGCTGTCTATGCTGGGTGAAAGATTTTTATACATGCTTTAAATGATTTAAACTGTATATATATTTTATATCTACAAAATATGTTGGGTAAAACATGGGTAGATGAAATATGAGTCGGGTGATGAGGTGAGAGGTGGAATAGACCATGAGGTGAGGGTGAGAGGTGGACGATGTAAGAAGCCTTGTACCCAAATGCTGGCCCCGTCATCTAGCAGAGTATAGATGACAACCACGGACTATTCTAGACAGTCCAGTGGAACACTAGCAGGCTCGCAACCTGTAGGTGTTGTGAACGATGTGTTCACCGGTGTACTCTAAAAACCCATTGACATGCATTGCGAGCGGATTCTCGAAAACGATACTGTCGATAAACGAGATAACCCTGGCAGCTGCACCTAAAGGACAATACCGATAGATGCGCCTCGTAGAGAATGTCACAATTTTGGCAGATGCGCCTAAGTGATAGAACTAGCAGCTGTGCTTGATAGATGTGTCATTGACAACGATGAAATTCGTACCTATTCCTTAGGATAATCCTTAGGAATGAATGAACAAGAAATAGCTAATTCTTAGGGTAGATCCTTAAGAATAAAGAAGATAATGGGGATGGGTAATTGGGTTAACTGTTTGATGATTAAACATAATAATTATATTATTGTGGGTTGAAAACCCTATGTACTCACCAGGTTTCCCAACCTGACCCACTCAGTTTATTTGTATCACAGTTGTCGATATGAATTTACATTACACTGAGAGATTAAGGAGATATAAATCACTAGTGATAATGAATGTAAGTTCTGTTTATGCTTATGTTTCTGTATTGACGATGACATCCCAAATGTTTTAAAATGAATAAAAATACATTTATTCAGAAATGCTTTAATAACGTATTTATCATGTTTTACTGTGAACAAATTCCGCAACATTTTTATTAAAAAAAAGTACTCTGATTTTTATAAAGCATAAACAAAATCGGTCTTTTATGGCCGTGAAAATGGGGATGTTACACCCCGCGTACAACCACTTTTGCCAACTTTTTCTATTAGGGACCAAATGCGACACTTTTGATAAAGATTCAAAGAATGATAAAATGTACCTTATTTCCGGATGTTGCATAGAAAAAACATGAATTAGGAAAAAAAATAAAGGACAAACAACTAAAACTACAAAGAGAGATAGATATGTTTGGTGGTCGTGACCCGATGAAAGTCTCTGCAATGTTTGTGATCCTTTGGTATGAGCTTATGAATGCATGACCAAAGTGGTTCGTGATCCTTTGGTTGGTGCTCATGAATGCATGACCAAACATTGTGTGTAACACCACTTCTAGTCCATTCGATCCAATTTCTAGACTAATGTCAGTTATAAATTTTGCATTTCTTTCTTAGCGTCTAGGACATTAATGAGATTTTTTTACTCCTTTACTATGAATCATAGTAGTTGTACTAGTAAGAGCATCTCCAGTGAGAACTCGTTTTCAGAAGTGAAATATTAATAATCAATCTAAAAATTTAGCTTTTTATCATTAAATTGAATTGCTTTTTTGGTTAATAATACAAAAAAGTTTTTTTTTTCTTATTTTGAAAGAGATTATTGAGATTTAATCAGAGGAATAATGCAACATCCGGATTCTTGGAGGTACTTAGTTCTAATATATTTCAACTTTGGAGGTGAACACGTCGTGGTGAAGGCATCCCACGACGTGGCAATACGAGAAGATTCACGGATCATTTAATGATCCCCACGACATGACATCTATTGGCCACGATGTGGCGACCTTGTGTCATGATAACCCTAATTTTTTTGGGTATTTAAAGGAAAATGGGGAGGCTAGGGTTGCCCATCTTCAGCCTCCATCACACTCAACCCAGAGACCCTAACCCTAACCCTAACCCTCCTTGGTGCTCTTGTGCTCATTTTAGTAAACTTGTGGTGGTTTTGAAGGTAGAAGAAGAATTAGTGCTTGGTTCAGTATGTAATTCTTTCCTCTATGTGTGTGCATCTTCAGGACTCCTTGTAAATCCTTAAGCTTCAACCTTTTGGTGTTCTTCTTCATAAATCTGGGTTTTGGAGCATGTTTGGTCCTTTTTTTGGAGTCGCCTGAGTGATATTAAGAGATAAAGTATGCAACTTCATGGTTTCTCTATGTCGCTTGAATGTCATATCTTATAGATCTGTAATTTTGTAGTAAGATGAGATCCATGCATGGATTTTGGGTCATTTTGTTCCTTTTTGACCTAGTTTGAAGAAGGACATGCATAGGTCATGCATGCCTATAAAGTTTGGATTTTTATGCACCATTAGGAGTCCTAGAAGCATTCTGGAGAAGTTGGACTAAGGACTTTCGGGATTAAGTGCTTAATGGTTGAGTCCTTGCCATTTTTAGCCTTTCGGACAAAAGACTTGTGATCTAGACCTCTTGGCGGGTCTCAAGGGATAAAGGTGGAAAATTTATCCATTTGGACAGTAGGAATGATCATATCTGGACCTTGGAACCTTTGGAATTGGAGTATTCGGCTTAACCTATTAAGACATTTTGAACCTAGTACCCACGGTGTGGCCTAGGTTTCCACGACGTGGCGATTGGGGAAAGTGCATCTGTTTTTTAGTTTGAAGGCCTCGACGTGGAGGGTTAACCTTGACCGTTGACTTTTTCTTTTGACTTGTGTTGACTTTTGGTCAAACGCCTAGTTTTGGATAGGAAACTAAGGTTACTTTGAATGGCTGTATATGTGGTTTGTAGCATCTGTACTCGCGTCAGTAGGAGCAGTAGTAGTTGATCATCGATTGCTAGGTGAATCTCTTCTCTATACATGTGGGTAAAAGACACCAATGTAAGCCCACTGGATTATGTTTGTAGGATGATAGTTGTCTTTATGACACTTGCTGATATGTCTGTATGTGCTCGTTGTCTTTGTGACTCTTATTGATATGATTATATGCTTAGCTGTAGGGGTGAAATAGACCCAGTACCTGTTGAAAGAGACCGAAAGGGGTGAAATAGACCCAATACCAGTTGAAAGATACTGAAGGGGGGTGAAATAGACCCAATATCGGTTGAAAGATATCAAAGGGGGTGAAATAGACTCAATTTAGTTTTGAACTGTTATGTATGCATGGTATGTGGTATTCTGCGGAAACTCACTAAGTTTTGTGCTTATAGTGTTATGTTTATGGTATCAGGTACTTCCAGTTTGAAAGGGAAGAGTCCGGCATGATCGCACTGCATCCACCAACATTTCGTATTTTATGACATGATTTGTACTCTAATAACTATTTTATACATCATCATGTTTTGATGGGTTTTTGAAACGAATGAATGATGCTTCTGTTGGTTTTAAAATGAAATTTCACTTAGTAATTTTTGGGACATTACAAATAATTATACCAAAAAAGTTAGATTCTACTAAATGTTTTTTTTGATGTTTTTTTTGACCGCTAAAACCCACTTTGATTAATAGGAATATTGACTTTTTTGAACATGGAAGTCTTAAAATTGTCATCATTTGGCCACTAAAAGTTATAATTGTCGTCACAATCTAACAATTGAGACATGCTATAACAAATTTATAGGTTTCTCCGTTTATGTGGCATGTCACATAAACAATTTTGACCCACCATTAACCACATGATGCTACATAACCACATGACGTGCGTCCACGTTGATTTTTAGATTTTTTTAAACATTTACACTATGTGTGTCTACTTCCCTCCCCCTCCTTCCTCTCTCTTTCTCTCATGAGTTACAACCTCCACAATTAATACTTAACGGAAGGTGCAAAAGAGATGAAAAAATATATTCTTTATATTAGAAATTGCTCAAATTACTATCTTTTTGACTTGTATCAACATTATGTAATGGAGTAGTGACGATCCACATAAAATGTAAGTGAATGATACAAAAACAAGTTGAGATCAATTAGAGTTTATGACAAATAGTTATCCCGGTTCAAACACTCAATCCTAAAGCAAACCATGTAAATATAACTTACTTTCAAAATTCCTAACTTAAAAACACAGTGTGATAAAAAAGGAATATCAATCAATTCAAAACACTAAATTGATCCATCGAGAGGGATTTTAAAATCGCCTTCACCAATCTCTTTTTATATATCATTTGGATCCTGTTCATGAACGGTACATCCACTCGAAATGCAAGTTTTGAGGAATTCTTTCACTGTCCATGTCAACTTCATTGTCATTGACCTCAATCTCATTACTTTCGCAATCTCAATGACATTGTCTAGGGATATGTCGCCATAATGCTTGATGTTTTTCACATTCTTACGGTCACATTCCGACTCGTTCAAGGTTATGATGACTAAAGCGGTGGTGGAGGGGACAACAAAAACTTTAGCCTTGCGATTTCGAATAATGAGATTGCGTTAGCAAACCCTCAAATCCTTGGTTGCTTCTTTGGATATGTCTTCTCTGATATTCTCACGGGAGAGACCTAGTGGTCCGATTTTGGGGGCGAGTGAAGAAGCTGCACCGATATTAAAAATCGATGTAGATGCCACATCAACGCCACATGGATAAGGGTGAGTCAATCTGTCGATGTTGCATGCCACATAAACATGAAAACTTATAAAACTACTATAGAATATTTCAATATTTAAATGATAACAAAATTGAAAGTTAAAGATTTAATTAGGACGAGTAAAATTTTAATGGTAAAATAATAACAATACTCCTAATTAACTTTAATGGTAAAATTCATACTTTCATAGTAAAAAAATAATACTCCTAATTAACAATGTTTCATTTTACCTTTATTTTATTTAACCTTCAAAATATTATTATTTTAACTGTTTAGTTTTTATCATTTGAATTTTTAGTATTAAATGTTAAATTCGTAAATGATCGTATGATAAAAAAAAATTGTATGAAAATAAGTATAATATAACCGATAAACAACTTATGTATTATCAAATATTTTTAGTTTGCTTAATACTTTTATATAAATAAAATTTTATATAAATTAAAACTATGATTTTTAGTTTAAACACCAACAACCAACTGAACACATGTCAACAAAAACTTTAGCTTTTCTTATAAATTAAAATATAATCAACCAACTTGTATTAGGATCGATGTTTTGTGTAAATTTTGTTGTTGTATTAGGATCGATGTTTTGTATATATTTTGTTGTGTAATTTTGTAATTGGAGTTAGAGATGATATATGCGTACAAATCAGCAATCGGAGTTGCAAGAATGAAGAAACCGAGTAAAAAAAAAGCCTGTCTATTCAACATTCTCTCCACTCCCTTTAATCTTTCATTGGGACCCTCATTGTCTTTATCTGCTTCTTCACTGGCCTCTTTATTACATCTTCTCCCCCCATCATCCATTTCACTCACTCCGTCCCTTTCAACCCGCCGGCATCTCCTCTCCTCCGACATGGATAAAGAAAACCTCGCTTTTCCCCATCACTTCGCCTCTCCGTACTCCACCGAGTCTGAAAGCGACGATGAAGATGTCGTCGCCTTAACCCGTCGCTTCTCTCGATCTGCCTCCTTTACAGAACCCCTTTACAATAATCTCAAGGTTTGTAACTTGTAAGTACTAGTGGTGTAAAGATGGTGCGTAACATAACCAGTATTTTATTTTTCTGATTTGTTTTTTTGATGGATTTTAGGAGAAGAGGGTTTTCTCTGGCTCGCCGGAATCCACTCTTGGATGGTTGGGTTCTGTTCATTCTCAGGCACCTTCGCTACCACAGTTTGTGAGAAGTGATGAAGATGCTTGGAATATGATCTATGCTGCTGCGGGTCAAGTTGCACGAATGAAGATGAGAATGAGCTTGAGCAACAGAGGTTTACCTGGAGTTGTTCCTTACTGTGACGGAGAAGAGTTTTTCCGGCATCAGCAAAGTTGTCGGAACAGATGTGTTTCGGGAAGCGAAAGCGTCGGAGGTGGATGTGGTGGTCGACCACCGAGTTTTCCTCAGACTGCATGGCCTCCGCCCCAACAACGCCTCCAACATCGTTCAAATCAACAAAAACCATGCAATGCGCCGGTCATGAAAGGAGTTGTTATCGGTGGATCTGGGGGCGGTTGTGACGGTGGTGGTGCTACGGCGGCGAAGAGGGAATGTCCCGGAACTGGTGTGTTTTTGCCCCGCAGATACTGTAATAACCCACCTGAATCTCGAAAAAGACAAGGTAAATTTGTCGTATTCATCTTCGCGTCAGAAATTGCAGAGTCAAACTGATTATGTATTCAAAATTTCTTCATAATTCCAGATCTTTGGTTGTTTCTATTCGATCGAAACTAATCACACAATTAATTAATTTTACAAATATTCCTTTAATCGATTCTTCTTGCAGCATGTTCACCTGCTAATCTGCCAGCTAAAACGATTCAATATTCCAATAACACCCTTGTCCCCATTACCGGGCAGCCTCAAACTCAAGCACGCATCAATGTCGGCCTCGTTCCTCATTATGGTAAACTAATCCCACCAGATCTTATTCTCCCAACATTAGAATTTATATTATTAATGTAAGATTCTTCACAAAAACATGATTAATTTTCAGAAATGTTAATGGGTCGGAGGAATGCCATGAGTCTAGCTGCTCAGCAGCTGCGAAGCAACATCCATGGCCACGGCGGCGTAATGGACTCACCGGTGAATAACCCGGAAATGCTCCTCCCTCAAGAATGGACCTACTGAAACTCCGTTTTTTGGAGAGTAGATAGAAGAAAAGGTCTATAAGTATAAGTAGTAGTGGTGGAGATATGATTTTGTTTGATGTTGATTATCTAAGTACAGTGATGAAAATAAATGAGAAGGGTATCCGAAGACTTTTTAGGATTTTTTGTTGGAGAATTTGAAAATTCCATTTGTTTCGAGATTTTAATAGATATGAATATATAACGACCAGTATTTTATACATAAAAAGTTTACCTTATGTTCAAAAAGCCAAAAGGGCCGGTTAAATAAAAGGTATAATGGTAAAAAATAAAAACAAATAAAAAGGGCTAAATGCAGAAAAATCCAACTATTTATATATTTTGTTTATATTAGAAAAATCATTATATTTTTATTTACTTTTCAGATTTATCTTATTTTTTTTATATATATAGAAAAACCATTATATTTTTATTTATCTTTCAGATTTATCTAAATATTTTTTTAAGAAGTCAGTTGTTTTGTGTCATAGCTATCTTGTTTTTTTAGGTTGACATAGAAAAAAATAAATAAGTGATGTCATTTATTTTTGGTTGAATAAATGGTCTTGAGCAAATGACTAAATGGTATATTTGTAACGTTTTAAAAACCATAGTAAACACTTTTTATTTTAAAAAAAAATAAAAGTTGTTCGCCATAAAACCAAAAGTCCTCCGAACAATTCTTTCACCACATGACATAAAATCAGCTTTCGTCTTGTCCCCGATTCTCAGAAGTAGCTGAAACATTTAAATACATAATTGTAAGTCAAAGCTTAATAAGTTTCCCAAAATACCACACAACAATATACATACAATGCATGCACCCAATGCCTACATCAGACAATTGGATCGCCACCGAGGCCTTCAACACAAAGTTGGATCGCCCTCTTGGCCTTTAGTACAAAATCGGTCCGCCTTCCGGAGCCTACAATATCAAGTTGGACTGCTCCCCTTGGGCCTATAATAGTGAACTGGACTGCTCGGGTCTCTTGGCCAACAACACACAACTGGACTGCCTCAACCCAACCATAATATGTCGACATGCAAATAATAATAACAAGAAAACACA
Source organism: Lactuca virosa (assembly GCF_052849685.1). Taxonomy (NCBI): domain Eukaryota; kingdom Viridiplantae; phylum Streptophyta; class Magnoliopsida; order Asterales; family Asteraceae; genus Lactuca; species Lactuca virosa. The sequence continues at coordinate 27,665,076 of NC_136433.1, forward strand.
TATAATCATATCAGATCTACCAGTCTAATAGATTACTACAACATATCAACATCCAAACATACAAATGATATATATTGTAGTATAAAATATAGTGAGAAAACTCATTTCACAGACGAAACAGAAATCCCTACAACCCGTCACACGCAATAAACCCATACCACACCTACCTAGCCAAATAACGATAAATAATCAATCTAAGACCTAAATCCTAAAGTTTGACCTCAAGTCAAACTTGGTCAAAAAGTCAACAGTCAAAAGTCAACAGTCGAGTCACCATGCCGTGGCCAACGCCATGACCGCGTTGTGGTGGCTAAACGCCAAAACAGTCGCGAACTCCCTCGTCACCACGCCGTGGCAGCAACATTGCCACGTCGTAGAATAAAACCTAACTAGCTTAATTCATTAAGCTCTTAATCCTTATTTTCAGATCTCCAAAGCTCAGATCTGGATCGATTAAGGCCATACATGGATTAAGTTTCCAACTTTATCTCTTCTCTAACCTCAAGAAGCCTAGATCTAAAACCCTAACTCAAAAATGGACCAAATGACCTAGAAAACTCATACATGGTTGATTTATGATCAAGATACAAACTTAATGGGATCATAAGGTCCAAGAACTAGCATAAATCTTATCCAAGGTCATGGAGTTACTTCAAACTCCAAGTATTCATTTTCAAAAGCCAAAAATGGACTTAATCACATCATAAGCAACCCATATAATGGAACGTGTGAATTTTATACCTTATGGAGCCTAAGGATAGATGTAGAAGTAACCCTTAACAACAACAAGTCACACCACAAGCTTGAATCACCCTCACCTTCTTCAATGAACCTTGAAAGGCCAAGAACACACATTTTTTCACCAAGAACACACACACACACACACTAAGGTATCTCTTAAAGGGATGAAAGCTGGAGTTGAGAGCAAACCCTAGCCATGAAGTTGTTTAAATAAGGCTCAAGACCCAAACTTAAGGTTTCTCATTCTGTTGCCGTCACGTCGTGACCATTACACGACCACGTTGTAGTGAATGAACGATGTGAGTTCCTTTTCTATTGTGACAACGTCGTGGTCACCAAAAATCTCACATTTTGAGAGTCTAAAATGATATAATTCCCAAAAGAAATGTACCTGGAATGGGTGTTACAATATTTCTCACGTTTTACCTTAGATAAGAGGCAAATCACTTATTTTATTTTTAATGTTAACCTAAAAACGAAAAAGATAAATATTATGTCATAAAACAACCAGTAATTTCTTTAAAAAAAACTAGATATGTGGGTTAATGTGAAAGGTAACTGAAAATGAAGGGTTTTTCTGCATATAAACAAAATGTAAGGATTTTTCTAAAAGTTAGAAGATAAATAATTGTGATTTTCTGCATTTTACGCAAAGAAAAAAGAGTAAATTATAGGAATGGTTTATGTGGTTTAGGGTAGCCTAAATGTTTGTTTTTATTTTTTTTTTAAACTCTGACCATTGATGTGGTTTGGTTTTGATGTGAGTTTTGTTCTGTTAGATCGAAAACGACTAATTATCATTACTGAATTTTTTAACTATATTATTATTATTTTTTACAAGAAATTTATAAATATTCATGTGGGTCCCATAACAAGCCTACTCAACATACCCAATCCTAACCTTCAATTTCATATTCAAACTTTTAAGAATACGCTTCGTACAGAGAAATGGAATTACAATAGATAATGAAAATATTTTCTAACTATATTATTATTATTTTGTTATAGAAATTTATAAATATTCATGTGGGTCCCACAAACCCACCCATCATATGCATTCCTAACCTTTAATTTCTACGTCAAACATATATGGACACATTTGATACAGAAGAATAGAATAATCACAAAAAATGAAAATATAAAGAAAGAGAATTATGATGGGAAAGAAATTTGATTCTACAGTTTAGTAAAACAAAAAATTCAATAAAGAAATGCTTTTTAGAATTATTTCATTTGTTTGGTTGTATTAAATAATGACATAAAATGAGTTTTTTTATTATGTTTATTCATTTTTAAGCAACATTTTTTTTTATAAAAATACATTATGATGTACATCTTAATTTGTCAAAATATAAATAATCGAAACAAATAGATCGAAACATAAAGAAATATTAAAATCACACTATTTAAAAACTATGTCTAATATGTCCAATAATGGATGTGCAAAAGATCAAATTTAATATCCGTAACAACTGTAAAAGATAACTTGAAATAGCCTACTTATACTATCGAGCCATCCGCAATCATTTCCACGTAACAAATCTTTTCATTTTCAGCCATCTAAAAAAACTACCGAGTGCGAAAATGATCTTTGTTAAATATGTCAATCGCCTTCATTACTGTTTGACATTAATATTCAACATACGTTGTATATCTTCGATAACTTTATGTATCATATCGAACACTTCTTTATTTTCTTGCCTTCCTATATCGTTTATTGTCTCAGTAAGTTTATCACCAACCTCTTTTATAGTCCTTTTCATTTTTTTGCCGCTTCCTTATAATAGCTTTCTTCTTCATCAATTTTAAGCTTTTTACGTTTACTATTGTCGCTAGCAGTTGGTTGTGTCTCTTCAATGATATCTTCAGACCCTTCCACAATAAGTGAGTTTCTTTGTGTCTCTTGTTACATATTCTTTTCCAAGAGCAATAGCTCTATCCTTTCTAAAAATTTTACACTGGTTATCAAATTGCAAAAATGGTTAATTGCGGAAACATGCAACACCTTTATGAGTCTACAAGAAAAATACAAAATTAATTCTATTCATGTTTAACAAACATTTTTATATTTATTTTACAAAAAATGTTTATGAAAAGATTTACAAAAATAATAATTGTACAACCTTATATGGGTTATATATTTAAATATTTGTGTTAAAAAAATAATAATTATATAACCTCATCTATATTAAAAGAATAAAAAATAAGGAATATATGATTGTAAATGAATTAAGTTACGAACTATGATTACAACGACCATGAAATCTTTAACAAATATAAACAAACAAAACGTAAAAAAGAATTAAAATATATTCAAACAAAACATCAAAAAAACTTAGAAAAATATAATCGAAAAAAACATTAGTTAATGTATTCGAACAAAACATCAAAAATATTAGAAAAAAATTATTCAAACAAAACATCAAAACATGTAAGCGAAAATATTAAAAAAACATTAAACAATTCATATAAACAAAACGCCAAAAAAATTAAAATGTAAAAAATATAAATAAAGTAATTAAAAATGATAATAAATAATAGACAAAATTACATAAATGGTCCTTATGACATGAACAAATTACATAAATGGTTACATGAGACTTAATTAGAAAACTTAACACCGTTAGAAAAGTATACTCGACGTCGTTCATTACAACCCTACTGATCTCGATTTGTCCCCAACTAAATCAAAGCCACCGCCGCCATAGTTATGGTTTGCAGAACGGAGTTAGGGTTTGCAAAATGAAAACGATGACGACAATGTTAGGGTTAGGGTTCAACGATTGATTTTCTCTCGCTCCTTCTCAATCAAAAAATTCATTTGTCCACTATTTCTTCACAATCGATACCACTCAATGAGAAATCCAACCCGTCCGTTGCTTTGCTAGGATCTTTTTTCGGTGAACATCTCCAACATAATCACACCTAAATTGTACACGTCGATTTTCTTGTTTGATTTCTTTATCTTTGAAATCGATTCATATGTATGGGTAAAGATGATGAACATAGGATCCAAGTTGATTGAAATCAACATATTGAGCCACACCGACATCGACTAATTGATTGAAAGAGTCAAATAGGTCAGGTTGATAGAAGACGTATTGTGTAGCTACAATTTCTAGAGTTTCTTCATGTTGATGTTGGTGGTGGGGTTTGGGGTGGATAATTGGAGGTGAGTCTTGTTGGGATATATGGGGGTATAAATTGAAATATATGATATGGTTGAGGATGGAGGGAGATATGGAAAGTTTGGACTGAATCACATCGTTTTGGGACTTCTCCTTTTTGATCTTCTAGTTTATTGTGGTTGGGTAAGTTGTTAGTGAAGGGAATGGTTTCAATCACGAGATTCAGGAAGACGAAGAGGACAGTGGGAGTGAATGTGGAGATTTGGGAAGTCTAAAAGAGTGGGATGGACTGATGGAGGATGAATGAGTTCATATGGCTATGTTTATTTGTGTATGAAACGGGAGATAAAGAGAGTGGGAGAGAGAGAGAGATAGCCCTACCGGTGTGTAAAATTTAATTCTACTTCATAAAAAAAACAAAAAATTCATTAACGGTGTATTGGTAATTTCACATAGGTTTAACTAGACAATTTTAACAGAGTTAATTAAAAGGACCATTATTGGGATAAATTTAAAACTAAAAAGAGGACATTTGTATACAAAGTTTGCTCTATAAGGACCATCCATACAAAAAGAGTTTCATAAGGACCATTTTAGGGACAAACTGAAAACCTTAAGGACGATTTGTGAAATTTTGTCTAAAAATAAGATGAAATAAAGAATAAGAAAAAGTTAAATGACAAAATCTCAAATATGGTCCTTAAGCTTTTAAGTTTGTCCCTAAAATAGTCCCTACACAACCTTTTTTGCATAGATGGTCCCTACAAAGCAAACATTGCACACAAATGGTCCTTATCGTGAATGTCAGTTAGATTGATCCGTTAAATTGAAAGAACTTTGTATAAGGACAATTTCTGTGATTTTGTGATACTTGCCTAAGGACCATTTGTGAAATATTATCCAAGGACCATTTGTCTATTTTAAATAAGTTTGTTAAATCTTGTATTAATTACCATAAATCAAATAAAAACCCCATTAAAAACAAAAACATAGAAAACGTAATATTTATATAGATAAAAAATTAAAACTTACAAATTTTAATTATCATGCAAATATATATTATATAATTAATAAAAAACTTTTGTTGTATAGATTTTATCTAAAATATTCAAACTACAATGTATCATTGAATATTTTCGTTTTCTACTTTTTATCTAAAAATATTTGAAGTATAAAACATCATTTTATTACTTTTTAATTTTTACATGATGTAATTTTTAAAATTTATCTTTATTTTTCTTATACAAATATATTTAATTTTATGAAAAAATATGATGTGTTATTATAAAATAATACAAAATAATAGTACTGCTATTTTCTTTTAGAAATATAAGTATGCATTTTTGAGTAAAATATTAAAATATGTTTAGGTTTTTGTTTTCATAATATAAGTACGATAAATTTTATATTGATTAGATATAAATTTTTGATATTAAGTTTTAAAAAATTATTTAGTTTTATCAAATTTTGAATATATACCTTAATAAATACATAAACATTTCAAAGAAAAATAAAAAAAACATTTGTTTTCTAATAATTAACCACGTTCCTACATATGCTAAAATAACTAACCATATGAATAATATGACATTAGTTCCTGTTTAATTCATTTTATTTGATGGAGGTAAAAATATTTTATATGTTTAAAAAATTCGTGTTTCAGAGAGAGAGAGAGAGAGAGAGAGAGAGAGAGAGAGAGAGAGAGCCACCATTGCCATCGCCACCGCCACCGCCACCACTTCTTCCGATACCAACTACCACTACCAACACCACCAACAAATCACCACCGTCGCCACCGTTGGCCTCCACCATCGTCAGCATAATTGCTACCAACAACCAACACCGTCGCCACCGTTGGCCTCCACCATCGTCAACATAATCGCCACCAACATCCGCCATCCACCTGCCCGTACCACTACCGCCACCACCATCAACACCTCTGCCACCTTTACCACAACCATTTCCGCCAACGCTACCACCACCACCATCACCACCGCTAACCCTGCTACCATCACCAATTAGTATAAGCATATATTAATAATTACTTGTGAATAGACACATATGAATAATCATATGTGAATTTCTACGTAATATTCATATATGAATATATATACTTATTCATATATAAATATTATCTTTTCTGTCGTCCCGATACACTCGAGCGCTTAAACGGCAAATGATGAAAAGTATGGCCCAAATTAATTCTTGCATTATCAATGTTTTTCTTCCTTAATTGGACATTCCTCTCTCACACACACACTCTCTCTCTCTCTCTCTCTCTCTCTATATATATATATATATATATATATATATATATATATATATATATATATATATATATATATATATATTACGTAACGTTATTAATTTAGACCTTATTTGGTAAAAACTAGTAAAGAACCCGCGGCTATGCCGCTTTTGGGGTAATATGGAAAAAATCGGCAAACTTTAAAAGATATGTGCTGAAATTGTAAATCACCATAAATAGGGAAGAAAGTCGACAACTCCTAAAATTAGATATCAAAAGTGTACAACGAAAAAAAAGGACACTGGTGGAGAAAATCCAAAATGTTGTGGCAATAATATTAAAGTTATTAACGTTGGGAAAATATGTTGGCAAAATTTTAAAGGAGGTTTTTTTGTGTTTTTTATGTCAAAATATAAAACTTTTGACTACAAGGACAAAAAGTGTCAAATTCATTAAAGAATTGTGGCAAAAATACCAAAATATAATACCTTTGAATATAAGGACTAAAAGTGTCAAAGTCATTAAAGATTTGTGGCAAAAACCTTAAGGCACAAAAACTTAATCAAAAGGCAAAAATGTAAATTTTTTGACTTTAGGGACTAAAAGTGTCAAGTTCAGCAAACTTATGTGGTAAAATCCTAAAGGCTAAAAGAATACTATTCCTAAGCTCCTTTGGATTTAATATATATATATATATATATATATATATATATATATATATATATATATATATATATATATATATATATATATATATATATATAATAAGTTAGTTTCTAAAGTTATTGTAATTTAATATTTAACTAGATTGGTAACCCCCGCTTCGCGGGGGCAGAGGGACCAGATGTGTTCCTATGATATCGGTTGTAACCTTTGTTCAAGATATTTCGTATCTATTTAAGAATCTGTTAATAGAGCAGATAATTATATTAGGGAATAAGGATCAAAAAATATCATTCATTAGAATTAGTGGTAACAGATAAATATATTAGGTGATAAGGATCAAAAGATATCATTCATTAGTTGATATTCGATTACAAAAGTGTCCATTCATTAAGGGATGACTACTGGACATTTGATTACAAAAGAGTTGGTGTGGTATGCTTCGTCATGGGGCTTGGTGGCCGTGAATGATTTTCTTGCAGATGTCTGTTGCTGCACTCATGTTCTCCTGCATCGCTTGGAACATGTCGAGCATGAGCACGGTGTCTTGGTCGAGGTTGTTGATGAAGGATTCGGTGATGACAACGTGCCTGTATGGCATTTCCACTGGAGCTTCTTTTATCATATTCTGCCTTGCTTCGTTGATGTTGGTGTATGTGTTTTGGACCATGGCCAATGATTCCTTCATTGTCTCCAGCTGGTTTTGCAGAAAGAACCACACTGCCAGCTCTACAGCAATGAGTGTACCTTGCATGAGCAGCTGTAGAAATATTAAGAGCCCTCTCCACATACCAGAAAAACGCACCACAATACTCACATATCCAACTACAATCACCACAATCAACGTACTGGGGAAGCACAGAGAGTCCATCAAGACGCCGCCACTTCCGTCGACCACCAATAGGAACAACAGCAGACGACGAAGCACCGTCATCACGGGTCCGCTTCGACGGAACCGACATGACATAGATACACGACGACACAACGGAAATAAAGCAAGCAAAAAAACTACAATAGAGGAAAGATAAGAAGAACAAAAGACTAATTTTACCTTACAGAAACGAAGAGTGAGGTCGAGAAACGAAAGCAGATGACCACCAAGAAAGAGCAAAAGGAAGTTCAGCAATTGAAAACCAAATTAACACGAAGAAGACACATGCAAATCGGTAGAAATTGACACGTAACTGGGAACACATTAAAAAAACAATAAATTGACCACTCTTCACCGATTACGAAGAACATAAAGAAGAGAGTCGATGCAGGAAGAAAATAAGAAAAGTGACTAAAGTGGGAAATTAAGCAAAATAGAGGGACACAAAGTTAATATAACTTGAGGGACCGCTTTTGACAAAATAAGGGAACGAATACTGTTACAATCTTTCATAATGTATTTTGGTTTTTTGGTAATGAAATTAGAAGAAATTGCAAAAAAAAAGGGAAAAAATAGTTATAAATGCAAACTGCATTGCTATTTAGTGCATTTTACCCCTAAAAATGGAAAATACACCTAATGGCAATGTAGTTGGGTTTTTGGAAAACAAAAATCAAAAGAAATAATACGAATAGCAGGGAAAGAAACGTTTAAATTCAAAGTACACTATCATTCACTACACTTACCATCTAAATATGGAAAATGCACCAAAATGGCAAAGAAACAATAAAATCGAGATATTTGAGCCCAACTTTAGCTCATATGAAATATTACAAAAAAAATAAAGAAAAAAAAAACTGATTATGATACTCTAATGAAGACAAAAATCATTTATTTATATTTTTCTTCCCAAAAAATAAAGAAAATGATACTTACAGATACATCTTAAGACTTGTAGTGTGTGTCAGTTTCTAAAATAGTGGACCGGGAGTCTGCCAAAAAATTAAAAAAAAAAAACATGTTTAAAATGGGATTTATGTCGTAATTTGGCAACCAAAAAGAAAAGTATTTAGTTTAAAATGAAAATATTAGGAAATCATAATATTTGGAAAGGAAAATGATAATAATCATGAAGAAAAATAGAATATAACCTCAAGAATTAATTAAATCTTCTTTATACCGGTCGAATTATAGTTGTGGTGATTGCATGCCAACTGTACCAGCATAAAATTGCATCGACAACATAAAACGCAACATGTATGAGATCATATATTCCTGAAATAATCATAGAAATGCAGTAAGAATATAGATGCTCTGTTGCGGCCCTTGGTCAGATGAAGAAGAGGTACACCAGCCTTACAATTCTTAGCTTCTTCGCAGTTGCCCATACTCGAACAACCAACTAAATCATTATGGCAAACCCTCCCTTCCCTTGCAACTGCTTCAAAATCTAACATGATTGCCACAGGAGCAGTTGTTGACACCAGAATATTAGACGATAGATTTCTCATCCAACACGCTAGATCACAAATTGGCTGGTAAAAACAAACCTTTTAAGGATAAGAAAACAAACTTGTTAAATTTTCAGAAAAACTGACACAGATACTTGGGAAAAAATAGCATACATCTATAAAAACTTTCTTGCTTCTTGCTTTCAAAAGACTGTTTGAGGGAGGTGGGGGGGTCAATTTCAAAGAGGAACATATTAACAAAAAAAATAAAAAATAAAAAAAAAGATTTTGGTCCTATATTTTCCTGTCAAATGGACCATTTCCCTTAACTACAGACCTGAAAGCCTTCAATGAAGTCAAAATACCATGAATACTTATGTTATCTGTTACCATTGGCAACAGATGTGTGAAAATGTTTTATCGATGATATAACATTTTAATAAATTCCTAGTACCAATCATATAAGTTGAAAATAAGTCTTATACCCCTTACAATTATATGGGGGAAGCGTAATATCAGGTTAGGGTAATAGCATTTTTTGTGACCTGCTCAAAATCAACTTTTTTTTGTTTATGTTAATGACAATCTTCGCCCATATATTATCGAATACCTGCAGAAATGGTAGACGGTCCCTATATTATTAGTTATAACTTATAAATGTCCACAAATGCAAGACTCAACAGAAAATGATTTTTAAGATTAAGAAAGAAGCAATATGTTACCTGAAAAGTATGAAAAGTAAGAAAAAGATGAAGCTTCTGCAGTTGTGCTTCACTGTTATATGTTTTTAAACTTGAAACCTAACTAAATTGTTTAAAAAATATGCTAACATTGAATAAAACGGAATAAAAATTCAAATTTTATAATAAAATGAAAAAAGTGGAGTAAACATTTACCTTCATGCATCGACAATCACCAACAACCCCTTCAAATTGGGTGATGGAGAAATCAATCGTTCATTGTGGGGAAATCATCAACAAAGGCCATGTCACAATTAGAAAAATTAACTTCAGTAAAATGGATGTCGATGTACGAAAGAGCAAAACGATGCAGTAGAAATTCCATGAAATCTTAGATCGAGGAAGCGATGTTATTTTGATGATACCTTGCGGAAGAACTGGCAGGTGAAGGTTGACAAAAGAGAACTCGGAGGTCTTTCAGATTCTTGGATAATTGTCCGATCCATGCCATTTTCAATCTCCGGTTTAACTGGAAACAGTGGTTGCGTCGCAAGAGTAGATTTTGTGTATACCTTTGTTTAAGTGAGCAGCTTTATCAAAAGCACAAAGTAGCATGTTGAATTGAATTGAGATAATCTAGTAAAGGAAGATAAACAATGTCATCTAATTACATAAGTAAAGAAATCTAAATAATTATTTCTTACAATAAATGAGGAAAATAAAGAAATGGTGTCACAAATTGAACTTTATTTCCATGTATGGCAGCGGCCGGAAAACCAATCCGGAAAATATAGACCATTGCTTTTTGTCCGTTAATGTGAGGGTAATTTGGTCTTTTCAGGTAGTAGGGACTGAATTTGTGACCACGGGTAAACCATATGGACCATTTATGTAATTTTGGCGGTGGCGGTGGTCGTGATGGCAGATGATGGGTGGCTTTATGGTATTGGGCTAATAATGATATTAGTAATGTCAATTGACACCCAAGAGTCTCTATTCTTTTTCTGGTCAGATGTAGAAACATCAACACACCCTACTTCATAGGAATCTTGGGACGTACAGCTCCTTGTCATTGTTATGACATTACAAATTTACCTCTTGTTTTCCATATGAATGTCCCACCAGCCACTGACACCCGCATTTGTTTACAAAAAAACAATTGGTTCATTTATTTGTGCATATTACACCATTCTACTTTAAAAAATCTACCTTATAAAATTTACACTCATATAAATTGGTAGATTTTTCAAAATATCCAAAGCAAGGGTATGTGGGGGCTGTAGTCTAGCATACCCTTCCCCACAAATTTTTTTTAACCAAAGTTAACCTTAGTGTGAAATCTACAATACAAATGATTTGTTAATAACTTGTATGAATTTATTTAAAACACCTAGTAAATCAGCAATTTACTTTGGGTTCCGCATCTTCTACTACATATTCATCTTCAATATCAGCATCATCGTTAAATTCCTCTAAATTGCATGATAAGATGAGAAAAGAATGAAATGATGCCTCAATACGAAAAAGAATAAAACTATAGTATTATAATAGAAACAATGAAAGTAAGATGCTATTATAGTAGAGACAATGAAAGTAAGATGCCGAATAACTACATGTTTTGAAATTTGAACTACAATCACTATAAGTTAATCAAAAGCCAAATTCAATGAAATACGTTTCATATTTTTAAGTAGATCAACTTCTTTTGGTTTGCAATAACTTACTTGTAATCATGCCTGCCCATCAAATTGGTTCTCGTAGGTAAGTGTAACCTCTATGTCCTAAATATTGTGGAGATTAGGGTTAGTTAAATGCATGAAAGAGCAATGTAGTTTCTTTGAGTTGCTTATCGTAGTCATATAAATATACCTCAAAATATCATTCACCAAAGTTGCCATCTTAAGTATTTCTAAGGGTTAGTAGTCTCCATATTACTTCCCTCTGCAATAACAAATTTTATGACAGAATTAGATATGGAATATAACAAATTTGCATTTGAAAATTTGTACGATAAAAGAGGCTGAGCTAAAACTGTTTTTCAATATATATATATATATATATATATATATATATATATATATATATATATATATATATATATATATATATATATATTAAAAATCTGAAGCAGACTCTAACTACTTATGGGAACCGTAAAAAGAATAAGCATCTTAAATTCACAAAACACCACTTTCATGACAGCTATATAACTAATTCATATGTACACGCGTCGTTAATTTCTTCTTCTGTTATTGGCGCTATATTTTTGCACTATTGTCCACCATAATAAGAAATGGAAATTAAAAAGCAATACTTCTTCATTTGAGGAAGCTACAAAAGGTTTAGCTTATTGTAGGTAACTATAAACTTTATCACTTCTTAGCTACACACAAATTTTATTCAGCATGTAAAAATGAAAATCCAACATTAATTAATTAATAAAATCATATATCATAGTCAACAAATGTATCTATATTTTATTTTTGTTGTTAGAATTATTTTTGTGTTCAATAGTAAAGTATCTTGTAATAATTATAAACTCATAATATGTTTTTATTTTTAGTATTTATTTTGCAAAGAGCATGTAAATGTTGATGTTGATGGTGTATTGAAGATATTATTTTTTCAATATTTTGAGATTGAAAACATTTTTTCAGTTTTGCAAGCAATTATTGTTATATTAGGGAGCGGGTTCAAGCATTCAACAGATCAACATATGTTTTCTTATTTTTACACATCTTTAATTTATGTTTACTCCTCTTACTTTGAGTTATGTTTATTATAGACTTAAGTGTCGATATTTATAGGAAAAGATTTGAGTGAAGTAAAATATAGATGTTTGCTATTTGGATTTAACAGAAATTTAATCCAATTAAACAGAAAACTGATTAAACCGAACCTTATTCGGTTCGGTTTTGGTTAATAACCAAAAAACAATAATATACAAAAATTTCTTGAGATGTATTAAATAAAGGATGTTCATTGGTAGTACACAAAACACCCTGGATAGAAGTTCTTTGTAGTTAAAGAACTTCAACATATTTCAAAATTGTCATATATGGTTTAGAAGTTACCTTCACATGTTAGCCAAAAAATAAAATCAGAAGTTGGCCTTGACCTCAATGTGCACCTGTAATGGTTAAAGGGAAGAGGAATATCAACAATTTGAAGAATATCCCCATCTTTATGTTTGCATGTAGTATATTCAAGTATTCAATCCTTGTCAATCAGTGTTTTCTTACAGTCGATGGTAACACCAAAAGAGGTCGTTGGAACCCATTGAAGCTCGAATACCCGCATGATTTCATACACATCACCACTTGAGTCATAAATTGAGTTAGAAAATGTAACTGAAATTGGATTTGAAATAAAAACCGACACAATAGTTTGTTTACTAAAAGGTTGTTTACTAATTCTCATTCTAATCACCCGAATACAGTATCGTCAATCTTTGGACTTTCTATAACTCTTCTTGTTATTCAAACTATCTGATTATACACAAATGACGTATCTTGAATTTTAAAACCCTTGACCAGAAGCTCTTCCTTGTCCTCAATATCGAGCAATCGAAACATTTAAAAAATCTAATTTAAAATATAAAATTATTAAGTATACCATCCCACCTAAATTGAGAATTGAATAGCATGATCAACCGATAACCAAAAGCAAGCTGTACGGTTGCAAGTTTTGGCACCGCGCTCCGTCAATGTCTATTTTCCATGTAAAGGTGAAGGAGACGTATGGGTTCGTCCTGACCTTGAGGAAGTATCGATGAGGTTGGTTTCATGGATTTGAGAGGCAATAAAGTGACGGTGAGTGGCGGCAACAGGAGTCTATCCAGTAGTTGAGGCGGTGGAATAACTCTGAAATTCGATCCAAGTCTTGCATTTTAGAACATAATAGAATCAGGAAGAAGGCAGAGAAGAATGAATGATAAAATGGGATGCATACATCCAACTTCCTACAAAAGAGAAAACAGAGTTTAAATATAATCAAAAACCAAATACTAATCGTTCATTTTTAGGTTGTATTATGATGGCAGAAACTTAACCAAATAAAGTCACTAAATTGAAACTAACCATTTAACTAATAAATAGCCAGACCATTCTATTCAAGTACTTGCACGGATGTTGATCATCATGAACAGTAAATAAAGATTATAGGGAAGACCTTCCCTGATACATTAACATATTACATATACAATACCAAAAGTCAAAACACATTAATGAAGGAAATATTTGAATGATATAAGAATCAATACTCACCTAAAACACCAGCACACACTTGTATGGATCCGACCTTTTCCAAAATCTGATTCACATACTGGTCCCTACCAATGAAAAATGTAAAAAAAAACCTAAAATTTCAGTGTTGGATTCTAAGCATTTTAACAAACAGTTGGCGGGTATAGGAAGTAACCAAAGTTAATTTACCTCAGCAAGCCGTAGGAATCTTCTTTGGGTTCGAAATTACAAAAAATATGTTGTCTTCTTTCTGTGGCTGTGAAATATAAACAAAGACAAAGAATCGTAGGTATGTGCATCTGATAACGCAAAGAAAAGAAAGAGATAAAGACAAAGCACGAAACCTAAAAGAGGATAAGTTAAAGCGGAGCAACCCAATACAAACCTAAACCACGGGAAATACGACAAAATAGAAGAACATAAAACAAAGAAAAGAAGAAAGTCGGAAGAAGACCTACGAAGATGGTTGCCGTCGACGCCGCCAGCTGCGTCGCACGCCCTTGAATGATGGCACAATTTTGTTTCGTCCTGCTTCAGTTCAATCGACTGCACAGAAAAGGAAACTAATTTTAGAAGGCATATTATTTGGAAATTAAATGGTAGATGGAGAAAGGCGTCGACAAAATTGAAGCAGGTGTGGAGGGGATCGTGTATGGCACCGATTGATGTTTTTGCGGGTTCATCTGGGTCAACCACGACGGGACCAACAGTTTTTCCCACCTCCCCTTCGCGATCCGCTACCGGAGCAGCCACTTTCTTCCATCACAGTTGACGAAAGCTCCTGCTGAAGCCTTCGGAAGCAGCAATGGACAACGGATGGCTGAAGATATTTGATAAGGATGCGGTCGGAAGGATCGAGATATAAGAATCTAAATATTTCCATAAAATGCCCAGTAAAACTGTGACGAACGTATGTTTATAGTTCAGGGACCATTTATGCCAACATCTTAGGAACTTTACTGCTCCTTTTCTTCATAACTTTAATATATATATAATAATAAGACTATATAAATAGTTGATGGTATAAGCTAGTTTGCAAACGTGTTCTCTTGATGATTTGATTTGTACTCTCCTTTGCTTTAGGGAATTCATGCCATAGTGATTTGTACTTTGATGCATATGAAAATGCCAAAATGGTGATAAACTGATATTTAGGCTAGGAGTAGTGGACTCACCATACACCCTCGCTAAGGCTCACCATGGACACAGAACACCGCCCCCTAGCACTCGCTAGGGGACTCACCAAGGAGAAGACGATGTGGAGGTAGCGAGAGGAGAGAGAAGCGGGAGCTTGGCTGTGACTGGAGAAAGGCGCTGACTTGATTTTCTTCAAGAGGTTGTTGAAGGTTTTGTTTTCTATAAATACCTTACCTTAAACGTTATTTCAACTTAAACTGAGCTTGGAGCCCTAGATTCACCATTTTCTCAGCCGCCCGCCTCCGGTTTCAACATTGACCGATTCAATTCGAGGCTTTAAACAGTTGAACTTGTTTCTTTCATAGTTGTTTGTCTCTAAATTGTTAATCTACTATATTGATTTTTATTTTTTTTGATTTGTGATTTGTGATCGGGATGTTTAAAGGAGAAGATGATTGATTGCTTATTCTGACACCTCTTGTATGAGAATGGTCTTTAAATGTTGTTCATTGAGCACATAAAGCAACCTTCTTATCCGAACTTTAAACATGTATGAATTGTTGGTTTTATAAAATTCAGGTTTTGACTGTAATGATGGTTGGAACCTCACTACTATATAGAATGGCCATAGTGCAGCCTTACTTTGTTATGATGCACATAGTATGAAAAATATGGAAATGACTCTGATTATGAAAATTACATTGGATTTTACATAATGCATCCTTGATGTTCTAAGATTAAATGGGTTTCAATGAGATAAAATTGCTTAAAAGTATATGTGTCAATATGCCCACCAAGTGTTTGGTAAAATGCCTAATTGACAAAATCATTCTTTTGATACTTCTTTCAACACTTTTAAATGATATAGATTGAAGTTCCTCTCTAGCCCATTGCATCATCTTATAAATGGTTTGATGGTTGTAATATTTAATTAAATTTGAAAAAAAATAAAGTGCTAGGAGTGTTACCATTCCCTACCACATGCTAAGAATAAGATGCTAAGAGAGAAAAATGACATGACACCCAAAAAAGGTAATGTGACAAGGTGTTAGGAGTATTACCACTCCCTCCAGCCTTAGTAGCACCGAACTCATTATATATTGTTTGTTGGGTTAATTTCAATGGAACGAATTGTTTAATCTCATAAACGACAGAAAACGATTTGTACCAGTATACAAAATATAAAGTTTCTATTGTATAAGTTATGTTCATTTGAGACCATAAGTATTTTGTGAGACATGAGGACACAATCCTAAACATTAATTTTAGAAATAAAAAAAAAATTAAAAAGCAAAATAAATGAAGATTTTTGAGTTTTTTTATCTTTTTATTTTTAAATTGTAATTTAGATTATCCAAAAAAATTAAAAAATAACGTTTTTTTTATGTATACATGAAATATTCTAAAAGAATATTACAATATAAATATTAAAAGAAAATTGTTAGAATATGCAAATATTCTCTTAAAATATTAGAATATAAATATTCAAAAAATTCTAACAGAATATTAGAACATTCAAACAATTCTAGTAAAATATTAAAATATTTTAACATATATAACAATTTTAGTCGAATATTAAAATAATTTAACAAATTAAAAATTTTATTTGAATATTTACAATTTAATATTCTGTTAGAATATTTTATGTACATTTGAAAAAAGGTAGTTTTTTTTATTTCTTTTAATTTTTTTGAGCAAATTAAATGACCAAATGATATTTTTTTTTAGAATTTTCCTTTTATTTCGCATTTTAGATTTTTTTTTATTTAGTTTTTGATCTTCAAGATGAGTGGCTAGAATCGCGTCCCCATATCTCACAAAATTAACATGGTTTCAAGACAAACTCTATATATATATACACACACACACACACATACGTTAAGTTTTTGTAAAAACTTAAAGATTTGTGAGAACTCGAAAACTCCTAAATCGTTTATCATTTATCAAAAACTAAGGCCTATCATTTTTCTTCAAAATCAGTAACTAAGCCATATTCAGGCTAAAAAAAGATTTTACTATTTATTTAGAAATGTGTATGTATGCACATTTTAATATATATATATATATATATATATATATATATATATATATATATATATATATATATATATATATATATATATATATTAACCATTTTCAAAACCAACACAACAATTGAGATTCTAATACTTTGAAAACATAAAAAAAGATAGAAAACAAAAATATGCATGCATGCATATTTAGATGTGTATATATGCACATTTCAAAATAAATAAAAAATTGTCAAATCATTTTTTTTGACCTTGGATATTTCTTAGTTGTTGGTCTAGGAGCCTAAGTGTGTTTTCGGTTCTGAAAAATGATGTGAGGATTAAGAGTTCTCGCAAATCTTTAAGTCCTCAAAAGAACTTTTATATATATATATATATATATATATATATATATATATATATATATATATATATATATATATATGGCTTAGGTTATTCTATTCTAACTAATTATTGTGCGGCCGTATTCTATCAGAATGAAAATGAGTGAAAAATGATGTGTGAGTGAAAAACGATGCGTGAGAACAAAAATAAATAATAATTAGCGAGAATGCATGAAAATGACGATAGTTTTGTAAGGTTGAACGTATTCGCATTGTTAAACAACTTATTATCTTAGTAATTTTCATAGAATAACATTGTCCACACATCTGCACAATAATTAGTTAGAATACTTGAACCTAGCTCATATATATATATATATATATATATATATATATATATATATATATATATATATATATATATATATATATAGTTATGGTGAGGTTCAATAAAGAATCATTATTAGCAACGAACCAAAGAACCAATCGTGAGCGTCATAAATTAAAACGATCAATGGCCAAAGAAAGGGTTGTAGATTTTTATATTGGACTCGCATGCAGCAGATTATATCAAAAAATCCACTTCATTTTTTCGTTTAACTTTTTTGGACAATGTTTGTTATTGAAAAAAAAAATCCGAAAAAAGTTCACTTCTTGTTTCTTTAGACATCATATTGATATATAATTTTTTTTTTTTTTTCGAATAAAAACCCAATGATTTTGTTTTTTTCCCAATGTTCAGCCGTTCAGGTTTATTTTTTTTCAAATAAAAAATACTAAATATTCAAAAATTCTCAATTTTTTGTCTTCAATAAATAGACATTAACTCTTTCGTTTGCACCTGCATAAACCTGAATCTTTAGGTTTAGGTACTGGCCACAGATGTGACCCATCTGTTTACAATGATAACAGACCTATTCAGGGCTACTACAATCCACCAGTTTGTGGCTTGGTTTGCCACAACGCCTACAAGTGACAGTAATTCTACTACACAACCCTTCGTGCGAGAGTGACACTTCTAAAAGAAGATCGAGTTGTCACTCTTCAAAACCTGATGACCATTTTTCTTTTTCTTCTTCTTCTTCTTCTTCTTCTTCTTCTTCTTCTTCTTCTTTGAGGAATCAGATTGGCCCTCTACCTTTAGTTTTCTCACACCATGTGTGACGTCACGGTTCCAAGCTAAGAGATCAACCTCGGAATTGTGCGCTTCAAGTTTCACAGTGTCCTTTGTAGTTTCAACCTCATCAGAAAGCAGACCTGCAATTCATAGGACCTATTACATCTCCTCTCTGAGCACCCTGAAACTTATTCTTTTCCTCTAGTTTCTCAAGGCATGTAACCATGGATGAAATATGAGCTCCCATAAGCGGTCATACTTGAGGTTCTCGATCTAGCTGAAGCATTTGGGACACATACCCTACCTGGTAGCTTTGGTCGCTATGACCGTCTCTGGTACCGATGTTCTTTCGCGACAAAGACATACTTATGAATGACAAAATGAATTGAAATTTGCTAGATAACAAAAGGAATGATTCTAATAAAATAATGAAGGATAAACGGTCTGAGGGTGATTAAGCTACTAAGCACATAAAACACTCATCACACACTCTTCCCCCTTAAGAGTCTAAAGCAACCTAATTATCTATACTGTGAGTCTTAACATTTTCCTCTGTATTCATTTCGCTCAAACCATGACTCTTATACCAACTTGTAACATTGTGATTTTTCACCAAAAAGTTTTTATATTTTTAAAACGTCATATAACCACATAATGCAACAGAAGCCTTATTAAAAGTTTATTTGAAAATCACCAATGTTACTTTATTACGAAAAACAACCTTCATCAAAATTAAAGTTCATAAAACCAACCCAAAACAAATTCTCAAAAACCGAATTAATTAAACTCAACGACATGTACAAATGGTATCATCACAAAAGAGTAATGCATAACTACCCAAAAGATAAATTCTCCCAATCTCACATGGATATCAAATCAAGCTACTTATACCGATGCAACGCACAAGGAACAAGCAAAGAAACAAGTGTTAGCATATGCTAAGTGAGTCAATCATAAGTACAGTGTTATGGAACGTACATATACAAAATGGATCAAACGAAACATCATAAAACACACATTCAAACATTCACATAGCATGACATAAGATGCATCATATAAACATGTACTTAAACAATCACATGGCATGGAATCAAATAAATCATAAAAACATGCATTCGAACACTCACATAGCATGACATCAAATACATCATAAAAACATCACAATAGTGCTCAAATATCATTCTTCTTTAGATCCTTTACATTTATTTACACTTCATTATTCATCTTTGTAGCTAGTTATTACTTTATTCATAATTATAATATTATATGATAATATTATTCCTCATTTTCATCATTAATAATTACTTTCCTTTAATCACCTTTGTAACTATTATCATAATACTTCCTACTTACGGGTCTATATATTCATCAGTAACCCCAAGGTAAGTATCCCTTTCACTACTAACATGATCTGCACAACCCAATGCACTAAGTGATGCACGACTCTCACCCGTAATATTGCCTTCGATTCGTTGTGTTCGCTACTCCGATGTTGCATATACACGTACACGCGTTATCGTTAAGGATTGGTACAAGCGGTGCCAATTCCAT
The DNA here is from genome assembly GCF_052849685.1 of Lactuca virosa. Lineage (NCBI taxonomy): Eukaryota > Viridiplantae > Streptophyta > Magnoliopsida > Asterales > Asteraceae > Lactuca > Lactuca virosa. The sequence goes on from NC_136433.1 coordinate 27,685,260, forward strand.
CATGTTACACCTCCTAAATCCTATGTGATGTTTGCGTCGACGTTCCAACACTCATCACCACCACTCCAGTCTTGGCAACCGTGGACCATGCCCCGAGTGGTTGTCTAGAAAAACCACCCGCCATCTCTTTGGCTTAATATTTTATCCTATAGGCATGTTCCAACCTATTAGGCCACCTCACAATCCAGATAGGGTACACACCTATGTCTAGGTTGCTACCCTTAACCCCGCTAAATGTATTCCCTTTTTATTAATATATTAATAATTCTTCACTCAAGGAAATACATTTTAAACCACACTAAGTAACCATGCTCATTGTAATTATATTTAAATTCATATTACTTACCAAGTTACTTCTTATGTAAACACGCAAACTAGTAAATACAAGTAAAACATTTTACATCAACATGCAAATTCATACACATACCAGCAAATCGTTATTATGGTTTATCACATCACTAACATGCTTTGTCCTAAACATCAGAGACAAATATTTACAAGTAACTATAACATGCATACATCACATATAAACAACATAAAACTCTCTTTCTATCATGGACCTAACACACATCTCACATCAAAAATAAGAATCTAGCATATAATGCATCCTAAATTCTCATAGATAGAAATTATTCATTGTTACCAATAAGATATCATTCACAATAGGGGTACATGCAACTTATAAAACCTAGGTTCATTCCAATCCCTCTAAGATATGGAATTTTATAACAAAGTGCTTAAATTTCCTTAAAATTGACTCATATTTGTCACAAAAAAGTGGAATGTTACAAGTTGGTATCAGAGCATTGGTTTGAGGGATTCGGGCATACTCTCGGGTGTGTTTGAACTCAAACTGAGGGTTTGGTAGATTTTTCATAAAATAAATGTTTTATTAAAGGATTTTCTAATAAAAGAAAGGGGCAGTGCGTTGTGACAACCCGGAATTTCGATTCTGTACAACCACTCACTTCAATAGAAGTCAGAATTGTTTCTGCTAACTTTTAAGCTTTTTGGAGTCAGTTTGAGTGTTCTAAAGCCTAGTACTGCAAGAGATAACTGGAGAGAGGATACCCTAGGGTTTATTGTGCATCAATAAAGTCTCAAAACTCCAAGAGTTTGGAGTTTACGGCCCAAACATGGTGTTTACGGCCGTAAACTCTAAGGAGTATAAATATGACACTTAGCCATTTTTATCACTTTTTCACCATTTCAAGCCTAGAAAACTCATTTCTCTCTCAAGTATCATCCGACTTTTCTTCAAGATCTTCAAGAAAGTAAGTGTTTCTTGCCTTGTTTAGTTGATCTCTTCCTTAATCTAGTGATCTTACATGATTTTATCCATGAAATCATTCCATTTGTGTAGATCTTCAAGTGTTCTTCATTTCACCAAGAACACCAAGAACACACACTAGTGTTCTTGGACTTTAATCACCCTTACAAGCTTCTATATAGTAAGTACTCTTACCTTGGATTGTTAGAGGCTTGATACACTTGTTAAACAACTAGAAAACAACAAAGAAACACAAGATCAAAGGTGTTTACGGTCAAGACATGTTCTTGGACCGTAAACCCTAATGAAAGGGCCATTGTGAGCCCTAGTCCCTTACCAAGCCTTGGATACTAGTCTAGATCACATCCTTGAAGTGTTAAGGACCTTAAACATCAAAAAGATCAAGAACCATTAGAGTTTACGGCCGTAAACTCATGGAGAAATGGTCCATGGGCCGTAAACTCTATAATGTGGTGCAATGGTGCCACAATCACTCCCTAAGGCTTAGACTTGAAGTTAGGATACTTCTTTATGACTTAGAAGACCTTAAAACACAAAATGGTAGAAGTTACCATGGGTTTACGACCGTAAACCCATTGGGACCGTAAACCCAAAACTGTAAACTCCAAAAGAGTTTACCCTTGGACCTTAAACTCAAAAGCAAGGCCCTACAACCCTTAGATGCAATCCTTGGTACTTATAACACTTGAATCAAGTGTTTTTCATGTCCTAGGATGTCTTAACTTGGTTAATTAGTTGTTTAATGACTAATTGGATACATATATGTGTTATTATATGTTAACTAGGATCCTTGTGTGTGCTCAAGTATTCACTTGACACTTAGCATTCTATAACATCCGTTCATCCAAATCACTCACTACATGTGAGTTCATACCCCTTAATCAACCTTTTAAATGATTTTAAATGCTTTTATGGGGGGATACAAGTTGAACTATTATAGTTATTATATCAATCACATGTGATTAATAACTACCAAATAAGTGGATTTCTTACTTTTCAAATTGTGTTATCAAACAAACTACTCCAAACTGTTTTACAAACTCTTTTACATGATTAAATACTTTTATTAAACTATTTTAAACTTATATTCTGTTAAATGTGTATCTGTATAGATGTACTTATATAAGTAGGATTGAAAGGACTTAGGACTGATAGCTCACCTTACCTCCTGTTCCTTGTTTGGTTGTGGACTTAGGGTATCGGTTGTTTGTCCGAAAGTCGTTTGAATCCTAGTTATATATTATGTATATGTATATAGATATAAAAGTTCCTTCTTTCTATTCAATACCTTTGGGTAGCAAGGGTATACAAACATGTTCATACATACAAACAACACTACTAGTAAACTATAATAGGTATAGTTTAGGAAGTTACAATACTATTACTAGAACAGTGAAACATACAATGAGTCAGTTCATACATGAGTCAATACATACAGATAGAGAATACTATGACGAGAAACAAACAATAACATACAGAGAGAACATACATACATACTAGACAGAGAGAGAACATACAATACAACTAGTACATACTATACATTATACAAGAGAACATACTATTACGAGAAACAGAGAGAACATACATACATACTAGACAGAGAGAACATACAATACAGCTAGTACACACAATACATATACAAGAACACTACTACAGTTATGTGAGCCACGTAACGGGGCATGGCATCACCTGTCATGGCTCGTTTTGTATCCAGAATCTCCTTAAGTGGAGAGCGTTGAGTTTATGTATAGATCTATACTGGATTCACTATCCTACACCTTGCTGCTCACTACAGTGGGACTTGCAAGTCTACGGGTGCCAAACGTCATTTCTTCCGACGTCTTACATCGTCGTGTTTCTAGTCGGTAGTATGGTATAGGCCGATCACATGGTACTTTAAATAACAATTGGTTTAAGGTAGTTAGTACAACAATAGTTACTTAATACAACACTACAGTACTATTTTATTTCCCCATTGCATTCACTTTGTGATCTTCACACAAGGAACAGTAATGTAAAAACTATATTTTTGGTTAATGATAGTCAGATTTGGGAAAATACATACTCTTACAAGAGTCTTACATACAAACACTTGATGCCTTGGTAGAAGGCTACTTTTGGTAGAAAACATAGGGTTTTCTAGGAAAGTTCAAACACTTACAAACCTTTACAAACATTTACAAACTTGTACATCACATACTTACAAACACTTGATGCCTTGGTAGAAGGCTACTTTTAGTAGAAAACATAGGGTTTTCTAGGAAAGTTCAAACACTTACAAACCTTTACAAACATTTACAAACTTGTACATCACATACTTACAAACACTTTCATACAAACACAGACACTAAAATACTTATGATCTCACCAGCTTTAAAGCTGATAAACTCTTTCAAAATAACTTGTATTCTCAGGCCACCAGTAGACAGGTACCGGTGCCAGGTTTTGAGAAGTTGGAGCTTGTTGAAGACTCATCTTTTATTTTGATTCATATTTTTGGTGTCTATTAACTTGACAGAACACACTTGTATTAAATTATATTATTAATTAAATGGATGATGTTGTTGCTTGTTTACTACTATTCATTGTTGTGATACTGAACATGACGTCCTCCACCCCCGAACGATTCCGCCGTTCCGGTTTTGGGGTGTGACAGATTGGTATAAGAGAATTGTTTATAGTGAATCGAGTATATCAACCCATAAAAGATATACGAACTATAAACACAGCGGGATTTAAAAATACTCTGATAAAGAGTTTATACTTTTAAATAATAAAATATTTAACCAAGTATACATACCTGCATTCATACTAAAATCAGTGTCACTAGGACAGAAAAAAAGTATTAAGATTGTTGGGCAGCACAAGTAGACTTAGAGACATATAGTCAAATCTGGGAAGATATAGCTTGATCAACTATATTATCCGAGGATTGACTAGCATGTGCCTAAGTGTGGTTGTGAGGTTGCAACAAGTCTAAAAACTTACCAACACTACTACAATGAAAACATTAGAACAGAACATAAACCTAAAATACTATAGGAGTATTTTGTGTTACTATAAATTACTTATGTGCTTATTTCTTATACCCCCTTTTCTCGCATAGATATCATGGTTGGATTCCATCTTCCCGCAGACCCGTACTATCCCAACCACGGCAATGCTGGATGGCTCGGAGAAGAGCCAGAGGATGATCATCCCATCCCTTTGGATGATCACTATGCTGAGGGTTTTTCTGATGGTTCTGACTCAGAGCCAGAAGTCAACAACCTACCCCCATCTGCTCAAGACCCAAACCCGAACCTTCGTCCAGCATTTCAAGGACTCACACCTTTGTTGGCCACAAACTTGAACAGATGGAGTCAGGAACAGGGTCAACCCATGCCCTACAATGGAGACAGAAGCTTTTAAAACCTCACCGAGGGAGGTTCAGCTGATCGTGTCCTGCCCATCATGGTCCGTAGGATTTCTCGGAACGCCGAGCAAGGTCGAGCAGCTATCGACCGAGTCGTGGAGATTGACGCCAACTCTGGCGTTAACACAGTTCGCATTCGTCAGCTAGAGTCTGCTCATGAAAGGACTCAAGTCCACAATGCAGCTCTGCAGAGAGAACTTGCTGAAACCCAAGCTGAAGTCAGGGAACTTCGATCTCAGCAAGTAAGATCCGAAAGGCGCATGAGGGACATAGAACGCCTTCTATCAGAGTCAAGAACCCACTCTAGTAGTTCTCGTCGCTGATAGAGTCTCCTCGACTTCTCTTTTGGATATAACCTAGTTTATGTAAAAACTCTAGTCTAATTTCCTACCTTTGCTAGAACTTGGAGATGTTAGGTCTTGATTAGGTCGTAGATCTGTCAAAATTTTCCCATCTTGGTTTGATGTAAGACCTACTTCTAGGTCATTTTTCCCGAACTGGTTACATCTGTAATACCAGTATTATTGACAGATATCTAATCTCATGGAAATTATTATCCAAATGCTATCATCTGTTAGTACTAGATCTACATTCAATCGTTCTATTCAATTGTGCTGTTGGACTAAGGAGAGTTAGTCCATGAGGCATTCTCATCAAATTCTCCCTATTAAATCCTTATCAATATCTTCATCTTTGTAAACTTATAATTGAAAGATGTCTCCACGTCGATCAACGAGACGCAATCCTCCGATAACTGCAACACCACCTGCTCCTCAAATCGATACGACAGCTCTAAATGCTGCAGTAGCTGCGGCTGTGGCAACAGCCATGGCTCAATATCATTCTTCTGGTTCCACTGGAGGAGGAACCCCTGTTCAATCTACTCATGGTGAAATCCCTGTGCGCTTGAGAGAGTGCTCCTACAAGGACTTCACCAGCTGCAAGCCACTGTCCTTTAAAGGGACTGGCGGAGTCATTGCCCTCTCGCAATGGTTCGAAAAGACAGAGTTGATCTTCGAGATCTGCTCGTGCCCGGAGGGAAGCAAAGTCAAATTTGCTGCATGCACCTTCGAGGCAAAAGCCCTGACATGGTGGAATAGCCATGTCAAGTCACTATCTCTAATAGTGGCAAATGCTATGGGCTGGGAAGCTCTGAGAGAGCTAATGATTGAAGAGTACTGCCCGAGGGGCGAAATCCAAAAGCTAGAGTAGGAACTGTGGAGCCTAACCGTGAAAGGCTCCGACATAGTCTCCTACACCGCCAGGTTCTGTGAACTGGTGGCCCTCTGTCCCAACATGGTTCATACATAGGGAAAGAAGATAGAGAGATAGATATGGGGGCTGGTGCCTCCATTCCAGGGAAATGTGTTGGCTTCAAACCCCACTACATTCGATAGTGCCAAGCGATTGGCACAGCGGCTTATTGACCATGGGGTTCGTACCCCGGACGCAACAACAACCCTGGCCATCTCAGAACCCGCCAAAACCGTTGACTCCAAGCGGAAGTTCTGGGATGACAAAAAGAAGAAGAAGGCTGCCAAAAAGCAGCAGGTCGTGGCAGTTCATGCTGCGATAGCACCTGCCGCTGCTGCTCCGGTAAGGCAGTATGCTGGAAGTTTGCCTAAGTGCAACCAGTGCAACTTCCACCACATTGGAGCCTGTCGTGAAATGCAGTGCTCTAACTGCAGCAGGAAGGGGCACACTGCCCGCTTCTGCAAGGCTCCAACAAAACCAATCACCCAAGTCCCCGGCGCTGGTGTGGGCCAAACTTGCTACGGTTGTGGCGAGGTGGGCCAGTTCAAGAGGAACTGCCCGAAGGCAGGGAATGCCGGCGGAGTGGGAAGGGTTCTGGCCATAGGCCACGAGGAGGCGGTTGCCGACCCCACAGTGGTCACTGGTACGTTTCTCGATAACTCTTATGCATGCATACTGTTTGATAGTGGAGCGGAGAGGAGTTTAGTGAACCAAAAATTTGCTCATTTACTTAAGCAAAAATCACGAGCACTTAAGGAACCGTTCACTGTAGAAATGGCTAATGGAAAGACGGAGAGCACTAGCAGTATATTCATAGGGTGTACCCTAACGCTAGATAGCCATTCATTTTCGATCGACCTCATGCCGGTCTCAATTAAAAGTTTCGACGTCATTATCGGCATGGACTGGTTGAGTCTACATCGTGCCGACGTCATGTGTTATGAAAAGGTTGTCCGCCTTAATCTGCCGTCTAGCGAAACTCTAGTAATCTACGGCGACAAACCCGTCACTAACCTTCGTATCATATCTAGCATTCAAGCCCAGAAATTCTTGCGAAAGGAATGTCGCGCATTCCTTGCTCATGTGGTCGATGTGAGCCAAGAAACGAAAGACATCCAGAACATTTCAGTAGTACGCGACTTTCCCGACATTTTTCCGGAAGAACTCCCAGGATTACCTCCGCAACGTCAAGTCGAGTTCAGAATCGACTTAGTTCTAGGGGCTACCCCTGTAGCCAAATCGCCCTATCGTTTAGCACCTGCAGAGATGCAAGAACTATCCTGTCAACTTAACGAACTGCTCAGCAAGGGCTTTATAAGACCAAGCTTCTCACCCTGGGGAGCTCCAGTCCTGTTCGTCAAGAAGAAAGACAGATCGTTTCGTATGTGCATCGACTACAGGGAGCTCAACAAACTGACCGTCAAAAATCGTTACCCTCTGCCTCGCATAGACAATTTATTTGATCAACTGCAAGGGGTGAACTTCTTTTCAAAAATCGATCTAAGATCCGGATATCACCAACTACGAGTGCTATGGGGGGATGTTCCGAAGACAGCCTTCCGAACTCGTTATGGGCACTACGAATTCGTAGTGATGTCATTCGGATTAACCAACGCGCCCGCGGTATTCATAGATTTAATGATTAGGGTGTGTCATCCTTACTTGGATCAGTTCGTCATCGTCTTCATCGATGACATACTTATCTACTCTCGTAGTAAGGAGGAGCATAGTCAACATCTGTGACAGGTCTTCGAAACACTGCGTTCGGAGAAACTCTATGCGAAGTTCTCGAAATGCGAATTTTGGATCCGAAGAGTCGAATTCTTAGGGCACATGGTTAGCAAAGAGGGAATACACGTGGACCCTTCCAAAATCAAAGCCATTGAGAGCTGGTCAGCACCGAAGATGCCTACCGAAATTCGCCAATTTCTAGGCCTCGCTGGCTACTATCGCAGGTTCATTCAGAACTTCTCACGAATTGTAAAACCTCTCACGACTTTGACCCAGAAGGGCGTGACCTTTGACTGGGAAGAGATGCAGGAGAGAGCGTTCCAAACGCTCAAGCGAGCCTTGTGCACCGCACCAATACTATCCCTCCCCGAAGGGATAGAAGACTTCGTTGTCCATTGCGATGCGTCAAATCAAGGGCTCGGCTGTGTTCTGATGCAATGAGGTAAGGTCATCGCCTATGCCTCGAGACGGCTCTAGACACACGAGGTCAACTACACCACTCACGATCTTGAACTAGGAGCAGTTGTGTTTGCTCTGAAGATCTGGAGACACTACCTGTATGGTACAAAAAGCACTATCTTTACAGACCACAAAAGCCTACAACATATATTCGACCAGAAGGAGCTCAACATGAGACAACGACGGTGGGTCGAGCTACTCAGTGATTACGAATGCGAAATTCGTTATCATCCGGGTAAAGCCAACGTAGTAGCTGACGCTCTAAGTCGGAAAGAATATTCTGGTCGTAGAGTCAAATCTTTTACTATGACTATCCATTCACACCTGTCCACGCATATTAAGGAGGCTCAGCTCGATGCTTTGAAACCGGAAAATGTGGAGGGTGAATCCCTGAGAGGGATGGATAAGAACTTGGAAGTTAAGGGTGGCGGAGATTTTTATCTCATGGATCGGATCTCGACACCGAAACACGGTGGTTTCAGAGAGTTGGTCATGACCGAGGCGCACAACACTCGTTATTCCGTCCACCCAGGCTCAGATAAGATGTATCTGGATCTTAAAAAGCTATACTGGTGGCCTAACATGAAAGCAGAGATTGCTACCTTCGTGAGTAAATGCCTTACTTGCGCTAAGGTCAAGGTCGAATACCAGAAATCCTCAGGTCTACTACAACAACCGGAGATACCGGAATGGAAGTGGGAGCGGATCACTATGGACTTCATAACCAAGTTGCCCAAGACAACGGGTGGACTTGATACCATATGGGTCATCGTCGACAGATTGACCAAATCCGCACACTTCCTGCCTATCAAAGAAACAAACAAGATGGAGAAGCTTACAAGAACCTACATTCGGGAGATTGTACGATTGCACGGTGTTCCCATATCCATTATCTCGGACGGAGATAGTAGATTCACTTCGAGGTTCTGGCAGTCGCTACAAAGTTCCCTAGGAACTAAGCTGGACATGAGTACATCCTACCATCCACAGACCGACGGACAAAGTGAGAGGACTATCCAAACCTTGGAAGATATGTTGCGAGCCTGTGTGATCGACTTTGGGAAAGCATGGGATACTCATTTACCCCTTGTCGAATTTTCCTACAACAACAGTTATCACATGAGCATAAAGGCTGCTTCATTCAAGGCCCTCTATGGCCGAAAGTGCAGATCCCCTCTGTGCTGGGCTGAGGTGGGTGATACCCAGTTAGCTAAAGGACGAGTTCCTGAAAGCACTCTCACGGGTCCGGAGATCATTCGGGAAACGACAGAGAAGATCGTTCAAATTCGTGAATGATTGAAAGCCTCTAGAGACCGACAGAAAAGCTACGCAGATAAACGAAGGAAACCGTTAGAATTCCAGGTGGGCGACCGTGTTCTATTGAAGGTCTCACCCTGGAAAGGCTTGATACGCTTCGGAAAGCGTGGAAAGCTAAATCCAAGATACATAGGGCCTTTCAAGATTCTCGCAAGAATCGGCCATGTAGCTTACAAACTTAACTTACCCCGCGAACTCAGTAACTACATTCTACTTTCCACGTCTCGAACTTGAAAAAGTGTCTGTCCGACAAGACTCTTGTAATCCCACTCGACGAGATCGAGATCAATGAGAGCCTCAACCTCGTGGAAGAACTTGTAGAGATCATGGACCGGGAGGTCAAGCAAATGAAACAAAGCCGTATCCCGATAGTGAAGGTTCGCTGGAACGCCAAGCGACGACCGGAATTCACTTGGGAGCGAGAGGATCAGATGAAACTGAAATATCCTCGTCTTTTTACTTAGCTATTTGTAACTACTTATTTGCTTAAACTCTAATTTCAGGACGAAATTCCTTCTAACGGGGGGATGATGTGACAACCCGATATTTCTATTCTGTACAACCACTCACTTCAATAGAAGTCAGAATTGTTCCTGCTAACTTTTAAGCTTTTTGGAGTCAGTTTGAGAGTTCTAAAGCCTAGTACTGCAGGAGATAACTGGAGAGAGGATACCCTAGGGTTTATTGTGCATCAATAAAGTCTCAAAACTCCAAGAGTTTGGAGTTTACGGCCCAAACATGGTGTTTACGGCCGTAAACTCTAAGGAGTATAAATATGACACTTAGTCATTTTTATCACTTTTTCACCATTTCAAGCCTAGAAAACTCATTTCTCTCTCAAGTAGCATCCGACTTTTCTTCAAGATCTTCAAGAAAGTAAGTGTTTCTTGCCTTGTTTAGTTGATCTCTTCCTTAATCTAGTGATCATACATGATTTCATCCATGAAATCATTCCATTTGTGTAGATCTTCAAGTGTTCTTCATTTCACCAAGAACACCAAGAACACACACTAATGTTCTTGGACTTTAATCACCCTTACAAGCTTCTATATAGTAAGTACTCTTACCTTGGCTTGTTATAGGCTTGATACACTTGTTAAACAACTAGAAAACAACAAAGAAACACAAGATCAAAGGTGTTTACGGTCAAGACATGTTCTTGGACCGTAAACCCTAATGAAAGGGCCATTGTGAGCCCTAGTCCCTTACCAAGCCTTGGATACTAGTCTAGATCACATCCTTGATGTGTTAAGGACCTTAAAAATCAAAAAGATCAAGAACCATTAGAGTTTACGGCCGTAAACTCATGGAGAAATGGTCTATGGGCTATAAACTCTATAATGTGGTGCAATGGTGCCACAATCACTCCCTAAGGCTTAGACTTGAAGTTAGGATACTTCTTTATGACTTAGATGACCTTAAAACACAAAATGGTAGAAGTTACCATGGGTTTACGACCGTAAACCCATTGGGACCGTAAACCCAAAACTGTAAACTCCAAAAGAGTTTACCCTTGGACCTTAAACTCAAAAGCAAGGCCCTACAACCCTTAGATGCAATCCTTGGTACTTATAACACTTGAATCAAGTGTTTTTCATGTCCTAGGATGTCTTAACTTGGTTAATTAGTTGTTTAATGACTAATTGGATACATATATGTGTTATTATATGTTAACTAGGATCCTTGTGTGTGCTCAAGTATTCACTTGACACTTAGCATTCTATAACATCCGTTCATCCAAATCACTCACTACATGTGAGTTCATACCCCTTAATCAACCTTTTAAATGATTTTAAATGCTTTTATGGGGGGATACAAGTTGAACTATTATAGTTATTATATCAATCACATGTGATTAATAACTACCAAATAAGTGGATTTCTTACTTTTCAAATTGTGTTATCAAACAAACTACTCCAAACTGTTTTACAAACTCTTTTACATGATTAAATACTTTTATTAAACTATTTTAAACTTATATTCTGTTAAATGTGTATCTGTATAGATGTACTTATATAAGTAGGATTGAAAGGACTTAGGACTGATAGCTCACCTTACCTCCTGTTCCTTGTTTGGTTGTGGACTTAGGGTATCGGTTGTTTGTCCGAAAGTCGTTTGAATCCTAGTTATATATTATGTATATGTATATAGATATAAAAGTTCCTTCTTTCTATTCAATACCTTTGGGTAGCAAGGGTATACAAACATGTTCATACATACAAACAACACTACTAGTAAACTATAATAGGTATAGTTTAGGAAGTTACAATACTATTACTAGAACAGTGAAACATACAATGAGTCAGTTCATACATGAGTCAATACATACAGATAGAGAATACTATGACGAGAAACAAACAATAACATACAGAGAGAACATACATACATACTAGACAGAGAGAGAACATACAATACAACTAGTACATACTATACATTATACAAGAGAACATACTATTACGAGAAACAGAGAGAACATACATACATACTAGACAGAGAGAACATACAATACAGCTAGTACACACAATACATATACAAGAACACTACTACAGTTATGTGAGCCACGTAACGGGGCATGGCATCACCTGTCATGGCTCGTTTTGTATCCAGAATCTCCTTAAGTGGAGAGCGTTGAGTTTATGTATAGATCTATACTGGATTCACTATCCTACACCTTGCTGCTCACTACAGTGGGACTTGCAAGTCTACGGGTGCCAAACGTCATTTCTTCCGACGTCTTACATCGTCGTGTTTCTAGTCGGTAGTATGGTATAGGCCGATCACATGGTACTTTAAATAACAATTGGTTTAAGGTAGTTAGTACAACAATAGTTACTTAATACAACACTACAGTACTATTTTATTTCCCCATTGCATTCACTTTGTGATCTTCACACAAGGAACAGTAATGTAAAAACTATATTTTTGGTTAATGATAGTCAGATTTGGGAAAATACATACTCTTACAAGAGTCTTACATACAAACACTTGATGCCTTGGTAGAAGGCTACTTTTAGTAGAAAACATAGGGTTTTCTAGGAAAGTTCAAACACTTACAAACCTTTACAAACATTTACAAACTTGCACATCACATACTTACAAACACTTGATGCCTTGGTAGAAGACTACTTTTAGTAGAAAACATAGGGTTTTCTAGGAAAGTTCAAACACTTACAAACCTTTACAAACATTTACAAACTTGTACATCACATACTTACAAACACTTTCATATAAACACAGACACTAAAATACTTATGATCTCACCAGCTTTAAAGCTGATAAACTCTTTCAAAATAACTTGTATTCTCAGGCCACCAGTAGACAGGTACCGGTGCCATGTTTCGAGAAGTTGGAGCTCGTTGAAGACTCATCTTTTATTTTGATTCATATTTTTGGTGTCTATTAACTTGACAGAACACACTTGTATTAAATTATATTATTAATGAAATGGATGATGTTGTTGCTTGTTTACTACTATTTATTGTTGTGCTACTGAACATGACGTCCTCCACCCCCGAACGATTCCGCCGTTCCGGTTTTGGGGTGTGACATGCGTGCAATCAGCAGAGCTCAAGTAAGTGATTCCCATAATACCTATACATGTTGGTTATGTTATATGTTATGAGAATTGCAAGATAAATTAAGGCTAGGGATCTGCTCATGATTTTATGCTAGGAGAAATGCCTTTATATGCCTGATTGGTTGAGCTTTTGAGTTGCATTCTAGTATGGATTTCAGATGATTGTATGGATTGGCCTGATATGTGATGCTTTGTAGCCTGAGAGGAATTGAATGATGTTTTAGATTCGAAATCTTTCTTGATAGGAAGTGAGCTTGAGATGTCCTCTGTTTGGCTGTGGCTTGGAGTGTTACTGCATGAATGCTGCTTGGTTTGTGCCTTGTGGGACTCATGATGATGTGAGCTAACTATTAAGTGAATATGTTAGGTCACATATTACATGGGTTAAATAATCTAAAAGTTACGGTTTTGACTATACTGCGCAACTCTCGTTTGAGTCTAACCGTTGTGGGGATGTGTCTCTTACCGGAAGGATTATCTAAGCTTTGTTGCATGTGATTGTATTCACGGAGTATTTAACTGACATTATTAGGAGTTCTTCAACAGCTGATGGCAGGGTGAGGTCGGGAACCTAGGAGAGCCTAGGATGTGCTGTAGTGGGTTAGTTGCACTACTTAGCGGGTATATGGAATATCTGTTTGAGAAGGTGACTTGGAGGATTTGTGATGATTGTTGAGGAAAGTATGGATAGGTGTGTAAGGTAGTATTGGGCCCATACTACTGAAAGCACAGGATCCATAATCGACTCGAGGAAAGTCACGGAGAATCTAGGAAGCCGGTGGGATGAGGATTATTTGGGTATGTTTTGATCATGTGTATGATTGCTTTTTAGAATGGTAATGAGCACGAATGGAGAAGGTTCAGGTGTTAGTTCAGGGTCAGGTATAGGTTCTGGTAATGAGCCAACTAGTGGGGGAATGTATGAGTCCTTCACGTCATCCGCTGACATAGTTGTATATCAACTCCCTAGGGATGGTGGGTGGACTGCCAGGGTTTTGAGTTCACATTGGATCGAGGAGATGGAAGGTGTATTCCGCACTAGTCCCTATGTCGTAGGAGAAAAGGTTCAGTTTTCCTTGGATCTCTTGCATTATGCGACAGGTAGTTGTTGGGAATTGATTGCGCAATCTATTATGCTTGTTGATTTGGAGACTATGTCTTGGGAAGAGTTTATGACCCGGTTTAGGGTGGAGGTTGCGCCAGCTAACATAGTGCAGCCATTGGTAAGGGAGTTTATGAGTGTGTCAGGGTGTAAGACCATGAATGATGTGATTGATGGATCATGTGAGCGGGAGATTGATTTGTAGCACCTCGGGTTAAGGAAGGCAGAGCAGGTTCAGACAGCAGTGGGCCAAAAAAAGAGTCCCATGACTCAGGATTCGCATTTGGGAGGCCTTCAAGGCCGGTGCTGTTGTGCCAAGTGTGGGAGGACCCATGTGGGAGGCTTTCAGGAGACAGAGAGGGGATGTTTCAGTTGTGAATAGAGGGGTCATTTCAGTAGGGATTGCCGTCGAGAATCGGTTTCGATATGTTTTTATTGTAATCAAGTGGGCCACAAGAAGGCTGACTGTCCCAGATTGATAAGGGGAGGAGTGAGGGTACCTACTCTAACTACTCTGATGAGTATTGATAGTCTCGAGGTGAGGAGTCGAGCATTGCAGTCCCAGGCTGTAACGCCCGAGTTTCGGGGCTAAGCATTATCAGATGATGTAATAGTCTAGGTCACCTATTGTAACTCTTTTGAGATAATAAAGATGAAATATTTGAGTATTATGTGCCTTTATATGCTTATTATTTATTTATAAGGATATAATAAATAAAGGATAAAAATAAGCGTAAAAAATAAAGTGTTATATAAACTCAATATCGATGAAGAAAGTTGTATTGGTCGTGACAAGGATTCCGTAAATATAAAGAACGCCGAAATCTGAGTTATAACGAAGAAGTTATGACCTGTCGAAGTTTCACGACAAAACCGACACGACGCTGTGTGACGTAAATAGTGAATTTACGATAGAGGACTTTTTGGCCTTAGTAATCTAAAACAAAGTTGTAGTATACGTTAAACCGAGAGCGTGCATAAAAAGAACGCCCAAATCTGACTTCGTATGAGGAAGTTATGAATTTTCTAAGATTTGGCTTAGCAGTGCACAACCCTAAACTCGAATTTTAGATCGAGCGGTTTTTGGCCTACGCAACCTAAATGAGAATTTAATAGGAACTCAACGGTAAAAAGACAGACGAAAACGGAGTCTGTATGTAGAAGTTATGAATTTTACACGGACATTTAACAATATAATCTCCTCATTTTCTTCACACCTTTCCCATTCTTTCTTTCTCTCACTAGTTTCTCTCTCTAAGCCCCCTAACCCCCCCTAAAGTCTAGGTAAACCCCCTAGCACCCGAAGGAAGCCCCGAGGCTCCCGGAGTCCCGAGAAAAAGGGTCTTTCGGTTCGGAAACGTTGCTCCAAGTGAAGCCCGGTTTTCTATAAAACTCGCTGTAAGTGAGCTACGCCTACGCTATTTTTAATATAGATTTTATTTAATTATAATAACGTTATTAGGAACTTATAATAAGTACTTGGGCTATAATTATGGGTTATATAAGTATTGTTTAACGCTTATATAATAGTAATAATAGCTAGACTATTATTTAGTCACGGTTAACGTTAGACTAAACCCTAGTGGTATTGATACTAGGTTTTGTCAAGGGAAAAATTGTTTTGAGATAACGAAGCGCTGTCCGAGTACCGAGTCACCACCCTAACAGGTGAGTGCATAGTCACTTTCATCTTACACATATATATGAACTATTTAATATAAATTAGGTGCTATGTGTGTATATTGTCTGAATACTTGTTGTCTATGCTGATGAAAGATTTTTATACATGTTTTAAATGATTTAAACTGTATATGTATTTTATATCTACAAAATGTTGGGGTAAAACATGGGTAGATGTAATAGACGATGTGTGATAAAATGATGAGAGGCCTCGATGTTGTTGTTGTTGATTCTGTCATCTAGCGGAGTATGGATGACGACCACAGACTCTTCTAGACAGTCCGGTGGAACGCTAGCAGGCTCGCAACCTGTAGGTGTTTGTGAACAATGTGTTCACCGGTGTACTCCATCCCCCTCATGGTTGACTTAAGGACAATTATTGCTGAGGAATCCCCTTAGCAGTAGTGTCCATCCCGATGATGATCCTTAGGATAGGTCCCTTATGATAGGTGTTTAGGGACGTAAAGTGAGGATAACGGGAACGGGTAATCGGGTTATTGTTGGTTGATGAAATTAAATAATTTATTTATTGTGGGTTGAAAACCCTATGTGCTCACCAAGCTCCCAAGCCTGACCCACTCAGTTTCTTGTATTACACGTAGTGGTGCACGAATATAGATATGATGTTTGGGATGAGAGATTACGGATATAGGCCTGTAGATATGAATAAATGTAGTAAGGCTTATATTGTACTGTTTATGCTTTTGATCTGTATCGAACATGACATCCCGAGATTTTAATGAAATACATTTCTACGGAAATGCTTTGATAAATCTTTATCATATTTTATTTTGGAAACAAATTCCGCAACACTTTTATTTAAAATGTTACTCTGATTTTTAAATAAAGCATAAACAAAATCGGTCTTTTCTGGCCGTAAAAATAGGGATGTCACAGTTGGTATCAGAGCATTAGTTTAAGCGAACTAGGAATTTGTAGGATTTCTAGACTTAAACTTAGAATGCTAAGCGATGATTGTGAAATGTGAGCACTAGCTTATTTAGGAAAGTATGCCTAATATGCTTTATGTGCTAAAAGATTTATGCCTTATATACTGTTATTTGTTCGGATCTATGGTCTGTTGCCGACCGGATCTGGAAACCTTATGTGTTTAGGATTCTAAACGTACGCCTACGATATTAGAACTAGCATGTAAACGTTTTGGAGAGATAAGGATGATTTAAACGTCTATCCTAAATAAAGATCTAAATTCACCTTATTTGGTGTATAGATCAAAATGGCAAGAACCCGCAGTGGAGCTGGGAATGCAAATGGGAATAGGAATCAACCCCTAGTAATTCAGCAAATACCTGTTGTAGCAGATGCTCCTGAGCCAATCACGATGGCCGGAGTACAAGCGATGATCCAAATGATGTTGGATCGTCAAATGGAGGAAACCAGACATTTGCTTCAACAGAATCGAGAGGAAGCTACAATACTGGTCGAACAGCCCGAACTGAATGATGGCCCGTCAGAAGGAGGGAACTACAGTGGGACTGTTGGTCAAGCCAACCCACCGATAGTTAGACAAAATAACCAGGATGGAGGAAATGATGGACGTGGATGCAAGTACAAGGATTTCATGGCATCCAAACCACCGTGTCTATCTGGAAACCCGACACCGGTGGAAGTCATGAACTGGATCTCCGAGATGGAGACAATGTTTGAGAGTTGCGAGTGCAGCAACATGCAGAAGACCGCTCTTGCGGTTCCCCTGTTAAAATCTGGAGTACTAAGCTGGTGGAAGCTACTACCTGATTCAATGCCCAAGGGTGAAGCTAGTAAGATGTCTTGGGAGGATTTTCTGGTGCAGCTGAAGATGCAATACTACTCTGAGCAGGATCTGCTGGAAATCAACAATGAGTTCCAGAATCTGAAGAAAGGGAGAATGAGCGTTACTGAATACGCTGCAAGTTTTACAGAGAAAATGAAGCTTGTTCCTCACCTAGTCCCAACCGAACTCTCCAAGGTTAACAAGTTTGCCCTAGGATTACCAGCAGACTTCGGTCCAATGGTCAAGCAAACAACCACTCTGAAAGCCGCCATCTGGGCTGCTAAGAATGTAGAGACCCAGATACGAGAGAAGAGTCTGGAAAGAGCGGAGGTGGGAGAGAAAAGGAAATTTGATGGGTCGTCGAAATTCAGCAAGAAAAGCAACTTCTCAAGGTCTGGTTCGCAGAAGTCTAGAGGAGGTGAATCCAAATGGTGTGACAAGTGCAAGAAGAAGCACCAGGGGAAATGTGACGGAGGAATCACCTGTTTCAAGTGTGGAAAGCCCGGACACTATGCCAACGAGTGCACGTTCACTAAAAAGGTATGTTATGAGTGCAACGAGGAAGGGCACATATCGAGGGACTGCCCGAAGAAGAAGGAGGCAGGAAGACCCAACATTCCACCGAAGCCGAAGGCAAGAGCCTTCCAGATGACGCTTGAGGCTGCGAAGGAGGCAACAAATGTCGCTTCAGGTACCTTTCTTGTAAATGGTTTGCCTGCCAATATACTGTTTGATTCCAAAGCAAACTCCTCCTTTGTGTCACATAAGTTTGGTGGGAAACTGGCATTGCCCGTAGAAAAACTTGATAATGCCCTGATTGTAGAAGTTGCCAGTGGCAAGTTCGTAGCTGTTAGTGATCGTTTTAAGAACATAGTCATCGACTTAAACGGAAACGAATTCCACGAAGAGTTGTTACCCATAGAGTTGAACGGTTTTGACATCGTTCTGGGAATGGATTGGCTTAGCGCCAACGATGCTGAGATTCTTTGCAGGAAGAAGATAGTATGGGTGAACCCACCCGCAAAAGACTCATTTATGGTGTATGGGGACAAACACAGAGTAAATTATGGAATCATCTCCCTGATGAAAGCCAGGAAATGTTTGTCCAAGGGATGTGCATCGTACTTGGCATTCGTGATCGATGCAAAGAAGGAGAAAAAGGAGGTGCAGAATATACCGGTCGTGTGTGATTATCCGGAGGTCTTTCCCGAAGATCTTCCTGGATTACCGCCTGATAGACAAGTGGAGTTCAGTATAGATTTGTTACCAGGAACAACACCGATAGCGAAAGCACCATACCGATTAGCACCGACAGAGATGAAGGAGCTTATGACACAACTTCAGGAGTTGTTGGACAACGGTTTTATTCGACCTAGTTCATCACCCTGGGGAGCTCCGGTGCTATTCGTAAAGAAGAAAGACGGAAACATGAGAATGTTTATAGACTACCGAGAGCTGAACAAGGCAACGGTGAAGAACAAGTATCCATTGCCAAGGATTGATGACCTATTCGATCAACTGCAAGGTTCGAGCTATTTCGCAAAGATCGATCTTAGGTCAGGATATCATCGGCTGAAGGTGAGAGATCAGGATATTGAGAAGACTGCGTTCAGAACGAGATATAGACACTACGAGTTCTTGGTTATGTCATTTAGACTAACCAATGCTCCAGCAGCATTCATGGATTTGATGAACAAGGTTTGTAAACCATTCCTCGATAAATCCGTGATAGTGTTCATAAATGACATTCTCATCTACTCGAAAAGCCAGGAGGAGCATGGCCAGCATCTACGAGAAGTGTTGGAAGTCTTGAAGAAGGAGAAACTGTATGCAAAGTTCTCCAAGTGTGATTTTTGGATCCGAGAAGTCCAATTCTTGGGTCATGTGACCAGGAGGGGATAATGGTTGACCCAGCAAAGATCGAAGCTGTGATGAAGTGGGAACGACCAAAAAGTCCCACGGAGATTCGAAGCTTTCTAGGATTAGCCGGATACTACCGACGATTTATCCAAGGCTTTTCTTCGATAGCTGCTCCATTGACTGCTTTGACCCATAAAGGAGCTACTTATACATGGAGTGAGAAACACGAAGAAGCATTCGAGAAGCTAAAGAAGAAGTTATGTGAAACACCGATTCTTTCTCTACCCAATGGAGTTGAAGACTTCGCGGTCTATAGTGACGCATCTGGAGTCGGGTTGGGTTGTGTTCTGACCTAAAGAGAAAAGGTAATAGCATACGCATCTCGACAATTGAAGGAGCATGAAAAGAACTACCCCACTCATGATTTGGAGTTGGCAGCGGTAGTATTTGCCTTGAAAATATGGAGGCATTATCTCTATGGTACGAAGTGCAAGCTTTTCACTGATCATAAGAGTCTCCAGTATCTCTTTAATCAGAAAGAATTGAACATGAGACAACGACGCTGGCTAGAGATACTCAAGGACTACGACTGTGAGATACTTTACCACCCCGGTAAAGCAAATGTTGTTGCTGATGCTCTAAGTCGAAAAGTCAATATTGAAAGAAAAAGGCCAAGAGCGTTGAGAATAGAAGTTGTCTCGACCATTGTGGAAAGTATAAAGAAAGCCCAAGAAGAAGCTACAGAGAAGAATGACCGAAAATAAGAACGTTTGGGTAAAACGTTGGTGTTCGGTACAAACAGTCAAGGACTGAAGGTATTCCAAGATAGAATTTGGGTACCTAAGACGGGAGGGATACGAGATCTTCTGATGGAAGAAGCTCACAAGATCATGTACTCGATTCATCCCGGTAGCACTAAAATGTATAGGGACCTAAAACCCTACTACTGGTGGCCGATGATGAAGCTCGATGTTGCAAAGTATGTGGCCGAGTGTGTAACTTGTGCAAGAGTTAAGGCACAACATCAGAAACCGTATGAGAGTTTAGAACCCTTACCTGTACCCATGGGTAAATGGGAAGACATCACCATGGATTTTGTGACTAAACTGCCCAGGAAGAAGAACGGTCACGACATGATTTGGGTGGTCGTGGATCATTTCACTAAGAGTGCACACTTCATAGCAGCCAACGAAAGGTGGTCTATGGATAAGCTCGCAAATGCTTACGTGAAGGAGATAGTAAGACTTCACGGTGTTCCTCTAACGATTGTATCAGATCTTGATAGTCGTTTCACGTCACGATTTTGGAGAAGTCTACAAGAGGAATTAGGTACGAAGTTGTGTTTGAGTACATCTTACCATCCGCAGACTGATGGTCAGAGCGAAAGAACGATACAAACACTAGAAGATATGCTAAGAGCATGTACCCAAGAATTCCAAGGTAACTGGGATGAGCACTTACTTTTGGTAGAGTTTTCCTACAACAACAGTTTCCACTCGAGCATCAAGATGGCACCCTATCAAGCCTTATATGGACAAAAGTGTCGTACGTCGTCTTGTTGGCTTGAGGCTGGAGAAAAGAAGTTTATGGGCCCCGAGATAATCCATGAGACTGCTGAGAAGCTGAAGGTGATCAGGGAAAGGATGTTAGCAGCTCAGGATCGTCAGAAGAGCTATGCTGATCAAAAGAGACGACCGGTGACCTTCGAACTTGGGGATTCGGTTTTGCTTAAAGTCTCACCGTGGAAGGGACTTATAAGATTCGGTAAACGAGGAAAGCTAAGTCCAAGGTTTATTGGACCGTTTAAAGTTCTTCAGAGAATTGGGAACCAAGCTTACAAGCTCGAATTACCCGAAGAACTAGATGGTATTCATAACACCTTCCATGTGTGTTATCTGAGAAAGTTCACGGGAGAAGTTCCCGACATAATTCCAATCTCAGAGTTAAGGATGGATGAGAATAAGAGGCTAATCGAAGAGCCTGAGGCAATTGTTGACCGTAAGACTAAGAAGTTACGACGCAAGATGGTCGATTTAGTGCTAGTCTGATGGAAACATCCGAATGGGCCGAATCTCACCTGGGAAATAGAGAGTGACATGATGAGTGGTTATCCGCATCTGTTTGCTGATGCATGATTCCGGGACGGAATCATCCTAAGGGGGAGAGAATTGTAACGCCCGGGTTTCGGGGCTAAGCATTATCAGATGATGTAATAGTCTAGGTCAACTATTGTAACTCTTTTGAGATAATAAAGATGAAATATTTGAGTATTATGTGCCTTTATATGATTATTATTTATTTATAATGATATAATAAATAAAGGATAAAAATAAGCGTAAAAATAAAGTGTTAGATAAACCCAATATCGATGAAGAAAGTTGTATTGGTCCTGACAAGGATTCCGGAAATATAAAGAATGCCGAAATCTGAGTTATAACGAAGAAGTTATGATATTTCGAAGTTTCACGACAAAACCGGCACGACGCTATGTGACGTAAATAGTGAATTTACGATAGAGGAGTTTTTGGCCTTAGTAATCTAAACCAAAGTTGTAGTATACGTTAAACCGATAGCGTGCATAAAAAGAACGCCCAAATCTGACTTCGTATGAGGAAGTTATGAATTTTCTAAGATTTGGCTTAGCAGTGCACAACCCTAAACTCGAATTTTAGATCGAGCGGTTTTTGGCCTACGCAACCTAAATGAGAATTTAATAGGAACTCAACGGTAAAAAGACAGACGAAAATGGAGTCTGTATGTAGAAGTTATGAATTTTACACGGACATTTAACAATATAATCTCCTCGTACTGTTAAATTTAATATCGGTCGAGAATTAGCCGACAGAGTCAAAATGAAAGTTGTATATCTTATTTTTACCTACGCGCTTGGATATAAAGAAAGTCAAAAATGGAGCGCGTATGTGAAAGTTACGGATTTTAGAAGTCGGAAGTGTGCTGTGCGAAAATGGGTGACGTGACACAATCTTGACCATTGCTTTCTCCCCAAGTCTTGCCACCAGATGGTGACATGTGGCACCAAGTTCAGCCATATTTCACCCTATAAATAGAACCTCTCCCACCCTCATTTTCTTCACACCTTTCCCATTCTTTCTTTCTCTCACTAGTTTCTCTCTCTAAGCCCCCTAACCCCCCCTAAAGTCTAGGTAAACCCCCTAGCACCCGAAGGAAGCCCCGAGGATCCTGGAGTCCCGAGAAAAAGGGTCTTTCAGTTCGGAAACACTGCTCCAAGCGAAGCCCGGTTTTCTATAAAACCCGCTGTAAGTGAGCTACGCCTACGCTATTTTTAATATAGATTTTATTTAATTATAATAACGTTATTAGGAACTTATAATAAGTACTTGGGCTATTGTTATGGGTTATATAAGTTTTGTTTAACGCTTATATAATATTAATAATAGCTAGACTATTATTTAGTCATGGTTAACGTTAGACTAAACCCTAGTGGAATTGATACTAGGTTTTGTCAAGGGAAAACTTGTTTTGAGATAACGAAGCGCTGTCCGAGTACCGAGTCACCACCCTAACAGGTGAGTGCATAGTCACTTTCATCTTACACATAGATATGAATTATTTAATATAAATTACGTGTTATGTGTGCATATTGTCTGAATACTTGCTGTCTGTGCTGATGAAAGATTTTTATACATGTTTTAAATGATTTAAACTGTATATGTATTTTATATCTACAAAATGTTGGGGTAAAACATGGGTAGATGTAATAGACGATGTGTGATAAAATGATGAGAGGCCTCGATGTTGTTGTTTTTGATTTTTTCATCTAGCGGAATATGGATGACGACCACAGACTCTTCTAGACAGTCCAGTGGAACGCTAGCAGGCTCGCAACCTGTAGGTGTTTGTGAACGATGTGTTCACCGGTGTACTCCATCCCCCTCATGGTTGCCTTAAGGACAATTATTGATGAGGAATCCCCTTAGCAGTAGTGTCCATCCCGATGATGATCCTTATGATAGGTGTTTAGGGACGTAAAGTGAGGATAACGGGAACGGGTAATCGGGTTATTGTTGGTTGATGATATTAAATAATTTATTTATTGTGGGTTGAAAACCCTATATGCTCACCAGGCTCCCAAGCCCGACCCACTCAGTTTCTTGTATTATAGGTAGTGGTGCACGAGTATAGATATGATGTTTGGGATGAGAGATTACGGATATAGGCCTGTAGATATGAATAAATGTAGTAAGGCTTATATTGTACTGTTTATGCTTTTGATCTGTATCGAACATGACATCCCGAGGTTTTAATGAAATACATTTCTATGGAAATGCTTTGATAAATCTTTATCATATTTTATTTTGGGAACAAATTCCGCAACACTTTTATTTAAAATGTTACTCTGATTTTTAAACAAAGCATAAACAAAATCGGTTTTTTCTGGCCGTAAAAATGGGGATGTAACACAGGCCGAGGGGATTCGAGTTCCATCAGTTGACATCGTAGGTATGTGTTGTAATCACTTCCTTCATGCTCTTATGAAATGTGTTTATAATTATATGTTGTATGTGAGACGCTATGTGTGGTCTATCTAAGTCTCCACCTAGAAGTTGAGTTTTCTTCAGGATGATCTTGAGAATCTTCATATGCCATTTTGCATACCGTGGGCCGTGTTTAGAA